>NC_136480.1:17820246-18435320 GCF_902686455.1 Sciurus vulgaris
CGTGTCCCCTGCCCTGCAGTAGAGCACCGAAGTTTGAAGCCAGAGAAGGGAATCTGTGCATATGGGTGTGTAAATATCAATATGCACCCACACGTGTATTCCAATATATAGCACATGTAATTTGAATACACTCTGCAGGCAACTGCTTTGGACTGTATGGAGCACCACTGGGAAAAGAATCTGTACACCTGGCTCCTGTGTGCTTGTGCATCAGTCATCAGCGTAGACTGTTGGTCCAGACCTCCACACGGTGCCATGATAGGGGGCTGCTAGTTGCTAGTTGCTCTTGATGGATTATTTGTTTCAAAGCAACTTAAAGCACCTCCCTGCAAAAGCAGAGTCTTCTTGCAGTAAGACCTTTAGATTTGCAGTAAAGCAAAACCTCAAGAGTTTTTTCAGTCAAGGAGACTCCATGGAGGTTGCCCTGTGAGCAACTCTGTCACAGGGAGAAGCCAGGACACAAAGAAAAAGCTGTATTTCCAGGAGAGTGTTTGAGAAAGAACTCAGGAAACCAGCAAAGAGGTGACAAGAGCCCTAAATAGAGTGGAGATTCAGAAAAGCCACCAAGAGAAAAAAACAAACACAATTACAATTTCAACCCCAGCAAGCTGGCCAGGAGGAAATGCACACGGTCTGGGGAAGGTGGGAGAGAAAGTGCCAACAGCCTGCTCATGGCCGCAGACGGGCAGTGCCAACTGCAGAATTTCACATGGTCTACTGAGCTTTTAAACCCAGTTTGGAGAACTGGCTGAACTAAGATGGACTGATCTGCTGCAAAGAAAGAACTCATAGAGGCCTTCCTTACCCCCAGAACCCACAGCTAGAGACCCTCTTGCCTCAGGGCCCGGCAGCCAGCCCCATTATATTGCCTGAAGCCTTGGACCTGTGTGCCTTACAGAATGGAAAACAGCCCCTCAGCATCCTGCAGCCTCAGGACCAGCAGCTGCCATAGCCACAGGCCTAAGTCCCAACCACCCTTGCCCAGCAGAGACTAGGGAAGGTCTTCTTCCCAGCCAACAGCATTGGGCCACTGTCTGCTGGTGCCAAGTCCTAGATTCAACCATGTCTACTAATTGGAAGATGTAAAAGTCATGTCTTCAAGCCAGAAATGTGGCTATCAGCAGCCTTCAAACCTGGCACTACCAGCACTCACCAGGTGGGAAGTGGAAAACGTCTCCTTCCCATCCCACAGTGCTGGGAGTATGGATGCTGGTGCCAGAAGGCTAGCATTACTTGGTGCCTGTCGCTCAGGACCTCAGGAAGGTCCCCCCTGCTTTCCACAGCTCTGTAAACACAGCCATCAGCAACACAGAAACCTGACACCATCTGTGCTCATTCCATGGTAAGTAGTGAAGGTCTCCTCCCCAGACCTCAGCCTTCAGCCGACAGCGGCTAGTGCAAAACTCCTGATTTCACCCATGCCTTTCTCGTGGGACCAGTGGAAAGTTCCATCCTCAGCCTTTACCTCCGGGAATGTAGATATCAGTGTCCCCAATGTCTGCACCAATTCTGCTCACCAAAAAGAACTAGAGAAGGTCTCATTTCTAGCCCATAACCTTGAGATGTCAGTTTTGAGTACGAAATGCCTTGGCATCATCTAAGCTTGTCACTAGACATATCCTGCATGTCTGGGATCATGGGCAACAATGACACAAGTCTTGATTCCACCAGCACTTGCCCCAAATGACCTTGGGAGATTTGCAAGTCCTGACACTATCCATGCTTGAGACATGGGACTTAAGGAAGGTTTGCTCCATGTCCTAAATCTCTTGTAGCATTGATAACCAGTGTCACACGACTAAACGTTAACATCACATGCTCTGGGGGACCTCGGAAAGGCATTTTAAGCAGACTATGAATTTGGGACTATAGTTGCTAACCCAAAAGACTTGACATCACTTGCACTTGCCCCTCAAGATCTGGAGAAGATATCATCTGAGTCCACAGCTCCCACAATCCAGAAAGCAGTTCTATTCTACAAACCCCAGAACCATCTTCAATTGTCCCATGGGACCTCGGGAAGGTCCCCTTTGTGGCTCAAAACTTGGAGTCCAACATTAATGGTGCCCCAGAATCCAGTATTACTTGGGTTTAACCTACTGGACTAGGGGAAAGTCTCATCACCTGCCATGTCTCCAGGACCATGGATACTTTTCCCACAGACCCAGGCATCTCCCACATTCATCCTGAGAAGCTGGAGGAAGGTCTCCTTGGTATTCTGGGGCTCAGGGATCATGAGTACTTGTGCCACAAGCTCTGGTGTCACTAGTGCTTTCCCTGAGGACACGGGGACAGTCCACTCCACATTCTGCATCAGTAAGACTGTAGCAGCTGCCAGCATGAACCTTAGTGCATGAGTAAACAACTCTGAGACTCCTGGGAACAGGCAAGTTGGAGGCCTATATCCACCACAAAGCTAAACAACTACCTTTATGGACTCTGAAGTTCAGAAACTGAGGCACTCACAGACACTGCTGATAGAAATCAAAGCCAAAGAAATCCGAGAGTACATTTGACTTCACCCGTACCCAAAGTCAAAGCACCTACCCAACTGATAACTAGATCCCATCTGAACAGCAACAAAGATTCCTATAAAAACTAATACACAAACTTGAATAAGGCAACTATTATACCAGATGTGCAGACATGTGCATAGGGACACAAGAAACATGAATGAAACAGGAGGCAATGGGCTGGAGTTGTGGCTCGGTGGTAGAGCATTCACCTAGCACTTGGGAGACCCTGGGTTCGATCCTCAGCAGCACATAAAAATAATATAAAGGTATTGTGTTCACCTGTAACTAATATATATATTTAAATAGGAGGCATTGAAAATGTACTTCACAAAGTAATTGCTGAAAACTTCCCAAATCATCAGAGCTATAGACATCTTATTACAAGAAGCTCAAAGGATCCCAGAGAGACAACCGAGAAGTCCTCTACCAAGGCATATTGTAACCCAAACACCAAATGTACAAGCAAACAATGAATTCCAAAAAGAGCAAATGAAAAGCATCATGCCAAGAAAAAGGAATTTCTATAATATGTACAGCAGATTTCTCAGCAGAAAACTCACAGGCCTGAAGAGAATAAGATGAGGTATTCAGAGTACTAAGGGAAAATTAGCTACCAAGCAAGAATTCTATACCCAGCAAGACTATTAGTAAGAAATGAAGGGGAAATCAATGTTTTCTAAGAGAAGCAGAAACAGAGATTCCATCTCCAGCAAACCAGTACTACAAGAAATACTTAAGAGAGTCCTACACTAGAAAAAAAAAGAGTAATAAACATCATGAAAACACATCAATATATAAGCTCACTAGAACAGAAAGACAAGAGATGAAGAGAATCAAGCTTAGCATTATAGAAAACTACCAAATTTCCTTCCACCACTCTCTCTCACTCTCTATCACACACACACACACACACACACACACACACCAAAAACAAAACAAAACAATACACAGAAAAGTTGGAAAGAATGAAAAATATAGAAAACAAACAGAATACCAATAGCAAAAGGACAGGAGGAAGTTTATACCTGTCAATAACATTTAAACGTAAATGGCTTAAATGTGCCAATCAAAAGACATAGATTATCTGAATAGATTTAAAAAATAAGATCTATCCATTCATCTGTTGAAGGGCATCTAGGTTGGTTCCACAATCTAGCTATTGTGAATTGAGCTGCTATAAACACCGATGTGACTGCTTCACTGTAGTATACTGATTTTAACTCCTTTGGGTATAAACCGAGGAGTGGCATAGCTGGGTCAAATGGTGGGTCCATTCCAAGTTTTCTGAGGAATCTCCACAATGCTTTCCAGAGTGGCTGCACCAACTTGCAACTCTACCAACCAAGTAAGGAGGGGACGGGGGTATGAAAGATGGTGTAATGAGACAGACATCATTACCTATGTACATGTATGATTACATAAATGGCATTAATCTACATCATGCACAACTATAGAAACAAAAAGCTGTACCACATTTGTGTACAATGAATTAAAATGCAGCCTGTAAAAATAAAAATCAAATAAAAAATAAAATATGATATCTATTATATATTATACATCATATACATATTTGAAAAGAGCTGATACAGATGTTCATGTCAACATGGATATTTTTCATAGCTCTGAAATAAATGGCATAGAAATGTGATTTATAAAATAAAAGTTACTCCATAAACAAACAAAAAAAATAAGATCTAAATGTATCTTGCCTGTAACAAACGATTTCACTGGTAAAATACAGGTAGACTGAAAGTAAAGTGTTGTCAAATGATATATCACACAAATGGAAACGTAACAGTGCACAGAAGTAGCTATATTCATTTCAGATAAAGCAGAGCGCATGTCAATACCGTACAAGGAGACAAAGAAAGCCATTACATACAGAAAAAAGGATCAACTCTACATGAAAATGTAACAATTTTCATTATATACACACTCAACATGGGACCACCAAATATATAAAGCGAATATTATTAGATGTAGACTCCAGCACAATAATAGTTGAAGATGTCAGCTCTTCACTTTCCATAATGGACAAATCATCCAGATAGAAAATGAACATAGAAACATGACATGAAGCACATCAGAACAAATGGACTCACAGACATATATTGACAGAACAAATCATCAAACAACAAAAGGATACACATTCTTACCAGCAAATGGAACATTTTCCAAGTTAGATCATGGGTTAGGCCATAAATCAAATCCAAAAAGAACAAATGCTTATAAGGATACAGAGAAAAGGGAACTCTTAACACATTATTGCTGGAAATGTAAATTAGTAGAGCCGTTATGAAAAATACTACAGAGAGTTCTCCAAAAAACTAAAAACAGAACTACTACATATGACCCAGCAATTCCATTTCAGGGCATGTGGCCAAAGGAGGTGAAATCATTTTACCAAGATATACTTATACCCTCGTATTTTTTAATTGTTTAATTGTATTTGTTCTAATTAGTTGTATGTGACAGTAGAATACATTTATACATTTTGATAGATCATACATAAATGGAGTATAACCTCTCACTTTTCTGATTGTACATGTTGCAGGATCACATGGGTCATGCAGTCATAATGTACATGAGGTCATGATGTCTGTTTCACACTACTCTCCTTCCTACCCCATACCCCTTCCCCTCACTTCACTCCCCTCTACCTAATATAAAGTAACTCTATTCTTCCCTATCCCCCGCTTATTGTGAATTAGCATCCATATATCAGAGAAGACAATAAGCCTGTGGTTTTTTTGAGTTTGTCTTATTTCACTAGCATGCTCCATTTACTAGAAAATGCCAGAAATACATTCTTCTTTAAAGCTAAGTAATATTCCATTATGTTAAAGCCCCATATTTATTTTAACACTTCACAAAAGTTAAGGCATGAGATTATTCTACATGCCCATTTGTGGATACATGTAGAAAGGATATGTGGTCATTATATACACCATGGAATATAATTTGGCCATGAAAAAGAATGACATTTTATCACTTGCCGCAACATGCACAGATCTAGAGGTTAAAAACAAAATAAGCGAGACACAGGAAGACAAATACTGTATGATCACACTCATTTGAGGAAACTGAAAAATGCTGATCTTGTAGAAGAATGAAATGTGCTAGTGGTCACTAGAGACCAGGGGCACAGAGCAGAAGGGGAATGGAAAGAAAGAACATCCGGGTCACGGAAATGCAATTTTAAAGAAGAAGTTGATTATGTTCTTTCTCTAGCATGGCAGGGCAAATATTGGTTAAATCTTCTTCAATTATCTCAGAATGACTACAAGAGTATGAAATTCACAGTACATAGAAATTATTAATGTCTGAAGAGATGGAAGTATTCATTACCTGGTTTGATTAAAACCTATTATAGACATATGTTAAATTATCATAATGAACCCCAAAAAGATGTACAAATATTATAGAAATACACTTTTAAGAAAGCAAAACCTCTAAATTAGGACCTTTTTCATTTTTTTATACTAAAATCTTCTAAAATAATTCTCTTAGTACTTGAAATTAAAAAACAAACAAAGTTTGGTTGAGGGTAAGGAAGCCTTAGTGGGTTCTTATTATGACCTTGGGGACAAGATTTGGCATAGACAGCTCACAAGAGATAATTCCAAACGAACCTGCAATGGACGGACTTTTAACCTGTTTTCAAAGGAGAAAGTTGCCAGTGTTGTTAGTTAAGTGTGTCTCGTGGCCTTGCCGACCTTTCCATAAAAATACTGTTAAGGGATTTGTTACGTGCAAATTACTAAAGAGGAGAAACTGTATCCACTCTAGCAATAACATTTCAAGTATCTCTCATAAATAAAAGCATGGATTTTAACGAGAAAAGGCTAACACAAAGGATGTGGCAAAGGGAAAAAAAAAAACATTTTTATTCAATTATTTTCCAAGAAGAAGAGGTACAGAGAATGTTGGAATTGAAGACTGTCAGAGCAAAGACGTATGAAAACTTGACCTTCCTTAGCACCTGTTTCGTATTACCCTCACTCTGTACCAAACTGTCTTGACCCATATTATTAGCCTTTTTTGATTTCCTTAATGTCCACACTTTGAGTCCATTTTGCTGATTTCAGCTTCCAAATAAAGTTCTTCCTACCTTCTTCTTTTTTTTGTAACGTATACAGCCGTACTTTTATGTCCTTTCCAACTAGCTTCATTTATCCATTTTTTTAAATTGTATTTTTCTTTTCTTCTTTATACTTCATTGTTTCAAAATATATATATATAAAAAGTCCTCATCTCATCATTTTGGCTTCAAGGAACTCGCTCACAGAATCTAAAGAAAAATGAGAGGTTTGGAAACATGGTTCATATTCTGAAGAACATACAAAATACACAGTGGATGTTGCTGCCTACTCCAAGACATAATGGATGAACCTGGACAAGGACATATCATTCCACTGCCCAGGGCATGAGCAGACTTCCAAATCCCTCCTGTTCTCTTGAGAACTCCCTTATGATACAGAGAAAGGTAGAGCTGCTTCTTGCATTTCCAAAAACCATTCACTGATGCCCTCTTACTTTCCCTCAAAGAACTTTAGTGCCCGTTCATGTTTGGTGAGCACGCGTGCAGTTTTAACCAAAATCCAGGCTGTGTGCAGCAGGCTACAAGAAACCAGGAGAGTGACAATTCCTTCTACGGTAGAAGCAAAAGAGAAAAGAATGCATTTGGTTTTAAATGAAACTGACTTTTACTAAGAAGGAAGGACTCTATTTCGTGTACAACCAGAGAAATGAAAAGTTGTACTTTGTATGTGTACGATGAATCAAAAAATAATAACAAAAAAGAAAATCAAAAAAAAAAAAAAAAAGGAAGGAAGGAAGAAAGGAGGATGGGGAGGAAGTGAAGAGAAGATTGGGAGAGGAGAACCAATATTTCAGGGAAGGGAATAGATTCCTCTATGCACATGTCAGTGGGTAAACCACCAAGGTATGTGTGAGACTGTCTCCTCCTTCCAGAACAGAACACTGGTTCTCCAAAAACTGCCTTTGAAAAAGATGGAAGAAACCTCAGAAACCATCCAGCTCCATCTCACTCGCATTTTATGGCTGCAAACTGAAGACCAAGAAATGAAATGTGGCCACTTCTCACCCTAGAGGTGTAGAACAGGAGGACCCTGAGGAACTATTATGAGATATGTGTCAGTCAACTTTCCATGACTGTGACAAACTACTGAAGATAAACAACTTAAAAGGAGGAAAGGTTTATTCCAGCTCACTGTTTCAGTGGTTTGAGTCTATAGTTGACTGGGTCCTTTACTTGGGGGCCTGTGGTGAGGTATATCATCATTCTGGGGAGCACGTTACAGAGGGGTCTACTGCCTTCATGGTGACCAGAATTAAAGAGGGAGCCAGGAGGGGTTCTTTTCCATGACCTGACTTCCTTCCACTAAGCCCCATCTCTTAAAGATTCCAGCACCTCCAGTAATGCTACCTCTTGGGACAAAGTCTTTAACACATAAGCCTTTGGGGGACCCTTCTGATCCATAGGAAGATGGTTCTCCTGAAGGGACACCTTTTCCAGTACTAGGAAGCATGTGCCTTGGTAGGAAATGAGGTGATCTCACCACAATCCCACAGTCATGAAGGTTATGAAATCCACAGATCTTCAGATTCGTTATCTTTTCCCTAGCCCACTCGTCTTGCCATCAGAAGATGCTTGGTTCAGAGTGGAAACCGGGTAGACTCACTGGGTATAATATAATTTTGATTTTTGCCTTTTATCATGTAAGAAAGAAAACTAATTTTGCAAAAAAAAATAAAATAAAATCTGATATTAAGTTCTATGCATGATTGTTACAGGAGAGAGGGCAGATAGACTGCATGACGTCAAAGGAAGCTTGAGACCACGTGGAACAGTGAGGAGCACCTGAATGAGCTCCTCAGGAGGACACGCAGTCCTGCGAAAGATCACAAGGCTCCAACATCATAATTCAAGAGAGGGCAGAAAGGGTATTTTAAAGTTTTAAAATAAGATTGTAGTCCTAACAATTTTATTCACTCAGCCTCAGTTTTTTAAATTTTTTGCATTTTGATAGATCATACATAAATGGAGTGTCATCTCTCATTTTTCTGATGGTACATGTTGCAGGATCACATGGGTCATGCAGTCATACATGTACACGAGGTAATAATGTCTGTTTCACTCTACTGTCCTTTCTACTCCACACCCCTTCCCTTCTACCTAATCTAGAATAACTATTCTTCCCTAGTTCCACCCAACCCTTATTGGGAATTAGCTTCTGCATATCAGAGAAAACATTCAGCCTTTGGTTTTTTTGGGTTTGGCTTATTTCACTTAGCATGATATCCTCTAACTCCATCCACTTACCAGCAAATGCCATAATTTCATTCTTCTTTAAAGCTTAATAATAGTCCATCATATATTTATGCCACATATTTCTTTATCCATTCATCTTTTGAAGGGCAACTAGGTTGGTTCCATAGTTTAGCTATTGTGAATTGAGCTGCTATAAACATTGATGTGGCTGTGTCACTGTAGTATGCTGATTATAAGTCCTTTGGGTATAAACTGAGGAGTGGGATAGCTGGGTCAAATGGTGGTTCCATTCCAAATTTTCTGAGGAATCTCCATACTACTTTCCTTAATGGTTGCACCAATTTTTCAGTCCCACCAGCAATGCATGAGTGTACCTTTTTCCCCACATTCTCTCCAACATTCATTGTTGCTTGTATTCTTAATAATCGCCATTCTGACTGGAGTGAGATGAAATCTTAGAGTAGTTTTGATTTGCATTTTTCTAATTGCTAGAGATGTTGAACATTTTTTCATATATTTGTTGATAAATTCTGTATCTTCTGTGAGGTGTCTGTTCAGTTCCTTAGCCTGAACAGGATTGGATTGCTTGTTTTCTGTGTTAAGTTTTTTGAGTTCTTCATATATCCTAGAGATTAATGCTTTACCTCAGCCTAAGTTTTTGAGCCTTGATCTAAGGTTTAAGATGATAAGACACTCCAGGCAGTGGGTGCAGGCCTGTAATCCCAGCAGCTCGGGTGACTGAGGCAGGAGGATCAAAAGTTCAAAACCAGCCTCAGCAATGGTGAGGCACTAAGCAACTCAGTGAGACCCTGTCTCTAAATAAAATACAAAATAGAGCTGGGGATGTGACTCAGTGGTGAAGTGCCCCTGAGTTCAATCCTCAGTCCCCCCGCTCACCAAAAAAAAAAAAAAAAACAAGGTGATTAGACATGTCAGTGGTACTTAAGACTTCTTGAGAATGTTAACAGAGCTTCTACAGGTCCATTGTTTGAAGAACTTACTTTAAAGCTCCCGTCTTTGTTAAAGTTATATTAAAGTCATTCTTATTACATAAATGGAAATACAGATCCAGCATAGACTTCACCACCTGATTTGTGTAGCAATAATCAATGGAGCAAATATCTGAGGACAGGAAAAATAACAGAAAGGGAAAACACATGTTGATACAGATATCAAACACTTGAAATTACCACTACTACCATTATGGAAAGTAGTGTGGAGATTCCTCAGAAAACTTGGAATGAAACCACCATTTGACCCAGCTATCCACTCCTCGGTTTATACCCAAAGGACTTAAAATCAGCATATTACAGTGACGCAGGCACATCAATGTTTATACAGCTCAACTCAAAATAGCTAAGCTATGGAACCAAACTAGGTGCCCTTCGACAGATGAAAGGATAAAGAAAATGTTATACACACACACACACACACCACACACACACACACACACACACACACGCACACGTGTGTCAGTCAACATATATATATTCCATCATATATATATATATGATGAAATATTACTCAACTTTAAAGAAGAATGGAATTACAACATTTGCTGCTAAATGGATGAAGTTGGAGAATATCATGCTATGCAAAATAAGCCAAACCCAAAAAACCAAAGATCAAATGTTTTCTCTGATATGCAGATGCTAATTCACAATAAGGGGGTGGGGGTCACTAGGGAAGAATAGAGTCACTTTACATTAAGTAGAATATGCTAAGTGAAATAAGCCAATCCTAAAAAACCAAAACCCGAATGTTTTCTCTGATATATGGTTGCTTATTGACAAAAAGGGTGCATGCCTAGGCAGGAGTGGAGTTGCTTTAGATTAGGTAGAGGGGAGTGAAGTGGGTATGGGGTTAGGAAGGATTGTATAATGAATCAGACATTATTATCCTTTGTGCATATAGGACTACAGCACCTGTATAACTCTTTACCATGAACAACTAGAAGAATGAGAACTTATACTCCATTTATGTATGATGTATCAAAGTGCATTCTACTGTCATGTATAACTAATCAGAGCAAATAAAATATCTGAAAATAAATATCATGTACGGTAAAGAAAAAAAGGGGGTATTCAGTATTCAGTGATACTGGAGGTACCTAAGTGTATGGAAGAGATGCCCCTCTCGATCCTTATCAAAGACTTTGCCCACTTATCTTTGGCAGGGATGATAGAGATTCAGATCCTGCCTTGCTGGCAGACTGTGAGCACCAAATGATTCCTCATTGGTGGACTCATACACGGTCTCCCTTCTCCATCAGCATCTTCTCCCACGGAGTCCACCTCTCTTCCAAGGGAGATGACCTGAGAAGCCCACAGTTGACCTAATAATTTCCAAAGAGGAAGCTGCCTGAGTTCTAGACAGCTGAGTCCCTGTTTGACAGAGCACAGACTCCACTAACATTGCTTCAACATTGCTTCAGATGGCCACACTTCAAATCCATGGTAGAGGAAGAGTCCTGGGCACTCTGGGTGCCTGAGTGGATGGATGGGCGCCATCTTGGATATCATTTAGCCCTGGAAGATTCCACAGTGTGCCCTCCCCAGGTGAGAAGATTGCCAGTCACCAGAATGGTCTGTGTGTCAGTTGCTTTTCAACATCATTCTTTTCTCTCACAGCAAAACACTTTCCAGGTTGTGGTGAATGAAACTCAGCAACAACAACACACATGCTTGCTTGGACAGAGTGCAATGAGGCATCATGATTTGGCAGGGACAGTTCATGATCCCACTGCAAACAGAGGTTTTATTGAAGACTTTAGGCAACTGTGCATCCTAGAGGAGAGAGCCTTGCTCTATCGAGATTTCATACACACACACACAATTTCCCTACCTTGATGGCTGACACCATGAGCAATTTTGAAAACACTACTTCAGTCCACATTTTCTGGTCTTCTCAAATATTCTTCCCAAAGATCAAATATATGAAGTGAGGTCCACTTGTAGTAATTTGATTTTGTGGCACATAAGCCTTCAGAGCTAAAATCAATTTATTTTAAGAGGAACCAGCTGTGTTTTTAAAATGTAAATACATGGCAATACTTGGGAAAATGGGGGAATGTTATCTTGGTGTGAAACCAAGTACTACTTTTCTTGCTTAGTTTTTTTTTTTTTTTAATATAAATCTCTGCATAGGATTGGAGAAGGGAATGGAAGATCTGAAAGGTGAAGTTTATTAGTGGTTACACTTCATCTCCTACCATGAATATTCATGTGTTCATCTCAAAAGTTTGTATTGAATTTCTAAGAAGCTTAAATGTAACCACTGTATCAAAAAGGATACCATTAGCTGCAGACACACAAAAAAACTTAAACTCATAAGTCTCATATAGTCAGAAGTTCATTATCTCGCATAATAGAACGTCTTGAGTAGAGGATTAGTTAATTCTGTGGCTTATTAACACCAGTTATCCATCTCAACTTTTCTGAGATTCACTCCACTGTCTCCTCATGCCCTCAAGATAGCTGCCAAAGCTCCAAGGATGACATTATCACACAACACCATCACAAGATAAGATAGGTCATGGCAGACACCTCGAGACCTTTTCTACAAATGAGGACCACTTTCCTCAAAGTACCTCCAGGAAGAGTTTCCAGTTGATTCATTTGACAGCATTAAACCTGCTCCCTAGTCATTAGCAAAATAGATGACATTACTGCGATTGACGAACACAAATGAACAATTACCCAGATGGCACTAGGGAGTGTACCATGAAGCTATAAGTATCCTGAAGAAAATTACTATCACAGGAAAAAGGAATGATGAGCCATTATGTAGATAAATAGAGTCAGCAATACAAATATTTTCCTTTCTGCATATACACTTAGGTAGGAATTTTGTGCATTTAAAAAATTCACTCATAGTGGCTTAAAAATAACATCATTTATTTTCTCCTAATCCTGTGATTGAGCTATTTGGCCTGGGCTTGGGTGAGTAGATTTTCTACTGGACTTGACTATTTTCACACATGCATCTGCTCTGATTCTACTAGGCAAGCTGGGAGCTGTGTGGTCCAGGAGGGGTCCTATTCTAGAGCTCCTTGTCATAGACAGCTTTGTTCTGTTCCAGTGTTTTCTCCCTCTAGCAGGGGAGCCTGAACTGGTTTATAAGGTGATGAACAGCTTCTAGGGCCATACGAAGGCCATCCCCAGCATACAAGTGCTTTCTGTATTTGCATCATGTTTATTAATGTCTCATTGACCAAAGCAAGTCCCATACAGATGGCTGATTCAAAGGGTAACAAACAGACTTCACTTCTTAATGAAAAAATCTGCAGTGCCACATTGTAAGGGTTTTGACAAAGGGCATTTCTTTTCTGCATCAGGATGTAGAGCTGCTTTCTAGATTTCTTGCACAGCATGAGCAAATGGCAAAACTCAGAAGGAAATTAAAAGTTACATCATGTTTTTTAGGCACCTATTTTTTTCCCAATACCTCACACACTGATTATTAAGCTCTCCCCAAACTTGGATTCTGTCGTGGAAAGTCTCATGATAGAGCAGAAAGAAAATGGGCTTTTTACCAATTCACAAAGACCTAAGCTTGATTCTGGCAATTCCTGCTTATTAGCAATGTGTATGTCAAAGTTAAAAGTTCTTTAGCTTGTCCGTGGATAGTTTTTCCAACCCTTAAAATGGGAAAAGGTCAGTTTGGGTTCTCTATGAATCAGATACCAAGATGGGGTTTCAATGTGCAAAGGATTTAGAGGGGGAAAATCCTGGGGGGCGGGGGGAGAGCGAGAGCAGGCAGCACATGAGCCTGCAAGGGAGGTAGAAGGGAAGAAAGGGAAGGACATGAGAGGGTCAGCCTCAGCACAGTCCTGGAAGAGTCTTCTGGTGCAATGGCCCTCGCTGAGCTGCCCCAGTCCACAGGAAGAACTCGAGAGAGGTCATGAAGGACCAGTTCCACTGCATCTCCCAGGCTTCATCTGTGACTGGGAGCAAGCACCCTACAGAAAGGAGAGTCTAGTGTTAACATGGGGGTGAATTCAAAGGGGTGGCAGCTAAAAGCAGCCCATCACCAACACTTGCAAGGGCTCGTTCTCCTGAAGGTCATCTAAGCAGTGCATGAACACAGCTGTCCCCAGGTAAAAAATGTGACCTTGGCTTATCTTATTAAATAAGACACCATGCAATGAGCCCGCCATACTGCACAGCACATCAGAGAAAGCACACGGTACTTTCACCCCAGTGCTCAAGTATAAATAGCTCCAAGATTCAGCCTGTCCACCCAGAGATCAAGCCCAATGCTGAGTGCAAAAGTAGATGTGTAATAAAATCCCACATCCACCAGCTCACTAAATATCCATCACTGATGATCACTGAGTATCAACTTGTATCTGGGAACAGTCTACCCTCTAGTCTGTGACCAGCACCCTTGAAACCATGGGAATATATCTGAAGTAGTCAGGTCAAAGTCAGGAGCATCTCAAATCCAGGGCACTGACTTGGAGTGGGCAGGTAACTCAAAAGGAGCTCATGAAATCTCTACTCTGGGACCTGAAAGATGAAAAGAGCCAAGAGCAATTGGTCCAGTAACATGAAGATTCAGGATGCCTTAAAGTTACATTTCCAACAGACGTCCCAGAGAACAGAGGAGGTCAATGTGACACCAGGAAGAAAACAAAGGTAGAATCAAGTAACAGGGCAGATGTGAATGACAGAATGGGTGTCCTTTCAGCTTTTGTATCATTCATTTCACTACATTTGTCCATGTCTGGTGCATTCTTATCTTTTATTTATGTGGCACACAAAACTATATGTCCCCTTTTTTCTTAACATTAATTCAGGTGGGTTTTGTAATAAAAAGTTCCCACATGATACACTATTGAGTGATCTGGATGCAATTAAGCACCAAAAGGCTTTCTTTCTTTAATGTGTTATTTGGAAGGTATAACAAGAACAACTAAGCCATAATAAAAATAAGAAAAGGTCATCTCTGTAGCAACACAGCTTTTGAACAAATAGAAACTTCCTCAACATGAGTCTTTGGTGGCCTCAAATTTAGAATAGGGATATTAAACATACAAACCGAAAGCACATTGAGAAAATATATGTAAACTATAAGAAGAAAACAAATAGTGTGAAAAAGCTTAGCAGCATGTAATTATGAAGATGAGCTCAGGGGTCTGGAACATTGGGGATTTACTAAATAGAAAGAAACAATTTACAGGGTTATTTGTTAGAGCTTAGAATGCTTCAATATTAAAAGACATTCACAGGGTGCTAGTAAAAATTATTTAATTGAAAGTATTTAAATAGGTGGTGGCTGATGGTTCTCCTGGGGTTACGCTAAATGGATCCCATTCTGTAGAAGAGACTGAACCGGATCCCAATTAAGTCCATAAATTCTGATTCTAAAAATAACTTCACAGTGAGCATGGTGCCTGGGGTGGGAAGATTTCAATAAGCAGATGAAAGGATGTTCCGTCTTATTGGAATAATAAAAATGTCTCCTAAAGCATTAAATAAGAACATGAGGAAACTGAACAATCTCATAATATTAAGTGTTGGCAAGAATATGGACAGAATGTGTCCCACAGGTGGAAATACAATGAGTTCTGTCCAGATTTCTTTTGTTAAGAAATATGGTTGTTACCTAAGGAAGTTGACAATGTATGTACACTCCAATTCAAGGATTCCAGCTATGGGTTTATAAACTGGATTTCTTTTCATTATAGGTGTACAAGATGGCACATATGATTGTGTTCACTGGAATATGTTCTCTGATGACTGAAAAATAAAAATAATATAAATGCTCATCAGTAAGAGAGTAGATTCAGAAGATGTGAGGTAGTCATCAAGCTGAATCCTGTAGGTCAGTTAAAAAGATGCACCAGATCTACAGAAAAATAGCTAGGCAGAAAAACTTGTCGCTACCTGATGAGAGCGTTAGGGTTCATAGCTTGAGACCCTCTGTTAGTCCTGGTCCTGTGAGAAGCCATCACCAAGAGTAGATAAGACACTCAGGATTTTATTAAAGGAAAAGAGGAAGGGATCTGGGAAAAGCTGGGAAAAATCACGAGACCTGACAGGTGTTTCGACACTGGGTGGCCAGAAGAGGAGTGTGAGCAGAAATGTTCTCACTCTTTGTACCAGGGATCGAGCGCAGGGGCACTCGACCTCTGAGCCACGCCCCAGCCCTATTTTGTGTTTTATTCAGAGCCAGGCTCTCACTGAGTTGTTTAGCACCTCGCCATTGCCAAGACTGACTTTGAACTCGTGAGCCTCCTGCCTCAGCCTCCCCAGCTGCTGGGATGACAGGCATGTGCCACCAGCACCCAGGCATGACCTTGCTCTTTAAGGAAGAGTCAAAAGAGCTACTGGGCGACTTTGAGGCATGGTGGGCAGATGCCTCTCAGGAACGAGTCTGCTTTAGGATCCTCCTAGGACACCTTCGCCAGCAGGAAGCACCCGTGGAAGAGGAGGCCTTCACACAAATCGCACAGCGGGTTTCCAAGAGCAGCAGGTGGGTTTCCAAGAGCTGCAGTAGGTGGGTTTCCAAGAGCTACATCACCTGTGCTCCCCACAGGAGGAGGTCTGGAAAGCACAGCCCCCACCCCAGCGGGGGCACCGTCCTTACAAATTTACTTATGTGTAATATTTTTAGTGAAATACGTTTAAATGACCAGAAGGATTCACAGCAAAGCAATCAGAGGAATTCCTTCTAGAAATGGAGAAAAGTATGACTGGTAATAAGACCCAGAAGAGAATCCAAATGCAGCTATTTTGTTACTTTCCTTTAAAAACAAGACAAAGAAATAAAATACAGTTACCACAAGTCAGTTTGGACCTGGACACATAATGGTATTTTATTATTTTCAGTGCTTAACCCCTGAGCCACATCCCCAGTTCTTTTTATTTTTTATTTTGAGACAGGGTGTTGATAAGTTGCTCAGGGCCTCCCTAAGTTACTGAGGCTGGCTTAAAACTCTCGATCCTCTTGCCTCAGCCTCCTGAGCTGCTAGAATTACAGGTCTGTGCCACCCTGCCCAGATGTTTTATTATTTTGTATTGACTGATAATTGTTTAATGATCATAAAAATTTTAATAGATTCCAATCAGTGTCTGTCAAAGGACAAAGAATATCCATTACATAATTGAACTGACTCCAAACATCTACCATTTCATACTATCTCATTATGTGGTCTAGGGTGGGGACATTCAGTGAGAACCTGGATTATGAAATATTGGCATTGTAAATATGTGGATGATTTTCCTGACATAAACATAAAAAAAAAAAAAAAGACAAACCAGACAGGTTATGTCTCAAGAGACTGAGTGCCATGCCATGACAGGGAGTATAATATATACCTGTATATAAACGTTCTTCAGGAGAAGGTGGACATCCCTCTCAAAATTATTGAATATCCCCAAGCACATGACTTCTCCATTCTATGACAAATTCTATCACTAAAATTTACATTTTTTTGTTAAAATTTATATTTCAATTTTTAAAAAATTTTTACTGGTTCTTTTTAGTTATGTGTAATAATAGGATTCATTGTGACATAATCCTAATACAATTCATTCTAATTCGGTCCTGTATTAGTCAGGGTTCTCTAGAGGAGCAGAACCCACAGGAAGTGTGATTATAAAAGAGGGGTGTATTAGATGGGCTTCCATGACCAGAAGCTGGATAGTCCACCATGACTGTCTGAAGGCTGGAGAGCTGGAAGAACCAGTAGCCGTGCAGTCCAAGAGGCAGACAGAAGTCCCAGAACAAGAGGGATCAGCAGTGCTACCCTAGTCCAAGACCAAGGCTTCTGAAAACTGCCTGGAGAATCACTGGCAGAGTCTGCTTTGGAAGAGTGAAGAGGCCAGAGTTGGATATCCTCATAGGATGGAGGCAGCAATCAAGAACCCAGTCAAGAGAACAGACCTTGCATCTACATCTGCTTCCTTGTTCTTCCAGCTTTTATTCCATCCTATTGGGCGGTGCTGCCCACGCCTAGGGAGGGGCTCCATTTCAGTTGGCTATCCCACATGCCAATCATTCCTAGACACGCCCTCATGGACACACCCAGAAGCCTTTTAATCATTGGCATCTCTTAATGCAATCAAGTTGACACGTTCCCAGAATTTCCTTCCCCTTTTCCTCTCCTGCTTCCTCTCCCATTCCTTTCCCTCTAGTCTACTAATCTTTCTGTTATTTACTTATAGGGCTTTTTTTTCTTTTCACAAGTGTCTCATGGATGCAGGTGATGGTGAGATTTGCATGGTCTGTTCATCTAGGTACATAGGAAAGTTAGGGCAGATCCTCTCCACCGTCTTTCCTTATCCCATCCCTCTTCCCTTTTTATTGGCAGTTAGATTACTAAAGAGAGTTTTCAAAAGCCTATTGATGATAATTTTTGAGAAAGAAAGTTGACTCTACAACCACTGGCAGAGGGTTTCTGCTTTTGTAAGTGACTGTAGTGCTGGGAACTGAAACCGGGGCTAATGCAGGCCAGGTGAGCACTCCACCAGCAAGCTATGCCCAACATCCTGAAGAAAGCTTTAAGAGGGAAGTGTGAATGGAGTCCTGGAGGTCATGAATCAGAGACTGATTTAGTGTGACCAGTTCCTCCCATTTAGCAATAGCTTTAGAACTTTTTGTGCAATTCTTATAAATTTTTATGTGAATGCAAAACTGTGTTATATTGATGACTATAAGTTATTACAATTGTTCAATAAAAAGTAGCTGAACTTATTGGTTCATCTCCAGGTACCAACAATATTCTTACTCAGACAAACATTTGCAAGTAAGACCGTGAAAAGTAACTTTCCGGTAATAATAATGCTCATAATACCTACCTTGGTGCTCTTGGACAAACTATGAAACCTATGTTTTCAACCTGTGAAATGAATATTTCAACGGTGTAGTTCAAGATCAAAATAACTCTGAAATGATTACTAAAATTCATCGATTAAGACTTTGAGCCCCTTAAGTATTCTCTATTTAAAATATGAAGCAAATTACATAAGCATTTTCTTTGTCCCCTCAGTTGTTGGGGGAACTAGTGATCATGGAAAAACTGGAACTGTCAGGGTATCATGCATTAAAAAATGATACGCAGGACAAACAGGCTTGGCAAAGTAAACTGTCATCTTCTCCCATGAAGAGTTTTTAGTAGCAATAGACTACTGAGACAAAGTAATCTAAACACATGTTGGTATCTCTTGAGAAAAGTGGCTTTCCTACAGGCCATCCCTCTGGGAACTGTTGATTCATAAATCTAAATCACAATTCCAATTTCGGTATGTTCATCAATCTCATAGAACACAATGTTCAGTGTTCCCTCGTGGAACACACTTTATTTCATTCCATCTTAATGCACGGTGCGGTTTGGCTTTCATGCAGAAATCATCATAGCTGGATCTTTTGATGAAGAACATTATTCTTTGAAGGTTCCATAAGAGAGAAGATGCTAAATTTAAGTGGTTTATTCTCCTGTGTGACATTAATTGGCTGAACAAAACTGAATAAAATCCATCAAATCAAGTAGCCAGTCAACAGAGAGAAAAGAAGGTTAAAAAAAATTGCTTTCAATGTGTAATCATCTATTAAGGAATTTTTGTAGGGCGCTAGGCTACATGCTAGAATAAGATATCCAATATATGATAGCTATAAATACTAACATTTAATCTTGGTATTCATCAGAATCTTTCTCCCACACCTCTTGGCAAATGACTACTATTAACAACACAAGCAGACAAGGTTTGATTGACATAAGAAGGGTTTTTCTGATTCCAATGTGTCACCATACACATATTCCTTCCCCAACCAAAAAGAATCTAAGGGTCATGACTTAGCTGTTTTAGTCAGTTATTTCACAGTTGTGACTAAATGATCCAACCAACACAATAATGGAGGAGCAAAGCTTTATTTGAGGGCTCACAGTTTCAGAGGTCTTAGTCCATAGAAGGCCAGCTCCATTACTCAGGGCTGGAGGTGAGGCAGAACATCATGGTGGAAGAGCATGGCAGAAGGAAGCCCCTCACATCATGGTGATCAGGAAGGAGAGAGACTCTGCTCTCCAGATATAAAATGTATACCCCAAAGTGACACCCCAATTCCACCTCCTCCAGCCACACCCCACCACTTCAATTAATCCCATCAGGGATTAATCCACTGATTGGGTTAAGACTCTCACAACCCAATCATTTCTCCTCTGCACCTTCATGCACTGTCTCACATGTGAGCTTTTGGGGGACACCTCACCTCCAAACCCTAACACTTATCATACCTAAAATCAAGTAAGAAACAATAGTTAATATTCATTTAAATTAGGGGTTTTTGAAATTTTTTTTACATTTTTTAAAAATTTCTTCTAATTAGTTATACATGACAGCAGAATGCACTTGGCACCTCGTACATAAATGAAGTATAACTTCTCATTCTGCTGGTTGTACCTGATGTCGAGTTATACAAGTCACGTTGTCATAAATGCACATAAGGCAATGTCTGATTCATTATACTATCCTTCCTAACCCCATACCTCCACACCCCCTCCCCTCCATTCACTTCCATCAGTCTAATCCAAAGTACCTCTTTTCTTCCCTAGTGTCCCCCCGCTTATTGTGAATTAGCATCCACATATAAGAGAAAACATTCAGCCTTTGGTTCTTTGGAACTCGCTTATTTTGCTTAGCATGATAGTCTCCAGTTCCATTCATTTATGGGCAAATGCCATAATTTCATTCTTCTTAAAGACTGAGAAACATTCCATTGTGTATATATACTACATTTTCTTGACCCATTCATCTGTTGAAGGGCATCCAGGTCGGTTCCATAGCTTAGCTACTGTGAATTGAGCTACTATAAATATTGATGTGGCTGTCTCACTGTAGTGTGCTGATTTTAAGTTCTTTGGTTATAGCCTGAAGAGTGGGATAGCTGGGTCAAATGGTGATTCCATTCCAAGTTTTCTGATGAATCTCCATACTACTTTCCAGAATGGTTGCACCAATTTGAGTTCTACCAGCAATATATGAGTGTACCTTTTTCCCAACATCCTTGCCAACATTTACAGTTGCTTGTATTGTTGATAACAGCCATTCTGACTGGAGTTAGGTGGAATCTCAGAGTAGTTCTGATTTGCAATTCTCTAATTGCTAGCGATATTGAACATTTTTTCATATATTTGTTGATCAACTATTTCTTCTTCTGTAAAGTGTCATTTAAATTGGGAAACATGACCAATTCATATTTCACAACTACTGTGTATTTGAAAATTATTTGTAAAAGCAGACGTTTTAAATGCCCTCCCAAATACTAAAATACCAAAGGAGAAATAAAACTGTTCAATGAAATGTTTTGATTATATTTGGATTGATCTTCTGTTTTTGCAGCATCGCAAATACACATATGTCATCTCTACCTTAGGACTTTCAGTCCATTACACCTGTGTGGATTGGGAGACCCTGAAATAAAGAAGGCTGGGCAGTAGTTTCCAAAATGAATGATATTGTTTTCTTTTGGTGCCGGGGATCGCACATAGATGATTTGCAACATGGGCTGATAGAATCTATGAGCTATGACAGCTTCCAATGCCTGAACACACTGAGAAAACTAACCAGGTAAATTCATCAATTATTTGTAGACATGATTTGAATAAATTTCTCATGTCCAGCTTTACAGTGATCAACTGGCTGATCTGCTAGCAGATTTGCATTATTTTGCATATTTCTACTTCCTTATAAGCTCATTTCATGGACATTGTTAAGAATACGCTTGTTTATATAGATTTGTACATCAGTTCACTCAAGAATTTGCTCATATCCTATGGCAAGGCAATGGCTCCTGACTTTCCTCATACATATAGGAGGCTCAAACTAAGCTCAGCCTGAACGGGGGAAATGTACCTAGAGATATAGAGAATGTTCCTGTGCACATCGAGGGACTTGACTTCCATACTCTCATCTAATCTAAGAAGAAATCTCTGGGTTACATGAAACCCTTCTGGTAGTTCACCATTATATTCTCTTCTATGCCAGTCAGAAAAGTTATCTGTTATGGTTTGGATGTGAGGTGTCCCTCAAAAGTTCTCATATGAGACAACAGAAGAAGGTTTAGAGGAGAAATGATTGGGTTGTGAGAATCTTAACCCAATCAGTGAATTAATCCCTGATGGGATTAACTGAGTGGTAACTGAAGGCAGATAGGGTGTGGCTGGAGGAAGTGGGTCCCTGGGGGTGTGCCTTTAAGGTATATATTTTGAATTTAGCAAGTCAGTTTCTCTCTCTCCTCTCTCTCTCTCTCTCTCTCTCTCTCTCTCTCTCTCTGCTTCTTGATGATCATGTGAGCTGCTTCCCCCTGCCACACTCTTCTGCCATGATGTTCTACCTCACCTTGGACCCTGAGGAATGGAGTCAGCTGCCCATGGACTGAGACATCTGAAACTGTGAGCCCCTAAATAAATGTTTCCTCCCTTGCAGTTTTTCTGGTGGGATCTTTTAGTCCCAGAAGCAAAACAGCTGACTAAAACAGCCTTATATTCAATAAGTCCCATTCAAGACTGGGGTAATAACTGCTCTGACCCACACGATACCACAAGCCACATGTGGCTATTGAATTTTAAATCAATAGTTGAATATAATAAAAAGAAAAATGTAGTTTCTTGATCATGCTAGCTACATTTAATGTGCTCAAAAGTCACACGAAGCTAGTGACTACATATTGTCCAGTATACAGAGTACATAAAGCAGTGATAGACAAAAACAACCCGAGTGAAAAAAAAAAATTGGTGTCTAGTTAACATTTCTGTCATTATAGAATAGTCTATAGAATAGCTTTGATACAGAAAAATAACAGCCTACATTTTTTAGTAAATCAAGCCACATATGTGGCATCTTCTTTGGTGCTGAGTGATCTGATCTTTGATAGAGTTTATTTTGTGTTTTGTTCTTGATGACAGAATCCCTTCATTGATTTCTGCAAACCAGTGAAACATGGAAATTATCAGCAAAGGAATATTCTAGAGAGCTACCAATGAATAAAAATCCAGAACCTGGAGCCAAGTGGTGAAATATAGACTTAGGTAGTAGACGGAACCCCTCCTGAAATTAATCAGGGGTATCAACCTCTGGGTCACCTCTGACCCTTCCTGGCTCCCCCAGTACATGGTGCTTCTGCTCCAAAAACTGAGTTATGCACTCAGTATAAGATGGTTGCATTTACTTCCAAACCCAGTTATACCAGTTCCCTGTCAAGCTTTCAGTTTTATTTAAACATTTAGAAACTGAGTAACAGGTACACTGTCTGAAACTAATCTTGAAGGGGCAATTTACTCAAAAATTATTGTAGATGTATGCATGTGACATTTTAAGTAATTGGGAAAACAATCATCATAATATACAAAGACATCACTTCTATAGGGAAACTAACATTGAGAAATCTTAAAATGATGCACCATGAATATTTGAGGATTTGTATGTTGGGGAAACCAACTCACACTTATTGTGACTTCAATATTGTATGATTGTTTAACATCTGCCTATGCAAGACCTGTGAGGATTTGTTTTTTAATGAATCAATGACATTGGGGAATTTCTGTTGGTGGACCTATGCCCACAAAGTAAAAAGGGTTGGCTTCTCATGATTGAGAAATAAAAGAACATTTGTAAAGGCGATTGGGAGGGAGGGAGGAGGGGATGCATGGGAATGTACTGGGGAATGAAATCGACCAAGTTATGCTCTGTCCATGTACAAATATACCACCATGAATCTGACTCGTATGTAGAATTACAATGCACGAATTAAAATAGAGCGGAGCAAGTGGGTTGGGGCAGAGGGGGAAGAAAAGGGAAGGAGCCTGAGAAAACTACATTCTGTGCATGGAATATGGGTATGATGAACCTCACTATTATATATAATGACAAGGCACCAATAAAAATAAGTGAAAAGCAATATTTGCATTCTTATATTTAAATGTGTGTGCATGTATGTCTAGGGTGAGATGGCCACACATTACATGATATATTCACACGAATGGAAAAATATCAGTGCCAATTTTTCAGATTTGGTTTCTAATGAACACTTTTCCTTGTCAGCTAAACTGTACAGCCACTTGTCAAATCATACTTTATTAAGAAAGAACATATTCCCAACGTTGCCCTAGGCTCATTTAAAGTCTTTTATCAAACTTTTCCCTCCCTGTCTTTGAATCTTGGGTTCCTCATCAGTTAAAAATAGACACAATAAATCACAGTCGCCTCATAAATTTGGTCTGAGAGTTAAATGAGATGGTACTCTAAAACCACATACCACTCCACCTGGGATGGAAGAGCTCAGTGCATTTTGTAAGATCGACAAGCTTTTAAATTTATGGTCCCCTTGGTCTCCACTCGGGAACAGTAACAATCAGACCAGAAATTGGATAGAGAAAAAAGTATCACTGGGCCAGGGGCCAGCCATCTGGTTGCAGAGCCTAGCCAGACCTTTCTTTGTGTGAACTGGCACGACTCCCTGTCTGATGTGCTCAGCTGCCATCAGCACAAGTTCCATGGTCCTCGTCCGCATTCATGGGAAGCCTGAGCAGGACACATCCACAAAGTGGTCATTGTCAAACCAAGTGTCACATCTGGGCACCGTTTGCCTACTACTGACAGGAGGGTCCAACAGAGGAGGGCCCAAGAGATGGGGCTTCACTTGCCAAGCCATTTAAGTCCATTTACAGTGCTGTAAAATGCAAAAATGCACATCTTTGTAGCTAATTTCTCTTCCATGTGGAGTCTTTCACTCCTAAGCCAACCCCAGAATAGCTGCTCAATAAAATTTTGTTGACTAGTCCCTTCAGTTGACCATTATGTTTTCCTTCTAGATCTCAGAGTCCATGAAACCCTGCAGCAGCAAATGAATTCTATCCACAAGATATCCTCGGACAGCATGAACAACTCAAATTGATTTGTCCCCAAACAATGGAACAGGCAAGGCGACAGAGTAAATAATGGGAAAATACACAAGTGATAGCAAACATTTATCAAATACTAACCGTGTGCCAGGAATCTTGCATTCATTCTCTCATTTAGTCTTCAGAGTAACTTTGTGAATTAAAGATGATTTCCGTTGTTTTTTAGGTGTTTATTGACAAAATGAGAGGAAACCAGCCTAAACTTCTAGAACTTCTACTCAATTACATGTGTGTTTGATTTCAAAGGATGGGCCCTTTAACATTTAAGTGGAATTCCCTGTTTGAGATAATAAAAAATGTGTGCTGGCTGAAAGATAAAAGAACCCAGACCACTCTGGCTATTCTGAAACGGGATTGCACATACTTGGATGTTCGTCTCATCAGAAATTGAGTCGATGGACCCTGTCCTTTAACCTGGACAGAATTAACAGGTTCTTAACCCCATAGCATAGTACAGGAGTGAGCTGGTGCATCTTTCAACGCCAGGTTACTGGACCCTGGGTAATGTCCACCGTGCTCCTGAACACATTCCTTGAGGAGCATGTCAGAAGTCATCACTTTGGAAAGGACCTATAGGTGCTCCAAGGAACACTCCAGACTTGCCTGCTATATGCCAATCTCAGGCCATCAAGACTGGTCTGTCCAACCTGCTGAACACGTTATCATGTGTGCATGTGTGTGAGAATCCACGACAAAAGCACACTGCTCAGATCTCCTTCAGGATCCCTGGTGCAGGGACATGCAGATGACTGACGGCTACCACATTCAATCTCGCACCCAATTCTTCCAAGGCTGGACAACTCCTGGGCTCCTCCCATCCAGAGACCAAGCACTAATGGACATCTATTTCTATAGGACAGATGATTCTTCTTACTGGTAATGGTGTGTCTGGGAAAATCTTCCTTAGATTTGCAGCCTATGTGTCTTCCCACCCAATTCTTGTTCCTTCCCTGTCTCTACCACAAGTGCCATGATGTGTCAAGAAATGACCAGCCCACAGAAGGCAAACCAGAACCAAGGTCTTTGATTCATTAAGGTTTGACCAAGACTGTACTGGATTCAGCACGGAAATTCTAAGATCTCAGGAACCTCCTCACTCCAGGGTAAATCACGGCAGTTGGTCACACTATCTATAACTCAATCTGCACAAAAGGAACAGGTCACAGACTTCCCTGTAGGTCTCTAGGGTGACACATGATTCTTTCTCTCAGGCAGGCCCATCATGGTAACCAGGAGCCACACTGCTTAGTGTAACTGAGCAGTTATAGATTCTAGATCATTCCCACAAATTAAAATCAGAAGACAATCTGCCCTTCCCACTGTCCCTTCTCTCTGTGAGCTCCTCTGATTAAAGTCTTAAAGTCTCAGATACATTCAACTTTCCTCTCATGAACCTTAGAGAGAAACCATATGGTATCCCCTCAGTCAGCACCTCACCCCAAGCTACCATTTCCAAGAGACTGCTACTACTCTGAACTCTTGTTCTAGAGATGTGCTAAGGAAAAAAAAACCCAGGTTAGTTTGGGAAACACTGCATGCTGAATATCCCTTCTGGAGCATCTCAGTACTATTGCATATTAAGAATCAGAAGAGACTTGAAAAACCAATCTTTTTGTAGGAAGATACAAATCACCAGGAGATCTGTTACACTTATCAGGTTAGCAAAACCTGAAATGTTCATACTATTCACTTTTGACAAAATAATGGAGAAATAGTTCCTTGAAAACAATTGAGGAAAAATTGGTGAAGGGTTTTTATGTTTGGTTTGTTTTTGAAGTCAATTTGGCAGGGTTTTATTAAACACAAATGTGTATATTCTTCTATCTAGTAAGTTGGCCTCTTGGTATCTTAGGGCAAATAAGCATTATGGCATCAACACAGGTATATGATACCTTTTATTTCCACAGCATTTTCAATAGAAAATAATTAAATCACCTTAAATTATCATCTATAACATTTATTTATTTTACAAATGTTTACTGGACTTCCATGTTGTAGTTCAGATATGAGGTTCCCTCCAAAAGCTCATGTGTGAGACAATGCAAGAATGTTCACAGGTGAAATGATTAGATTCTGAAGGTTATACCCTAATCAGTGGACTAAACCCTGATGTGGAATAAGGAGTGGTAACTGTAGGCAGTAGAGTGTGGCTCGTGGAGGCAGGTCCCTGGGGCAAGCCTTTGGGGTATATAGTTTGTCCTTGGTGAATGGAGCCCTCTCTGCTTCCTGGTTACCGTGTCCTAGCTGCTTTCCTCTGCCAAGCCCTTCCATCATGATGTTCTGCCTCAGATTGGGCCCAGAGCTATGGAGTTGGCCATCTACAGACTAAGACCTCTGAAATCATGAGCCAAAATAAACCAGTCTTCCTCTGTGTTGTTTCTACCAATTATTTTTGTCACGGGGATGCAAAGCTAACTAAACAGACTGCTATATGCCCGACACTGGTCTACTCACAGGACACAGCCCTGTGAAAAACAGAATATAAACACTGATCAATACACCATGGAGTTTACACAGATGGGGCAAACCTAACAGGGGCTAGGAGAGGGGCCTTGAAGTCAAACAATAAGTAAGCACAATTAAATAAATATACTAGTAAGGTTTAGGTTTGAGTTAGTTTAACAGAGACCCACCATCATGGTGGCAAAGAAATAAACAAAGGACTTCTGTGAAATTCCAGGTAGTTGGTTCGAAAATAGGTTGCCGGCTGGAGTCACATGGAGCCCAGTTACTGGCAATTGTCTGCTCCAGTATTCCCATGGGTAACCTTCATCCTCAGTGTCTGTTATGGTGTGGATGTGAGGTGTTCCTCAAATGCTCACATGGGAGACAATGCAAGAGGAGAAATGATTGGGTTGTGAGAATCTTAACCCAATCAGTGAATTTATCCCAACAGGGATTAGTGGGGTGGTATCTGAAGACAGGTAGGGAGGTGGGCACTGGGGGCATGCATCTGACGTATATATTTTGTGTCTGGAGAGTGGAGTCTCTCTCTGCTTCCTGATGTGATGTCCTGACCTGTTTTCCTCTATCACACTCTTCCACCATGATGTTTAGTCTCACCTTGAGACCCGAGAAATGGAGCTGGTTGTCTGTGGACTGCGACCTCTGAACCTCTGAACCTGTGAGTCCCATGATAAATGTTTCCTACTTAAACTCATTCTTATCAGGTCTTTTAGTCACGGCAGTGAAAAAGCTAATTAAAACAGGATCCAAAATGGAACTCAAGTCATGTCACATCCACATTCCAATCAGGAGGGGTGATACAAGGTAAGAAGAAGGGACATGTACCTTTGAAGGTGTACACCAACCAACCACCTTGCATGCCATGTTCACATAATCCCATTTTCCAGAACCTCACCTTAAGGGCATGACAAACTACAAAGAAAACTCTGCACACACTCATGTTTTCGTCTGTAGACTCATGTTCCATTAATGAGGAAGCAGGAAAAGGAGGTTTTTGGTGACCAGCAATTTCTGCAATAAGAGAACAAGTGATAAACAACACAAACTGTGTGGCACACTAGTAACTGGACACAATAATTTTATATCAGGTTGTCTAGGACAACACATTTGATTATCAGATATGACAACTCCATGAGAAGAAGTCATCTTTATTACTTATCTAACCTAAGTAACGCATTACTCCCAGAACTTGTAGGCTTAAAACAATTCGTACTTGTTACCTGAAAGTAACAGAATCCACTTAAAGTTCCCAGGGTAGCTAGCAGAATTCATTCCTGTCAAGCTGTTGAAATGAGGGTTTTAATTACTCACTGGCCTTCAGTCAGAGGCTGCCCTTGGGTTCTGGTCACATGGGGCCACTTCAACAAGGCAGTGAACATCATCAAAGCACATAAAGCAAGAAGGCCAGTAAGAAAGATTTCTAGCAAAATAGAAGTCACAGACAGCTATATCCTAATCTCAGAAGTGACATCCTGTCCCTTTCTGCTGTATTCCATAAGAGCAACTCCCTGATGCTAGTTCACACTCAAGAGGACAGGATCACCCTAAGGCAAAAAAACAAAAAAACAAACAAACAAAAAAAAAAACTAATGAAGGAAAGACACACATTAAAATTATCGTAAGCAAAGAATCAGCTAGTAAAAGGACTCAAATGTGGTTTTAACCTCAGCATGTTCACAAAAGGTGGTGTGGGGATGTGTGTGGGCACATGTGTGTTTGGTGTGGCATGAATTAAGGACATATGATAGGTGAAAGTCAAATCATGTCAAATTTTTAGACCAGGATAAAGAGTCCAGTTATTAATATGCTAGAAAGCCTTTGGAAGACTGAGCAGGAAAGTGATATTGTACAGTTAATGTTTTAAAAAATGTCACTCTGGGCCATTATACAAGATCACCCAAGAGGGTTGAGATAGTACAGTCAGTGGGTAAGAGAAAAAGCATCAGAGTGTGGTATCCTGGAAGGAGGGGAAGATAATCGTGTTCGCCATGGGGAATACATCGGAGAGGTCAAATCAGAGACAGAGAACCGATCACTGGATTTGGGAACATGAATGGCGTTAGTGCCAGCAGGAGCAATTTTAGAGCAGAAGTGGGTATGGGAATGTGATGCGGAGGCTGAGAATGTCCCAAGGATGGCTGTCTTCAGAAGTTTGCTTAGGAATGTCAGTGATGTGGGAGGCCAAGGGCAGGACCGTGGTTTTGAGCAGTGGTATTGGTGAGAGTTGATAAGGTTATGCTGAGATACGACTCTCGTGGTCAGTCCTTGAGCACACACACATTACTCTCCCCTATTGTGAATCTGGAAAAAAAAAAAAAAAAGAATTTCTAGGGTTTAGCTTCTCCTTCTCACTCAGGGAACAGAGCTGAAGAAGGCTCCCTCTTGACAACTGTGTCCAGGGTCACCTGGCACCAGGCAGAGAAGGTGACTTATAAAGCTGCCAGCCAAAGTGACCAAAGTGGGTTCCACACCCACATCTCAAGTCAAAAGGTTCCAAGAGCTTGCTCCCGCTCGAAGCACTGGGTTACACAGGAGGTAGCTTAACACCATGGCTCAGAGCTTTTATCACGAATTACACATTTCAGAAACTCGGTAACTACTACAGACTGACAGAAAGATGAACTGATGAGACCCGAGAACACAGAACGGTGAACGGAGCATGGGCCTCCACACTCAAGTCCAGATAATAGCCTTAATTCCATATGAGCACCTATTTTGAATCTATAGCAACTATCATAGAAGGAGGAATACAGAATGTTGGGACAGATTGGTGTGCTTGCTAGAAATACTTAAATAAAGAGACAGCACTTCGTAATGCTGGCCTTTGGGATGATTGAAGTTTATCTATATATAGTGATGAACACAGGCATCTAAAAGGCATTGTTATTTGAAACAAACCTTCAGAGGAACATTTTTAAAAACACAGAGATTATGGAGGCTATTTCTGTTAGCGGCCCCAGCACACATGCACATGCCGGCCCATCTACCCTCTTCCTCTGCAGCACAGAAGCGAGTGTAAACCAGCATAAAATAAAAGAATGAATTCTGGTGCTTACTCATTAAAATGATAACAAGTGTTGTGATTTTGGAGACCAGAATAGAACTGGGATTGGAGAGAAATGAGAAAAACTTTGTCCGAAGTATTATCTTTTGTAAGAAGGAAATATTCATATATTATTTGCATAATTTTTAAAAGGCTAATTAACTTTGTTTAACACAGTACTTCCTAAATGCAAATGTCCTTAATACAGATAAACAGACAGCTGGGTATGGTGGTGCACGCCTGCCATCCCAGCAGCTTGGGAGGCTGAGGCAGGAGGATCGTGAGTTCAAAGCCAGCCTCAGCAACTTAGCAAGGTCCTGTCTCTAAATAAAACTATCAAAAAGGGCTGAGGATGTGGCTCAGTGGTTAAGTGCCCCTGGGTTCAATCCCCCACACCCCCACACAAAAAAAGATGCAAACAAATACATGCACACATATGCATTAAAGTGCTATAGAACTAATTGGAAAAATAGTTATTTGTCCAGGATCTTACTGAGTCATCTGCAGGAGAATTTTTTTTCTCTCTCTTTTAGACTAGGGATTGAACTCAGGGACACTCAACCACTGAGCCATATCCCCAGCCCTATTTTTTGTATTTTATTTAGAGACAGGGTCTCACTGAGTTGCTTAGTGCCTCACCATTGCTGAGGCTGGATTTGAACTCATGATCTGCCTATCTGTCTCCCCAGCTGTTGGGATTACAGGTGTGCTCCACCAGGCCTGTCTTTTCTATGGGAGAATAAGGAGAATATTTATATCACGGGTAATATTTATAAGGTGTTACCTTGCCTCTGCCCTTTAAGAAAGCTAGAAGGGAAGTTGCTCATTTTTCTTACTTCATTTTAATTGTAAATAAACCTCCTCTCAGAGTTCTTAACCATTGGGTGAACTGTTTCCCAAGACATAAGCAGACAATTATTTAAAAAATAAATAGTGCATAGGAAAAGTTCCCTTACACACTGAACAATCTAGCAGGCCAAACAGAGAGGCACGAGATGTAAAAATCTTTCAGTGCCCACTCCAGAAGGCATCGCTGAATTGAACATGGAAGTTAAAATACAAAGAAGTATAAATATACAAAGAAAAAGAATAAAATAAAAAGAAATATAAATACAAAGAATGAAGCAACAGTCACTTTGTGCATAGGAAGGAGACTCAAACGGCAAAACCAGGAAAAAAATAAAGAGAGAGAGAAAGGGAAATTGCCTTGAAAGAAAACTAAAAACTAACAGGTTATGCAGGTCAGGTCTGATATGGGGACTCAGTGATTTCAGCTTCCCAGGGTTTTATTTTCCTTCTCAAACCAGAGACACAAAAGCAAGCTTGAGCTAGAGACTCATCAGAGTGAAGGATGAACGGGGAGGAAAAGACTCACATTCCTCCTGCTTTAGTAGCTGACAAGCGGGGCACTGTGATTCTGTCCTCAGGTGAGCTACAGGGAGGAATAAAACATAATATCCCAATCGAATTCTCCTACCGAGGACCTGGACTGCAGTTAACCAACCCAAGGGGCCAGGAGAACATCAGCCATGTCTCAAAAGACATCCCACGATTTTAAAGACCACCTCGAGCCTTGGGGCTCACATCACGAATAAGACCGAGTGCTGGAAATTGACATTGAATCAGACCTTTCCTACAGCAAGAAGAAAAAGGTAGCACATTCACCGGAAAAGGTAGAGTAAAAACTATCATGCAACATATTCTCTATCACACACGCACATGTGCACCACACACACACACACACTTATTCCTTCCTTACCATCTCAGTGTCTGCCTGCCTCCCAGTAGCAAACTCATCATGCATGTTTAATATAGAACACCCTCAGTATTTATAGACAAACATAGCTGTTTCGTTGTTTTTGTTTTTAATAAGCCTCTTGCATATTTACAATTTGCCCTGCAATCAATGGCTTTAATTACCACCAGCGTGTTGATTATGGTTTAACACTGTGAGTGTTTTTCTTCCACTGTAGACTAATTTTTATTTCCCCTTGGGAGTCGTTTAGTATTTCAGCATTACAAGAAGCTGACGCTGTTTTCTTGAGGTTGCTAACACAGAACTGAGGTCAAAAATCTTTCCTTTAACGGGCTTGAGAGGAAATACTGGGGACTTTGCAGGTCACAGCCTCTGTCGCAGATGCTCGGCTCTGCAGTTGTAATCTGAAAATGTTGAAACGCATGTAAACAGGTGCAGCTGTGTTCCCGGAACTCTCCAAGCAAACAGGAGGGCTAGGGTTGTGGCTCAGTGGCACAGCATTTGCCTCACGTGCGTGGGGCACTGGGTTCAATTCTTGGCACTACATAAATAAATAAAATGAAGACAGACACTGTGTCCATCTACAACTAAAATAACTCATAAACAAAAAAAGGAAACAGGAGAGGTCAGACCGGGTCAAGGGTTTGTAGGTCATAGACTCCTGATTAGGAACTAAGACTCTTATAACACTAAAGTCCTTAAATATGCATATATAACAAATAATACATTCATAGTAATGCATGATGAAAATTCCAGCTGATGTCATCTATGCGTATATTTTTAAAATTCAAATTACACAAATTTATCATATTTTTAGTAAATTATTGATGACCAAAGAGAAAGATAATAATAACTTCTTTTTGAGGGAAAATTAGGGACAATACACACAGAAATATAGTGGCGTTCTACAATCAACAGTCGTGCTATAACCATCTACATTTTAGTCCTTCTTGGCTTTCTCAGCTCAGCTCTTCCCTGTAACCAGCTTCCTCAGCTATCTTGACATGGGCTCCCCACACAAAGCTGTCACAGACATTAGATGGCCATTATCATCTCTGCCTTCCATGGGGGAAATGTAATGTCCATAAAGGTGGACAGAGTACACTGCCCGAGATACACACACAGATGTAGTAACACAGCTGGGAACGGAACCCAAGTCCAACAGAGCACTGTTCATTGCTGTTTCTACTCACCCTGCTCTCTCTGGTAGAAACAAACCCCGCTGGCCCTAGGTTATCAGCAGAAGTTCCAGGTAAGCACCCAGATTTGGGGAACTGAGGGAGGTGAAGTTCCAAATACTCAGGCAAATGATGACGAGGTATTTGGACAATGCTGAGTGATGCAGAGATTTGGATTAGTGGCGGGTCACGGAAATGCAATTTTAAAGAAGAAGTTGATTATGTTCTTTCTCTAGCATGGCAGGGCAAATATTGGTTAAATCTTCTTCAATTATCTCAGAATGACTACAAGAGTATGAAATTCACAGTACATAGAAATTATTAATGTCTGAAGAGATGGAAGTATTCATTACCTGGTTTGATTAAAACCTATTATAGACATATGTTAAATTATCATAATGAACCCCAAAAGATGTACAAATATTATAGAAATACACTTTTAAGAAAGCAAAACCTCTAAATTAGGACCTTTTTCATTTTTTTATACTAAAATCTTCTAAAATTCTCTTAGTACTTGAAATTAAAAAACAAACAAAGTTTGGTTGAGGGTAAGGAAGCCTTAGTGGGTTCTTATTATGACCTTGGGGACAAGATTTGGCATAGACAGCTCACAAGAGATAATTCCAAACGAACCTGCAATGGACGGACTTTTAACCTGTTTTCAAAGGAGAAAGTTGCCAGTGTTGTTAGTTAAGTGTGTCTCGTGGCCTTGCCGACCTTTCCATAAAAATACTGTTAAGGGATTTGTTACGTGCAAATTACTAAAGAGGAGAAACTGTATCCACTCTAGCAATAACATTTCAAGTATCTCTCATAAATAAAAGCATGGATTTTAACGAGAAAAGGCTAACACAAAGGATGTGGCAAAGGGAAAAAAAAAACATTTTTATTCAATTATTTTCCAAGAAGAAGAGGTACAGAGAATGTTGGAATTGAAGACTGTCAGAGCAAAGACGTATGAAAACTTGACCTTCCTTAGCACCTGTTTCGTATTACCCTCACTCTGTACCAAACTGTCTTGACCCATATTATTAGCCTTTTTTGATTTCCTTAATGTCCACACTTTGAGTCCATTTTGCTGATTTCAGCTTCCAAATAAAGTTCTTCCTACCTTCTTCTTTTTTTTGTAACGTATACAGCCGTACTTTTATGTCCTTTCCAACTAGCTTCATTTATCCATTTTTTTAAATTGTATTTTTCTTTTCTTCTTTATACTTCATTGTTTCAAAATATATATATAAAAAGTCCTCATCTCATCATTTTGGCTTCAAGGAACTCGCTCACAGAATCTAAAGAAAAATGAGAGGTTTGGAAACATGGTTCATATTCTGAAGAACATACAAAATACACAGTGGATGTTGCTGCCTACTCCAAGACATAATGGATGAACCTGGACAAGGACATATCATTCCACTGCCCAGGGCATGAGCAGACTTCCAAATCCCTCCTGTTCTCTTGAGAACTCCCTTATGATACAGAGAAAGGTAGAGCTGCTTCTTGCATTTCCAAAAACCATTCACTGATGCCCTCTTACTTTCCCTCAAAGAACTTTAGTGCCCGTTCATGTTTGGTGAGCACGCGTGCAGTTTTAACCAAAATCCAGGCTGTGTGCAGCAGGCTACAAGAACCAGGAGAGTGACAATTCCTTCTACGGTAGAAGCAAAGAGAAAAGAATGCATTTGGTTTTAAATGAAACTGACTTTTACTAAGAAGGAAGGACTCTATTTCGTGTACAACCAGAGAAATGAAAAGTTGTACTTTGTATGTGTACGATGAATCAAAAAATAATAACAAAAAAGAAAATCAAAAAAAAAAAAAAAAGGAAGGAAGGAAGAAAGGAGGATGGGGAGGAAGTGAAGAGAAGATTGGGAGAGGAGAACCAATATTTCAGGGAAGGGAATAGATTCCTCTATGCACATGTCAGTGGGTAAACCACCAAGGTATGTGTGAGACTGTCTCCTCCTTCCAGAACAGAACACTGGTTCTCCAAAAACTGCCTTTGAAAAAGATGGAAGAAACCTCAGAAACCATCCAGCTCCATCTCACTCGCATTTTATGGCTGCAAACTGAAGACCAAGAAATGAATGTGGCCACTTCTCACCCTAGAGGTGTAGAACAGGAGGACCCTGAGGAACTATTATGAGATATGTGTCAGTCAACTTTCCATGACTGTGACAAACTACTGAAGATAAACAACTTAAAAGGAGGAAAGGTTTATTCCAGCTCACTGTTTCAGTGGTTTGAGTCTATAGTTGACTGGGTCCTTTACTTGGGGGCCTGTGGTGAGGTATATCATCATTCTGGGGAGCACGTTACAGAGGGGTCTACTGCCTTCATGGTGACCAGAATTAAAGAGGGAGCCAGGAGGGGTTCTTTTCCATGACCTGACTTCCTTCCACTAAGCCCCATCTCTTAAAGATTCCAGCACCTCCAGTAATGCTACCTCTTGGGACAAAGTCTTTAACACATAAGCCTTTGGGGGACCCTTCTGATCCATAGGAAGATGGTTCTCCTGAAGGGACACCTTTTCCAGTACTAGGAAGCATGTGCCTTGGTAGGAAATGAGGTGATCTCACCACAATCCCACAGTCATGAAGGTTATGAAATCCACAGATCTTCAGATTCGTTATCTTTTCCCTAGCCCACTCGTCTTGCCATCAGAAGATGCTTGGTTCAGAGTGGAAACCGGGTAGACTCACTGGGTATAATAATTTTGATTTTTGCCTTTTATCATGTAAGAAAGAAAACTAATTTTGCAAAAAAAAATAAAATAAAATCTGATATTAAGTTCTATGCATGATTGTTACAGGAGAGAGGGCAGATAGACTGCATGACGTCAAAGGAAGCTTGAGACCACGTGGAACAGTGAGGAGCACCTGAATGAGCTCCTCAGGAGGACACGCAGTCCTGCGAAAGATCACAAGGCTCCAACATCATAATTCAAGAGAGGGCAGAAAGGGTATTTTAAAGTTTTAAAATAAGATTGTAGTCCTAACAATTTTATTCACTCAGCCTCAGTTTTTTAAATTTTTTGCATTTTGATAGATCATACATAAATGGAGTGTCATCTCTCATTTTTCTGATGGTACATGTTGCAGGATCACATGGGTCATGCAGTCATACATGTACACGAGGTAATAATGTCTGTTTCACTCTACTGTCCTTTCTACTCCACACCCCTTCCCTTCTACCTAATCTAGAATAACTATTCTTCCCTAGTTCCACCCAACCCTTATTGGGAATTAGCTTCTGCATATCAGAGAAAACATTCAGCCTTTGGTTTTTTTGGGTTTGGCTTATTTCACTTAGCATGATATCCTCTAACTCCATCCACTTACCAGCAAATGCCATAATTTCATTCTTCTTTAAAGCTTAATAATAGTCCATCATATATTTATGCCACATATTTCTTTATCCATTCATCTTTTGAAGGGCAACTAGGTTGGTTCCATAGTTTAGCTATTGTGAATTGAGCTGCTATAAACATTGATGTGGCTGTGTCACTGTAGTATGCTGATTATAAGTCCTTTGGGTATAAACTGAGGAGTGGGATAGCTGGGTCAAATGGTGGTTCCATTCCAAATTTTCTGAGGAATCTCCATACTACTTTCCTTAATGGTTGCACCAATTTTTCAGTCCCACCAGCAATGCATGAGTGTACCTTTTTCCCCACATTCTCTCCAACATTCATTGTTGCTTGTATTCTTAATAATCGCCATTCTGACTGGAGTGAGATGAAATCTTAGAGTAGTTTTGATTTGCATTTTTCTAATTGCTAGAGATGTTGAACATTTTTTCATATATTGTTGTTGTAAATTCTGTATCTTCTGTGAGGTGTCTGTTCAGTTCCTTAGCCTGAACAGGATTGGATTGCTTGTTTTCTGTGTTAAGTTTTTTGAGTTCTTCATATATCCTAGAGATTAATGCTTTACCTCAGCCTAAGTTTTTGAGCCTTGATCTAAGGTTTAAGATGATAAGACACTCCAGGCAGTGGGTGCAGGCCTGTAATCCCAGCAGCTCGGGTGACTGAGGCAGGAGGATCAAAAGTTCAAAACCAGCCTCAGCAATGGTGAGGCACTAAGCAACTCAGTGAGACCCTGTCTCTAAATAAAATACAAAATAGAGCTGGGGATGTGACTCAGTGGTGAAGTGCCCCTGAGTTCAATCCTCAGTACCCCCGCTCACCAAAAAAAAAAAAAAAAAACAAGGTGATTAGACATGTCAGTGGTACTTAAGACTTCTTGAGAATGTTAACAGAGCTTCTACAGGTCCATTGTTTGAAGAACTTACTTTAAAGCTCCCGTCTTTGTTAAAGTTATATTAAAGTCATTCTTATTACATAAATGGAAATACAGATCCAGCATAGACTTCACCACCTGATTTGTGTAGCAATAATCAATGGAGCAAATATCTGAGGACAGGAAAAATAACAGAAAGGGAAAACACATGTTGATACAGATATCAAACACTTGAAATTACCACTACTACCATTATGGAAAGTAGTGTGGAGATTCCTCAGAAAACTTGGAATGAAACCACCATTTGACCCAGCTATCCACTCCTCGGTTTATACCCAAAGGACTTAAAATCAGCATATTACAGTGACGCAGGCACATCAATGTTTATACAGCTCAACTCAAAATAGCTAAGCTATGGAACCAAACTAGGTGCCCTTCGACAGATGAAAGGATAAAGAAAATGTTATACACACACACACACACACCACACACACACACACACACACACACGCACACGTGTGTCAGTCAACATATATATATTCCATCATATATATATATGATGAAATATTACTCAACTTTAAAGAAGAATGGAATTACAACATTTGCTGCTAAATGGATGAAGTTGGAGAATATCATGCTATGCAAAATAAGCCAAACCCAAAAAACCAAAGATCAAATGTTTTCTCTGATATGCAGATGCTAATTCACAATAAGGGGGTGGGGGTCACTAGGGAAGAATAGAGTCACTTTACATTAAGTAGAATATGCTAAGTGAAATAAGCCAATCCTAAAAAACCAAAACCCGAATGTTTTCTCTGATATATGGTTGCTTATTGACAAAAAGGGTGCATGCCTAGGCAGGAGTGGAGTTGCTTTAGATTAGGTAGAGGGGAGTGAAGTGGGTATGGGGTTAGGAAGGATTGTATAATGAATCAGACATTATTATCCTTTGTGCATATAGGACTACAGCACCTGTATAACTCTTTACCATGAACAACTAGAAGAATGAGAACTTATACTCCATTTATGTATGATGTATCAAAGTGCATTCTACTGTCATGTATAACTAATCAGAGCAAATAAAATATCTGAAAATAAATATCATGTACGGTAAAGAAAAAAAGGGGGTATTCAGTATTCAGTGATACTGGAGGTACCTAAGTGTATGGAAGAGATGCCCCTCTCGATCCTTATCAAAGACTTTGCCCACTTATCTTTGGCAGGGATGATAGAGATTCAGATCCTGCCTTGCTGGCAGACTGTGAGCACCAAATGATTCCTCATTGGTGGACTCATACACGGTCTCCCTTCTCCATCAGCATCTTCTCCCACGGAGTCCACCTCTCTTCCAAGGGAGATGACCTGAGAAGCCCACAGTTGACCTAATAATTTCCAAAGAGGAAGCTGCCTGAGTTCTAGACAGCTGAGTCCCTGTTTGACAGAGCACAGACTCCACTAACATTGCTTCAACATTGCTTCAGATGGCCACACTTCAAATCCATGGTAGAGGAAGAGTCCTGGGCACTCTGGGTGCCTGAGTGGATGGATGGGCGCCATCTTGGATATCATTTAGCCCTGGAAGATTCCACAGTGTGCCCTCCCCAGGTGAGAAGATTGCCAGTCACCAGAATGGTCTGTGTGTCAGTTGCTTTTCAACATCATTCTTTTCTCTCACAGCAAAACACTTTCCAGGTTGTGGTGAATGAAACTCAGCAACAACAACACACATGCTTGCTTGGACAGAGTGCAATGAGGCATCATGATTTGGCAGGGACAGTTCATGATCCCACTGCAAACAGAGGTTTTATTGAAGACTTTAGGCAACTGTGCATCCTAGAGGAGAGAGCCTTGCTCTATCGAGATTTCATACACACACACACAATTTCCCTACCTTGATGGCTGACACCATGAGCAATTTTGAAAACACTACTTCAGTCCACATTTTCTGGTCTTCTCAAATATTCTTCCCAAAGATCAAATATATGAAGTGAGGTCCACTTGTAGTAATTTGATTTTGTGGCACATAAGCCTTCAGAGCTAAAATCAATTTATTTTAAGAGGAACCAGCTGTGTTTTTAAAATGTAAATACATGGCAATACTTGGGAAAATGGGGGAATGTTATCTTGGTGTGAAACCAAGTACTACTTTTCTTGCTTAGTTTTTTTTTTTTTTAATATAAATCTCTGCATAGGATTGGAGAAGGGAATGGAAGATCTGAAAGGTGAAGTTATTAGTGGTTACACTTCATCTCCTACCATGAATATTCATGTGTTCATCTCAAAAGTTTGTATTGAATTTCTAAGAAGCTTAAATGTAACCACTGTATCAAAAAGGATACCATTAGCTGCAGACACACAAAAAAACTTAAACTCATAAGTCTCATATAGTCAGAAGTTCATTATCTCGCATAATAGAACGTCTTGAGTAGAGGATTAGTTAATTCTGTGGCTTATTAACACCAGTTATCCATCTCAACTTTTCTGAGATTCACTCCACTGTCTCCTCATGCCCTCAAGATAGCTGCCAAAGCTCCAAGGATGACATTATCACACAACACCATCACAAGATAAGATAGGTCATGGCAGACACCTCGAGACCTTTTCTACAAATGAGGACCACTTTCCTCAAAGTACCTCCAGGAAGAGTTTCCAGTTGATTCATTTGACAGCATTAAACCTGCTCCCTAGTCATTAGCAAAATAGATGACATTACTGCGATTGACGAACACAAATGAACAATTACCCAGATGGCACTAGGGAGTGTACCATGAAGCTATAAGTATCCTGAAGAAAATTACTATCACAGGAAAAAGGAATGATGAGCCATTATGTAGATAAATAGAGTCAGCAATACAAATATTTTCCTTTCTGCATATACACTTAGGTAGGAATTTTGTGCATTTAAAAAATTCACTCATAGTGGCTTAAAAATAACATCATTTATTTTCTCCTAATCCTGTGATTGAGCTATTTGGCCTGGGCTTGGGTGAGTAGATTTTCTACTGGACTTGACTATTTTCACACATGCATCTGCTCTGATTCTACTAGGCAAGCTGGGAGCTGTGTGGTCCAGGAGGGGTCCTATTCTAGAGCTCCTTGTCATAGACAGCTTTGTTCTGTTCCAGTGTTTTCTCCCTCTAGCAGGGGAGCCTGAACTGGTTTATAAGGTGATGAACAGCTTCTAGGGCCATACGAAGGCCATCCCCAGCATACAAGTGCTTTCTGTATTTGCATCATGTTTATTAATGTCTCATTGACCAAAGCAAGTCCCATACAGATGGCTGATTCAAAGGGTAACAAACAGACTTCACTTCTTAATGAAAAAATCTGCAGTGCCACATTGTAAGGGTTTTGACAAAGGGCATTTCTTTTCTGCATCAGGATGTAGAGCTGCTTTCTAGATTTCTTGCACAGCATGAGCAAATGGCAAAACTCAGAAGGAAATTAAAAGTTACATCATGTTTTTTAGGCACCTATTTTTTTCCCAATACCTCACACACTGATTATTAAGCTCTCCCCAAACTTGGATTCTGTCGTGGAAAGTCTCATGATAGAGCAGAAAGAAAATGGGCTTTTTACCAATTCACAAAGACCTAAGCTTGATTCTGGCAATTCCTGCTTATTAGCAATGTGTATGTCAAAGTTAAAAGTTCTTTAGCTTGTCCGTGGATAGTTTTTCCAACCCTTAAAATGGGAAAAGGTCAGTTTGGGTTCTCTATGAATCAGATACCAAGATGGGGTTTCAATGTGCAAAGGATTTAGAGGGGGAAAATCCTGGGGGGCGGGGGGAGAGCGAGAGCAGGCAGCACATGAGCCTGCAAGGGAGGTAGAAGGGAAGAAAGGGAAGGACATGAGAGGGTCAGCCTCAGCACAGTCCTGGAAGAGTCTTCTGGTGCAATGGCCCTCGCTGAGCTGCCCCAGTCCACAGGAAGAACTCGAGAGAGGTCATGAAGGACCAGTTCCACTGCATCTCCCAGGCTTCATCTGTGACTGGGAGCAAGCACCCTACAGAAAGGAGAGTCTAGTGTTAACATGGGGGTGAATTCAAAGGGGTGGCAGCTAAAAGCAGCCCATCACCAACACTTGCAAGGGCTCGTTCTCCTGAAGGTCATCTAAGCAGTGCATGAACACAGCTGTCCCCAGGTAAAAAATGTGACCTTGGCTTATCTTATTAAATAAGACACCATGCAATGAGCCCGCCATACTGCACAGCACATCAGAGAAAGCACACGGTACTTTCACCCCAGTGCTCAAGTATAAATAGCTCCAAGATTCAGCCTGTCCACCCAGAGATCAAGCCCAATGCTGAGTGCAAAAGTAGATGTGTAATAAAATCCCACATCCACCAGCTCACTAAATATCCATCACTGATGATCACTGAGTATCAACTTGTATCTGGGAACAGTCTACCCTCTAGTCTGTGACCAGCACCCTTGAAACCATGGGAATATATCTGAAGTAGTCAGGTCAAAGTCAGGAGCATCTCAAATCCAGGGCACTGACTTGGAGTGGGCAGGTAACTCAAAAGGAGCTCATGAAATCTCTACTCTGGGACCTGAAAGATGAAAAGAGCCAAGAGCAATTGGTCCAGTAACATGAAGATTCAGGATGCCTTAAAGTTACATTTCCAACAGACGTCCCAGAGAACAGAGGAGGTCAATGTGACACCAGGAAGAAAACAAAGGTAGAATCAAGTAACAGGGCAGATGTGAATGACAGAATGGGTGTCCTTTCAGCTTTTGTATCATTCATTTCACTACATTTGTCCATGTCTGGTGCATTCTTATCTTTTATTTATGTGGCACACAAAACTATATGTCCCCTTTTTTCTTAACATTAATTCAGGTGGGTTTTGTAATAAAAAGTTCCCACATGATACACTATTGAGTGATCTGGATGCAATTAAGCACCAAAAGGCTTTCTTTCTTTAATGTGTTATTTGGAAGGTATAACAAGAACAACTAAGCCATAATAAAAATAAGAAAAGGTCATCTCTGTAGCAACACAGCTTTTGAACAAATAGAAACTTCCTCAACATGAGTCTTTGGTGGCCTCAAATTTAGAATAGGGATATTAAACATACAAACCGAAAGCACATTGAGAAAATATATGTAAACTATAAGAAGAAAACAAATAGTGTGAAAAAGCTTAGCAGCATGTAATTATGAAGATGAGCTCAGGGGTCTGGAACATTGGGGATTTACTAAATAGAAAGAAACAATTTACAGGGTTATTTGTTAGAGCTTAGAATGCTTCAATATTAAAAGACATTCACAGGGTGCTAGTAAAAATTATTTAATTGAAAGTATTTAAATAGGTGGTGGCTGATGGTTCTCCTGGGGTTACGCTAAATGGATCCCATTCTGTAGAAGAGACTGAACCGGATCCCAATTAAGTCCATAAATTCTGATTCTAAAAATAACTTCACAGTGAGCATGGTGCCTGGGGTGGGAAGATTTCAATAAGCAGATGAAAGGATGTTCCGTCTTATTGGAATAATAAAAATGTCTCCTAAAGCATTAAATAAGAACATGAGGAAACTGAACAATCTCATAATATTAAGTGTTGGCAAGAATATGGACAGAATGTGTCCCACAGGTGGAAATACAATGAGTTCTGTCCAGATTTTTTTGTTAAGAAATATGGTTGTTACCTAAGGAAGTTGACAATGTATGTACACTCCAATTCAAGGATTCCAGCTATGGGTTTATAAACTGGATTTCTTTTCATTATAGGTGTACAAGATGGCACATATGATTGTGTTCACTGGAATATGTTCTCTGATGACTGAAAAATAAAAATAATATAAATGCTCATCAGTAAGAGAGTAGATTCAGAAGATGTGAGGTAGTCATCAAGCTGAATCCTGTAGGTCAGTTAAAAAGATGCACCAGATCTACAGAAAAATAGCTAGGCAGAAAAACTTGTCGCTACCTGATGAGAGCGTTAGGGTTCATAGCTTGAGACCCTCTGTTAGTCCTGGTCCTGTGAGAAGCCATCACCAAGAGTAGATAAGACACTCAGGATTTTATTAAAGGAAAAGAGGAAGGGATCTGGGAAAAGCTGGGAAAAATCACGAGACCTGACAGGTGTTTCGACACTGGGTGGCCAGAAGAGGAGTGTGAGCAGAAATGTTCTCACTCTTTGTACCAGGGATCGAGCGCAGGGGCACTCGACCTCTGAGCCACGCCCCAGCCCTATTTTGTGTTTTATTCAGAGCCAGGCTCTCACTGAGTTGTTTAGCACCTCGCCATTGCCAAGACTGACTTTGAACTCGTGAGCCTCCTGCCTCAGCCTCCCCAGCTGCTGGGATGACAGGCATGTGCCACCAGCACCCAGGCATGACCTTGCTCTTTAAGGAAGAGTCAAAAGAGCTACCTGGGCGACTTTGAGGCATGGTGGGCAGATGCCTCTCAGGAACGAGTCTGCTTTAGGATCCTCCTAGGACACCTTCGCCAGCAGGAAGCACCCGTGGAAGAGGTAGGCCTTCACACAAAACGCACAGCGGGTTTCCAAGAGCAGCAGGTTGGGTTTCCAAGAGCTGCAGTAGGTGGGTTTCCAAGAGCTACATCACCTGTGCTCCCCACAGGAGGAGGTCTGGAAAGCACAGCCCCCACCCCAGCGGGGGCACCGTCCTTACAAATTTACTTATGTGTAATATTTTAGTGAAATACGTTTAAATGACCAGAAGGATTCACAGCAAAGCAATCAGAGGAATTCTTCTAGAAATGGAGAAAAGTATGACTGGTAATAAGACCCAGAAGAGAATCCAAATGCAGCTATTTTGTTACTTTCCTTTAAAAACAAGACAAAGAAATAAAATACAGTTACCACAAGTCAGTTTGGACCTGGACACATAATGGTATTTTATTATTTTCAGTGCTTAACCCCTGAGCCACATCCCCAGTTCTTTTTATTTTTTATTTTGAGACAGGGTGTTGATAAGTTGCTCAGGGCCTCCCTAAGTTACTGAGGCTGGCTTAAAAACTCTCGATCCTCTTGCCTCAGCTCCTGAGCTGCTAGAATTACAGGTCTGTGCCACCTGCCCAGAGTTTTTATATTTTGTATTGACTGATAATTGTTTAATGATCATAAAAATTTAATAGATTCCAATCAGTGTCTGTCAAAGGACAAAGAATATCCATTACATAATTGAACTGACTCCAAACATCTACCATTTCATACTATCTCATTATGTGGTCCTAGGGTGGGGACATTCAGTGAGAACCTGGATTATGAAATATTGGCATTGTAAATATGTGGATGATTTCCTGACATAAACATAAAAAAAAAAAAAAAGACAAACCAGACAGGTTATGTCTCAAGAGACCTGAGTGCCATGCCATGACAGGGAGTATAAATATATACCTGTATAATAACGTTTCTTCAGGAGAAGGTGGACATCCCTCTCAAAATTATTGAATATCCCCAAGCACATGACTTCTCCATTCTATGACAAATTTCTATCACTAAAATTTACATTTTTTGTTAAAATTATATTTCAATTTTTAAAAAATTTTTACTGGTTCTTTTTAGTTATGTGTAATAATAGGATTCATTGTGGACATAATCCTAATACAATTCATTCTAATTCGGGCCTGTATTAGTCAGGGTTCTCTAGAGGAGCAGAACCCACAGAAGTGTGATTATAAGAGAGGGGTGTATTAGATGGGCTTCCATGACCAGAAGCTGGATAGTCCACCATGACTGTCTGAAGGCTGGAGAGCTGGAGAAGAACCAGTAGCCGTGCAGTCCAAGAGGCAGGACAGAAGTCCCAGAACAAGAGGGATCAGCAGTGCTACCTAGTCCAAGACCAAGGCTTCTGAAAACTGCCTGGAGAATCACTGGCAGAGTCTGCTTTGGAAGAGTGAAGAGGGCCAGAGTTGGATATCCTCATAGATGGAGGCAGCAATCAAGAACCCAGTCAAGAGAACAGACCTTGCATCTACATCTGCTTCCTGTTTCTTCCAGCTTTTATTCCCATCCTATTGGGCGGTGCTGCCCACGCCTAGGGAGGGGCTCCATTTCAGTTGGCTATCCCACATGCCAATCATTCCTAGACACGCCCTCATGGACACACCCAGAAGCCTTTTAATCATTGGCATCTCTTAATGCAATCAATGTTGACACGTTCCCAGAATTTCCTTCCCCTTTCCTCTCCTGCTTCCTCTCCCATTCCTTTCCCTCTAGTCTACTAATCTTTCTGTTATTTACTTATAGGGCTTTTTTTCTTTCACAAGTGTCTCATGGATGCAGGGATGGTGAGATTTGCATGGTCTGTTCATCTAGGTACATAGGAAAGTTAGGGCAGATCCTCTCCACCGTCTTTCCTTATCCCATCCCTCTTCCCTTTTTATTGGCAGTTAGATACTAAAGAGAGTTTTCAAAAGCCTATTGATGATAATTTTTGAGAAAGAAAGTTGACTCTACAACCACTGGCAGAGGGTTCTCTGCTTTTGTAAGTGACTGTAGTGCTGGGAAACTGAAACCGGGGCTAATGCAGGCCAGGTGAGCACTCCACCAGCAAGCTATGCCAACATCCTGAAGAAAGCTTTAAGAGGGAAGTGTGAATGGAGTCCTGGAGGTCATGAATCAGAGACTGATTTAGTGTGACCAGTTCCTCCCATTTAGCAATAGCTTTAGAACTTTTTGTGCAATTCTTATAAATTTTTATGTGAATGCAAACTGTGTATATTGATGACTATAAGTTATTACAATTGTTCAATAAAAAGTAGCTGAACTTATTGGTTCATCTCCAGGTACCAACAATATTCTTACTCAGACAAACATTTGCAAGTAAGACCGTGAAAAGTAACTTTCCGGTAATAATAATGCTCATAATACCTACCTTGGTGCTCTTGGACAAACTATGAAACCTATGTTTCAACCTGTGAAATGAATATTTCAACGGTGTAGTTCAAGATCAAAATAACTCTGAAATGATTACTAAAATTCATCGATTAAGACTTTGAGCCCCTTAAGTATTCTCTATTTAAAATATGAAGCAAATTACATAAGCATTTTCTTTGTCCCTCAGTTGTTGGGGGAACTAGTGATCATGGAAAAACTGGAACTGTCAGGGTATCATGCATTAAAAAATGATACGCAGGACAAACAGGCTTGGCAAAGTAAACTGTCATCTTCTCCCATGAAGAGTTTTTAGTAGCAATAGACTACTGAGACAAAGTAATCTAAACACATGTTGGTATCTCTTGAGAAAAGTGGCTTTCCTACAGGCCATCCCTCTGGGAACTGTTGATTCATAAATCTAAATCACAATTCCAATTTCGGTATGTTCATCAATCTCATAGAACACAATGTTCAGTGTTCCCTCGTGAACACACTTTATTTCATTCCATCTTAATGCACGGTGCGGTTTGGCTTTCATGCAGAAATCATCATAGCTGGATCTTTTGATGAAGAACATTTATTCTTTGAAGGTTCCATAAGAGAGAAGATGCTAAATTTAAGTGGTTTATTCTCCTGTGTGACATTAATTGGCTGAACAAAACTGAATAAAATCCATCAAATCAAGTAGCCAGTCAACAGAGAGAAAAGAAGGTTAAAAAAAATTGCTTTCAATGTGTAATCATCTATTAAGGAATTTTTGTAGGGCGCTAGGCTACATGCTAGAATAAGATATCCAATATATGATAGCTATAATAATAACATTTAATCTTGGTATTCATCAGAATCTTTCTCCCACACCTCTTGGCAAATGACTACTATTAACAACACAAGCAGACAAGGTTTGATTGACATAAGAAGGGTTTTTCTGATTCCAATGTGTCACCATACACATATTCCTTCCCCAACCCAAAAAGAATCTAAGGGTCATGACTTAGCTGTTTTAGTCAGTTATTTCACAGTTGTGACTAAATGATCCAACCAACACAATAATGGAGGAGCAAAGCTTTATTTGAGGGCTCACAGTTTCAGAGGTCTTAGTCCATAGAAGGCCAGCTCCATTACTCAGGGCTGGAGGTGAGGCAGAACATCATGGTGGAAGAGCATGGCAGAAGGAAGCCCCCTCACATCATGGTGATCAGGAAGGAGAGAGACTCTGCTCTCCAGATATAAAATGTATACCCCAAAGTGACACCCCCAATTCCACCTCCTCCAGGCCACACCCCACCACTTCAATTAATCCCATCAGGGATTAATCCACTGATTGGGTTAAGACTCTCACAACCCAATCATTTCTCCTCTGCACCTTCATGCACTGTCTCACATGTGAGCTTTTGGGGGACACCTCACCTCCAAACCCTAACACTTATCATACCTAAAATCAAGTAAGAAACAATAGTTAATATTCATTTAAATTAGGGGTTTTTGAAATTTTTTTTACATTTTTTAAAAATTTCTTCTAATTAGTTATACATGACAGCAGAATGCACTTGGCACCCTCGTACATAAATGAAGTATAACTTCTCATTCTGCTGGTTGTACCTGATGTCGAGTTATACAAGTCACGTTGTCATAAATGCACATAAGGCAATGTCTGATTCATTATACTATCCTTCCTAACCCCATACCTCCACACCCCCCTCCCTCCATTCACTTCCATCAGTCTAATCCAAAGTACCTCTTTTCTTCCCTAGTGTCCCCCCGCTTATTGTGAATTAGCATCCACATATAAGAGAAAACATTCAGCCTTTGGTTCTTTGGAACTCGCTTATTTTGCTTAGCATGATAGTCTCCAGTTCCATTCATTTATGGGCAAATGCCATAATTTCATTCTTCTTAAAGACTGAGAAACATTCCATTGTGTATATATACTACATTTTCTTGACCCATTCATCTGTTGAAGGGCATCCGAGGTCGGTTCCATAGCTTAGCTACTGTCGAAGTGAGCTACTATAAATATTGATGTGGCTGTCTCACTGTAGTGTGCTGATTTTAAGTTCTTTGGTTATAGCCTGAAGAGTGGGATAGCTGCGGTCAAATGGTGATTCCATTCCAATGTTTTCTGATGATCTCCATACTACTTTCCAGAATGGTTGCACCAATTGAGTTCTACCAGCAATATTGAGTGTAACCTTTTTCCCAACATCCTTGCCAACATTTACAGTTGCTTGTATTGTTGATAACAGCCATTCTGACTGGAGTTAGGTGGAATCTCAGAGTAGTTCTGATTTGCAATTCTCTAATGCTAGCGATATTGAACATTTTTTCATATATTTGTTGATCAACTATTTCTTCTTCTGTAAAGTGTCATTTAAATTGGGAAACATGACCATTCATATTTCACAACTACTGTGTATTTGAAATTATTTGTAAAAGCAGACGTTTTAAATGCCCTCCCCAAATACTAAAATACCAAAGGAGAAATAAAAACTGTTCATGAAATGTTTTGATTATATTTGGATTGATCTTCTGTTTTTGCAGCATCGCAAATACACATATGTCATCTCTACCTTAGGACTTTCAGTCCCATTACACCTGTGTGGATTGGGAGACCCTGAAATAAGAAGGCTGGGCAGTATTTCCAAAATGAATGATATTGTTTTCTTTGGTGCCGGGGATCCGCACATAGATGATTTGCAACATGGGCTGATAGAATCTATGAGCTATGACAGCTTCCATGCCTGAACACACTGGAGAAAACTAACCAGGTAAATTCATCAATTATTTGTAGACATGATTTGAATAAATTTCTCATGTCCAGCTTTACAGTGATCAACTGGCTGATCTGCTAGCAGATTTGCATTATTTTGCATATTTCTACTTCCTTATAAGCTCATTTCATGGACATTGTTAAGAATACGCTTGTTTATATAGATTTGTACATCAGTTCACTCAAGAATTTGCTCATATCCTATGGCAAGGCAATGGCTCCTGACTTTCCTCATACATATAGGGAGGCTCAAAACTAAGCTCAGCCTGAACGGGGAAATGTACCTAGGATATGAGAATGTTCCTGTGCACAGTCGAGGGACTTGACTTCCATACTCTCATCTATCTAAGAAGAAATCTCTGGGTTACATGAAACCCTTCTGGTAGTTCACCATTATTTCTCTTCTATGCCAGTCAGAAAAGTTATCTGTTATGGTTTGGATGTGAGTGTCCCTCAAAAGTTCTCATATGAGACAACAGAAGAAGGTTTAGAGGAGAAATGATTGGGTTGTTGAGAATCTTAACCCAATCAGTGAATTAATCCCTGAATGGGATTAACTGAGTGGTAACTGAAGGCAGATAGGGTGTGGGCTGTAGGAAGTGGGTCCCTGGGGGTGTGCCTTTAAGGTATATATTTGAATTTAGCAAGTCAGTTTCTCTCTCTCCTCTCTCTCTCTCTCTCATCTCTCTCTCCCTCTCTCTCTCTCTCTCTGCTTCTTGATGATCATGTGAGCTGCTTCCCCCTGCCACACTCTTCTGCCATGATGTTCTACCTCACCTTGGACCCTGAGGAATGGAGTCAGCTGCCCATGGACTGAGACATCTGAAACTGTGAGCCCCTAAATAAATGTTTCCTCCCTTGCAGTTTTTCTGGTGGGATCTTTTAGTCCCAGAAGCAAAACAGCTGACTAAAACAGCCTTATATTCAATAAGTCCCATTCAAGACTGGGGTAATAACTGCTCTGACCCACACGATAACCACAAGCCACATGTGGCTATTGAATTTTAAATCAATTAGTTGAATATAATAAAAAGAAAAATGTAGTTTCTTGATCATGCTAGCTACATTTAATGTGCTCAAAAGTCACACGAAGCTAGTGACTACATATTGTCCAGTATACAGAGTACATAAAGCAGTGATAGACAAAAACAACCCGAGTGAAAAAAAAAATTGGTGTCTAGTTAACATTTCTGTCATTATAGAATAGTCTATAGAATAGCTTTGATACAGAAAAATAACAGCCTACATTTTTTAGTAAATCAAGCCACATATGTGGCATCTTCTTTGGTGCTGAGTGATCTGATCTTTGATAGAGTTTATTTTGTGTTTTGTTCTTGATGACAGAATCCCTTCATTGATTTCTGCAAACCAGTGAAACATGGAAATTATCAGCAAAGGAATATTCTAGAGAGCTACCAATGAATAAAAATCCAGAACCTGGAGCCAAGTGGTGAAATATAGACTTAGGTAGTAGACGGAACCCCTCCTGAAATTAATCAGGGGTATCAACCTCTGGGTCACCCTCTGACCCTTCCTGGCTCCCCCAGTACATGGTGCTTCTGCTCCAAAAACTGAGTTATGCACTCAGTATAAGATGGTTGCATTTACTTCCAAACCCAGTTATACCAGTTCCCTGTCAAGCTTTCAGTTTTATTTAAACATTTAGAAACTGAAGTAACAGGTACACTGTCTGAAACTAATCTTGAAGGGGCAATTTACTCAAAAATTATTGTAGATGTATGCATGTGACCATTTTAAGTAATTGGGAAAACAATCATCATAATATACAAAGACATCACTTCTATAGGGAAACTAACATTGGAAATCTTAAATGATGCACCATGAATATTTGAGGATTTGTATGTTGGGAAACCAACTCACACTTATTGTGACTTCAATATTGTATGATTGTTTTAACATCTGCCTATGCAAGACCTGTGAGGATTTGTTTTTAATGAATCAATGACATTGGGGAATTTCTGTTGGTGGACCTATGCCCACAAAGTAAAAAGGGTTGGCTTCTCATGATTGAGAAATAAAAGAACATTTGTAAAGGCGATTGGGAGGGAGGGAGGAGGGGATTGCATGGGAATGTACTGGGGAATGAAATCGACCAAGTTATGCTCTGTCCATGTACAAATATACCACCATGAATCTGACTCGTATGTAGAATTACAATGCACGAATTAAAATAGAGCGGAGCAAGTGGGTTGGGGCAGAGGGGGAAGAAAAGGGAAGGAGCCTGAGAAAACTACATTCTGTGCATGGGAATATGGTATGATGAACCTCACTATTATATATAATGACAAGGCACCAATAAAAATAAGTGAAAAGCAATATTTGCATTCTTATATTTAAAATGTGTGTGCATGTATGTCTAGGGTGAGATGCCACACATTACATGATATATTCACACGAATGGAAAAATATCAGTGCCAATTTTTCAGATTTGGTTTCTAATGAACACTTTTCCTTGTCAGCTAAACTGTACAGCCACTTGTCAAATCATACTTTATTAAGAAAGAACATATTCCCAACGTTGCCCTAGGCTCATTTAAAGTCTTTTATCAAACTTTTCCCTCCCTGTCTTTGAATCTTGGTTTCCTCATCAGTAAAAATAGACACAATAATCACAGTCGCCTCATAAATTTGGTCTGAGAGTTAAATGAGATGGTACTCTAAAACCACATACCACTCCACCTGGGATGGAAGAGCTCAGTGCATTTTGTAAGATCGACAAGCTTTTAAATTTATGGTCCCCTTGGTCTCCACTGGGAACAGTAACAATCAGACCAGAAATTGGATAGAGAAAAAAAGTATCACTGGGCCAGGGGCCAGCCATCTGGTTGCAGAGCCTAGCCAGACCTTTCTTTGTGTGAACTGGCACGACTCCCTGTCTGATGTGCTCAGCTGCCATCAGCACCAAGTTCCATGGTCCTCGTCCGCATTCATGGGAAGCCTGAGCAGGACACATCCACAAAGTGGTCATTGTCAAACCAAGTGTCACATCTGGGCACCGTTTGCCTACTACTGACAGGAGGGTCCAACAGAGGAGGGCCCAAGAGATGGGGCTTCACTTGCCAAGCCATTTAAGTCCATTTACAGTGCTGTAAAATGCAAAATGCACATCTTTGTAGCTAATTTCCTCTTCCATGTGGAGTCTTTCACTCCTAAGCCAAACCCAGAATAGCTGCTCAATAAAATTTTGTTGACTAGTCCCTTCAGTTGACCATTATGTTTTCCTTCTAGATCTCAGAGTCCATGAAACCCTGCAGCAGCAAATGAATTCTATCCACAAGATATCCTCGGACAGCATGAACAACTCAAATTGATTTGTCCCCAAACAATGGAACAGGCAAGGCGACAGAGTAAATAATGGGAAAATACACAAGTGATAGCAAACATTTATCAAATACTAACCGTGTGCCAGGAATCTTGCATTCATTCTCTCATTTAGTCTTCAGAGTAACTTTGTGAATTAAAGATGATTTCCGTTGTTTTTTAGGTGTTTATTGACAAAATGAGAGGAAACCAGCCTAAACTTCTAGAACTTCTACTCAATTACATGTGTGTTTGATTTCAAAGGATGGGCCCTTTAACATTTAAGTGGAATTCCCTGTTTGAGATAATAAAAAATGTGTGCTGGCTGAAAGATAAAGAACCCAGACCACTCTGGCTATTCTGAAACGGGATTGCACATACTTGGATGTTCGTCTCATCAGAAATTGAGTCGATGGACCCTGTCCTTTAACCTGGACAGAATTAACAGGTTCTTAACCCCATAGCATAGTACAGGAGTGAGCTGGTGCATCTTTCAACGCCAGGTTACTGGACCCTGGGTAATGTCCACCGTGCTCCTGAACACATTCCTTGAGGAGCATGTCAGAAGTCATCACTTTGGAAAGGACCTATAGGTGCTCCAAGGAACACTCCAGACTTGCCTGCTATATGCCAATCTCAGGCCATCAAGACTGGTCTGTCCAACCTGCTGAACACGTTATCATGTGTGCATGTGTGTGAGAATCCACGACAAAAGCACACTGCTCAGATCTCCTTCAGGATCCCTGGTGCAGGGACATGCAGATGACTGACGGCTACCACATTCAATCTCGCACCCAATTCTTCCAAGGCTGGACAACTCCTGGGCTCCTCCCATCCAGAGACCAAGCACTAATGGACATCTATTTCTATAGGACAGATGATTCTTCTTACTGGTAATGGTGTGTCTGGGAAAATCTTCCTTAGATTTGCAGCCTATGTGTCTTCCCACCCAATTCTTGTTCCTTCCCTGTCTCTACCACAAGTGCCATGATGTGTCAAGAAATGACCAGCCCACAGAAGGCAAACCAGAACCAAGGTCTTTGATTCATTAAGGTTTGACCAAGACTGTACTGGATTCAGCACGGAAATTCTAAGATCTCAGGAACCTCCTCACTCCAGGGTAAATCACGGCAGTTGGTCACACTATCTATAACTCAATCTGCACAAAAGGAACAGGTCACAGACTTCCCTGTAGGTCTCTAGGGTGACACATGATTCTTCTCTCAGGCAGGCCCATCATGGTAACCAGGAGCCACACTGCTTAGTGTAACTGAGCAGTTATAGATTCTAGATCATTCCCACAAAATTAAAATCAGAAGACAATCTGCCCTTCCCACTGTCCCTTCTCTCTGTGAGCTCCTCTGATTAAAGTCTTAAAGTCTCAGATACATTCAACTTTCCTCTCATGAACCTTAGAGAGAAACCATATGGTATCCCCTCAGTCAGCACCTCACCCCAAGCTACCATTTCCAAGAGACTGCTACTACTCTGAACTCTTGTTCTAGAGATGTGCTAAGGAAAAAAAAACCCAGGTTAGTTTGGGAAACACTGCATGCTGAATATCCCTTCTGGAGCATCTCAGTACCTATTGCATATTAAGAATCAGAAGAGACTTGAAAACCAATCTTTTTGTAGGAAGATACAAATCACCAGGAGATCTGTTACACTTATCAGGTTAGCAAAACCTGAAATGTTCATAATATTCACTTTTGACAAAATAATGGAGAAATAGTTCCTTGAAAACAATTGAGGAAAAATTGGTGAAGGGTTTTTATGTTTTGGTTTGTTTTTGAAGTCAATTTGGCAGGTTTTATTAAACACAAATGTGTATATTCTTCTATCTAGTAAGTTGGCCTCTTGGTATCTTAGGGCAAATAAGCATTATGGCATCAACACAGGTATATGATACCTTTTATTTCCACAGCATTTTCAATAGAAAATAATTAAATCACCTTAAATTATCATCTATAACATTTATTTATTTTACAAATGTTTACTGGACTTCCATGTTGTAGTTCAGATATGAGGTTCCCTCCAAAAGCTCATGTGTGAGACAATGCAAGAATGTTCACAGGTGAAATGATTAGATTCTGAAGGTTATACCCTAATCAGTGGACTAAACCCTGATGTGGAATAAGGAGTGGTAACTGTAGGCAGTAGAGTGTGGCTCGTGGAGGCAGGTCCCTGGGGCAAGCCTTTGGGGTATATAGTTTGTCCTTGGTGAATGGAGCCCTCTCTGCTTCCTGGTTACCGTGTCCTAGCTGCTTTCCTCTGCCAAGCCCTTCCATCATGATGTTCTGCCTCAGATTGGGCCCAGAGCTATGGAGTTGGCCATCTACAGACTAAGACCTCTGAAATCATGAGCCAAAATAACCAGTCTTCCTCTGTGTTGTTTCTACCAATTATTTTTGTCACGGGGATGCAAAGCTAACTAAACAGACTGCTATATGCCCGACACTGGTCTACTCACAGGACACAGCCCTGTGAAAAACAGAATATAAACACTGATCAATACCATGGAGTTTACACAGATGGGGCAAACCTAACAGGGGCTAGGAGAGGGGCCTTGAAGTCAAACAATAAGTAAGCACAATTAAATAAATATATACTAGTAAGGTTTAGGTTTGAGTTAGTTTAACAGAGACCCACCATCATGGTGGCAAAGAAATAAACAAAGGACTTCTGTGAAATTCCAGGTAGTTGGTTCGAAAATAGGTTGCCGGCTGGAGTCACATGGAGCCCAGTTACTGGCAATTGTCTGCTCCAGTATTCCCATGGGTAACCTTCATCCTCAGTGTCTGTTATGGTGTGGATGTGAGGTGTTCCTCAAATGCTCACATGGGAGACAATGCAAGAGGAGAAATGATTGGGTTGTGAGAATCTTAACCCAATCAGTGAATTTATCCCAACAGGGATTAGTGGGGTGGTATCTGAAGACAGGTAGGGAGGTGGGCACTGGGGGCATGCATCTGACGTATATATTTTGTGTCTGGAGAGTGGAGTCTCTCTCTGCTTCCTGATGTGATGTCCTGACCTGTTTTCCTCTATCACACTCTTCCACCATGATGTTTAGTCTCACCTTGAGACCTGAGAAATGGAGCTGGTTGTCTGTGGACTGCGACCTCTGAACCTGTGAGTCCCATGATAAATGTTTCCTACTTAAAATCATTCTTATCAGTTCTTTTAGTCACGGCAGTGAAAAAGCTAATTAAAACAGGATCCAAAATGGAACTCAAGTCATGTCACATCCACATTCCAATCAGGAGGGGTGATACAAGGTAAGAAGAAGGGACATGTACCTTTGAAGGTGTACACCAACCAACCACCTTGCATGCCATGTTCACATAATCCCATTTTCCAGAACCTCACCTTAAGGGCATGACAAACTACAAAGAAAACTCTGCACACACTCATGTTTTCGTCTGTAGACTCATGTTCCATTAATGAGGAAGCAGGAAAAGGAGGTTTTTGGTGACCAGCAATTTCTGCAATAAGAGAACAAGTGATAAACAACACAAACTGTGTGGCACACTAGTAACTGGACAATAATTTTATATCAGGTTGTCTAGGACAACACATTTGATTATCAGATATGACAACTCCATGAGAAGAAGTCATCTTTATTACTTATCTAACCTAAGTAACGCATTACTCCCAGAACTTGTAGGCTTAAAACAATTCGTACTTGTTACCTGAAAGTAACAGAATCCACTTAAAGTTCCCAGGGTAGCTAGCAGAATTCATTCCTGTCAAGCTGTTGAAATGAGGGTTTTAATTACTCACTGGCCTTCAGTCAGAGGCTGCCCTTGGGTTCTGGTCACATGGGGCCACTTCAACAAGGCAGTGAACATCATCAAAGCACATAAAGCAAGAAGGCCAGTAAGAAAGATTTCTAGCAAAATAGAAGTCACAGACAGCTATATCCTAATCTCAGAAGTGACATCCTGTCCCTTTCTGCTGTATTCCATGAGAGCAACTCCCTGATGCTAGTTCACACTCAAGAGGACAGGATCACCCTAAGGCAAAAAAACAAAAAAACAAACAAACAAAAAAAAAAAACTAATGAAGGAAAGACACACATTAAAATTATCGTAAGCAAAGAATCAGCTAGTAAAAGGACTCAAATGTGGTTTTAACCTCAGCATGTTCACAAAAGGTGGTGTGGGGATGTGTGTGGGCACATGTGTGTTTGGTGTGGCATGAATTAAGGACATATGATAGGTGAAAGTCAAATCATGTCAAATTTTTAGACCAGGATAAAGAGTCCAGTTATTAATATGCTAGAAAGCCTTTGGAAGACTGAGCAGGAAAGTGATATTGTACAGTTAATGTTTTAAAAAATGTCACTCTGGTCCATTATACAAGATCACCCAAGAGGGTTGAGATAGTACAGTCAGTGGGTAAGAGAAAAAGCATCAGAGTGTGGTATCCTGGAAGGAGGGGAAGATAATCGTGTTCGCCATGGGGAATACATCGGAGAGGTCAAATCAGAGACAGAGAACTGATCACTGGATTTGGGAACATGAATGGCGTTAGTGCCAGCAGGAGCAATTTTAGAGCAGAAGTGGGTATGGGAATGTGATGCGGAGGCTGAGAATGTCCCAAGGATGGCTGTCTTCAGAAGTTTGCTTAGGAATGTCAGTGATGTGGGAGGCCAAGGGCAGGACCGTGGTTTTGAGCAGTGGTATTGGTGAGAGTTGATAAGGTTATGCTGAGATACGACTCTCGTGGTCAGTCCTTGAGCACAACAGACATTACTCTCCCCTATTGTGAATCTGGAAAAAAAAAAAAAAAAGAATTTCTAGGGTTTAGCTTCTCCTTCTCACTCAGGGAACAGAGCTGAAGTAGGCTCCCTCTTGACAACTGTGTCCAGGGTCACCTGGCACCAGGCAGAGAAGGTGACTTATAAAGCTGCCAGCCAAAGTGACCAAAGTGGGTTCCACACCCACATCTCAAGTCAAAAGGTTCCAAGAGCTTGCTCCCGCTCGAAGCACTGGGTTACACAGGAGGTAGCTTAACACCATGGCTCAGAGCTTTTATCACGAATTACACATTTCAGAAACTCGGTAACTACTACAGACTGACAGAAAGATGAACTGATGAGACCCGAGAACACAGAACGGTGAACGGAGCATGGGCCTCCACACTCAAGTCCAGATAATAGCCTTAATTCCATATGAGCACCTATTTTGAATCTATAGCAACTATCACAGAAGGAGGAATACAGAATGTTGGGACAGATTGGTGTGCTTGCTAGAAATACTTAAATAAAGAGACAGCACTTCATAATGCTGGCCTTTGGGATGATTGAAGTTTATCTATATATAGTGATGAACACAGGCATCTAAAAGGCATTGTTATTTGAAACAAACCTTCAGAGGAACATTTATTTAAAAACACAGAGATTATGGAGGCTATTTCTGTTAGCGGCCCCAGCACACATGCACATGCCGGCCCATCTACCCTCTTCCTCTGCAGCACAGAAGCGAGTGTAAACCAGCATAAAAATAAAAGAATTCTGGTGCTTACTCATTAAAATGATAACAAGTGTTGTGATTTTGGAGACCAGAATAGAACTGGGATTGGAGAGAAATGAGAAAAACTTTGTCCGAAGTATTATCTTTTGTAAGAAGGAAATATTCATATATTATTTGCATAATTTTTAAAAGGCTAATTAACTTTGTTTAACACAGTACTTCCTAAATGCAAATGTCCTTAATACAGATAAACAGACAGCTGGGTATGGTGGTGCACGCCTGCCATCCCAGCAGCTTGGGAGGCTGAGGCAGGAGGATCGTGAGTTCAAAGCCAGCCTCAGCAACTTAGCAAGGTCCTGTCTCTAAATAAAACTATCAAAAAGGGCTGAGGATGTGGCTCAGTGGTTAAGTGCCCCTGGGTTCAATCCCCCACACCCCCACACAAAAAAATAGATGCAAACAAATACATGCACACATATGCATTAAAGTGCTATAGAACTAACTGGAAAAATAGTTATTTGTTCAGGATCTTACTGAGTCATCTGCAGGAGAATTTTTTTTCTCTCTCTTTTAGACTAGGGATTGAACTCAGGGACACTCAACCACTGAGCCACATCCCCAGCCCTATTTTTTGTATTTTATTTAGAGACAGGGTCTCACTGAGTTGCTTAGTGCCTCACCATTGCTGAGGCTGGATTTGAACTCATGATCTGCCTATCTGTCTCCCCAGCTGCTGGGATTACAGGTGTGCTCCACCAGGCCTGTCTTTTCTATGGGAGAATAAGGAGAATATTTATATATCACGGGTAATATTTATAAGGTGTTACCTTGCCTCTGCCCTTTAAGAAAGCTAGAAGGGAAGTTGCTCATTTTTCTTACTTCATTTTAATTGTAAATAAACCTCCTCTCAGAGTTCTTAACCATTGGGTGAACTGTTTCCCAAGACATAAGCAGACAATTATTTAAAAAAATAAATAGTGCATAGGAAAAGTTCCCTTACACACTGAACAATCTAGCAGGCCAAACAGAGAGGCACGAGATGTAAAAATCTTTCAGTGCCCACTCCAGAAGGCATCGCTGAATTGAACATGGAAGTTAAAATACAAAGAAGTATAAATATACAAAGAAAAAGAAATAAAATAAAAAGAAATATAAATACAAAGAATGAAGCAACAGTCACTTTGTGCATAGGAAGGAGACTCACAACGGCAAAACCAGGAAAAAAATAAAGAGAGAGAGAAAGGGAAATTGCCTTGAAAGAAAACTGAAAAACTAACAGGTTATGCAGGTCAGGTCTGATATGGGGACTCAGTGATTTCAGCTTCCCAGGGTTTTATTTTCCTTCTCAAACCAGAGACACAAAAGCAAGCTTGAGCTAGAGACTCATCAGAGTGAAGGATGAACGGGGAGGAAAAGACTCACATTCCTCCTGCTTTAGTAGCTGACAAGCGGGGCACTGTGATTCTGTCCTCAGGTGAGCTACAGGGAGGAATAAAACATAATATCCCAATCGAATTCTCCTACCGAGGACCTGGACTGCAGTTAACCAACCCAAGGGGCCAGGAGAACATCAGCCATGTCTCAAAAGACATCCCACGATTTTAAAGACCACCTCTAGCCTTGGGGCTCACATCACGAATAAGACCGAGTGCTGGAAATTGACATTGAATCAGACCTTTCCTACAGCAAGAAGAAAAAGGTAGCACATTCACCGGAAAAGGTAGAGTAAAAACTATCATGCAACATATTCTCTATCACACACGCATGTGCACGCACACACACACACACTTATTCCTTCCTTACCATCTCAGTGTCTGCCTGCCTCCCAGTAGCAAACTCATCATGCATGTTTAATATAGAACACCCTCAGTATTTATAGACAAACATAGCTGTTTCGTTGTTTTTGTTTTTAATAAGCCTCTTGCATATTTACAATTTGCCCTGCAATCAATGGCTTTAATTACCACCAGCGTGTTGATTATGGTTTAACACTGTGAGTGTTTTTCTTCCACTGTAGACTAATTTTTATTTCCCCTTGGGAGTCGTTTAGTATTTCAGCATTACAAGAAGCTGACGCTGTTTTCTTGAGGTTGCTAACACAGAACTGAGGTCAAAAATCTTTCCCTTTAACGGGCTTGAGAGGAAATACTGGGGACTTTGCAGGTCACAGCCTCTGTCGCAGATGCTCGGCTCTGCAGTTGTAATCTGAAAATGTTGAAACGCATGTAAACAGGTGCAGCTGTGTTCCCGGAACTCTCCAAGCAAACAGGAGGGCGAGGGTTGTGGCTCAGTGGCACAGCATTTGCCTCACGTGCGTGGGGCACTGGGTTCAATTCTTGGCACTACATAAATAAATAAAATGAAGACACTGTGTCCATCTACAACTAAAATAACTCATAAACAAAAAAAAGGAAACAGGAGAGGTCAGACCGGGTCAAGGGTTTGTAGGTCATAGACTCCTGATTAGGAACTAAGACTCTTATAACACTAAAGTCCTTAAATATGCATATATAACAGAATAATACATTCATAGTAATGCATGATGAAAATTCCAGCTGATGTCATCTATGCGTATATTTTTAAAATTCAAATTACACAAATTTATCATATTTTTAGTAAATTATTGATGACCAAAGAGAAAGATAATAATAACTTCTTTTTGAGGGAAAATTAGGGACAATACACACAGAAATAATAGTGGCGTTCTACAATCAGACAGTCGTGCTATAACCATCTACATTTTAGTCCTTCTTGTCTTTCTCAGGCTCTTCCCTGTAACCAGCTTCCTCAGCTATCTTGACATGGGCTCCCCACACAAAGCTGTCACAGACATTAGATGGCCATTATCATCTCTGCCTTCCATGGGGGAAATGTAATGTCCATAAAGGTGGACAGAGTACACTGCCCGAGATACACACACAGATGTAGTAACACAGCTGGGAACGGAACCCCAAGTCCAACAGAGCACTGTTCATTGCTGTTTCTACTCACCCTGCTCTCTTCTGGTAGAAACAAACCCCGCTGGCCCTAGGTTATCAGCAGAAGTTCCAGGTAAAGCACCCAGATTTGGGGAACTGAGGGAGGTGAAGTTCCAAATACTCAGGCAATGATGACAAGGTATTTGGACAATGCTGAGTGATGCAGAGATTTGGATTAGTGGCCTCGGTGATTAGCAGTAGCATTTCATTCTTTGTTGGCTGACAGGTGGAGGTTGATCTTTGTACTCAAATATTCCCATACTTATGCATTATATCTCACGTGTCTACTTATTACCTAAGTCAAGGATGCTCAGTATGTGTCATGAGCGATTAATTACAATTTTAACTACGTGGTGTATGGGCCTGGAATCCCCACTGTCCACATCCATAGTAGATATCCCTTATCAGTCATGGTGCCCTTCGGCTTGGCGTTACCTTTCCATCTTTAAGAAAACGCTCCCAATAGATTCCATCTCTTAATCTGAATTTCCACAATAGAAGTCTCTTTTCTCTCTTAGCCTTAGATGACCATAACATTATCTCTACCTCAGCTCTGAGGCAGACCTGTCCCAGACTTCCACAGTGGGTTATGTAAGCTTTTTGACAGGTATCAACTTTGGTCCATGACTTGGTTGACTAGTAGTGTCTCAGGCTGGGAGTTAGGACATTAGAGCATGCACGAATGTCACTGCATGTAGCAGTCGTGTCCTGGGTCTCAAAGCCTGGAAGGCATTTAAGGAGGTATTGATATCTACAGCATCACACTGTGGCAGAGGAATGGGAAGAAAGAGTGATATAAAGAAAGCGGAGGGGAGAAAAGTATATGCAACCATTATTTGTGTTGCAAATGGAGGCTTCTAGAGAATGCTAGAAACAAAAGGAGATTCGCTGTCATTCTTGATCAAGCTTCAGGGACTCCCTCTCGGAATAAAGGGCATTCTTCAGTTTTGCTTTGCTAACTCAGGTGTCTTGCTATCTGAGTAAACACCCGTGGTCAGTAAGTGTGGCATAAATTTCTCTAACCTGTCTCTTGAGCTTTGTTCATGCATGTATGACTTTTGCATCTTCCTACACACCTTCCCTATAGCACAATTATAGAATTCATATTTGTATTTTATTCAAAAGTGATTTATCTACAATTGATATATAAATGTGATTTACCTACTTTTAATAATATAAACCATAAAAATTCCTACTTTGTGCAACATCCATCCTTTGCCAAAAATTAAACTCAAATATCACCTTGATTGCACAACCAGGGGCGTAAGTCATAAACTATGTCAAGGACCATTATCCTCCTTAGTTGATAAATATAGAGCCTAGTTTATCAGGTTGAGTCTTGATTTATGAGACTTCTGAATTCTGTAAGGCTCTGAAGAATGTATCTGTGGTATTAAGTGAAGTGCCCCGAGAATCAGAATATATTGAACAGTTCCCACAGGTGGGTCATGAAAGACCATGAAATAGCTCAAGAGATCTATTAACTACATAAAAACTTTGGTTCCCAAAGGTTGTAGATAATGACGTCCACAATAATGATGTCTGATCTCATTGCATCTTCCCTAACCACCTGGAAATTTTTTTTAAATCACAGCATAATAAATACTCTACTGCTAATTGGACCAATAACCAAAGTTTCTGCCAGTTGCTCTAGAACTTTGTACTCACTAAAATACGCTTGGCCATGTCTGGAAGATAATTGTGGTCAATTACTGGTTATGAAGACTTAACGATTATGGAAAAAAGTTTATCTGTATTTTCCATTCTAGAGAAACCTATTAAATAATTTTACTGGTTATTATTCTGATTATGAGAACAAAAGAAAGAACTCCAGTCTTGTCAAACTGTCTGGAATGTGACAATAGAGATTTGTGGAGGGCTGGGGAGATAGCTCAGCTGGTAGAGTGCTTGCCTCGCAAGCACAAGGCCTTGAGTTCGATCCCCAGTACAACAACAAAAAAAAAAAAAAAAAAAAGAGATCTGTGGGGTAGAAAACAAGTTACCATGAACCTCAGTTCATCAGCTGAGCTAGGATTTTAAAGATGGCTCCAGTGTACGTTTATGTTTATAGTAACAGAATAAATCTGTTTTATCCACACTTCACACTGGACCCCACGGTTAGGAAGGATTTTTGTTTGTTTGGTTGTTGTTTATGTGTTCTTTTGTTTGTTTTAGTTAATTCCTTTCTCTACCCTTGTGAGTTGGGATTCCTTGGCCAACTGTTTATTTCCCCACGACTTTCTTTCACTAGGCAGAGATTTCTCTTAAAGCAAATCATCTATGACAAATGGCTGAATGCTGTTGTTTTTCTTTTCTTCTTTTCCTTCTCTTTTTGTTATTGTTTGTTTTGTGAGCTGCCTTCACAACTCAATCTTGTTATTGAGGTTCTGGCTTGGAGATCCAAGTCTAAATAATGTTTCTAACATCCTAAGGAGGACTAGAATACTTTACATTGGAAAGCCAAAGCTATTAGTTTAAAGGGTACTGAAATTTGATACCCCATACATTCTCATCAAATGTAAATAAAACCATTTTTTTTTCTCTTAGGAAGATATACAAAAGAAAAGTTATTAGTAAAATTCACAGGCAAATGAAATAGGGCTGTGTGGTAGTTTGGTCTTTTGGGTGTGTTTGGAGATGAAATGGGACACTGAGTATGTCCTATTTAATAAATTTGTTCAAAAATTCTCTAATTGTATTAATTTTTATACTAAGGCTACTATAATGTAAAGTTGTCAGTTATTCTAAGAAAAATGCTATATGACTCTAGATATTGACCCTTTAGTATCCATAGATTACACCCTGGTATGGACTGAATGTTGGTGCCCTCTCCAAAATATAATTTCAAAACCCCAACCAAAAATAGGACTCTATTTGGAGATCAAATCTATAAAGAGGTAAGAAAGTCAAATGAGGTCTAAAGGGTGGGACCCTGATCATATGGAGTTAGTGGCCTCCCAGGAAGAGATACCAGAAACCCTGCATCTATGTGCTCTCTTCTCCCTCCCCTCGCCTCTCTGTGCATTAGGGAGGATATTAAGGTTTAGCAGTTAAGGGCTACATTTTTTGTAACTGAAAATCATTCTGGTCATAGGAACTGAAACTTAGTGAGGCTGTGAAGATTAAAGAAGATAAAATATGTGAAGCTCTCAACTAAGCTTGGCTTAAAGAAATCAGTGAACAAGAAGTACTATTAGGATAGCATCCGTTACTCTTCAGAGGAGATGAGTGAACCAATTAAGGTGCGTGAGGCCTCTGGTCCTGCTGAACTCTAGCATTAAATAAAACTGATGGCTTGATGATGTCTGAAAATTAGTTGTAGGTCTTTTTCAAAATAAAGTCATTTTTGACTTCATAATGAGGACTGGAACTTGCCCACACAGATTTTCCAAGTGACAGTGCTGAGTTTTACCTGGGTCCTAGGTTCCCAGAAAAGAGCGATGGAGATTCCTTCCCATCATTTTATATTCTGGAAAAATGACCCAGCTTAGGAAAAAGAAGCCAACACTTCACCCCACAGGGAGAGAGAAAATTCATGATACCCCTATGATCGGGCCAGATGCAGGTTCCCCAAAGTCCTGTTCTTGACCTCAGAAGGGACAAGCTGAACTGCTTCGTCCCTACTGATGGATGTGACAAAGCTTTGGTGGAGCAGACCTTGGTGAATCCTCTCTCCTTCTCCCAAGCCCTGGGGCTTGGATGCAGAACCCTCCTAGGCCAGCTCCCAGCCCCTCTTGGCTGCCTTCAAGAGAAGAGAGTGACACGGGAGGAAGAGACCCTCTCTGTTCTGCCCTTTGCAGCAACCCCCTCATTCTCCACACTGCCCACACCTGGGTCACCTTGCTTCCTCCTTTTTACAAACAAAATCTTTCCCCTAACAATCGTGACACTTCTGTTAGCTAGCACTCTGTCAATCATTGCAAACACTTGGGATAAACCACTCTGTAAGAATGAAGGTTGACTTGGACTCACTGTTTGGGAGATTTCGGTCCAGAGGAGCCCGGTGGCTTCCAGTTGGTGATGAGGGACCACCTCATGGACCAAGTTCAGGTTGCTGCCAATCCACCCACCTCAGCCCTGGAAAGCTGAACAGTGAGAAAGAGGAAGGGGCGGGCCCCCAGACTCAAAGACCTCCCCCTGGGCTCCAACTCTGAGGGGCCAATAGCACCCAGCTGGAGACAACCTTCGCCACGTGGGCTCCCAAGGGACATGCAGGGACTCTACCTTAGCACTGACCAATCTTGTGGTCAGGAAGCCACGTCATCCAGTGAAACCGCTGTCTTCCCCTCTCACAATATCCTTTTTGAACAGTCTCTTCTGACCTATGTGCAGATTCTTTTTTTTTTTTTTTTTTCTAATTCAACACAGGAAAATCAAATGAAGCGAAAACTTACCCAAAGACTCTGAGAGTCGCAGATGAATTGGTTCCCCCAACTGTGACCTCCTCTCTCCCAGTGACCACTCCCGTTTTGGGTTTTTCTACAATATAATTGAAAATGGATGGGTAAAATAAAATAATACATCATCAAACTAGAACCATCTCACCTACTTTTTAGGAAGCCCTTCTCAAGGGTATTTTCTGGCTAATCCAATTCTTAGTAATTCTAGCTAATTCTAATAGAGTTTCCTGTTAGTCAGCATCTTTCGCACAGCTGAAAAACTGAGCTATTTTATCAAATTAGTTTTTCGGTGATTGAATGTGAGACTTGAGGAAAGTTAAATCACTTTTGCTCTAGAGAGCAATGGATATAACTCCATAATCTCATAATATTCTGATCAAAAGTTTTCCATATTAAAATCATCATGGTTTCTTGCTAAAGTAATATGTTCGACTTAAGATTCAGCAAGCTGGGCTTGGATGTGTGCTATTCTGCAAAGAACTGTGGCTTAGACTCACATAGGACTGGCCTCCATCTCTGGCTTGCTGTTTTATAGCAGCTGAGCAACATAGAATCTCAATCATCTCACCTGAAAATCCAAATCACAACACTTAATCTCACACAGTTGTGGGAAGAATCAAATTGTGGGCAAAGTGCTTAGCAAAGTGCCCAGGAAAGGTGAAATTTACAGATGCTACTGTTCGTAATGTAAGGTTATTCCTCTGTGCCTTTGATCAATGAAAGGAGCTCTCTCCCAGTCTCTGAACAAAAGCTTGGGTGATTCAATGACTTCACTGGGCACTTTTAAGAATTTCAAACTCCAATGTTACTTAGTTTGCCCCCAAGCTTTATTAAGATAAAACTGGCATAGCCAGGCAGAGTGGCACATACCTGTAAACCCAGCTGCTGGGGAGGCTGAGACAGGAGGATTACAATTTCAAAGCCAGCCTCAGCAACTTAGTGAAGCCCTAAGCAATTTAGCAAGACCCTGTTTCAAAACAAAACAAAACAAATAAACAAACAAAAAGGAATGTCGCTCAGTGGTCAAGTGCCCGTAGGTTCAATCCCTGGTACAAAAAAAAAAAAAAAAAGGCATAAAATTTGCACATGATTGGCACATGTGATTTGCTGAGTCTGGACTTACATATACTCCTGTGTTACCATCTCTATAATTAAGACTATGATCATAGGCACTACTTCCAAAAGTTTCCTCATATTTCTTTATGCTTTTATCTCTCTCTCTCTCTCTCTCTCTCTTTGTGTGTGTGTGTGTATTGAGACCACAACATGAGCTCTACCTTCTTAGCACGTTTTTAAGAGCCTGATATTTGAACTAGAGGCACCATGTAGCAGAGCAGATCTCTAGATCTTATCCTGCGTAACTAACTCTACACATTGAGCAACTCAAAATCCAATGTTACTTCAAGTTGCTAAGCATATCCTCTGTTCCAAAACTAGAATATCTAAATGGAGATATTCCTGAGTTCATAGGAAGCCAGTATATGGAATCTGGGTGGAGGCTGGAGGAAAATATGTGGTTACTTCTCTTTTCCTCAGTCTCTGAGCCTGGCAGGTGTTGGATGCTGATTTTTCCTCTCCAGGAGGGTTTTGCTGACTTGAGGGAGACCAACTTCTCTCTGTGTGGGGAACACTTTTCTCCAGCCCCACTGACCATGACGAATAGGTTTTCCATTTCTGCTCATCACATCCTCCTGCAGCAGCCTCCTCAGAACCCAGAAGCCCCTTGACAATAGGTTCATCTCCTTCCAGGACAGTGTCTTGAACAAGATTCAGACACCAACCCCAAACCCTGCATCCTGTTGTGGCTCTCACTTCCTCGTGGTCCAGATCAGAAGACACTTGCCCATCCTCTGTTCCAAGACTCTGAGATCAAATTTGATTCCAGAGATGTTGCTCTCCCTCTGCTTCTCTGCCCATCTCTACCCATCTCTTGAATTTTCAGATCAGAGACCGACAACCTAAGGACCCCAACCTAAGACCATTATGTTCCCCCAACCTAAGGACCATTAGAAGTTCTCTTCACAATTATGTCAAAGTTATTTTCTCTAGAAGCAAATAGAGAATCCGCTACAGCTCTTCCCTTCCAGAAATGAGATTCATGGAATACAAGATAGCCCACAATCTTACCCAAATTTCACCCTCAGGGTGAATGAACTGTTTCAAGACCTCTCACAGATTCTCAGGCACCTAAAGTTAGCTAGTTCCTTTAGGCACTTTTATAACACTATGGATGTCTGATATCTCATAACTGATAACTTTGGATCTATCTTAACACCCTGATGTATTATTATTGATTTATTAAGAAGATTGGGTTCAGTAAAAATAAAGTTTCATAGTAATATATCTGCTACTTGCATGATTAACATTTACTGAGCATTATAATGGATTCTTTGAGTTGACCCAGGAAAATCCCAAAGGGCAAATGAGGGAAAGTAATAAATACAAACAAAAAGGTTGTTGTAATACAATGTACAAATTTGAGAGCAGAAGCAGCAGTCTCATCAGGAAATGTGGTGCTGACTTTCATGGACATTTTAGTTTTTATTCTGTGCATGTCTTCACTCCCAGAATAAAAACAGCAACCTCTGCTAGGACATGTGTTCCTAGCAGACCACGGGCTGATCACTTCTCTACCATCGCACGTGAGCTTCACTTCATTCAGAAGGTCAGAGAATGGAATAGCTTCATTATGTGACCAGTAAAGACAAAGGTGTAAAAGTGATTCCAGGTCTACCTGAATCCTTAACCTGCATGTTATATTTTTTTCTTCTTTTCCTTTTGTGGTGTGAGGGTTGAAATCTGGGCCCTGTCTATACTAGTGCTCCCCCACTGAGCCTTGCCGAGTCCTAACCTCAGGTCTGCAACACGGCCCTGGTGATACATGTTATTCCAGACCCTTCCTTAGGATGTGCTGAAAATGTGTCCAAGGTCTATACTCACTAACACCAGGGGAATAATCCTCAGTGAGAAGGAGAACATTCTGAAATTATACAATATTTTTTCTTTAGTTTGGCTAGAAAAGTACCATTGAAATTATAAGTTTTGAGAATAAAGATTTCTTTTTTTTAAGTTTTCCACTGAGTCTACCAAAGCCATAATCAATGATTCAGTAATTCAATAATTCAGCAATGGATTCAAAGGGGCATTTTGTAAACTGAAACTAGAGACCCTAATTTTATACTGCTTTGGGGAGAAGCAGAGGGCCCACCATTAGCTAGAGGATCAGAGTACATGAAGTGAATGGTTTCAATCACCCAAACTGAACTGATAGATGATTGACAGAGAGAGACAGAACCAGGAAGTCATTTAAGGGTTTGGAGAGGAAGTGATTGAGATCACTGTTTTCCAAACTGTGTTCTAACAGTCAAGAGTTCTTAGACCCAGTAAGTTTGTGAAACACTGGACCCAACAGACTTCTATCCTGTACTTCTGACACCTTGAACGTGCATCTCAGCTATCTGAGAAGGGGGCTATTTTATTATGTTTCACATCCCTACCATCATAGAAGCCATTTGGTCCCCCATCTACTTGCTCCCCAGTTAGTCAGCTTTTCGTCACTGTGACATAATACCTGAGAAAAACAACTTGAAGAAGGGAACATTTTTGTCTCACCGTTTCAGAGGTGTCAGTTCATGTTAAGCTGGCTTCTTTACTCTGGCTTGTAGTGAGGCAGAGCATCATGGAGGAAGGGCACGGGGAGGCAGGTCTGTTCACCTCTTGGTGGCTGGCTGGAAAGCAGAAAGAAAGAGAGAAAGAGTTGAGACAAGGTATGTTCCCAGAGGCATGCCCGAGGATCCATGTCCTTCAACTTGGTCTCACCTCCTACAATTTCCACCATCTCCCAGCAGTCCATTCAGCTATGAACCCTTCAATGAAATAATCTGTTGATGACGTCAGAGACTTCATGATCCAATCACATCCCAGTAGTCCCATTGCCGCACAGGTGACCAAGCCATCAGGATATGAGCCTTTGAGGGAAACCCCAGATTCAAACTATTATATTCCTAAAGGAATGAACTTTATGAAACGAGGTGCCAAGGTCTACAGAACCTTCTGGATAGTCACGGGGGTAAGCTACTGCTCTAATAAATCTGTTTTAAATGTATATACCGGAAGAGATATAGAATCATAATTATAGGGTCTTTTCATCTAAAGAAGAAAAATCAAAATGGTTTTCTGGTGAGAAGAAAAAGTGTCCAAGTCAGAAGTTCCATCAGCAGGAACGCTGCATAATGAGGCTACACACTCAGCCCAACCATCTCTGCACGTACCCAGAGACCGAAGGCAAGACTTTGGCTTCTCTTTGAAAATTTTATGTGATAAATGCTTATTTTGGGCACCAAAAATCACAGTCTTTTTTCAGCAGCGATTTCCCAGCTGAAATAACTCATCCTAATGATATGCACAGACTGTATACTACAGGCAGCTTCCTTCTGCCATCTGCAAACGGAGCAGACACTGCGGGAGGGCAGGGTGGTTGCAAGATGCAGCCTCTTTTAGTAAAAACCAGAGAAGAGCAGCTGTTAGCAAGGGGAGTGCGCCTACTCTGTCTCATTTATTTATTATTTTACATGCCAAAGAGTTACAGGAGTTATATTCATTTCATTGTGCATTAGAGGAACTGGAGATAAACTCTACTGCAAGAAGGAAATTACTCAAGCAACTTTGGAAAATGGTGTGATTAAGCTCTCTCAAAAGCCCACTTGGCTGGATCCCCACACTGACTTTGCTCCCAGACCCTCCTTCCACAGGGCAGGGCACAACGAAATTGTCACCCATCTACAACTCATGTCGATAGCTCAGAGGTTGAACTGCCTTATGTTGTGAGCCTCAGGAAGTTTTCTGAAGTCATTTGGCCACTCCTTGTCTTCTTGGATGACCTCACAGTTTGCAAATCCACTCTTCATCTTAGATAAAAACACCTCCCGGGATGTCTTTGCTGCACGAATTCTTCATCCTGTATCTGACACATTCCAAAATATGCTCAAGAAGTTCTGTTTGAGGAAGGAGTAATATAACCTGAAACAAAGGTGAGAAGACATTGATAAACTCGGGTAAATGGTGAATGTTCTGCTTTGAGCCTTCCGAATTTTTTAAATGACATTGGAATGTCTATATTTTTGCACCTGTACAGATAATTACTGTGACATTTAAAAATTGCCAAAACACAATTAAAAGTTATAACAAACTACTGAGGGAGGTGGGATGAAATATTTGGAGCCCAGTCATGGAAATGGCCCAGGAGCACTGAGCTAAAACAGCAGGACCTGGAATCCTTTGATGCTGTGGTGGTTGAAGATCCACAACCCTACCATGATCTCACAGTCAATTCCTGTGAAACGTATGCCTTGTTTCATTTAGTTGTGGACCTGATTGAAAGGGGTGAGTTTGGGGGGAGTAGGAGGATGCATAAGGAATTGCTGTGAGTTCTTAATAACTCTGTCAACCACTTACCTCTTCGGTGTGTGATGCACCTGACATCATATCCTTTATAGTATGACTGACTGTAGTGCTAATAACACTAGCTAACTCTATTGCATACTCAGCTATATACTGAGTACCACTTTACATCCATTTCAGAATCCTAATGATTGAGAGAAAAAAGGAGAGAGATTAGTTGTCTCAGTTTATAATGAATGAAACTGAGCTCTGAGACATTGAAAACTCAGTGCCACTGGTTGAGCACATATATCCCTTTCAAACTTCATGTTCAAATGTAAGCCCGACTCTGATGGTATTAATAAATAAGGGTGTTAGGAGGCAATGGTACCCCAGGGGCTCCACACTCATGAACGGATTGTGCCTTAGAGAGATCCAGTTCACACCTTCTATCTCTTCTGTCAGAGAAGCACGCAGCCTCCTCCCCTCTGGAGGATGCAGCCTTAAGGCGCCATCTTGGAAGCAGAGACCAAGTCCTCACCAGTCACCAAACGCTGGCTTCTTGATCTTGCACTTTCCGGCCTGCAGAAGTGTGAGAAGTGAATCTCTGCTTTGTTGTTGTTGTTGCTTTTAGAATCACATGACAGTAAAGTTTATCTTAACATATTATACATACATGGAGTATAAACTTACCCTAATTAGGATCCTATTCTAATGCGTACATGATGTAGAGTATCACTGGTTGTATATTCATATAAGAACATAGGAAAGTGATGTCCAATTCACTCTATGGTATTTCCTATGTCCATCTCCCCTTCTTTCCCTTCCCTTGTGTGTTAGTATCTGCATATTAGAGAGAGCATTTGGCCATTGATATTTTGGATTAGCTTATTTCACTAATTAGCACTAATTATTTCACTAATTAGCATGATAGTCTCCAGTTCCATCCATTTACAGGCAAATGCGATAATTTCATTCTTCTGTATGGCTGAGTAATATTCCATTGTGTATATATGCCACATTTTCTTTATTCATTCATCATGTTGAAGGGCACCTAGGTTGGTTCCATAGCTTAGCTATTGTGACTTGAACTGCTATAAACATTGATGTGGCTGTGCCACTATGGTATGCTGATTTTAAGTCCTTCCGATATAAACCAAGGAGTGGGATAACTGGGTCAAATGGTGGTTCCGTTCCAAGTTTTCTGAGGAATCTCCATACTACTTTCCTGAGTGGCTGTACCAATTTGTGGTCCTACCAGTAATGTATGAGTGTACCCTTTCCTCACATCCTTGTCAACATTTATCATTACTTGTATTTGTTATAATTACCATTCTGGCTGGAATGAGGAGGAATCTAAGTGTAGTTTTAATTTACATTTGTCTAATTGCTACAGATGTTGGTCATTTTTTCAAATATTAATTGACCATTCCTATTTCTTCTTCTGTGAATCTCTGCTTTTTTAAATACATTACTCAGTGTAAGCATTTTGGTTTTAGCAGCACCGACAGAGTAGGACATTCATTTAGGGTCATTTAGCTATTTACCCAGTAAGTGGTGAGGGTAGGATTTCAGTCCAGGAATTTCTGACTCTTAAAACCTGGATTCATAACCACAAACCTAGGAAAGGCACAATGCCCTGTGGACAGGCTGCCTCAGCCTCTGCCTGTGCACATGGCAGACATCACTAGTTGATGCTGGCTCTCTGTTGGTCCTGCTTCAGTGCACCTTCTTGGTCAAGATGGTTCTGCAGTCACTACCAAGTGATTGAGTTGGCCTGTGAAATCAGTTGCCATTCTTTTATCAGCAGTGCTGACTTTAAAATTCATCCTCTAAATCACTAAGATAAACTTGGAAGAAAAAAAAATCGCTAACACATTTTGTCATTGATTATTATAACCCTGTCACTATTAATACCACATAGTGATGTTTATGTATGTATTTTAGTTTAGACAAGTAGGAAATGAAATGAATGGTTTTTAATTTGGCACTGCAATGCATGAAGCACGGGGAGGAAGATCAAGGAGCTTGTTTGATATGGAATATGCATTTTTAATGATTTAGGCAAGCGTAGTCATTGTGACTAGTTCCAAAGTATAAATAACATTTTCGAGACCATGTGTCTGACCATCTGCAGGATTCCGGTATAATGTGTGTTCCAATGAACTTAACTATACAATAGGGAGTTGTGCAGGCAATTAGTGGCTTTGTGTGTGTCCTCTGATTCCACCAAGGCTGGCAGAGAAAGCAAGAATTTGTAAGGAGAAAGAATAAAGACACACCCTCCTAGTGGGTGAGACCATGAATACTACAGCCATGAGCCCAGAGTCTTGGAGTAAATACAAAGACCCTGCAATCAGTCCTTAAAGGAGGGTTAGATCTCTTGCAATGCATTTGTGTCTTGAGAATCCTTGCCCACACTTTGAAGATAGAGCATTCTCCATGCAAGGGAAGTCCAAGAGTTGAGACCACAATTGCGAGTCCCTACACAGAATTCTCTGCCGCTTCTTTTAATTATAATGACTTCCAGACATTTTTCTGAGAAATGCTACAGACAGTTATCACTTATGACATGCTGGTTTTAATGGGAGTGTTTAGGAGAAACCAATGAATATTAAAGAAGTTCTCCTTCTCGGAGCAGAGCAGGAAGACGTGAGCAACACCTCCCGCGCCAAAACCGTTAAGCGTGGCACAGAAAATTGTTCAGACGTGAGGATGTCATACGACGCCTCATCATGTCAATTATGAGGCATTTCTTCTGACCTGTTCTAGATGCTTTTATTTTGAGGGCCATGATAATTAACCTTGCTTGCTCTCACACATGATAATTGTCATAGTTAAGTTTATTGGTCAACTGGACTGGTCCACAGAGTGCCCAAATACTGGTTGGACATTATTTCTGGTGTTCTGGAAGGGTGTTTCTGGATGAGGGTGACATTGGAATTGGTACTGAGTAGAGCAGATGGCCCTCCCTACTGCCGGTGGGCTCTACCAAGCTGTGGAAGGCCTGCAGAGAAAAAATGGCTAGGAAAGAATGCCCTGTCTGTATGTGTCTACCCCCAAGCAGAGGCCTCAATCTTTTCTTGCCATCAGACTCAGACTGGAGCGCACGACCTTGGTTCACCTGGTTCTTGAGGCTTTGGACACAGACTGGAAGGAAATCCTTGGTTCTCCCAGGTGACCAGTTCATCAACTGCAGATTTAGGCATCTAATTCCTCCATAATCACATGAGCCAACTCTTTACTGTAAACCTCTACGTAACTAGAAGGATGTGCATGTGTGTGTGTGTGTGTGTGTGTGTGCACGTCCCCTACGGTTTCCGTTTCTCTGGAGAATCCAGACTATGCCAACAATCATCTTACCCTGCATGTGATGCTGTGTGCTTTCCCATCTCCAGCCATGTTTTGAGAAGAGCCTATTTCATTCCTTGTTATTTTAAATAACAATTTTCTCTTGAGTTCCTTCCTTTGTACTTGAAAGATTGATATTGCTACAGATGACAAAGCCGAATTCTCAGGGGTTTGCTAGGTCAGACAGGTAGTAAGACAGGAGTCGGACTTTGAAATGTGAAGTATCGCTGGTGACACAACCACCTAAGAACTTGGAGGCCACCTCTTTTCTTTCATCACAGGGACAATGGTGACCTCAGGCATGTCTCTTTCTCTGATTCCTTTTATCAATAATGGCACTAAAGTTGATACCCTGTTTTTTTGTGCGTATCAAGGACTTGTGTTCCTGAACCATGATAAAGACAACACAGCAAATATGGAAACACACGATGGACATTATACATTGAAGAAACACTAGAATAGGACAGATATAGGTAGAGAGAGACGAAGAGAGAACTGGATTTGAAATTAGAATTTGCAGAGCCGGTGCTTGCTTATTTGGCATATCCTGTTGTTAGTATGGTACCTTTGGGAAAATTCTTTTAGGCCTCGGTTTCTTTTTGCATTGCATGTTGAATTTTGCAGACCAGGAGTTCCTCAGCATGCTGAGCCAGCTGGGTTTCCAAGCATTCCCCACGTCTCCTGTATTAAGTACAAAATCGTTTAAAGGGGCACATTTGGGAATCTGATAAGAGGCCAAGGTGGATGTTTTCCAGAAAACACACATTCCCCTAAATGCAGAGTTCATACCCCATGGTACAGTATTGACTCCCAGACCAGACCAACTCCTGGGGACTTTTGTTCTGACATTCTATCACTGTGAAATGCCATCTTTATAACAGACTTCACTTAAAAATGACGAGGTAAAATGCTTTCATCATATTGATTATTCTAAACATTTAATTAAATCATAGGAAAAAGAGGAAATACAGCATTTGAAAAGATGTTCCTAGAATGAATTTCGGAGATTCTCATTTATCGTGATACATATTGCCAAATGGCCCTTCTTAATTATTTTACCAATTTGTATTACCAGCAGGAGTTATAAACAAATGGGTTAGCAACTCCCTTGCCAAACCAAGGCTTTAACAATTTTTTCTTTCAATTTTGCCAATTCTGTAGGGACTAACAGAATCTGGTTTTTTTTTTTTTTTTTTAATGTTTAATTTTACTGTTATATAATCACTACTGGATTTTTCTTTCAGATATGCACTAGCCACAGCTACAATGTAGGTTGTGACTATTTCTAACATCGTGGCAAAACCTGGGAATGAAAAATGACACCTTCAGATAAGTACTACCTTCAGGTAGAAGTCCTAGTGTGCGCTCTTTCTGGTTAAACAACAATGATCCCTTGTACAAAGTTGCATGGTGACCTGGGTGTTTATCTTACCACATACTCTAGGCGTCTCCATAACTCAAAGTTCTGGATGCTGAAAATTTTAAGAAAGTTCTGTGGGGTTTATTCCTCTGCAAAGTAACGTTCTGCCCAGAGTTGGAAACAACCACAAGCAAACCTGAGATTACCCTGCCGTGGAACCAAAATAGGTGCCAAAGCAATTTTAAACCACTTTATAGCTTTTCAGAGATCCCCCAGGATTAGCTGTTGATCATTGGCTCAGTTTAAAAAGGAAAGCATCAAACAGAGAGTTGAGTAAATTTTCCTAGGCTAGCATTTCTTGGAGTGAAAAATGAAAAATTTTTCTAGCAGTTATGAAAGTCCCTTCAAATTTTATATACTGTGTTGTGGATTTTAGTTCATAAATCACCAAAAAAAAAAAAAGTTTGCTGTAACTTTTTCATTCTAATTCATTCTAAAAGTCAATTTGCTACTTCCTTCAAAGGAATATTCAGAGTCGTGATGGAATGTTATTCTACTTAGGACACCCTTTCACTCTTTCAGAAATTTCCTCAGGTGTAAGTGGTTGTTTTCAAACGGAAGCTCCGTGGTGGGTCAGTGATTCCCAAGGTGCCATCTGTAGACCACGGGACAAGAGCAGCCACACATGACAATCTAGCAAAAAGGCAAATCCATGTGCCCAGCTTCAAATCTGCAGAACTAGAGGCTCTGGGTCCCTACAGTCTGTTTTAACAAGCCCTCCAGGTGACGAATCTCCATTTCCCTAAAAATAGATGATAATATAAATAATTCAGAGATCACTTCCATTTGCTTCCACCAGAATTTTAAAAAGTCAGACTAAGACACTATTTTTCTCAAGTCGTAGATAGTGTGAAAAGATAATTCTACCATGCTTTGTTACGATTTGGAAAACACCAATCCCTTCGAAGTTAGAAAAGACCTATAGGACCACTTGCAACAATTGCATTAAAGAAAGTCAGTAATGATCATAATAAGACTGCCATATAGAAATAAAAGAGGAATTGTAAATGAACCCCAACTACATACAGACTTTCAGAAGGGGAAACAGAAAACTATGTGATACTTTTGTGAGGCAGTTTTGAAACACTTTGAAACACTTCCATCTAGTGGTTGACTATTTTAACTACATCTTTTATTAAAACACTACGATTTTTAACCTTAGACTTTGATACATCCACTACTTAAATTAAGCAGAGACATGTGTTGGAAATTCTAAAATGCAATTAAAATTTTAGCTGATTCTCATGCTTTCTCTCTCTTTCACTTGATAATATAAACATTTCCCCCATGGAATTACAAGCATACATTATAAACACTTCAGTGCAGAATAATCATTCAAATACATAACATATTGTGGTAAACTTCATTGTATGTAACTTGCTTATATTTACCAAAACTTTATAGACCAATTTCTATCATTATAAGTAGTGAGTATGTGACACATAATTGTCTTAAAAACCATGAGCAACTTAAATAAGAGAGGATTTGGCGTCAGTTTTTTAGAAAATCATTTTTTTGCACTCTAATCAAGTCTCCTGTGTGTAATTTTGTGTTTTTGCATTACATATAAGGTTTTTTAGTTGAAGCCACTATAATCCTAAATATATGAAAAAAATTAAAACCCAAGTCAATAGGTTTTTTGTGCACAGATCAATCAGACTTTTTCCTCACTATGAATTATTTTATTTTCCCCATGTATGCTTTAATTTCATTAAATTTTTTCAATGAATTTGATACCTACTGTATACTGGTTCTGATTCTTGGAATGAGAACAGTGAAGAAGACTACATTGCTCTTCCCATGGAACAGATTAAGGTAGGATCAGAGAAGAAAAACACATAGGAATAAAGATTCATGTAGTAATAATTGCTATGAAGAAATAAAATGAGATCCTATCACTGGCCCTGGCTATTTTCAAACTGATAATCAGAAAAGTCTTTCCCGAAGGCATTCCGTGAAAACAGAGATAGACATGAAAATCAGCCAGGTTCTATAGGATTTGGAAGAACATTCCAGACAATAAGAATGCCTTTCCTAAGGTGTTTCTGAGGCAAGAAGTTTTGTGGGTTCTAGAAACAGGGACCAGAGTGGCCCAAGCTTGCTCTAGGGGATAGCCACAGGTAGGCAAGGACTAGCTCATATGTGGTCATGTGGTTAGAAATTTGGGATACTTGCTAAATATATTGAGAAACCATTAATGCAATATGATTGCACTTTATAACATTTGTGGGATTGTTTTATAGATGGAATAAGGGATTAGGAATGAGGCAAGAAGGCCTGTTACAGGAGAGAGATGATTTGGAATTTTGTAGGATGGCAGTAATATGCAATAGAGAATAATAAGTGAATTTAAAATATATTTTGGAGTTAGCATTGCAGAAGGTGACTGACTGCAGAAGGAACAGTGAGGGAAAGAGCAGATTCAAGACCAATTCAAGCACTATTCCCTTGGGTTACTGGGCAAAGGGTGAGATCGTTTATCAGGACACACAACACCAGAGTAAGAGCAATGGGGTGCAAAGAGAGGCAGTCTTCATGCATCTGGACTAGGCTTTCTCCAATGCATTCATTATTTGGAATATCTACTCCTTGTGACTCACATTCTTTTATGTAGTAAATATTTAATAAATACCTATCACCTATGAGGCATAGTGCTAGATGATTGGCATTTCCAGTTAAAGTGAAAATGTCTCACCAGCCATTATGGAACTCCTAGGCTAGTAGGAGAATTAGAGACAGTTATCAAATAGACAATAAAAATAAAAATAAAAATAAAAATACACTGATCTGTATAAGTGATCAGTGCTGAATTCACCAGAGGAATGCAATACTATGAGGTTTCCCTAAAGAAATAATATCACTTGAAAACAGGCCAGTGCTCCGTGAAGGGAAAATGAGATTGCGAAGGTCTTGGAAGAGCAAGGAGTTTGGGAAAGACCCGAGGCTCACGGGAGACAAGGATTTAGCCTGAATTCCTTGGCAGCAAGGCCTTCAGCTATCAGTACATTGGCTACTATTTATTAGGAAGTGGGTCCCATGTAGCAAGCTTAAGGAAAAGGGACGGTGACAGAGAAAAGTGTGGAGACCCCATAGATGGTGCATCACTGAGTTGTCCACTGATCAATCAAACAAGTGCTTTCTCCCTTGGGGCCATCCTCCGTAAGGGAAGAGGCGGCAGGAGAGGTCAGAAGAGGTTTGAAATCCATCCACTAACTGCCTTCGTCCATTACGTCGGCATTCACGCCTCATGGTGTTGATTTCTCCATGCTTCCAGCTAAGCATGAGTGGGCACAGGGCAGCCGCACAGCACCTCACGCCAGGGTGCCAATCAAAGAGATCCTGGCAAGGGCGCTTCACAAGCCCTGTGGGGGTCTCCACCCACCTGCAGTTACTCCATCAGGGTCTGCAGCGCTGCTCAGGCCAGCAGTGGCTGACACAGTATGGACAGAAGAGTAGAGAATCTGAAGCAGGGCAGAAGAGGGGTTTGATACCAGGGTGAAGGCTGGGATGGAGAGAGGAAGGGAAAATGGGAAAAGCATGGACTGGGAGAACCCTGAAGGGCAACTGAAGATTTTTGCTCTTATATATTAAAACTAAGGATAGAACTACCAGATGACACAACTTTCCCACTCCTTAGTAATTTTTTATTTGAATAATATACTTTTTTATTTTTACAGCCTGCATTTCGATTCATTGTACACAAACGGGATACATCATTTCATTTCTATGATTGTGCACGATGTAGATTCACACCATTCGTGTAATCATACCTGTACATAGGGAAATGATGTCTGCCTCAGTCCACCATCTTTCTTACTCCTGCCTCCTCCCCCCTCTCATTTCCCTCTACATAATCCAAAGTTCCTCTACCACTCCCTAGTATTTATCCAGAATAAAGTCAGTATACTATAATGATAGTTACTACAATGACTGCAGCAATTCAATTCACAATAGACAGATTGTGGAATCAACCCAAGTCCCCAATATGATATATATGTACATCTCTCTCTATATATAATATATATACATTTTCTTGATCTATATATATATTACACACACACAAACACACACACAATGACATTTTACCCAACCATAAAGAAGAATGAAATGATGACATTTTCTGGAAAATGGAGAAAATCATGCTAAGTGAAATAAGACAAACTCAGAAACACAAACGTTGAGTGTTTCCTCTCATATGCAAAAACTAGAGCAAAATAAGGGAAAGAAGGTGGCAAGGGAGGGGACAAGGTATCACAAAGATTTGGGGAAGATCAGTGGAGTAGGAAGAGAAGACTGAGAGAGTGAGGGAGGAAGGAAGGAAGTGATGGGGAAAGAAATATGGAATGAATCTGACAGAATCATATGACATAAATGTCCCAAAGGGAATATCATCTTTATACATGTAGAAAATACCAATCGAAAATAAATCAATAAGGACATGAAGGGATAGAAAAGTAAAGGGAGAATGGGATTGAAATCAAATTCCTCCTATGTATACTTATGTCAAAAGAAACCCAGATACTATGTATAAGTATGTTCTAAAAGAAATGGAAAACCATTCTCTTGTTATTATTCCTAGGAGGGAAACAGCCTGGATATACTTGCACTTAACTAATCACCTTGCCTGGAGAGTGGAGAACAGACTGGAAGGGGAGCCAGTGGATACAAAAGAGTCAACCAGAGTGGTCACGATGCAGAGGAGGGGGCAGCCCAGGGGACACATGGGAGAAAATAGCAATGGAATTTGGTGGTGGTTTGGATATGGGTGAGGGCAAAGCTTGGTGCAGAGGATGATGTCTATGCCTTGGTAATTTTGCTGTTGTTGTTCATTACCTAATAGTTTTTTTTAAAATTTGTTTCCACATTTTTACCCATGTGTTATAGCTGTACATGCTGGTGCGATTTGTTTTTACATATTCTACATATTCGTACATGCACACAATGTAACAATCTAATTCAGCCAACATCACTCCCCAGTAGTCAACAGCTCCCTTCCTCCCTGCCTCCTGCCCCTTGGTCCCTTTTCTCTAGTGATTTCCCTTGATTTCCATGCTATCCACCGCCATTTTTCTTTTCCTTTTTCCTTCCCAGCTTCCACATATGGGAGAAAACGCAGGACTCTTGACCTGCTGTGTTTGTGCTTAACAAGATGGTCTCAAACTCCATCCATTTTCCTGCAAATGACACCATTTCATTTTTCTTTATGGCTGAATACTTCATTGTGTATATATCTCGTATTTTCGGTATCCATTCATCCATTGATGGATACCTAGGCTGGTTTCATGGTTTGGCTATTGTGAATTGTGCTGATATACATAGATTGCTACATTATGATGACTTTGATTCTTCAGGATAAATACTGAGGAACTGGTCACATGGTGGTCCCCTGCCTAGTCTTCTGAGGAGCCTCCACCCTGATTTCCATAGCAGTTGTACTAATTTACAGTCCTATTGACAGTGTTAAAGTTTTCCTTTCTCTCTACATCCTCTCTAGCATTTAGTATTATTTGTATTCTTGATGACCGCCATTCTAACTGGAGTGAGATGAAATCTCAGTGTGCTTTTGATCTGCATTCCCTGATTGCAAGAGATGTTCACCATTTTTCCATACATGGCCATTTGTGTGTCTTCTTTTGAGGAGTTTCTGTTTAATTCATGTCTGTGTATTTGGCTTCAGCATTTAACAACAGTATTGCCATTCACTGAAGTGTACATTTTGAGAAAAAAAACAGATTTGGGAGAGGAAAAGCACGCACTCCCTTTTAAAACACCGAGTTTAAAATATCTTTTAGGCATCAGAAAAAGGTAAGTAGAAATTCACATATAACACCTCAGTTCTCAGAAGTGTACTGTACTGAAAAGAACTTTAAGTCATCTGTCTGCACGGGTCAATCAACATCTTAGGAGGACTAGATATGTTAGGGGTTTCAGTAGCGTGGGACAGACACCTAAGGTTGAGTCTGCAGACAACGGCAGGATCTCAGAAGTCTCGGAATGACATATTCTCTTGGCAATTTGTAATGTAGCAAATGTATTAATTTGTTTTTACCAGCATTTCCAAAGTATTTTGATGAAAAATAACATGATGCAAGAAACCTCCTTTGGAAAACAATTATATTAATAATCACTATGGCAAATTCTAGATTTTTCTTTCTGTTACAAATACACGCAAAGAATATTTTCCCCCAACTGTTTGCAGAATTTACATATTTGAGTTGTTGCAGTGTATTTTTTTTTTTTTAGTTAATATCTGGCAATTTCCTTCTTTTAGTTTGCTTATTATATATAGTACAAGATATTGCTCACACTGTGATTGTCATAAGAATGATATAAACCCCATGGTATTAACATAGCTTAGCAACTCACTGTACTGAATGTCCTTGGAAAGTTACTCTGTATTGTATTTTGGGGGTATCAAGTGAGAATAGAAAAAGAAGAGAGGGGTCCCATTAAATATTTTGGTTTTTGCTAGAACACAAAATAATCATCCTAGAAATATTCAGGACAGCAATTGTTGAAAGTATTTCTGGAACAATTTTTTTTTTCAGTTTCTCATAGAAGTGAGTGGAATATGCTGAGATGTTTGTGATTCATTTAAAACAATTTTTCTGAATTGCTACTCTGCAGACTACACGTACACAGACTACACATACACAAATAATATATATAAAGTATATATTATGTCCCCTATTGTATATCTTGACCACATAGCTTAAAATCACGAAGTTTGTAAACATAATAAGTCAGCATCAAATGAAACACACCATTCTTTAGCATTTTTTAAGAGTATGTGAAGGAGAGGAAGAATGAAAAAACATGTATTATAATGGTTATTGACCTGATTTTGGAGTCTATAGCCCTGGGTTTAATTTCTAGTTCTCCCTCACACTGGTAACGTCAAGTTATTCAGCCTTCTTGTGCCCCAATTCTAAAGCCAAAGGTTAGTCCAAGGCTAAATGTGAGAATGCATGTAAGATTCTTAGTACAGATAAAAGATTTTTGAGGATCAAGATTTTCAAGAGATTGTCTACTGAGCCAGCTCTAAAACACTGTGCAAAATATCGGCTAGCCATATTAGAAAGCATAACATATTGGACATTTTCTTGAAAAAAAATAAACAGATGAATATACATTCATCTTAAGGTTATATGTGTTTAAGTATAAACTTTATTGACATTACATTTTCCAGATATGGTGATGTCAAGTCGTCCGCTTGTAAAAACAGTATTTCAAAGCACTTTGCTCACACCTCACTTTGTTAATTAACAGAATCAGCAGCAACTGCAGTTAGGGCTGATCTGTAATCTGATTCTTCTGAAATGGATAGAAAACAACACAAACATCTCTAGAGTACATGAAGTTGAACTTTTATTTTGAAAGCTGAATTCATGTGTAGTGAAAATATTTTTGAACCATACATAGTCAGAAGCTTAATACAAACACCATCTACAATACAAACACATTTCAATAAAGTTCTACTGTGAATATTGACCTAAGTAAAAAGAAAAAAATGGAAACTGGGGAGGAACCTCCTCTACCTACCCTTATCTCTTCTGATGATGTAATCAAACAATTTAGGATACAAAATCAAATAAGCTTTGGCTCAGCCCTCCTTATTACACTACAGGAACACCAGGATATGGACTACCACAGACTACAAACCCAATCCCATGATAATCAATTTAAAACTGTTACAAGAATGATATCTTAAAGGCATGTAAACATCTTTAGGGTTTCAATTGGCAATTTACGTTTCAGATGCTTAGAAAAACACACCAACATTCTCATTATTGTTTTCTCTTTAGCTCATCTCTTCCATGAATATAAAATAGGAAAAAATATTATTTGCGACTTCCAGCATAATTTCATTGTGCTCTACACTTTTATAAACATGGGTACATCTAAAATATCAGATGCCTTTATACCAACAGAATAAATTCACCAAATTCACATTTTCTTATAAATATGCATGCAAAATTAGTGGAAAAACACTTTCGTATAGCAAAGACCCTGCTTAATTTTCTTCTGATTAATAATTTTCAATGGCATGTGCAAATCGTACCACTCAGTGAGCAGTAGATTTATTTTATTTATTTTTTTTCTGTAGAGTTGTTCTTCTATAAAAATATATTTATGTGCTCGCAGGAAAAATGTTGAGTTGGTGTGTGGGGGGGTGACTTTTAGATTACATAATTCATTACAGGTTTGTTGATGAAGTTAAAAGGCATCTTAGCTTTTATCACTTGCAAATTTATATTCATAAAAAAGAACACCCTGTGACAAAGATCATTAGCACTTTGTAGTTGAGAGTTTGAAGCAAAGGAGTTAAACAACTTGTCTAAGTTGATGTACAAAATCAGATGCTGGAACTAGGAAGAAGAGAAGGATCTGCTTGGCCCTTGGACAGCTCTCTGGGAGGCTGTCCCCATCCATGATCCTTGAGATTATATGCACTCGATCACATTAAAGTCACACGGACAGTATGCCAGAGAAAGTAAACCCAATGAAGGACAGAATTCTAGGTACTGGCTGCTCTTACAGTGGGCATTTTGCAAATAATTATTGCCTATGTATAACCAACACTGCATATCACAGATTCTGTTACTCATTTTCTGAAGGAAAAGAATAAAATCCACTTTAACCTACTTGATTTCTTTTTCATTTAAAACTGATCCTGATTCTTAAAATACATAAATAATATGATTTCATAAATAAAACCAGGGCAAGTCACGGACTGTCATGATGAAGGTTTCTAGGAAAAGCCGAATTGTATTGAGAAGAGGCAACAGACTGCACAAGACAGGCATGAACCAACATGTCCGTCAGTTTCGACCACTCTGAGGATATAATTAGGCACATTGTTCTCAGCTAAAGAACAATGAAGTCTGAGAAGAACCAACACTTCAATATGTGCATTCACTTCTTTCTAATGGAGCTACTTCTCACCCTTTGGCCATTATTTCCAACCTGCAAGAGCTTCTTAAAACCACTTCTCAGTGGATGGCTAAGAAGAGGAATCCCATAACGGCAGAATTGAGAGTTCCAAGCTTTACCTGGTCAGGAGCTGAGCATCACCAATGCCTCTATGATAAATCAGTACGTGAGGATTCCCCTTCCATAAAAGCTGTGCCTTAGAAATCAGCTGGTGGTGCCCTCAAGCTGCACTGACAGATGTGAGGACCCTTGCAATCACATGGGTGGGGGACCAGATATCTGCCCCTCTGGATGTTTACTTCCAGGTGGGTGGTCGATTCCCAGCCCAGGAAAGAGAGTTTTAAGCAAGACTTGTATCTCCTGCCAGTGTGTTTGCAGGACACACAATTAAAAATACAATTACTCCATGCACATGACTTCGTCAGCCAATATCAATGTCTCTGGGTTGGGTCCCCCAGATACATAATGGATCACATAAACCAAATTTTGAGAATTAATAGTACACATTAAATAATTATAGTTCAAAAAATAAAGTAACATCTGTGAATCAATTTCCTTTAAATAATTCTTTCAGGGTGAGGTTAAAAATGTTTCTATGAAACGCGAATTTGAACACTCAAGTTTACTGATCTGTGTGAACAGTCCTTCATACCACTTCTAAAACATTTCCATATATTATTTTCAAAGGACTAGTAGCCCACATGCCAGGAAATAAATCCCCTGAATTTGCACTGACTTTGAAAGAAGGAAAATAGAGAAGGAAAAAAAAATCTCACTATAAATGCATTTAAAATGTGATCTAGACACATCTACGTATAGGAATGTCCACTCTCAATAGTTTTTCTTTGTTGGGGGACTGCGACAGGAGAACACTCAACAACAAAAATTTATTTTGAAGAATAGGAAAACATTGCCTCAATATTTGTATGAGCTTTTATTTGGAGACTGTTGGTAAAACACGGTAAAAGAACAAAACCCAAAGGCTTCATACAAAGTCTTCAGGAAGCTCAGGTTACTGGCAGGAGCTTGGAATAGGGAAGACGGCAACTAACTATATATTTTATCTGTATAGGCATGCCTGTTCATGTTTTTTTTCCAACTCCAAAATAAAACACATCTATTTTTTTAATTGTGGAAACATTAACATAATCTGTACAATGCATTCATGAAATATATGCAAGTATACCATCACATAAAGAAAAAAGGTCAAACTGACCAACTTGGAAATGAAGAAATTAAATAGAAATACCTACTAGAATCCAGAACCAGGGACACATTACACCTGTTCTTCTTCACAATAACCTTGTGACCACTGCGACTTTCAAGCTGAAGTTAGTGCCAGAAAAATAAAATAAAATAAAGATAAAAAAAAAGCGAGAAACAAAGATGCTTGTGAATGTTATAACGGACAAAATTTTTTTAAAAAATCATACCAAAATTAAAAACATTATAACTCTATTTAAACATGACCATCTCTGGGCAAAGAGTTAGGAATTCAATAAATACTCATTGCTTTTTCACCTAAGACTTTTGCTACTAAAATTTAAATAATAAATTTAGACTGTATATATTCCAGGAACCGTTTTAATAAGATATTCATATTTCTTTTTTACATTTTTAAATAACTGGTGTGCTTAGGATCTTTTAACCTGCGGTGAAGCCAAGTCACTAGACAGTTCTCAGAGACTGAACACAATAAATGTGTACACAGAGATAAACCCAAAGGCAGCCAATCACTGCACACACTCAACAGGAAGATGGGGCGGATGCGGGGTGCTCAGGGGGTGCTTTGGATTCACTTGAGGTGGATCTAAACACAGAATCTGTTGTGTGTTCTGCATTTTGAGCACCTGGAAAGAAAAGCAGAAATCAAACATGGCCTGAAGCGTTTGGTGTTTCATCTTCCTCTCCACCCATCCGCAGCGTGTGGGCGTTTTCTGGATGCCATCTGCCGACGTGTTTCTACCTCTCCCTGAAAGTTCTTGCTCCCTTGGACAGACGACTATGGAAGGTGGGGGTGGGCTGGGACGCGGGTCCAGCTTTCATGCTCGCAGCGGGAATGTGGCCGTGGAACTTCCGTTGCTCTCCACTGATCCCTTCTCCTTGGATCCAGTGTAAGCGCCAATGAACGATCCATCTTCGTTGAAGAGACCGTGGTCTCCCTCTCCGTACTCCACCAAGCTGTCAGCACTTTCTGTGGCCGGCATATCCCGGTTGAGGGACCGGAGGCTTCCTTTGAGAGGCTTCTCATCACTGTCGCTGGAAGGTAGAAAAGAAGATTTCAGCAGAATCTAACATTCATAGGCACGGAGCGCAAGACCCACTGGCCAGAGTTCTTCAGGCGTTCCCATGAGCATGGAAGACAGGTAGGTGCAAGAAGCCCACAGCACACCTTCGCAAATCAACACTGAGAAAGTCCCAAGCGAGGTGCACCTGTTGAGAACAGGTGATCTCTGTGCAGCTGACTGTCTTAACCACCAGGATGCAGGCAGTTGCGACTGCACCCTCAAAAGCCAATACAGCACAATCAGGACTGCTGGGCCCCCGTGCTTACTGAGGTTGTTAAGAGATATTTGTCTGAGGAATGTGCAGCTGCCCGGAAACCTTATCTATCAAGGACAGGGGGGCCTAGCCCCACTCATCTCCTGCATAGTTCACCCCTGCCCTCCTCCCTTCTTCCTCTAGGACCCTTCAGTTCTGGCGGGACCCAATGAGAATCAAATAGATTGGCAGGCCCAACCAGAGGAGGACTAATGTTTAGCTGTTCCAATGTTAACCAATAACGTACAGGTCTTTGTATGTGAATGTTTGCAAATCTCTTAAATAGAGGGCTTTCTCGCCCCTTGGGGCCACTCCCTACTCAGCCACTGCAATGGTCTGAGAGGCTGATTGTGGTCCAGACTCAAGCTTGTAATAAAACCTCGTTGTGTGTCTTGCATTACCGTGCCTGCACTTTGACTCTCTGGGGATCAGTCGATATCGGGGACCAGTCAATACTGGACCCTAACACACCCACGCTTAGAAACAGAGAAATGATCTTCTATCACGCGTGACACTTCTGCTGCTCTTAAATTCAGGAGCTTGTCTGGGACAGGCGGAGATTCAACCTACTGACATACACAGAGGCACCATAGTCTCAAAGTCTGCGAACCCCCTAAATTCACACAATGAACTGAGAGGTGATTGATCAGTCATGAGGTTGGAGCCTTGTGAACAGGATTAGCATCCTAAGAAAGGTCCAGAGAACCCCCTGCTCCTTCCATCATGTGAGGACATGGGAGAAGGTGTCACATGAGAATAAGAAAGTTGACTCTCACCCAACATGACCTTGACCTTGGACTTTCAAGCCGCCATAACTGGGAAAAGACACTTAGTTTATGGTATTTTTTGAGAGCAACCCAAATGGACTAAGACATTTGGCTATTTCTCTTGCTTCATGAATTTTTGGAGACCCTACATTTCAAGCCTTCATCTTCTGCCTTTACTTTTGATCTTTACATTCTCCGTGTCCTTCCCAAATTTGTCCTTTTGCTTAAGTTAACCAACTAATAAAGTTAAAAAATTTCAGATATGATATATTAAAAAGGAAAGAAGAAAAGGCTGGGATTTTTAAAACATAAATACTGTAAGTCTATTTATGGGGTGGGTTTTATCTTTCAAGAGAAGCAAGTAGAAAAAAATAAAAAAAAATAAATAAATAAATAAAGAGAAGCAAGTGGAGTTAGCAAATTATCAAGAAATTTAGAAATTTTCTAAATTTCTGATCCGGATTTTTTTTTTTTAAAGTACCAACTGGTATTATAAAGATAGAAATCGGAAAAAATCAATTTATAAAACTTGAAAAAAGTAATGATTAAGAAAAAAACATAATATAAACACAGAGAGTACGATGGGTGGTCTCCATCAGCGCTGTCCAACAAACATCCAACCTTGGCCTTCTGGGAACACGGCAGGGGTGGTACTTCCCAGCCCACTCAGAGTTATTCCTCTGCACAGGTAACTTGTTGGTGGCAAAGAAAAGTAAGCAAAGTTGACAGGTGTCACTTCCAAGAGGGAGATGTGGAGACAGAGCTCCATCTCCCAGCTTCTGTTTCCACTGCTGTGTGGACCCTGGATCCTGATCCAGCCCCTGCTGCTCCTAAGTGATGACATGACCGAGAGTAAGCTGTGCTTACTGTAGGTTGAATATAAGGTATTCCTGGGGCCGCTCCTGGGCAATGCAGGAATCTTCAGAGGTGAAGTTATTAGATCATGAGAGCTATAATCTCATCAGTGGATTAATCCACTTGATGGATGAATGATTTGAATGCACTAGTGGGTGGTAAACATAGGCAGGTGGGGCATAGTTGGAGGAAGTGCTCTGTTTATTTCCCACCCCCAACTCAGTACTAGGCACTGAACCCAGGATTGCTTTCCCACTGAACTACAACCCCACTGTTTTTGCTTTTTAGTTTGATACAGAATCTCAAGTTGAGCAGGTTGACTTTAAACTTGCAATCCTCCTACCTAGTCATCCCGGTTGATGGGATTACAGGCAGGCACTACCACACCTGGCTGAAAGAGGAGTCCTAACACTTCCTGGAGAGCAACCTACTTTGTCCTTCACTTCTTGCTCTTTCTCCTACGATGCCACCCTTTTATACCTTCATACAGTTGGCCCAGCTCTGCCCAGTAGCTACTGTGACATAGTCTTCTCATCTGTGAAGGGCGAGCTTCTCTCTCTTTTGGATATCTCTTCCTCCAGAATTCCTCCCAGGCAGAAACAGTTGTTCCCTTTTATGTAATTAGTTAATTAGAGTTATTTGCCTCTGTAAGTATCTTTCCCCCTCAGATTCAGGTCACCTAGAAGACCGGGTTTGTAAGCTATTTACCTCTGTAGGTGCATGGATACTCTCGTATATGCATGTGTCCACGGATACAGAGTGAATGTGACCCAGGTTCACTGTGGCCGTGCTCAGAGTGGTTTTAAGATGATTCAGCCAGTCCAAGCAGACATTCCAGCCAAGTAACTACAGTGTCCCTGTGTTACAGGCAGCTTCTGGGCGTGTCCTAATGCACATTTCTCCCAGGACCTGGTTCTCCACACCCCTCCATTACCTGCCCAAACACTTAAGTAGATGCTACCCATGCAAAGTACTCTTCATAAAGGCATTACAATACAGTCCTGTAAAAATGCTTTAAAAATAAACCCTTTTATTGCACATTTAGTAAATCTGATGAATATGTGCATTTTGAAAAAGGAAGGTTACATTTACCTGTATTCACCAAAAGTTTCATCTTTCACAGACTGAACTTCCGGATCTGGATGTAAATCTTCCTTTTCTTTCACTGGAAAAAAAAACAAAAAGAGTGGGGGTGTGGATAATGCAAAAACGTTGGCTCACAACATTTTGGTAGTAAGGTTGAACGGTGGTGAATTGAAAAGAACAGCCCAATTCAAGACTTTCTGAAACAGGTGATAAAAGTTTTTTTCTGTGGTTATATCTACAATACATCATTACCTGTTTATTTAAACAAAAATTTTTAAAAAGGAATTATCTGGGTCCTACATGGTTTTCACTGTGCTGGCAGCATCTACAGATCTTCATGAGACTACTCGATATTATATGGGCCACACATCTGAAAAGAGTCCACTTCAGACTGGTCCCTTGATGAAGATTTATTAATATTCACCTTACTATTCAAAAATTTTGAAAATGCCCTATTAAATCTGTCATGAAACCATCATGTATAAAAGAAGTCAATCATTTAATTACTCTTTTTCACTCTCTTACTAAAATTGCCTCAATTTCAAATTACCAAGGGCGACTGCTTTTTCTTTTAAGGGCAGATTTGAGGAAGTTCTTTAAAAATGAAAGAGTCTGCAATTCATGAATGGGTATTTGTTGAGGATTCTCAAATGGGAAAGCTAAATCTCTTCAAAGTTTCCAGTGAAATACCTATAATATTCATTAGTCATCATGAATGTAATTCATAATTCAGAAGAAAAACTGAGATGTATAACAACACAAGTTTTATAAAACCTGAGAAATCATGTCCTAGATGGTTCTATGTACATGATGGATTCCCAGAGAACATTTGCTGGAGGAACCACATGCCAATAAAAAACCTCTCACGTATCTGAACATCATCATACCAAGAGCTGTGTGATCTAAACCTTCTTGCCTGTAAAAAGCACCATGAGATCGAAGCAAAATTAACTTATGATAATATGTGCCTCTGAAAAAGTCAAAATAAGTTTGAGAGTTGAAGACAGTTAAAATAAAAGCAAACATTTTTATCAACAACTAGAATGCTTTCTATTTTTATCAAATACACCATCACTTCAAGAGGTGGGGCACTCAGCAGAGGTCATGGTAAGAAGCCACACGGTTTTATGCATACCCGGCGACCTCAACGCAATAGCTAACCACTAACATGGACTAGTGGAGTCTGTGTTCCAGAATGCACTAGCACTAAATGTCAGAGTGTTGTATGTATATAGAAGCAGAGTAGAGATGGGTCCCTTCTCGGGACATTTCTCTTATGTGTGGAAGCTAGAGATGAGAGAGAGAGACACAGAGAGAGAGAATATGAATGAATGAATGAATGGGGGAGGGGAGCATCTCATGAAAACAGAAGGGAAAGCAGGAGAGAAAGCAGACCAGGGGAGGGAGGAGGAGGCAAAGGGAAGCCCTGGGGGATCGAAAGTGACCATACGATGCTATGTGTATGTATGATTGTGACCCAATGATTTAGATTTACATGGATGAGAGCAACCCCAGAATTCCTAGGTGCACAGGAGACGGTGACCCCATGACGCTAGGTGCATATAATAATGAACCCCACTATCATGTATAATGAGGATGCACTAATAAAAAATAAATAAAAAAATAAAAAGCACATGTGATTTATTAATATGTGTTCTTGATATCTCAGAGAGTTGATGGATGGAAGATAAAAGCTTGGAATTATTACACACCTGGTTAGAACCTGTATTAAACAGCAGAAACTAGAAAGCAAGTAACTCCTTAGAGATGATATTATAAACCGTGCATTTTCTTTAGTTAATGAAGCTATAGTTTCCCTCTCGTATACTGTCTATCAAATTTGCTCATGGACGTTTCACTTTGATGTGCAAGAAAACAGTAAAATTAAAAAAAAAAAAAAAAAAAAGGTTTCTGAAGAACACCTCCCAGATGAATTGAAACACGCTTGGATGAACTGAAACCCACGGGAAGAACCAGTCTTACCGGAATACTTGCCCCCTTTATTCCTCTTCACAAAGCAGACAGTCAACAGCATTAGCGTGAGAAGGGCAACAGCACACATCAGTCCAATGAACCAGCCCTGCGTGGAGATGTCATCGTACAAGCCAGCATATTCTGCCGTAGAAAGAGAAGCCACAGTGCTCAATGCCCGGAAGAGGATGTATACATCATGTAATTTGGGGCGAAATCAGATTCTTTTTTAAATAAACAAAATAACATCAACATTACTTTTCCTTTGAATGATCCCAGAAGAAAAGTGATCTGAAAGACCTTCTCCTGGGGGGCCGCTAACAAACCCCCCTACATTATTAAGAAAGGGCCTTTTATAAGTTGCTCTGATTCTGAGGAAGAAAAACCAAAGAGGAGCGTGGAGGCAGGGAAGCAGCAGAGGGTAAGGACAGCGGAGAGGCCTGGGTTAGGAGGAGGAGGCCGCCCAGCCTCCGCGGGTTTGGATTTGGGCCTTCTTTTTAGTTTTTGTTATTCACACGTGTTAATTAGCAGGAGATATTTTTAGGCAACGAATCTGATAGAAACCATAAGGGAGAAACTGAACCACTGGGGGAAGGGCGTGTTTTTTCATTTTTGATCATTTTAAAATGCTATGGCAATAAAAATTGAAATTATGGCTTTTATAGCAAATGGACTCTATAGTTTTGTCTTTAAGATGAATGTGTGTGCAATCAATTCACAGGACACGGGTGCACGGCCTAAGACTACCCCAAACAGAAGCTCATTTCTCACCTCTCCCTCTCGTCTCAATTACATCTTGAAAAATGCTATCGTTATCACCCCAATTCTTAGTCATTAGGTGAACTATATGTTCCGCTCCCGGCTCAAATACCTCTACGGGGTGAATCTTTTGAGTAAGATTTACTCCTTCTGTTATCTTCCTGACACCTTCACCTAAGAAAGGCACACAGTGAAATCATATGAATTGTCATCACTGAAAGGCAGGATATGACAGGTAAAAAATACTGTTATTTGAGATAAAAAATAAAGCCACTGCAGCATTGCATGTTCTTAACTAGGCCTTGAATAATTGAATGAATGAGAATATCAGCTTTTCAAGACTTTGCTTTTTAATATGCTGAAAATGAATAAATGAAATGAGCTGAATTCATGGTCACCTGAGATGATAAATGGTGGATGGAATGGTCTATAAATCTGCCTGGTCATGTGAAGGGTTCAAACCCAAACACAGACTTAAAGAAGTGATACAGTGTAATGTGCAATTTGGATTTTCATAGATCTAGTGGTTTAATGAAGAAGGCCTGTTGACCTTATGATTTTAATTAAATATGTTTATAATGACTAAATATTAAATAACTACATTAAATATGTACATATAGGTATACACACATGCATATATACATATAAATACATATTCATTTTGACTTGATATCCATAAATACTGATGGAATGGCATCAGAATATGGTTATATATTAAATATTTGAAATTAGTAGAAATTTAAGCCACATAAAGTGCAGGTTTATAGGTACATTTAAATGAAATGGTTTCACTGACATTTTGAGAGTGGTGTGAGAATTAATAATTTTCCAAAAAGAATTATCAATATGTCAATACATTAATGGTAGAATCTCAGGGTAACAGATGAAAAATGAGTCAACTTTAATTAAACATACATATAATTTTTGATCTTGCAACCAAACAGGCAAAATATTTTTGCATTTAATACATAGTTTTGCTAGGAATCAACTCAATATTATAAATGCACACCTGAAAGCTTTAACAATTTATACATGAAATAAATTCTTTCTTATTTATAATATAAGGACTTATGAAACTGTTTCAAATGGGTATACGTTACACTCAGTATTTGATTATAACTTCACCATAGACTAAAAATTGCTTATATAGTTACTGAATAACAGAAGGGCCTTATTTAAAGTGGCACCATGGAGAACGTAAGGTCAGTTACATAGCTGAGCAAAGCCTTTAAGATTAATCAACTTTGAAATAGGATGCAATCAATTTTGACCTTGGAAAAAAGAGAAATATTAGCATAATGTTAAACAGGGCAAGCTTTTGAAAATTAGAGAAAAGCATATGATTTATTGAAACAACTAATGACACAAAATTATATTTCTAATTAACTTCATTGTTTCCTCTCTCAGATTATGAAATGGGAGTCACCAGAAAACTGGAAAGGAAATCAGAGAACATTTTTTAAAAATGCATGTCTATTACACCACACACTATGAATAAGCACCAAATCATCTTAAAATGTGCTATCTAGGCAGAGCAAGAAGATGGACATGCAGAAGTAGATTCCAATTTGCACAAAAGGTATCATTTTTTGAGTCTCAAATGATACCAAGATGCATCTCTCAGAGGATATACTTTTTTGCAAAGATTGTGTTGAAATCCAACAGGAAAAAAATGACAACTTTTTTCCCTGTAAACACCAAAAGATATGCCTATTGAAGAGAAATCAGTGTCAACTGGGGAAGGGGTCAGGAGTTGGATAACTGAAAATGAAGATTCCTGAAAAAGAGCATAAACACACTAGTAAGGAACATTTTCATATTACTGACACATATAACAGTGAAGAAATCTGCTTTAAGACACTCAAGCACATTAGGTACCTCTTTAGTTTGCAGAAAAGATGTAGCATCAGTTAAACTCACACAAACAACATTTCCACTCTCCACACCCCAATTTGTCAAATAGGAATGGAAACCAGCCCAAATTTTCCTACATATGTGCTAGAATGTGGGACTTCTAAGGCAGCTTTGTGATTTTTTTTCTTTTATGCTGCAAACTGGCAAGAATCAGACTAGAATTTCTCTCTAATATCATGTTCCTGTTTCTATCAAACAACCATTATGTGCCTTAAAATTTGTTTTTAAGAAATATGGAATTTATCACCTCATGTAACATATAAATATGTGACTACGTGACTGATATGATTCTACATTAGGTATAATTGGAAAAATGAGAGATGACACTCCATTTATTTATGATCTATCAAAATGTATAAATGCATTCTACTGTCATGTGCAACTAATTAGAACAAATAAATTTTTTTTTAAAATATGGAATTTATTTAGATATATTTAGATGACTTATTGAGGTGGCTACTATTTCAACTTATTTTCTCTGAATGGAACCCTTGATACCAGTTTGCATCCCTGAGAAATAAGATCTTTTAGTTACTGGAAAGTGTCCAATCATCCTCTTGAAGTTAGTTTAACTCGTGTGAGACGAGAAATCAGTTCATTTCACTTGGTGTTCAATTCTCCCCTGGGGATAATTTTTGGATGCTTTTGGGGGTTATCTGAATGTATATCCTCTTCCTATGTAAGGGAGGGGCAAGTGTTTGAGGATTCTGGGGAGAAGATAAAACTTTTGTTAAAAAGATAAAGTAGAAACAAGAAGAGGTGAAAACTTGCTGATGTATGATGACTCACAAACGCTTGTCTATTTTTTAAAATATCTTTAATAAATAAAAGACAATTTAATTTTCTCTTTTACTGTTTTCTCCTCTTGGTATGTCCCTGGATCCTGTTGTTTTCTAATCTACAATTTGCAAAAGCATTTAGAACAGAAGGATATTTGCCAATCGCTACATGGTAAACCAAACCAATGCATGTATTTCCCATCTCCAACTCCCACCAATTCTTTTTCCAAGTCCCCCATCCCTGACCAGCCTGCACCCTTCAGAAGTCCCTCTTTCTTTAACTTCTTAGTGAATACATCAGTTCCTCTGATGCTTTTCCCTTTACTTTGTCAGCTTATTTCTCCGTTGGTGCCTATTGGCATTAAAGAAAATTCAGGCAGAACACTGCTAAAATTGTAACCCGGAGAAATAATTCAGGAATGGAAGTGGTTATAAGGTAGGAATGAAAAGAAAAGTCTAATTGAAGGAGGAGAATTGTCCTAAACCATAAATTGCAAGTCACTTACCATTCAGGTAGGTGGTATCGACCACCAGACAGTAAAATAAAATGGACATATATATTATGCACAATATGAATCAAGGTCTGGAAACAAGATACATTATCTCTGTGTTGCAAAATGCCTATTGAGGCAAGAGACAAATATTCTTCGGTATGGAAACATTATCCAAAGAAAAATATCCCTCCACCAACCTTGTGAGTAATTTTATGGACTCATGTCTCCTATTTTCATTAAGAATGACAGTTCCTGGCCTTAGTGTGTGCTCAGCTAGGGTTTGATTGCTGCTGTTCATACATCTATAAATCGTCAATGTGAACTGTGCACACAGTAGGAATAAATTGTTTATCTATGCTCCTGGGAAACAGAAGGTCAGATGGATTTGGACTGCCATCTTTCCTCATATCCAGTGAGTGCCTGGTGCATTTCAGGGCTATGGTGCGCCAAGACACAGGCTGCAGAAGCCTGGGGTACTTACTCCCTTCTCCCAAGGTGGCGCTCTCCTCCGTGATGGGTTTGCCGCAGCCTTTGGAGGTGCAAGCCCTCAAGTAGAACTTGTACTTGGTAGTTGCATTGAGGTTTAAGAGACGCCAGCTGGGCTTTGCTGGAGTTGTGATGTTGATAGCATTTAATTCTCCAATCTCAGAGGTGTCGTTGACTAGAGAAATAAACACAGATAATGACGTCTCTCACTTCCTATTCCTTGAGGGACTCTGCCCCTGAGTTTTCTGGTACTTACACTTGTGTTCCGCAAGGAGTCATTTTAATTATTCATACCTATTGACTCATTCAATCTTAGGGTAGAGATGTGATTGCTGACCAGATCATCGGGGGATGACTGAGATTTATCAAAAATAAACACTTTGCCCAGATCTAGATTCAGTAATTGGCAAACGAGATTTGCATAAGCCATCATCTTTTGGCCCCAGAGACTGCACTCCTAATCACGCTGCCATATAGGAGGCAGCCACCTTCATAGTACCCATTAAAAATGATGAACTTTCCCCCATTATTTTCATTGTATCCTTGACTTAAGTACTTTTAATCTTCTCCTGGAGGAACAATTTACACAATGATTATATGGTTCCTAGTTTAATGTGTGTCACCAAATAACTACATATGTTCCTTGAATTACAATGAAGTTACATATGCCCCCAGATAAGTGTTTCTTATATGCCTCAATTCCTGCCTCCTTGAAAATAGTGACGGTACAGATCTTATAGTTTGGTTTTGCTCTTTTTTTATTTTAATGAAATAATACAGATAGAGTGTTTGGTAATGATCTTGCTACAGAGCAAGCATTCAAAAATGCTAACATGCTGCTTCCATTTGAATCTTGCTTATAACGTGCTAAATACATGCTCTCAACTCTGTAGAAGCCGTCGCAGATAAAGCTGCAAGATTTTTATGTGCTGCCTGTGTAGCACATCAGGGATCTCTGATGGGCTGGCTTTTCTCAGTCCAGTAGACTGGATTTCTTCTATTTTTTTGACCATATAGTATTTAACATCCTCAAATTCTGAAATTCTCATTGCTAAGCTACTGCTTAAGTTTTCTGTGATCTAAGTCCCTAATTTCCATTTTGAGACGATGCTTAGATTAGAAGACTGTTAGAGTAAGGATGTACCACGATTGCAAAATGATCTGATTCTGCTTAAACATTTCCTATCTAATGGCACAGCAGCACATAGGCAGAGATTATTTTGACTAGTGGTCCAGAGACAACACGTTGGTCCTCTCCTTGTTACCTGAACCAGTGTGATGCTGGTAGAAGCTTTCTGCACCCACAGGTATGTTTAGGGTTGAGACCGGAATCATGCATTCCAGCAGGTGAGTGAGTATAGTGTGGGAGTTACATGTGTGCGCTGTGAATCTTCTTTATGTTGCTGACTAACTCTGTTCCTGATCAAGTTTCTTAATTCCAAGGTCTCTTACTTATAAACAGTAATAAACAGCAAACATATATCTTCTGGCACCCATTGGTGTATTGTTTTGCTTCTGGAACAGAGGTCTGCAAAGTTTTCTAGCCAACAGCTAGACTGTAAATATTTCAGATTCTGAGGACCATGTGACCTCTGTTGCATCAACTCAACTTGGCCAATCTAGTGAGAAAACATCGACAGGCACTATGTACATAAGTGGACGTGGCCATGTTCTAATAAAACTTTATTTATAAAAACAGGTGGGAGCTGAAACATTCCTGCAAGTGACTTTACAGACCTCTGCGCTCTAAGGTATTGCAGCCTACAAACCATGGACTTACGTAATTGTCAGATCTTTAAAACGGCATGCCAAATACTCAAGTTAAAAAATGCAATACAAGCAAGTTAACCCTGATGCAAATTGCTACTTACTTATCTGGTACTGTAATAGGTAGCCAGTTAAGTTTCCATTTAGTTTCTTAGGTAGTCCCCAGGACAAAGTAGCAGTGTCTTTATCGACTTTGATGACTTTGAGAAAAGCTGGCTGTTCAGGTACTAGAAAACACAAGACCAGAAATGAACACTGGTAAAAGTGGTAAATTCCTAAATAAGCCCCATTAGATTAAAAATCGTTACAGAAATTGAGGCGTTAACTCATATCAAGTACATATTAACTCTGTACAGGGGAGGACATGTTTAATATAGCCACTGGACAATTACCATTGTTACTATTATTCTACTTGGTTATTTTCTTTTGTTCTTTTTTTTTTTTTTTCAGTTGTAGATGGACACAAGTACCTTTATGTTATTTATTTATTTTCAGGTGGCACTGAGGATCAAACCTGGTGCCTCTCATATGCTACTGAGCCACAGACACAGCCCCTACTTGGTTATTTTCTTACCTCCTTCTGGCGTCTGAAATATATAAGGCTCACTCTCTGGCCCAGCTCCTTTGGAGTTATAGGCTAAGACTGTCAAGTGAAATTCACTGAAGGGCTCTAGGGAGGGAACCATGCCGTAGTTTCTCTGTCCTGAGAATCTTAGGATGTTCACTTCTTTGGGATGTGCTCTTCCATCCAAAAGACTCTTCGTTTTCCACCAATTTATCTGCAATGAAAATATGAGTGTCTTCAGGGATGCGCCATACAACAACTGCAGTGGCAGATTCTCTTTTGGCTTCTCCCAGAATCGGTTCATATTCTCAGGAAAGACACAAAGACAACAATAAGAAAAGCGGTGACAGAAACCTGATAGCCTTTCAGATGTCCATGCACCCTGTCCTTGGGGATTGTTGACCAGACCACTTTCACTAATGTGCTGTTTATAATGTCCACACCATGGATCACTGGAGCTGTATCAGGATCTGTGAAACACAAAACCAAACGCAAAGGTGATGATTCCTTTCCAGAGGTGATTTCCATGCTGTTTAATGTAGGGACAATACTTCTGTGAAATTAAATCCAAATGGAAGCAAGAGTTCCTCATTACAGAGCAGTTTCTCAGCCCTCATGGGTTCCTAGAAGAGAATGTCCCATACAACACAGAAATCAGGATCTCCAGATGTTTATACCGTGGGCAAACGTAGAGGGAAATTTAAAACAAAGTACCATGAAATATTCTGTGAGCATCTTGTCTTTCAAAGCAAAGGAGCTACATCAGTCATATAAAAAATGGGGATTTTTTAAAATCAAATATTAATAAGAGCAACATTAATTGAGCACATGCTATGTGTCAGGCACTGGTTATAGGTTCAATCTAAAGATTAAATGAGCCAATTCATGTATCTTTAGAGTAACCCCATGAGATTGCTACTATCATCCCATTTACTAACAAGGAATAAACCCAACACAGTACAGCCGAGACTCTCAGGTCAGACATGTTCCGCTCCATTCTTTCTATTTAATCAGAAGAGTTTAAACAGCAAGTGAAAATTCTTGGATCAAATTATTACTCTGGATGCTAGAAGAAATAATAACTCCCAATGTGTTGTGACGTAGAACAGAGAGGTTTCTTTTTCTCCAGGCATATAACTGCAGCAGTTCAAATGCTATTAGCAATTAGTAATATGATCACATCGCCCCTGTTTCCTAACTGTTGCATGTGGGCGTGTGTGTGTGTGTGTGTGTGTGTGTGTGTGTGTGTACAATTCTACATACAAATCTGGGTCTTTGCCTCATTTGTAATAAGAAGGATCCAGACAGGCATATGAGACCCAGGCAATGGCAGCAGATAGCTGTTAGGAAGTCCTTCAAAAGGAAAGGCAAAATCAGGTGCCTGTAATCGCAGTAGCTTGGGAGGCTGAGGCAGAAGGATCGCGAGTTCAAAGCCAGCCTCAGTGAAAGCAAGGCACTAAACAACTCAGTGAGATCCTGTCTCTAAATAAAATACAAAATAGGGCTGGAGATGGAGCTCAGTGGTTGAGTGCCCCTGCGTTCAATCCCTAGTAACCAGCTCCCTCCCCCCCAAAAAAGGAAGGGCAAAGCTAACTGAAAACCTTTAAACATTCAGGACAGCTTTCTTGCTTAACTGAGCTCAGTGATAATTTCAGGTCTTTGATTTTCAAAATAGAGATATAGCTTTACTGGGAAAATAAAGTTGAATTTTCCAAGTACTCCTTCAGCACACTATACTGATCAACCATCCTCTGCACTCAACCCTAAAGTAGAAAGCTATTTCTGCTATCTTTTCCAGCTGGTATATTCTCTTTGCATGCAGAAGGTGCTCAAAAATACTTGTTGACATAAATGTAATATATTCAAGAAAAAACTGTTCTTGAGTGCTGAGGGTTTTCAGGTGCCTCACTTACAGTCTTCTCCAGAATAAAGAGTCACTGACTGAGGCTCAGGTCCAGCACCAAGTTGATTGACAGCTTGAACTTGGACGTCATAAGGCGCATAGACAGTAGCTGTCATCACCCGCAACGTGTGGTTTGTGACGGTTTCCTCTTCCCACTCCTCTGAGGCTCCCTTTGGCTTCCAGGACACTCTGTACTCCAGGCCTGGCCCGTTCTGCTCCATGGATTTCAAAGGCTAAAATAGAAGTCAAAACACTTTGATGACGGGGTCAAGAAAATATACCCATGCACAATGGAGTTCTACATGGCCGTGAAGAAGAATGACATTATGTCAGTCAAAGGTGAATGGATGAAACTGGAGTGAAAAAAGCCAGATTCAGAAAGTCAAGAGTCAAGGGTTTCCTCTTATATGTGGAAGCTAGAGAGAAAAAGGGAGTAGGGGATCTCATGAAAATAGATGGGAGACCAGTAGGGTAATGGTATAGGGTGGAGGGGAAGGGAGGAGGGGAGGGGAAGGGGAAATAGTGGGGAATAAAACTGACCAAATTTTGTTAGGTGCGTATATGAACATGCCTCAGTGAACCCAGAACTACGTGTGATTGTCATGTACCAATAAAAAGGAAATCCTCATTTGATGTCACCACAGACAGGTTGAGCCAGAGACAGTAATGAGCCATCCTAAGACACGTAAGAAAGGCTACACAGAAGGATCATTTGTTTGGAGATATTCATTACTCCCCGTTGGCTCAGAAGAGTTGTAAGTTATTGCTACTCTTCTCTAAGTTTATGCTTGCACATTAGCCCAGACGAGATGCCTGAATTACTTTTCCTTTGGAAAAGTCTCAGTTTTTCGTGTAGAAAAGAATTTACAAATACATCCCACAGAAAGTTGTAGCTCTTGTGGGAACTTTCCACGAGAGTCTAAGTGTTCACTCTAAGGAGCTGGTAGAAATGGAAGAGGTGGTTGTAGACTCCTGAGTCCTGAGTGGTATTGCCCTAGCTTGTCAAGGGAAGGCCTTTCACCAGATTCCACTGGTCTCCATCTACCATCTTCCTTCCATTAGAGAGGAGACACTATCCATCTTTCAGTCTGGAAAATAATCATGTTTATACCCCAGAGCCCAGCAGCAGTAGATCCTCTTTATACATCAATCATTTCGCAGCTTCTAGAACATTCTGTTTCTGATTCTTAGAGAGAACGTGCCTCTCTCACCCACTTTATTTTGCTGCATAGGAATGTTTGGTGGAGAAACTTCTAACACAGGAAATTGATTATTTCCACCCTAGCTTTTAATTAAGCAGCACATTAATTTAAAAAACATTAATGTGATTTAAACCACTTATTTAATTTCAGAAAATGGGAATTTTATTTACGTGATTCAGTTGTATGAAATACATTTAAAACACAATTTTACTCCTAGTGTAAAGTTCACTTATATTAACAGTAATTTCATTTTATATATGCGGGTGATTCAATAAGACCATATATAATGTTCTTACAGAATTTGTAATGGCTTTTCACTCAGTCTAATTTACCAAAATACTTATTAGAAGCATTAGTTAGAATGAAGTTGAAAGTATCATGCTATTTCAGCAAATAATTTTAAATTGTATGCCTAGCTCAAGGTGAATATGTAAATTTTCTGGGAGAAAAAAAAATCAAAACAAAATTAAAAAAAAAAAAAACAACTTTCTGAGAGTTTCCATAGTCTTGTTAATACTTGCATTTACTGAAAAGTTTTACTCCAATATATTTTTAATACAAACTGGATAAAATTCCCCAGGGACTTTAGCACTGTAGAAATGAATCAAGCCATGACCTGCAAGCTCCACAGTGCAATCCAGAATTATAATTTCCTTCAGCCCCTACTGATAGTAAATGTGCACAAATAATATTCCATTTGTACGTGTTTTGCTTCAAGGAAAAGAAGCAAAATTTTAAAAAGTTCTCTAACAAATTTTAAAATAAACTGGGAACTGTTCAGAAGAATCTCGTAGCTCCGTTGACAGCCTCTTGGCTGAACAGGCTTCGGAAGAAGCATCGGGGTGCTTCCTATTTGGCTTTAAGACAAGAACTTTCAGATTAAGTTCCCCAGAAGAGAACAGCAGAAGATTCAAGTAAAGTCAAAAGCCTTCCGTTCCCCGTACTGTGTTGCCCCTGAGGAAGAAGTTTCCAGAAAAGAAGATACTGAGTTGGGATCAAGAAAGTCTAGATGGGGGACCCTGGACTTCCTTCCAGGGATCTGAGAAGTCAATGGTATAATTAGCAAGAATCGTCATATACAATAGTGTAAAAAAAAAAAAAAAATGAGTCTATACTGCTAACTTGTTTTCAAAGAAACCTGTCAACCAACCCAGGTTTTAACTCCCTATCTAGAAACTAGACAGATAGCCACAATGCCTTAATTCCATTAGAAAAAATGAAATGTTTGAACATTTTCATTTATTTTTAATTGACAAAAATTATATTTATTTTATATAAGATGTTATTTTAAGAAATGTACACATTATAGAATAGGTAAATTGTGCTAGTTAGCATATATATTATATCTCACACATACACCTCAAAATATTATATAAAATGTATCTCAAAAATATATTTTTGTGGTGAGCACACCATCTATTCTCATAGCAATTTTCAAGAATATAATATATTCTTCTAACTGGAGTTGCCATATCTTCTAACTAAAATCCATTTAATTCCATGTTAAAGCTGGTGGATCGTCCTATTACATCTACAGAAATAGTTGAACTAAGGTCTTTCAGGAGCTAAACAAGCTGACTGTGGTCACAACACCTGCAGGTGAAGAAGCTTGTATTTTCCAACATCAGTACAGAGTTTGGTAACTGGTTGGGTGGCTGGTTGGTTTTGGGGTATCTTTGAATGATATATTTGTTATTTATTGAAAGAAGTTAAAAAAATTCTTATGAATAAACGTATGCTTATGAACAGCTGGGAACTGCCAAGCAAAAATCCTTCTGATATAGGTAACTATCTAAGTGACAGTGGGCTCTTTTCTCTTTTGGGAGATAGGCCATTATTTTTTAACACTTAAACAATGTGGGTGAGTCATGTCTACTTAATCCATGCAAAGTAAATTTTAGAAAGTAATACCAACTAAGAAAACTAGTTCTGGCATTAAGTTAGTATTTCATGTTTAACTGAATCCTATTTAATCCTGAAACAAACTGAAATTAAGGGCATCTTTTTCTACTGCTCATCTGTTCATTGTTTTGTGAAAGATCAACTTTAAAAAAAAATTGTGTCTCTCTGATGGTTATGCAGATAGGAATCATTTTGTGGGTCAGTTCCTGGGGGTGGGGTCAGGTAACTCCGTCACAGTATCTGCTTGTCCACTGGGGTATCCAACCTCTTTCTAACTTCTAACTTCTTCTTCATGGATGATTCATTCAGAACATGGGCAATGAATAAACGTTCTCCCCCACGGCTGTGTCTGGAGGGATTAGAATTCTGACACTCCTCAATAAATGAAGCACAGGGACGCATACCGTGAATGAAAGTCAGTCTAACTTCAAATCCCTGTGTCTACTTCTTTGCCTGGGTCACTTAATCCACCTGGGATTTGCTCTTCAAAGACATATTGCTACACTTTTGTGGTACAGTCTCATCCTAACCATGAGTTAGGTCTTGTTGCCAAGTTGGCGAGGAAAGAGTGGCTTATGAAGAAGAGGAGCTATAATGAAGCCAGAGACTCCTGTTCCGCTCTTACCACTGACTGGGTGGGTGGCACCTGGGTGGGGGCAGTAAACTGGGAGTCTCACAGTTTCTCTGTACAAGAGGCACCTGCACCATGGCGCCCCCAGAGGAGGGATTTGGAAGCGCACATTGGTGGAACAGGGGCTTCTCTGGTGGACTGACTTGCAAATGATACAGTATTACTGTCACCTCACCAGTTACACATGGAAATTTCTATGAAACTCAGAATTTTCCATGGAACTTGGAACAGATATACTCTAAACTAGAGTGCAGATATACTCTAAAAGAATAAAAGATTAATAAAATTTCAGACTCTAAGTAATTATCAAGACAGTGTAGCAATGAGTATTTACGATTATTTAAGGAGAAAATAATATTCTTAAATAGACCTAGTTTCTTAGTGGTAATTAAAAAAAAAAATTCCATGTCTTCATTTTGCAAAATTTAACATCACTGAAATACAAATAAAAATGTTAGTGTTTATATAAAAAAAATTGTTGAAATAATTGGAAGGGACAGGCCATGTGAGTATGTAATGGATACAAAAAAAATGGATCAAACTTCATACATTTTAAAATTCTGCCACAAATCGTACCTATAATAAAGTGGAAAAATGAATTATTATATTCCAAAATGTCATATATTTGTGCAAAATTCAATGAAATCAATACTGGAGGCCTATTATTAATCAGGTGATTGAATAGTAATCTATTTTCAATTTAGTTCCTCATGAAACACGTCTAAGTTCTAAATGTGAAAAATGACATTCTTCACTGCTACAGAAGAAACTTGGAAATGATACTAGAATAATTGAAGTTATCTCAGAAGATATAATTTTTCCCAAATTTAAAGAGTAAAGTCTATCTAAGAGCATTTAACTAGAGATACATGGAGGGGGGAAGAATAGAACTTAATGGCCAAACACACTCATGATTTAATCCTAGGTTTTTTATTCTGCAGGGGGAAGGGGTTTGAATCCAGGAGTGCTTAAACATTGAGCCACATCCTCAGTCTTTTTCAAATTTTATTTAGAAACAGGGTCTCACTGAGTTGCTTAGGCCTCACTAAGTTGCTGAGGCTGGCTTTGAACTGGTGATCCTACTGCCTTAGCCTCCCAAGCTGCTGGGATCACAGGCGTGCGCCACCACGCCAGGCTTAATCCTGGAAGTGTTCACGGCTGGCTGAGCAGGGATAGGGAGACCCATCATCATCTTAGACCCCAGTTTCTCCAGCTAGAACAGGGTGTTACTGATGCTGGAGAATTATAAATGAACGTGCAATATGGCGAAAGGGGTTAATCATGGTGATTACCACTTGGGGGTCGGGGGGTGTTCCCCCTTTGGCATTAAACTTAGCCACACAGTGAAAGGCTCTCTGTAGCTTTTGAATGTGAGAATATCTAAAACATGGATGATAAAGTGTGGGAATCTGAAACTCTCAGTAACAGACACCAAGGGCATCAGCCTGTACAGTCCTCCCTGAATGATTCACCAAGCTTGCCTCTTTCAGATCGCCGAGATCTTTCGATCACAAACGCTGTTTTGTCACAGCAGTTAGCACGCAGACCTAAAAGGAAGGGGGACCAAAGGCACAAAGGATTCCGCAGGTCATCACGGAGCACGCACCTCCCATTTGATGATCATCTCCTTGGGCTGAGAGGCTTCTACCCTTATGTCTTGTGGATTCTTGTCTGGAGCTGAAAAATGACCAGCATCAGAATTATTTTTTTCTCCTTACTTTGTAACCAATAGATAAATCACCATATTATTCCCCTCCAAAAACACCCAGAAACTTAAATAACTGTGATGATCAGTATTAAACTCAATATGGTCCAGTCCCTAAAAAATAATTAAGATCACTTCTAAATATTTATTTTATTTTGACAGTAAACTAATGTTCTTAGAGTTACACAATTACAACCCAATGGATAGAACATGGTTTATAAAGCATCTTAGATTTAAACCTTCTTTTTTATTCTAAGCCTGCTTTTTTAAAATGTATTTTTCATTCTAAACCCTCTGTGTTTCTTTCTGTTAGAATTGTTGGTAGAAATAAAAGTTGTGCGTATTTGCTCTGGGAGAAGAAAATTAAAGCTCATGTATTCACGGCAACAGCCAAGTTTTGAGGATGTGAAATAGCCAACAGCATGTAATGTAACCATGGAATATATTCCGATGGACCCATTTTATTAGAAAAAGCTAAGTAGGAGGTTTAGTGTTAAGTTCAAGATACATTAAAATCATACAAGTATCAAATTCAGTTCTCTCAACTTGCTTTATCTCAGTTCAAAAAGGAATCATATCCTTACACATTTATTTCACTTGGGAAAAAATAAATACCATGCTGGACAAAGTGGTGCACATCTGAGATCCCAATGGCTCTGGAGGCTGAGGCAGGAGGATTGCAAATTTGAGGCCAGCCTCAGTAACTTAGGGAAACCCTGTCCCAAAATAAAAAGTAAAAAGAGCTGGGTATGTGGTTCAGTGTTTATGTGTCCCTCATAGGTTTAATGCCCAGGAGAGATATACAGATAAATGTAGATATATGTACACATACACATATATATTTGTGTGTGTGTGTATATATATATATATATATATATGCATGTGTATATATACATAGAAAGTATATATATTTTGTAAAATATATATAAGTATAAATATATATTAGTATATGTATTTTAAATATACATGTGTATATATTATATATCATTTTAATATATGTTAATGTGATTTAATATATTAATGTATTATATAATCAATATATTATATTAATATATAAATATATATATTATGACCACACTGATCCTCAATTCCACTTTAACAACACAAATTACTTGAGCACTACCATTCATGAGATTAAAAAAGATAAAGAGCATTCTGGCAATTTACTAGACAAGAAGATACAAGAAATACTTGTATGTATAGCAATGAATAATATTAGACACCTTGAAATTTAACAAAGTATCTCTAATGAGTCAAAAGTCATATCAGAATACTGAATCCTTGGCACCTCCATGCACTGAACTTCAGTTTAGAGCTCCTTTCTGGTCTGATCGAAGCATGATGTTTAGTTACAGGAACTCATCACCCATTTCTCCCATTCCACCCTCCTGTCTGTCCAACAGGTACGTCATACTCCTGAGACCAATTTACTTTGAATATCTTACGCTTTCTTCCTTTACAGAACTGTTCAAAGTATTTGGACAAATCTCAAATCCTATACAACTTGATCTTTTTTTTTCAAATGTTCCAAGAAGGATCCAAACTCACATTCTGGTAGACACCAGAGAAGGGACTCTGCTCACCTGCCGGAGGTGTGTCATGATGCTCTGATGGCTGGCTAGGTTGACTTCTCCCAACCTCATTCACGGCGATGACCCTGAACTGGTATCTCACGTACGGGGCCAAAGGTAAGAGGGCTGTTGTCTCCTTTCCTGGGACTCTAGTCAGCTCCTCCCACCTGCCGGGTTCCTCCCTGTTTCCTTCAAATTCTATGATATACTCTGGCAGTAGGAACAAGGACAACATATTAGATCAGGCTGGGAAAGCGTAGGTTCTACTAAGATGGACACAGAATAGGAAATGTTTGGAGGGGTACTCTAATTTACTCTGCGGGTTAAAGAAAACCATCATTCCAAGTCTTCCTACCACTGATATTGCTGTTGTGGTCATCTCCAGCTTCCCAGGACAGCCGGACACTCCTGTTCTGTCTTTCAGACAAATAAAGGTTCTCTGGGGGATCTGGAGCATCTAAGGAATAATCAAAGACAAAGGTAAGGAAACTGCAGGTGGCTGCCTCTGTTTCCCTGGCTCAGACCCGCTGCCAGCCTCCTCTCCTCTCTGGGCGCAGGTCTCTCTGCCCTGTTCCATTCCACTCTCCCCCGCCTGGATCTTCTGCTTCCAACAGGGCGACCTGCACAGATATTCTAGCAGGACTTACCACTTTCCTTTTGCCTGACTGCGGTTCTCAAAGGACAATCCTCAACTACTGGTGGGCTTCAGAACTGTTTTAGGAGTAGTTTTTCAATGCAGAATTCCTTGGTGCCCTATCTCTGTGCTATTGAAGGAGCTGGGTCTGGAAACTTTATTTGTAAATATGTTCCCTGGACAATGATCATGCTTGATCAAGTTTGGGAAACATGATGTATCTCAAATGGACCATCTACTTTCTTCTAGCTCATACTTTTACATGCCTCATTTCTTACCTGGGTATGACTAAAAAAATCTTCAAGATTGGGATCCTATTTTATTCATTTTTGCACTGCCCCTGATACCTTGTATACAATTGCTTTGTGACTACATGACTAAGTGAGAATTATATTGCTGCTTCAATCATGTATATAAATATCATAAGGAAGCAATAAAAATTAGGTCCTGTGGTTATAAGAAGAATAAGATAGGGAAAATGAGTTTGACCTTTCTTTTCGGCAGTTATTTTAGATTTTCATTGTAATTTATGATAAGGTATTCTTGGCGTACAAGAGCAATTTTCACACTGTCTGGGCCCGGAGTCTAAAGAAGAGTAAGAAGCCTGCTTACATGATATATGAAAGAGTGTTCAACATCTCTAGTAATTAGAGAAATGCAAATTAAAACAACTCAAAGATTTCATCTTACTCCAATTAGAATGGCTATTATCAAGAACACAAGCAATAATAGATGTTGGTGTGGATGTGGGGGGAAAGGTACACTCATACATTTCTGGTGGAGTTGCAAATGGGTGCAGCCACTCTGGAAAGCAGTCTGGAGAATTCTCAGAAAACTCGGACCCACCTTTTGACCCAGTTATCCCACTTCTCGGTTTATACCCAAAGGATTTAAAATCAGCATACTACAGTAACACAGCCACATCAATGTTTATAGCAGCTCAATTCACAATAGCCAGATGGTGCAACCAACCTAGATGCCCTTCAACAGATGAATGGATAAAGACACTGTGGTGTATATACACAATGAAATACTATTAGCCATAAAAAAGAATAATATTATGGAATTTGCAAATAAATAGATGGAACTGGAGAATATCATGCTAAGTGAAATAAGCCAAGCCCAAAAAACCAAAGGCTGAATGTTTTCCCTGATAAGTGGAGGATGATATATAATAGGGGTGGGGGGGGGAGTGAGAGAAGAATGGAGGAACTTTAGATTATGTAGAAGGAAATGAGAGGGAGGAGGGTATGAAAAATGGTGGGCTGAGACCAACATCATTACCCTATGCACATGTATGATTACATGAATGGTATGAATCTGCATTGTGTACAATCATAGAAATGAAATGACATACCCCATTTGTGTACAATGAATCAAAATGCAGTCTGTAAAAAATTAAAAACTAAATAAAAAAAAAAGTAATAATAAAAAAAAGAAGAGGGAGATCTGGCATTGGTGTGAAAGGAACAGGAAGACTGATTAGGTGATGACAGGTGTTCAGGTTTGAAGGACACAGAAATTGCTAGGACATTCAAAATAAAAGCGATATGAAAAAGAAATCTCATCTGGCATAGTCCTTGCTTCCAAAATTTGATCTTGATTTTCTCAAGTACTCTAGAATATTCACCTATGTCCAGAGGAGACCATGAGGGTATTACCCAATGTGGCCTTCCAGAGGGCTGTTTTTTTTTTTTTTTTTTTCCCTGTCTAGGTAGAAAGTAGCAGCCACTGCCCTGCTCAGTGCTGCTGAACTTACAGTTGAAAATGAACTTTGACCCCAAAGCATTGTTTCCAGTTAAGAGTGGAACCTTTTGATTTTTCAAGTGGGGTCCCTGACTATGTCCGAATGTTAGGGCCTTAAATAAGGAGGAGCTATTCTTTTCCCCACTAGGTTTCTGAATCTCTGAGCTCAGAGAACTTGTGTTTTCTCTTCAGCATTTACTAAGAGTCCATGAACCCTTAAGTCTCCTGAAATAACTAAGACAGGGATTAAATTGAGTTTAAAATCAGAGAAAAAATCAGATTAACAGATTAAAATCAGATCTGAAATCATCAGGAACTAGATTTGAAGAGCTTGCAGCTGAGACTTTAAAAATGATATTCCCAAAGCATTTTTAGGTTAAGGATCTTGGAAATAATATCTGACTAAAGTGGATTTAACCCTATGCAAAAATATACATATATTTTTGCCAGGCGTGGTGGTGCATGCTTGTAATCCCAGTGGCTCAGGAGGCTGAGACAAGAGGATTCCAAGTTCAAAGCCAGCCTCAACAACTTAACGAGAACTTGTCTCAAAATAAAAAATAAGTAGGACTGTGGATGTTGCTCAGTAGTTAAGCATCCCTGGGTTCAATCCCCAGTATCAAAAAAGAAAAAAATATTTTCTAGGATAAAAGTCTTTTAGAAACTACATGATTTGATAAATGTTTGTCACCATGAGTTATCGAAATGAACTTTTTTGAGATTGGAGGGCAAAATGGAATATAAACTCAAGGGAGTGGTTTTTAAAATGTATCCTCTCTCATAGGATATTCTTAAAAATTATTTTTTAGTTCATTCTAAAAAGCTTAGAGTATTACTTCATACATAAATTGTACCAAAACTACTATTGATTTGGAATCACCAAAACTCAAAGGTTCTAGCAAATGGTAGACTCATCATATGGACAGAAGCTTAAATTTTGCAAGGAAATTGAGATACCGAGGGCCAAGTCATAGCCTATGCCTGTTTCACTGCTATTACTCAGGACCTTCGGGGGCAAAGTCCATGGATCCTGATACATACGTCTATCCTCAGGGTGCCTGGAAGGAAACCCCAATTTACATGACACTCACATATTTTATCTGGTGAATCACAACCATCTGGTTGGGATCATCACTAGAGGATTAAATCCTTCTGCATACAGAGCCCTGGAAAACTCACACACCTACCACCAAACATCCTGCCCAAAGTGCAGTCCTACTGTGCCCAAAGCTGCAGTCCTACTGTGCCAAGTGCATACCCTTTCAACCTGGGATGAACTTGATCCTTATTTTTTTTTCCTAATAGAACTTAACTTGGTGGCTCTTGTCTTCACTTGCAGAAACACAACCTATGGATGCAGTTTTCACCAGCTGACCTCAGAAGAGACTTTTCTCCCCACCTACAGCACTCTGAGTAACCTACCTGAGACTCTATTGCTAAGACACAAAGTCCTGTTCGTAACCATGATCAATCCAGACACAGGATGGAGGAGTTTAGGCAAAAACCAAACACTTTTAAGAAATATCAACCCGCTAACATAAAAACTAAGCCGCTGAGCACAGTGGCTCACGCCTGTAATCCTAATGCCTCAAGAGTCTGAGGCAGGAGGATCACAAGCTCAAGGCCAACCTCAGCAACTTAGCGAGAACCTGTCTCAAAATAAAAAATAAAATAAAATAAAATAAAATAAAAGGGCTGGGAATGTGGCTCAGGGGTTAAGTGCCCCTGGGTTCAATCCTTGACTGATTGATTGATTGATTAATAAACAAATAAAAGACGGAATAGCGCCCACCAAAACTGAATAAATGGAAATTGCAACATTGTCTGTGTAAGTCAGGGTCCCAGAAAGGGATAAGTAGCTCACACATTTTGGGACAGTCCCACAGTTGCTAGTAAGTATTCCTTAGAAACATGCAGGGCACCCCAGGGTTTCCAGATGTTGGCCGTGGGGGTGACTTGAGATACTGAGGTTGACAGAACAGTTACCAGAATCCCCTAAGAAGAAATTGTGTGCAGAAAGCCTTCCTGCAGGAGGTGTGACCTCGCTGGGAGATACAGCAGCCTGCAGGGAGGGAGGAGGGAAATAAACACCCCCATACACATGCCCCGCTACTCCCACGGATCCCCGGGGGCTGCACCAAAAGACAGCTGGGTGACAAGTGACTTGCTGATATTGTCCCTACAGGGCAGGTTTCCAGGAGCTGTTGGGGAGCCGATCTGCAAAGAAAATTAGGAAACATCCTGTAGATGGTCCCAGAGCCCTAAACACTGGGGATTTCAGGGGGTCGCATTGATTACACTAGTGAAGCTTGCACACTGTTTTCTAATCAGGATGATCACCTTAAAAGTCAAAGGCATGCCGAACACTTGAAGTCCCTCCCACGCTTCCCTGGACCCTGGGGAGCTCAGTCTGTGGTTCTGGTGCCCAGCAGGGCCACTGTGCATCCATCCCCGGGCCCCATTCCAGACCATTCCACTCTCACCCAGCTCCACTCCTCAGCCCCACTTCTGTGCACCCCCGGAAAGGGTAGCTCAGGAGTGCTAGGGAGACAAGCCTGCCCTGCTGTCTGCCTGCTATAGCATCACTAATCTCCCACAGACACAGACACATTTACCCAGAAGGGAAAAGAAATTTAGTATCAATCAACATCTTTTATATGAGGACAAAGTGTTGAAAGTTGGGTTAGTTTTGAAACAAAAAGTCCAAGCTACTAGTTACGTGCAGGGGCTCAAATAATCACCCCTAGGCTTCGTCATCTAGGAATGATGGAGCTTAACCAGGAATGGAGAAGTCATGAGGCAGAGTTCTCTTGAGTGACAGAACTTACCAAGGACAGTGACTTGCGTCATCTCAGCCACGCTATCCAGAGCAGTTTGAGCAGAGCAGGAATAAATGCCTTGGTCCTCCAAAGTGACATTAGATATGGTCAGATTGGCTCCATCAATAATTATCCTATCAGGGAGGAGGAAAGAGGATCCAATGAGAATAAAAATAAAAACAATGGAAACAACAGAAACAGAATTCTTTTAAGTGCACGTATGACCCATGGAAAATGATTCTAGACGGAGGGGGAAAAACAGCTCCACATACTGCAAACACTAGGAGAGAAGGCCACAGACGAAAACCAGAAATCAAGTCTTACTGGAGCATATGAAGCTGTCCACACAGCCAGAAAGGGGGTCGCATGCTTGTTTTTGTGATGATACGTATATATGCATGTTAGCATCTGGGTTTTTTTTTTTTTTTTTTTTTAGTTTTTAAAATTGGTGCATTATAATTATTTAGAATGGTGGGATTTACTGCCACATATTTGCACATGCAGACAATTTAACAGTACAATTTGGTCAATTTCATTCCCCAGGACCACTCCTGTTCTTCCCCCTCCTTCTGTGATCCCCTTCCTCTCCTCTACCGATTGCCCTTATCTCCCTTTCATCTCCATGAGACTCCCACACACACCTGTTTTGGGGGGAGGGGTTTATTTTTCTCTCTAGCTTCCACAAGAGAGAAAACAGGGCCCCTGGCTTCCTGAGAGGTTGGTTTTGGTCAACATAAGTAGACACTTAAGATGCCCCACCACCTGGGATGATGCAGGGGGGACGGCAGGACCCCCCACTGCCCATCATGTCTGTGGAATGCTCCATACCTCCCAAGAGCTAAGACGTATGTGATGATTCTTGCGATGTCAGCTGGGAACCCTACACAGTTTTATTACTGGGGATGCAGCTTATAAAGGCAGGTTCCTGAATCCCACCCCGGTTCCACAGAACCAGAACATGGGCAACAAAGTCTGAAAAACCGTTTTTGACAGGTTCCCCTTTTCTCTCCCCTTCTGCCTCCAAGTCCAATCACACTGAGATCTGATAACAATTAAACTCTGGGACGTATGTGGACACTAGGTGGCAGTCTAGTACTGCTTTCTAAAGATCATTTCAACCAGCGTTTCCTTCCATTTTTGCCAAGTGATAGCAGAGTCTACTACTTGTAATTTTTAAATTCGTCTTGATAAAGAAAATTAATTCCTTCTAATAACTTTTACCCTATACCTATATATTATCAGCATAATTCTTATATTTTTTAAATAGAATGCCACTAAATTCAGAATATATTCATGGCAGTGGGTATTCAGTTGAAATAATGTGGTATCATCCTTATGCAAAAGGTGACTCTTCCTAAAAATTCTAGTGTAAAACTCATAGACTGTTGGACATTTGAATTGTAGGAAACTATTTCCAAGTGTAATGAAATCAAACATGGTTCTGCCTTCTGATTATAGACAATTAGCCTCATGCCTACACCAAGGACTTAACAATTTGCCCATGGATACTGCCTGATCTGGTTGGTTAAAAATCTCACTATAAGCAGTTAGAGATACAGCTCAGAGGTAGAGGTGTTGGCTAGCATGCACGAGACCCTGGGGTCAATCACAAAACTAATGAAAACAAAAACAACCCTGACTACAATTCTAGACGAAATAAAAGTTGGACATAAATTAACTTTTCCCTTCACATCAGTTATATTTCCACTTGATACAGCCTAAAAACCTCTTCAAATGGGGCTTTAATGCCTTTACAAAGGTACTTGTCCACAAGCACCCATGCGAGCTGAAATTTTCTTGCCAATTTTGTGCCCCAGTACACAGTTGCTTCAGGTCAACAGGAAAAGGGCCATTTTTTTTTTTTTAAAATAACTCATTGTGTTATGCATTTTTTTCAATCTAATGAATATACTGTAGTTGCCCCAAATTAATCAAGATAGAGTAACCTTAAAATTTGGTGAAGGTGTACCAAAGAAGACTGTCATAAATTTCACACCCTAGCTTTGGTCTAGGTTTCAAATCAGAATATGTGAAGGTGGGACAAGGTCCATTTGAACATGAAGTGTAAGTAATTCTGATCTGACAGATATAAAAATCTGGGGATGATATGCTTTAGCAAGGATATGCTACGTTGTGCTGCAATGACAAATGGTTCCAAATTCTCATTGCCTAAGAAGATGACACCCTATTTTCTTTGCAGTATGATCCTATCATTGGTCAGGGGAAGCTGCTCAAAGAACTTCTGTCTCTTTGCCCCTGGATCCCTTCCTCTGCCTGTCTTACCTGCTTAACTACCACACCTGAGTCGCCTGCTCCCACTGGAAAACCTCCCACCCCTTCCTCTACAGCACCAAGCTTTCTCGTCCCCAGTCCACACCAACCTTTTGTAGGTGCACTTGCCGGATGTCACCAAAGACAACATGACAAAGTGATGCTCTTTGGAGGCCTGCAGTCGAGGCCCATCAATTCTTACTTATATATAAAACCTTGAACAAAAGAGTGAGCCCAGTTCGACTGATCTGAGAAATGGGACTATCAATATTTTCTTTCTTTTTAGAAGTACAGGAAGCAAAGCATACAAAGTGATTCCTGTACACAGCCTGAGAGAGAGAGGACGCTCAAAGGGACTAACTAGTAACACGACGTGAATTTAGCTCAGACTTCTGGCTATGCCTGGTCACATTTCTCAGGGTAGATATATTGTCCCCAATTCCCATGCCTCCTGCTTTGCTTTCACAAATTCCCGTAGTTCATCATTTGCGAAGGAGAGACCCCTACTATGGCTACATTATATCTCTGCATCCTTGGCTGCCCACCCCGAGCATCCTCCCAGTCGTTTGCTGCCATTTCAGAAAGGAAAGGAAGCAGCCTTTGCCTGGAGCTGGGGACACAGTCCACCTACTCGGGCTCTGCAGACCTTCCTTTCCCACAAATGATGGTCTTCAGCATATCACACATCCCTCCCTCCAGAGCCACTCAGTCTATCCTGGAGGGCTGGTCCTTCCCTCTGACTACAGCCATGAATGGTCTTCATGTGCTTTGCTAAAATTTTAAAAACTGTTTTCCTATGGAGAGCAGTGACAGAGGATGTGAGAGTAGTGACTGAGACTGGTGTCTCTGGTGACCTCATGGCTGTGGCATGCCTGGTGCCTGGGAATGTTCCTGTGCAAGGGCACAGGAGGCTCAGCTGCTGTGGTAATGCCCTGCATGAGGAGGCTCTATCAAGAGTCCTCTCAGCTCTGACCTTGATCTCAGGCACACGGCTCCTGGGAAGAGAGGCACCCTCGTGCTAGACAACCACAGTGCTTCACCAGCTCTGCTGCTCCGGTTCCTGTCTGCTTTACAATAACATTTGTTTTAAATTTTTTAATTTCATCTATTCTAATTAGTTGTCCATGACAGTAGAATGCATTTGTACATTTTGATAGCTCATCATAAATGGAGTAGTCTCTCATTTTCCTGATTGTACATATTGCAGGATCACATGGGTCATGCAGTCATACATGTAACGTACATGAGGTCATAATGTCTGTTTCACTCTGGTATCATTTGTTCCCCAAACCCCTTCCCTTCCCTTCACTCCCCTCTTCCTAATATAAAGTAACTCTATTCTTCCCTATCCCCCCCACTGCTTATTGTGAATTAGCTTTTGCATATCAGAGAAAACATTCATTGGGTCTTTGGTTTTACACAATGGACTTTCTCCAGAGCTACACAAAGCTCCTCACATTGCACTTTGCAACTGTGGATTGCAACTGCAGAAAAGCTACACAGATGTCCTGGTTTCTGTAACTTTCCTGAACACAAAGAATAATGCTTGCCCAGTCTTTAATCTCATAATGAGACATATGTATATAAAGATGGCTGGTGTAACTCTTTAGATCTGCATCTGCATCAGAGAGCAGAGCTCCACCTGGATCCCAGCTTCATCTTCCAGATCCGTGGGTGTGAATCTCTATTTTCCAATCCCCTTCGCCCCTCACCAGACCCAAGAGTTTGGCTGCGCTGGTAGCAGCCATTTCCTACCAAGCTCCGTGCAATTTTTCAGTAAGAGTGTGGTCTCTGGCCACCTGCAGATTGGAAATCCACAGAAAATTCCTCAGGATCATTTCGACCTAGCTGAGAGGGTTGCTGTGAGGCTTAAGGAGGGCTGTGAGGCCCTAATATAACCAGAGGCCCCCAGAGGACATACCAATCCAGAGTGGCAGTTCCCAGCTCCTCCCACAAGCCTCCATGGAAAGCTCACAGGGGGGAGAGAAGGAAGAGTTTTCAATTGTCATCATTCTCTCTCTAACTGTGGTTAGAAATTTCACCTGGTTTTAGTGAAATCTTCTGGTCTCCAGCCAATAATAAGAAGGTTCCTCAGCAGGGGCTCACTGAAGGTCCTCCAGGCGTCCAGCAGAGACCTGGGGTCTGCACTCAGCCCCTGCCTGGAAGCACCTACGCTCTGCCCTGCACACTCCTGAGGTCTCTCCTGAGCTCAGGTTACTATCCCCACAGCTTGTTGAGGGCATACTGGACAACCTGCCTCACTTGCTCAGGCCACTCGGACAGCCAGTGGTCCATCTGAATGAAAACCCCAGCGTCCAGAAGAAACCGTACAACACTGTCACCCAGAAAGCCTGGCTGGAGATTCTGGGGTGACACCTTCAGTGTGCATGTCACATCCCCAGTGAGGCATAATCTCCAATTCTCATCCTGGAAACAGCCCGGAGATCACATGGAAGACCCGAGATAATCAGGTAATTTTGACAAAAGAGAGAATTCAGACCGATTTCAGAATTTGACAGGTTGACGGAGACTAGTGTGAGGGTAAAGCTCTCCAGGGGCAGCATGTAATTCTGCAGAGTTAACCAGCTCTTGCTTCAATGACAGTGAGTTACAACGCTTACACTGTCTTTCTAAACTGGGCATGGTGACGCATGACTATAATCTCAGCGACTCTGGAGGCTGAGGCAGGAGGATCGCGAGTTCAAAGCCAGCCTCAGCAAAAGCAAGGCACTAAGCGACTCAGTGAGTCCCTGTCTCTAAATGAAATACAAAATAGGACTGGGATGTGGCTCAGTGGTGAGTGCCCCTGAGTTCAATCCCCAGCAACCCCAAAAGGAAAAAAAAAGAACTGTCTTTCCACAAATCTTTACATATAGATTGGCAGGGGGAAGTAGTTGAGGTGCCATGGTTGAGGCCAGTGCCTTCAAGCCAAGTTCTAGAATATGGAGGGCAGGAAACAGAGATGGTAAGCAGATGGTCTGACAGCTCAGATCATCAGCGACAGGTGGGACCCAAAGTCGTGCTGAGTGCAATCGGTGCTTTCAACCATGACTTTTTAGTCTCATGGGAAGTACATTAGTCTTACTCATAGGAAAAAAGGCCCCATTAAAAATAGTCATAAAAAATAAAATACTTAACAATTAATTTCTAAATGTGCAAAGCTTATTATACTTATTATACAAGAGTATAATAAATACACTTGAAAAAGGAAAATTATGTGATGTTCTCATGTAGGAGGCCCTGTGTCACAAAAGGTCGATTCTCTCTAGCTTATCATATTTAACAGACTCTTGGTAACAATTACGACAGCAACAACAACAAAACTGAAAATCTCACTTAAAAGTTCCTGTGGAAAACAAAGTTGGAGAGGTCGAAGTCTGAAAAATAAAAGAGAGTTACAGAAAGTGCCAAGATTCGCACGCAGTAAAACATACTGCAAAGGGGAGAATTTTAAGAAATTGACATTCCGACAACGAACAGTCAGTCCCACAGACTAATAGAAGCCCAACGCTAGAAACAGATACATATGAAAGTTCATTCAGTACGTGGCCCATCAGCACCTCAGGCCTGTGGAGATGAGGGTTAACTTCTTAGATGGGGCTCATACAGCCACTGGACGGCAGGCAGGCCCTCCACGCCCTGGGCCTGCGGCACAGTGCCAATGGAAACTCCCCACCAGGGCCCACGCCTACCTTGACTTTCACCCTCATTTGCTCTGCTACATTGAGGTTCCCTGAGCTTGTATTAAGGGAGGCCTCTCCTCACATCCTCCTCTGGGTCAGACTTGCAGCCCCGTGGGGCCTGTCAGCCAAGCACTCTGACAGGGGAAGCTGGTGCAGTGGTCAGACCACTAACTCTCCTGTAAACGCCCAAAGCAGGCTCAGGACCCCTCGGACAGGGGCTCTGGGGTCCCCTCACATGGATGTGGCCATAATGGGCAGCACAGCCCTTGGGACGCCAGAGAGTCCTGGTTCTGAGGGGTGTCTCACGTCTTAGTCCTGAGCATGGTCAGGGTATCTGAGTGGAGAAAATGTTTGTGGTGGGGAGTCATGAATAACTGACTTAGGAAAGCAATAATATCCTGACACTAAACAAAAGTATTTAATAATTTTATTAGTAATAATTTATTATTTATAATAATATAATTATTAAATTATTTAATAATCTTATTAAAGATTTATTCTTATTTAATAATTTTGTTTATTATTTAATAATAAATAAAACCTGACTTAGGACAGGTCTGGCTCCTTTAAGGTGGTAGATTTTTAACCCTTAGTTAAATGACAGTGCAAAAGTATTTAAAGCTGACTTCCACACTTTCTCAAGAGACAGGGCAGGCATCCTGATTCTTTGGATTCTAATTGATTCTTTTCCTCTTCACTGTTCTTAATATTGTCTGGTGCTATTTGACATCTATCCATGCTCCTTTGTTTTCTCTTCTATAGTTTCCCTGTATAGAACATTCTAAAACAAAACACCACAACACCACTCCCATGGATTCTGCATTCCCTGATCCAAACAATTGTGGATGGAAAATATTTTTACAAAAGGTACACCTGTACGGAATACATAATGTTCTCATTGTTACTCCCTAAACAACACTGTGTAATAACTACTCACTTGCTATCTACATTGTATCAAAGGTTACAAGTAATCTAAAGATGGTTTCAAGTATAGGAGAGAAGATGTGTGGTTCAAAGCTTAAGGGAGGTCGGAGGCAAACACTGTACCATTACATACATTGGGCGTGAGCATGAACAGATTTGAGTATCTGCAGAGGTCTTGGAACCAGTCTCCCCATGGACACCACCCAATGACTATGGACGAAATGCCGCTACTTTCTAGCAGCAAGAATTCCAGTACTGAAGTTCCGCCAGCAAGAAGGACTCGTGGAAAATTGGGAGAGAAAAGGGAAATGGGTACCATCTTTCTTTGAAGCAGGGTGAGCAGATAGTGGCTCTGGCAGACATGGGAGTGGTCAATGGCTGGACTCTGCAGTGGCCCCCAGGGAATGAGGTGGCTGTGGAGATGGAGTCCCTTCCAGATATCTGGATCACCACTGCAGTGCCCACTTAGCTCCTGCAGTGTCCCCAGTGATCTTTTAAGCTCCTATGCTAGGCAGGCCATCTGGCTCAGCCACATGGAGGGGCTTCTGCCTCATGCACCCCATGATATGAAAAGTCATCACTAAAAACAAGAACGTAAACATGATGGGAAAGTCAAACGAGTGTGGTCTGACCTTCCAACGAGGAACTTGAACCCCAAACTATTTTCATTCACTGTGAGTTAAGCTTCTACATGTTTTTTTTCTAATGCAAGGCGTGAAGCCCACACCCAGGTGATGACCTGTCATGAGTTCACCCACCTGCCATCTTCTGTGCCATTAAATTCGAAGGCGTCCCCATCTTTGCTCCAGGACAGTCTCAAACTGTGCTTCAGATGCGAGTCACATATGCTCTCACAGTGTAACTCCAGTACGTGTGATCTGGGGACACGAGGGTTCTTAGGAGAAACGCTGAGTTTTGTAGCATCTGTTTTCACCAAAGAAAGAGTCGGTTAGAACTGGAGAGCTTGACTTACCTTGGGATCAATCGCCTGCCTTTTAAGCAGCCAAAACGGTCAACGTCACTGTCCCACGCTCATGCAATGCTGTGTCGTATAATCTAACGTCATACGTCATTACTGATTTCTTTGTATTCAGGCCTGGGCCTCTGACAAAATGTGGGGGCAAGTGCCAATCAAGAGTGTGACGGTTTCTCTAACTGCTGCTTGGGCAAAGGGGGCAGGAAAAGTATTAGCAGACAAAGGCCTTTCAAAGTTGAAGAAACCAGAATTGTGTTTTTTTCTAGTGCCTTTGGAGGCACCATGCAGTAAAATGAAAAGTTACCTGATATTCTATTAGCATGATTATTATTAATTCAGAAACCTGAGTTCAGAAGACCAGGCACAGATGGCTACTACCAACGTGGATGTGAGGAATGAGAAGGTGAGCCCAAGGAGGTGGGGCCTGTGGCTATTTTGTTACACAGTGGATCACGGAAGCCTGGAAGGGAATCTGTGCAAATCAGGTATTTGATACATACTTAAATGTGTTCTTGAATGAATAATGGTTTTGTTCAAAATAAAAATAAATTCCTAGTCTCAACAGCAGAAAGCTCAAAGATTGGTACTATGGCTATCTTGGAAAAAAGCTGCTTCTTTATAATTGCTTTCAAATACACAATCCTTACTCTTCACCGGCAAATGGAAAGAGATGCACTTTTAATCTGGCACTTGGTACCTGGTGACCCCATTGGAGGCAAAGAAGAAATATCTCAAGAACTGACCTCCCATTCTACAATTGCATCTATCTATAAGTTTCACAAGGAAATAACTTTAAAAAAAAAAGTGTTAATAAAATTATCCCATGTCCCAGGCACAAAACTTAAAGTAACAATTAGAGTTAATATCAAGGGTATGATTAAATATGATTACATATCTTATCCTAATTCTAAATTTCAAGTAAAAAGAAATTCGTTTCATAAAAATAGACACCATCGAATAAGTGATTATCCTATTTCGGGAACTCTGCTCAAAAGTGTACCTTCACTGTGGCATTTGGTAATTACAGTACCTATGAATATTAATAGTCCCACCTTGCAAAAACAACTTAAGGCTGAAATTGAGCGTGAGACCGAATTGTGAGGTCTAATTGCTAAGAGACCAAAGCCGGCTTTGAACCCAGCCCAGCCGAGACCACAGCTTTCCCTTCAACCCCTCCATTAGTTAACCTATTGCCAAACATTTCTTTTAATATACAAGCCCATGCCCTTGACCCTTCCCTCCTGTTTTTTTCACAGTCCTTACACATCCCACAGACATAGGACACTGACAGGTCATGAACCTGTCCGTCTCTCTGCTTCCTGGCAACACCGAGGTCCCGGAGGTGGGCAGCAGGAATGATAGCCTTCATCTAGACTCTAGGCCCCCACTTCTTGACTCTGAACCTGGCTGATGGCTGGCCCTCGGCATAGATTTGCTTTCTGGAGTAGAAACAATCATCTCCATTGGTTCCTTCAGTGCATCTTAAACATTGTGCAGACTTGAAGATGCAGAGAGACATCAGGGATAACACACAGTGGGGCAGAATATTTGCACCATCTATAAATACAGCCCGTGGGCTTGGCAGTTAGCCAGCTTAGGGCCCAGAAAGAGACGCATACTATGAAATCATAAAAGGAATAAGAAGAGAAGAGAGAGTGGGAAAGAGGGCGTGTTGGGGCAGAGAGTGAGAAGAAAATACAGTGAAAACCTAGAATCCAACAACTGTGTCCTCTCATCCAGGCAGAGCTGGGTGACAGGCCATGACATTGACGTGACCCCAGGGCAAATCCTGCCCCCGGTCACTGTAGGTCCTGTCTAACCTCTGTGTTTTCTCTGAGTAATATTGAAACCAAAACAGCAGTGATACCCAAGAGGCTATGAACAAGTTCTCAGGACTTTGTCATGAACACAGAATGAATAAAATATTATTTGTGGTGCAAAAAGGGGGGAAGAATTTCCCTATTCTGCCATTCTTCAACTTTTATGAGTTTGTGAAATTTTTATCTGAAAGACTTGATTATCAGACAAGATTACCTTGAGTTGACTACTGAAATAAAATATCATTACAGAAATACATAAAAATGCAAAAATACATAAAAAATAACAATCTTTAAAAATTTTTAAATATTGCTGGTCATCCAACACCAAGGACACCTAGCTCCCTTTTAAAATTGTGTAAATCCCCGTTTATGTCATAACCTGTCATGCTTACAATAGTCTTTTAGAGACAGGCAAGCCAGCACTTTTGAAAAAGGGTCTCAAGGACTGTAACGGATGTGCATATTTAAATCCTATGGTTTCACGTGAAGACAAAATGAACCCGTGTGAGAATTCATGCAAAGTAAAAATGAAATAAAAATACTTCTAATATCCAAGTTGGCTGTGACTGCTGTTTTTCCTAAAGCATTTTCTACCCAACAAGAGTAGGATCCTGCATCTTCTTCGGTGGTCCTGTTGATTTGTAACGTGCCATTTCTGTGAATGTGGTACCGCCTACCCTCCAGAGGCTGGGCTTCATCCGCCGTCTCCCTATGGAGATAGAAGGTTTACGTCAACTTGGGGTGCGACAGAATTGTATACTCTTGAGTTTCATCCCTGATGTTATTTGGGTTCATCCCTCCTTCGGGGGCGTAACAGAACTTTGGAATGTTCCACTGGGGTTAACCTTTTTTCTTAGAATTGGCCATGGACACCTATCTTACCTGCCCAGATATATGGCAGCTAAAGTAAATCCAATCCCTACTCTAGCCTCTACTGCCTTTCTCACACTGATGAGAACCGCTTTGCATCTGTCCTCAGAGCTTAATAAATATTTTCTGGCTTATTGATGGTGAGCTCTTTAGTTAATGATTGCTCCAGGGTACTGAATGGGAAAGCCAGTAATTGAAAGAGATAATGAACCTTCTCAGCTTCCTGCTGTCCTGGGAGAACATCGGTCATCCCGAAATATGATAAGCCAGGAAATCGGGCCTGTTTTGTGGACATGGATTTCATTTACCCTATCCACCCCAAAGTCATTTTCTCCCACATTCATCCATTTTCCAAGCATTTCCTGCCACCGTTTGATTTGCCCCATTCATTTCACCATAAGCAACTGTTCTACTAAAAATTGCCAAAGACAAGCTGTGTCTGCTGCTCATAGAAGATCTGGATTAGGCTGAGGTGAATGAGGGGTTTGCTCTGGTTGCCAAATTTAAGAGGGTGCCAAACATTTCAATGAGCAGGATAAATAATATTTTAATGGAGTCTTGTTTAAATGAAAAGTTGCAAAAAAATCCATGGTGAACAAAAGATCACAATTTTAAGAATAGGCAAAATCCGCCCCACATTTGTATGACCTACTGCAGGTTCTGAAGGGCAATGGAATCATAGTTCAGGAGAAGTTCAACAAAGTGTTTTCACTAAAGAAACCAAGATGGCAGATCCATACCAAGATGAGTTTGAACTTCCAACACCCACTAAAGTACTGAAATTAAAATCAAAATGACTGTTGGTAAAGTTATAAACATACACACCAGGAATTAAATGCAGATTTAAATAATTATTTAGAGAATTCTGGAAATTACAGAGAAGTAACAGATGACCTTAGATATGCCCGTAATGGAAAACCGAATCTATCTTTAACATTGTCTTAGGAATCACTTCAATTCTTTGGTTTTCTTTATGAACATAAATGGCCTTTGGCATTTCCCCATGTGAGACTATCCTAGAAATCTAGCCAGTGTTTTCAAGAGCAGCAGATAATTAAGTTAGTTTCCTTATTTCTCAGAGGCAATGGCTGCATCTAACAACACGGACATAATGCCTTCCATCAAATGATGGATGAAGAAATCACACATTCTACCACAGACATTCTCTTAGGAAAATGTGGGCCAGCTTACCAGGTCACTATTGCCTCCGGTGAAGCAAAGAACTCACAGTGTAAGAAAGCACTGTAGCCAACCACCGTAGCATAATTTTCTTCATCTTTGGTTTGGATCAATGGAACAACATCTATTTGAAAATAACACAAGTATGGTTTTAGACCTTCCTGGAAGAAGTATGTGTGGATTATATTTTCTGACATCTTAATCATATTAAGAAGAATGGAAGAGACCTGAATATTGCAGTACATATTCCTGAATTAGAAAAGTAGCCAAATTCAATACATTTTGCAAGTATCGTTTTGGTATGACATCTAATGCCCATACCTAAGGTGAAAGATGCTCTAGATCTTTTCCCCCATGTTTTCTGAGTCAAGAATTCAGTTGCGACTTATGATTATGACCCTGACCATTTTCCTTCAGCAGACAGCGGGTCCAGCCTGCTCTCAGGTATGCTTACCTACGACATCGATGTTGGCGTTGGCCAAGATGGTTCCATGAACGTTGGAGGCCTCGCACTGGTACACAGCAGTGTGATTGGGCTGCAGGTTGGTGAAACTGATTTCCCTGGGGAAGATGACATCACCAGAGAATGGATGATCTGAGAGAAATTACAGAATGTCAGTATGATAAGAAGAGGACATAAAATATTTATATGCCATTTATGAAACGTGTCACACAGTATTTATATTTTAAGGCCATTTTAGGGTGAATTATAGTTCACAAATGCCAATCCTTGAAAACTTTCTTAACATGCACTGTGGATGTTTCCTTTCAGAACCTTTTGCATTTTCTTCATTCAAGTTAGAAATTATCGTCAGTATCTGTTGGTCTGCAGCACACTGACCCACACAACCCGATTCATAATAAGATTCTCGATTATTTCTTTGGTGCTTAAGTTCTACTATGAACAGACTCTCACTTACTCTTCTGAACTTAGGTCCAGATTCTACCCAGCACAAATCACCTCATCAGTTCATCTTTATCTTTCTAATTTACCAACACTGGTTGCTGTTTTCTCCCTTGATACCTTTATTTCTACTCCATGGCTCCATCCTTCTGGGATTTTCTGACGTATACTACTTATTCTTGTTTATCATTTAACTATTTCAGTTATATAGCTCACATATTTCATTTTCTCAGTATGACTAGCCCTCATGAGAGTAGAGCTAGATCTTCAAAATGTGGGCAATAAAAGATATCCCACTTCAAACCCCAGAAACATCTGGAAATGAATATACCTAATATTTTTGGTGCATTTTTTTTTAAGAACCAAAGAGGCCTGTGGGATGTGTCCCATGCACAACTTTATTGACTCTGCTTAGAATGCTGTGGATCAACATTTACAAGGTCATTTTAGAAGTTAGTCTCTGAGCATATGAATGATATATCTCACAGCATTTGGTAACATTTCTGCCTCCAAAACCCAAGTCCTTGTTATGTCATAGATCATGGAAAGTAAAATGTATTGCATAGAAATGTTGGCGGGCTTGTGTGAAAAAAATCTAGTTTAAAAGACACTAGAAGATTACCAATCAATTCAACTTCTTCTGAATTGCTTCCATGATGCTAAATAATGATATAGTAAGTTTTAGGTTACAGAAAACATTGAAAGTAGAAAAATGAGACGTTATACTCCATTTATGTATTATCTGTCAAAACTTACAAATGTACTCTACTGTCATATACAACAATTAGAACAAATTTTAAAAATTGAAAAAAAAAGAAAAATTCAACAAAGAAAAATGAAAATGAAAACAAAAAAAAAAAAAAAAAAAGGGAAGGTTTTCTTATCCTTTCCTTCCTGGGAGTCATGAGTGAATCCATTTTCCACTTGACCGTGACCTCCGTGAGGGTAGTACCTGGTCTATGTGGCTATGCTCTCTGTCCCCCAGCTCCTGAAGATTGGCTCTACCAGGCAGAAATGACTGCAAAGGTCATGCTGGGTAAGCATTTTATTCATCAAAGATTCCTGTGAGTTGGTGGGAAAATAGTCCCTGAACAATGGCCGTGAGCCCTTCTCAGAATCTGTGAATACCTTACTTAACCTGAAATAAGAACACTGCTGTTGCGATTAAGGTGAAAGATTTTTGAGTCAGAAAATTGATCCTGAATTATCCAGATAGGCCCCTGTAGCTACCCAGCTTCTTAAAATCAGAAAACCCTTCTTGGCTTTGGCCAGAGGGACTGTGGTTACAGAAAACTGGCCAGACAGACGCAATGGTGCAGGCGCAGAACCTGGAGGAAGACACTCTTAAGCCAAGGAAGGTGGGTTGTCCACAGGAGCTGGAGAAGGCAAGGCAAAGGGATTCCCTCCGTGACCCTGCTGACAGCTTGATTTTAGCCCAGTGAGACTCATGTTGCATTTCTAACACAGAGAAACAAAACAGCAACTGTGTCATGTTTGAAACCAGGAAGATTCAGGCAATTGTAACAGCAAAACTAGAAAAGCAATACAGTTCTTTAGGGCCATGTATCTCCTATGTTTTGAGAAGGGGCACAATGAACAGCTCTTCCAAGTTCTTTAAGACAGAGCTCTCCAAGAGTCTTGCGAGGGAGTATTTCTGATGCGACCCTTCACTCCAACCCCAGGCTCAGAGTTCAAAACTGCAGGGTTGATCTTTCCATCCCTTTTGTTCTTACCCCTCCGGCCCCTGGGCATCCATGAATCCACACAGCGCGGCAGAACGATGAAACGAGACTATGGCCTCGTGTCTGAGTTGACAAACAATCAAACATGGCGTGAGTTTGCCTTTCAGGAAAGGACACTGCACAATGTTGTCACATCCCGGCTGCAGCCAACAGGAGGCAGGGAGTCCAGAAATCCAAGTTCATGTGATAATAAGCAAACACGCCAGGCCTATCCTCACTCAGGACTCTGTCAGTTTTGTCCCTGATCATTTCTGTGGAAATGAGCGCCTGCAGAGGGAGAAACTGCACTCTGAACTCGTTCCGGGCCCATCTCTGGCTCTAAATTGGCTGGCCGTGTGTCTTCAAGTCAGTGATGTGGCTTCTGCGAGCCCCAGCTGCTACATCTACAAATGGCAGGTCATGAAAATCTGTTTCTTCGAGGCTGTTCGATGCCCGGCATGTGAAAAGTTTAGCTCTGCCATCAGTAATAGTAGTCACTGTGGCTTAATTTTTTGAAATTTAAGAGAGAAAGAACAGGAGTGCCTAAGAGTATATGTGGAAAGAGATTCGGATCCTGCAATCACACCCCCCAAACCACAGATGGCAGTGACCTGTCTGCTGGGGAACGAGGAGAAATGCACACTTGAGGAGCCGGGGCGAGAAGCCGGCGCCTGGGATCTGCAGGGGTGGCTCTGGTTCCGGGCCTACATGACGTAGCGGTGCTCCTTTGCTTTTCAGTCCTGATCTTTCCATCTCTAATGAACCAGCTGGTTCTACTTTGAGAATAAATCCAGAACCTAACCACCAGGTCCCGTCTGGCCCGTGGACCCAGTGTCTCTTACACAGTCCCCTCCTGAGTTACATAATCCAAGTCCCCATTCAGAGGCCAGAAATCTCTTTCGATAACATGCAAATAATAGCATGCCACACTTCTGCTCAAAATCCTGCAGGATCTGCACACCTACTGCCAAGGAAATCCCAGGTGCCTGCTTGGGCTTTTCCTGTACCTCTGTGCTGGCCCTTCACTGTGGGCTGACCTGATGGCCCAGCACTGCCTACCGGTCTGTCCCTGGGTTTTATCACACAGGGTTCTTTTTTCTCCTGTACAGAACAAACACACCTCTTCACCTTCACTGACCTCTCCAGCCTGAAAGAAGAGTCACAGGTTTTGTACGGCTGAGTTCCTCACCTCCTGCAGGGCTCTGCCCAATGTATGGCCACAGGAATTTTAGGATCTTAATTAATGCAGCAACCCTCCCTGGATCCTGGCGTCCTGTGCACTCCACCATTACCTAGCTGTTTGCTACCTAAGTGTTTGCTACCATGTGCTCAACTGGCTGCTGACCTTCTCTATCCACCAGAATATCAGATCCAGTAGAGCAGGACTGGGTTCTAGTCAGTGGTAGATCCCAAGCAATAAGCAATAAGATCCTGAGCATGGGAGGTACTCAGTAAATATTACCGGATGCAAGAATCTGTTAAATATGAATAGTACTACAGCCTCTCTAAGGTTCTTCTGGTAATTTGTGAATGCCTTTCACAAACAGATGAGCACCATTCAAATGTAAAATTTTATGATTTTTATGTTTCAATCTGCGTTTCTTATTTTGATGATCTTCACTCTCTTTATCAACAAAAACTGTTCTCATTTCCCTTTGAAATGACAAGTCTGAACCTCATTTGCTTCACTTCTTATTCTGTTCTCTGAAGAGATGAGGGGGAAATCTCACATTTGGAGATATTAATGATGGAGGGCTAAGGTTTCCTGAGTGTCATATTGTTATGGTTTGGAGGTGAGGGGTCCCCCAAAAGCTCACAGGTGAGACAATGTAGGAAGGTTCAGAGGAGAAATGACTGGGTTTTATGAGTCTTAATCGAATCAATGAATGAATCCCTCATGGGATTAATTGAAGTGGTAGGTGTGGGTGGAGGAGGTGGAACTGGGGTGTAGCTGTGGGGTATATATTTGTATCTGGAGAGTGGAGTCTCTTTCTCTGCTTCCTGATGATGCGAGCTGCTTCCCTCTGCCATGCTCTTCCATCATGATGTCACCTGGAGCCCCGAGGAATGAAGCCCGCCTTCTATGGACTGAGACCTCTGAAACCGTGAGCCCTAGAATCAACCTTTCCTGCTCTGATTGTGCTGGTCAGATCATTTAGTCACAGCAGCGAAAAAGCTGACTAACACATGTGAAAACAAGAATAATAAGCCATACGTGGGGCTACGGCTTATGCGGCAGCTTCGGTGCAGAGCATCCTCTGAGTTGTTTTATTTAACTTGCACAGTAGCCCCAGGACTCATTGCTATTTTTTCTTTCCTTTTTACTGATGAGAAAACGGTTTCTAAGAGAGTTCCTTTAACTCCCAGTCAGTGGTTGAGCCAACGTGATAACACAGGCCGTGTGTCAGGCTTCAGAAATGAGGCTGCTTCCAATCAGGCCATTTCTGACTTCCTGGTTCACCTGTGCTGCTCATCGCCACGTCCCAAGTCCATTTTACACACAGCCAGGGCTCCCTGATGGTGAACTCCCCCCTCCACCCGCTGCCTGCCGCAATGGGTCCCAACTGGATCTTCAACTCACTGTCAACCGGGGACCCGTTGACTCTCCACTTGATGGTCGGCTGCGGTTCCCCCTCCGCCTCACAGAGCAGGATACCGCTGCTCCCTGTGCTGTACACACGACTCTCAGGCTTCTTGGTCCAGCGTGGAGGCTCTGGAAACAAAGAGAAGAGGGTTTCAGAGACCAAGGTCCCCAAAGGTAAAGACCTGTATTACTAAGAATCACCAGCAGAGGGCGCAGACACCACAAAGTATCTCTCAGTTCTTTTCTGGTAGATTTTCTTCTGTAAAACAAGTTGGGCGTTGTTATTTGTGCAATCTGGTATGTGAGTGTGTGTATGTGTGTGTGTACTTAATTTGGATGCTGAGCATGTATAATAAATCAACATACTAAAAATAGTTAAATATAACCACTTTATTGAGCTACATAAGCATATAGTTCACTAGCAGAAAATAAGGAAGGAATAAACATGGGAAGTTCATTCGGTGCTGACTCCAGCTTATCCTCAAGCTGCAGCAAAGCCTCTGAAAAAGACTGATATTTTAGAAATATATTTGGGGAATATTTTTAAATACTAGTATTTGAATTTTCAACATTTAAATTATTAATTAATGATTTCACAGCATTTATATATTGGTATCTATTCCTATTTTTCTAGTTGATTTGGAAAATATTATTTCCTAGGAATTTTGTTTTTGGAAAGGGACAGGGAGTGAAGACTATAAACAATACTGGAAGAAATAAAATATGTAAATCACTGGCATCTTTGTGTGCCCTAACGCTTCATAGTATAATACCAAGTGGGGTTTCAGAACAAAATGGAACATTTTTCTTTAGCTCAAATATTACTGTCATGTTTTGTCACCCTGAGAATATTAGTATTTCTTCAGCAAGTAAAATATTTCAATTGTGGATGGCTTGGATGACTTCATTTTAGAGAAAACCCCACAAAACTTGCACAGAGTAATTTCCATTAGCTGTTGCTTGGTTATTACCCCCAAGACACCCGGGATTTCTGCTTTTATTTAAAAGCAAAATCTTTAAAGGTAGATGTAGGCATAAAATGAAAAGTACCTTTTAAATATGTATTAAGTAAGGGAGGAAGAAGGGGATTATGTGAAAATGTCTATAAATTCTCCAGGACAAATGAACAATACACACACATACACACAGTGTGTTTGTACATGTTTAAACACACATACACACATAAATAACCATAAAGTTTGAGTCTGAGCAAGAGAAATGCTTTTGGATTTATTCTAAAGGGTGTGAATTTAATTGTTAAATTCCAAGCTAAATACTTGTATTCATAAATAAATCTGGAAATATTTAGTCACATAGTTTAACATGCAAATTGTCTGGATTACAAACTGTGGATCACTTTTTGAGGCAAAGGGTGTGTGTTTTTAATGTTACTGTCCTTTTTTGGTTTTTTTTTAGTGCAAACCCAATAAAGTTAAAAATCTGGGAGCTAGAAAAAAATACTCCAAGAATCTGAAAATTTTTGTTTATTGTACAGTACTGTGACTATTCATTTTAGAGCATGTAAAAATCAGGATCATTCAATGAGGGCATTTATTTAAATCTTCATGTGAAATAAAATCTAGATTTCTATTTCTATTCTAATTCCAGGATCTTCATTGATCTCTTGGAGTCTAAACTAAGATCCACTGCTCTTAGGCACAAAAGGGGTCTTAAGGTTTCACCTCATCCAATCCTCTCACCTTACAGACAGAAGACTGAGCTTTGGAGAACGTGTCTCCATTTCCCAGGGTCATTGGTAAAAGAATCCTCCTCTCCTGGATCTGTAGACTGAGCCTATGCATCAGCAGCCCTGAGACTCTGAAACCATGTGGTCAGCTTCTGGCTCACTGCTATCTTACCAACTTGGACCAAAAAGAGGTACGAGGCTAACTCAACTTACCAACTCTTGCTTCATGCTTCTGATTAAATCCAAGCCCCCCAAAACCTATCCACTGACTCAAGACATTCCAAGTACTGGGAAGGGGTTGTTACCAAACTTGACCCTTCTTCATACGCTTTGTGAATGCTCGGACATTCCAGTTTAGTCTTCTCAGGCCTGCATCCTGCAGAAGTAAGCTGGTCCTCAGCAGAGGTGGCCTTTGCCGAGCACACTGAGGGAGACTTAGCTTGTCCCGACACTACCCTCACTTCCAGAGGGGCTAAGACTCTGAGGCCTGAAGTCACGAGTGAGAGGCAAGAGACTAGTGATCCCCCGAGACCCTGGAGGAAGGTCGCTCTTCCTTGGGTCTCCTCTGCTTTGCACCAGGTCGGTTCAGAACAGACACAGGTGGAGTACTTCCAAGTCACAAATGCAAGCAAGATGGGTCCCCAAAGACTGCACTGGAGAAGACAGGAAGCAAGAAGGCACCTGGGAGAGTCAGCAGGCACTGCCTTCTCGTGGTCACACTCGCCACGGCACCACGGTGACCATACCAGCTAGTCACTAATGACTTCACTACTAACTAGTGTTAGCTACGGGATGGGACAGAGAGGCAGGGCAGAGGCAAGCAGGGCCAGAGAACAATCAGATGCTTTCTGAAACTCAGAACATGCAACTGCATTCCTCAAGGATAGGACCTGGTTTAGAGGATGAGATTAAATTAAAAAACAAAACAAAAAACAACACTGAGTCCAGAGAAGGAAGCAATGACGTGGTGACCAACGAAGCTGAAGCAGGAGGGACTCGAGTTCAAAGCCAGCCTGGGCAAGCAGTGAGACCCTGCCTCAAAATAAAACAAAAAATAAAAAGGGCTGGGGATGGAGCTCAGCAGGAAAGTCCCCAGGTCCCCAGGACCACCAAAAAGGAGAGAGCGAAAGGTGACCAACACTGACTGTAGGGGTGCTGGTAGTGGGATCATAAAAGATCACTATTTTATCTCTTAACCTGAAACAGTCAACGAACTGATGAAACTTCGTGTTAGAACTTTACCCACTTTAACATAATTGCAAACCAAAAAATAAGATGATACATTGGTTTACCACTGCCAAAAGCGGGGTGCTTACCTGTGTGCATATGTGACCGCTTGACCGAGGTGATTCTACAACATGTACCACCAGGAAAATGAGACATCACACCCCACTTACGCATGATACACCGAGGTGCACAAGTGCATTCAACTGCCATGTGTCATGAATTAGAGCAAATAAAAATATTTTTTTTAAGACTTTTGAATGCCAAGAATATATAAAGAAGCTAGTAAGAGGTATTTAACACCAGGAGAACACAGGAAATTGACCCCTATCAAAGTTATACCCCACTTGTTTACAATGAATAAAAAAAAAATTAAAATATTAAATTAAAAAAGAAAAGAGAAAATGTCAAGGTCACAAGAAAACAAAACAAAACAAATACAACAGTTGGTATTTTCTTACTAAAACTTTTATCATAGACTTCCACTATTTATATTCCAATAAGTCAACGATTAGGGTCATCCAATTCGGTTTAACTACAAATTTTTATTTTTTTTTTAATTTTTATGTGTGTGTGTGTGTGTGTGTGTGTGTGTGTGTGTGTGTGGTATAAACCCAGAGGTGCTTAACCACTGAGCCACATTCCCAGCCAGTGTGTGTGTGTGTTGTGTGTGTGTGTGTGTGTGTATGTGTTTATGTATTATTTAGAGACAGGGTCTCGCTAAGTTGCTGAGGCTGGCTTTGAACTCATGATCCTCTGCCTCAGCCTCCCAAGTCACTGGGATTACAAGTATGCGCCACAGCACCTGGCTAGCAATAGACTTTTTTATTTGGAAGTAAGGTCTTCTTAAAATACCAGTGACTTAGCTGGGCATGGTGGCACATGCCTGAAATCCCAGCAACTCAGGAGGATGGAGAGTTCAAAGCCAGCCTCAGCAACTTAGCAAGACTCTGTTTCAAAACAAAACTAAAAGGGGCTAGGGATGTGGCTTAGTGGTAAGTGCCCCTGGGTAAAATCCCCAGTATAAGAAAGAAAACCAATGATTGAACTGCATTTGATTTCACAACATCTTTTTATAAGTCAAGTCATTTTAGATTATGAATTAGTAATTATGAAAGCATAATTACTAATAATTTTTTGTTCTAATTAGTTATACATGACAACAGAATGCATTTTTTTTTTTTTTTCATTTTTCTTTGGATTGAACTCAGGGGCACTCGACCACTGAGCCACATCCTCAGCCCTATTTTGTATTTTATTTAGAGACAGGGTCTCCCTGAGTTGCTTAGTGCCTTGCTTTTGCTGAGGCTGGCTTTGAACTCTCCATCCTCCTGCCTCAGCCTCCTGAGCTGCTGGGACTACAGACATGAGCCACAGCACCTCCCGGTGGAATGCGTTTTGGCACGTCATACATAAATGGAGTATCACTTCTCATTCCTCTGGTTGTACACGGTGTAGAGTTACACTAGTCGTGTAATCATACACGCACATAGGGTAATAATGTCCATTCATCCCACTGTCCTCCTACCCCCACACCCTCTCCTCTCCCTTCACTCCTTCCTGACTAATCCAAAGTACCCTTATTCTTTCCTACCCACCCCCATTGTGAATTAGCATTCACATATCAGAGAAAACATTTGGCCTTTGGTTCTTTGGGACTGGCTTATTTCACCTGGCATAATATTCTCCAGCCCTATCCATTTACCAACAAATGCCATTATTTCATAGTTCTTTAAGGCTGAGTAATATTCCATTATGTATATATACCACATTTTCTTTATTCACTCATCTGCTGAAGGGCACTTAGCCTGGTTCCATAGTAGCTATTGTGTAACCAAATCTTTTTAATTAAATTTCTAAACTTCGGAAGGCTTAACTACTTCAGAGGCTGACAACATGAAAATCGTTAGTGAAGGTTTACTGTTGTAAAGTTTACAGTTGAAGTTCCTGGGGTCATATTGTGATTCCTGGATTCAGAATGTCTCCCATGGCACTTCAGTATCTTTTCTTACAGAGTCTGTAAATACGGGTGTCCTGGTCACCTACAAAGTACAGTGAGGACATCCTGTCTATTTCGCTCACATATATTATAGAATCAGAACTGCATAAAGAATTCATATTTGAGATGTTGTAGGTTCAATGACAAGTGCATAGATCTGGATTCTGTTTTGTAATTGAGAATAAATATCACAAGCAGAGACAGTAAGGAGCTATGCTTTCACCAACACCAGGGTGTTTTCAGAATGTGCTAGATTTTCAGAGTTCCCAGGATGATTACCCTTTCCCATATGGTAAGTCCTTGATATTTAATTTGGGTTTCTAAACAAGAGATCACAGAAAAAAATAAAGAAAGAAAGAAGAAGAAGATAGAGGAGGAGGAGGAGGAGGAGGAGGAGGAGGAGGAGGAGGAGGAGGAAGAAGTTATATTTCCTGCTTTTACCCTTTAAGGGATAAAAAGGGGTAGTTGAGAACCATCCTCTCCGAGCACACATGTATAGAGAGAAATTCCAAAAACGTACCCCACCCAGTGTACCTTTAGTACTTTCTCACTCCAGAGAAAAGGTCGAATGTTCCTCAGACACACATTATTTACATCTCCATGATGCTCTACTGGCTGCTGATAGGAGGAGTCAGAGCCGTAGGTTCAGGAGACCTATATTCCTTGGAAGCCCTGCCGTTAACGTTTTTAACCGCATAATTAATTTTTCACATCTTCGACTTATTTATTTATTTATTTATTTTGTTTTGCAACCCTTGCGATTCTCTTGAAAAAGCTCTGGTCTCAACCATCAAGAAATCCGTGGCCAGATTGTTAAAATATTCAGCTACCGGAGCGATGTCCCAGCCATCTGGAAGGATTTCTGAAACAGTCAGCAACTTGGAGTTGGCACAGCTAACAATGTGCACATGTCTGATTGGTGGGGAAGGGTGTGCTGCAAGGGGTGGGGGTGAGAGAAAAATATCCTTGTTGCAGTACGTCGCCACATCACATAGCCGCTTCAGAGGATGATTAAAATTATAGACAAAATAAATCTCTCAAACCCCTCCTCTCTGAATATCACTGTGAAGGATTTATTGTCAAAGGACTATCACTCGAGCCAGATGTGGATCACGGTTCACAGTATTGGACTTGCTCCTACACAAGTTTCCCTATTGTTCAACCAAAGAAAACGAAATTCTTATCTTTGGTTTTTCCTCCTTTCCATCACGACTAACCATACCCACTGTGGAGAGGTTTAGGGACATAGCCTTGCTCAGAACAAGGTCATTACAAAATCAATTATCTTAACATTTGCTCGTGAGTGGAATTTGTGTCTGAGTCTCTCTTTTTTCACATTAATTAAAACAACAGACCATTATCTAGGTGTTCCTTGGGCAAATGGGAGCTCTCAGAGGTGAACTTTATTGGAATATTAATGGCAGCCGTATAGCACAAGATCTAAATGGTTGCCTGGGAGAGAGATCTCCTTTCAATGGCTTAGCCTACCTGGCACTAAGTAAGTACAAATGCAGTAATCGTTCCATTAATTTGATCAATACAGTCAAAACCACAGATGGAAGGCCTCAATGTGATCAGACCCACTGAAAATAGTCTGCATCAGTCAAATTCACAGCAAGATTAGAAGATTTCCAGTTGTGCCAGCAGGCACGGTCCCAAAATCCACATTGTGTGGCTTCCCTCTTTATTAGATAGGGGTCATCATTGCCTGTTTCTATACATACAAAGATGGTAAAACCTCAGCTGATCGATAAAGCTTGGATTTCCAGAGATAGGATGACTCCTGATCACTGTGTTTTGCGCTTTCTAGTAGGAATGAACATGCGGACGTATTTATTATACTATCTATTTTCACCTCTCTGGAAGCCGCATGCTGACAATCATCAGAACCCCAGATACACAGAACGTGTGGAGCACCATCTATGCAACAGATTGAAAACCACCTCAGCTCAAGATACGGGACCCAAGAATGTAGAATTTAGGGCAGCGCTAAGACAATTTGCCTGGCACCTTCCTTGGCTGAAGAAACTCAAGTGTGCAGAAGTGAAATAAAGACACAGAAATCTAAAGACAAGACACAAATGTTCTTCCCGGTGCCACGGAGGACAGGGAGCTGTCCTAGTCTGTCCCCTTAGACCTTCCTTCTCAGATGGTTTCAGGTTGTGCCTGGTCACACCCAGGTGACAGCAGAAGCCGTTTCTCCCAGTGAGATGATACTGGAAAAGAGGGTTCACGAATATGTGAACAAACCATGGGGATCATCCAGACCCCCTCACAGGAGACCTCTTCTTGTCATCTGTCCCTTTCAGGTGGTTTTGGCAGACGCATGAAAAAACCAAGGTGACTGGAGGTGAAATATAATTCAGTGCCCATGCTAAACTCAAGTCAGAACACGTCCTGTCTTAACCTCACAAGGCATGGTCAGTGCCCCCTTAATGGGAGGAATTGTCTTTTCTTGTTTTGTTTTGTTTTAAGGAGGAACCAAAATCATCGCAGGAACTGTACCTTCTACAATGACATGAAAATCGTGACTGGCTGTTCCCAGAACGTTGCTGGCCACGCAGCGGTAATTTCCTTTGTCCTGGTAGGAGACATTCTCTATCTTCAAGGTCTTGCCGTGATTCTCTTTCGTTACTCTTCCCTTGGGTAAATCACCACCCAGTTTGGTCCATTCCACCTGTGGAGTTGGTCTGTAATAAAAATAAACAAACAAATCCGTAAATAAATAACAGATTACAAGGTATTTTCCAAGGGGGAAAATCTTCCTGTGGGTAGTTTGAGGGAGCCAGAGATGATGGCCCTCTTCCCTGTGGTAAATTTGAAAAATATGATAAAGTAGGACCCAATGGAGGGAAGATGTGATTGCCCCTGCTGTCCCCAGGACAGGCGGCATTGGGAGGTGGCTCAGGAGCAGAGCCAAGGACATCGGGTGGATGAAGAGCCCACCCATGCCAATGAAGAGTTCACAGTATGTAAAAGGCTGTTTCTGTGGCTTTTTCACTTGGAGAGCAGCATAGGAAAGGAAGCAAGCACCAAATCTTCCTTGAGAGGCCTTTGGAAAGATCAGTTCACCCAATTAAAACATACATACAAGCTGGGCACAGTGGCGCATGCCTCTGATCCCAGTAGCTTGGGAGGCTGAGGCTGGAGGATCGCAAGTTCAAAGCTAGCCTCAGTAGTGAGGCCCTAGGCAAATAAGCGAGACCCTGTCTCAAAAGAAAACATAAAAAGGGCTGAGACATGGCTCAGTGGTTAAGAACCCCTTGGATCAATCTATGGTAGCAAAAAGGAAAAAAAAAAAAAAACGAACAAGACAAGAAGTGGTAACCTGTCATAGATCTCATGGGCAAAGGAGTCAAGACAAACTGGTTTTCAGAAAATCCCCTTTTATGAGAACTAAAGGGATTTTTAAACATGGCTGATTTTAAGTGATTAAGGATTATCTTCCTTTTCTCTCTCCCCAACTGGCCTACAGGTATGAGTGGAAGAAGGTTAATACTGTTATTTTTATTAACATTGCATTTGCTTCCATAATCCTTTTAACCACTAAAAGCTAAAAGTTATTGAGTACACACTTAAGGTGGGTTTGGTTATCATTTCACCAGTAATGAATCTAAAACTCCCTGAAGATGATTAATTTGCTTAAGGTCACTGGAATAAAAAAATGACATGTTGGGAGTTCAATTCATCTGACTCTATTCCCGTCCCTCTCATCACTGTGTTCTAGAAAATGTGTCTTTTCATAAGACTCCCTGTCCTTCCAAACTGTATATTCTTAAAATATATGCTTGCCACCAAACCATTAATCATTATTAATTCGATTACTAATTTAATTATTGCTAGTTAATAATTAAGCAATTACCTCAAATTGCTTATATTAATTATCTCAAATTGTTTGTATGCACAGGCAATGGCTAAAATGATTATTATGCAAAAAAGCACTGCAGGTTAGATGAAGGCCCTCGAAACACATCTGTTCTCTTCCCCTCCTGTCAAAGCCCAAGGGCTGACCTGCCTTACAGATTGGAAGCAACTGTCTTATATTGGACCAGGTTTGGGGCGCCTGACACCCTTCCTCAGGAAATGGTAATAATGGTGAGGGAGGAACAGGTGACAGCATTAGCTTTTACCGTCCTGCGCGCGCACACACACACACACACACACACACACACACACACACACACAACAGGATGCATAACCAGGTCTCCTGACTACTCGCCTTTCTCTCCATCTGTCTCGGAGGCAAGCTGCCAAGCTCCTGGCTGCTCTGGATCTTGGTGCCATCCAAAGAGGAGTTCTTCCTGAGTCTGTTTAGCAGTGCAAGCATCTCACTTTCTACAAGATCTGCTCTCCCCCCAGTCCTTGAATACTACCAGGCTCCTAATACCTTTCCCTTCAAAGAATCAAATAAGATGACTGAAAGCATCAGAAGAACGTGTGATTTTATCTCAGGAGGATCCACATCGCTGAGAGAACTTCTGGATAGGGTCCTACAAATTTTTTTCTTGAAGTACAAACTTCAGGAAGATTTCCTAATAGCACTTGGGCAATGATGATTCCAGGGAGCATAAGTTGTTTAATGCCTTTTCTACACAAATATACACTCTCTCATCATTTTGGATTTTTGTTCAGGTCCTTGTTTGGCCAACTTTTATCCTTATATTTCTTATTTATAATGTGGTAGAATCACACCTAGCTCAAGTTCAAGGTGAGCTTGCTGTCATTCCACCAAGAGTAAGTGACTGCGAACTGTTCTGGGATGTGCCTGTTTCCTAAAGGCAGGACATCAGGGTGAGAGACCTTTCCCTCCTAATGAGATTCAAAACCACATTTTAACTACAGAGCTATTTAACTATCTCATTTAACCGTTCCTAATTTCCACCTTGCTCAGAGAATCTGTAAGCCCCTCATGAATATACCATCGAAAGCTTCCCTGGTTTAATTAACATTAACGACATTTTCACTAGTATTAGCTCTTTGCTGAAATATCTGCTTTGGGAATCCTCCTCAGATTCAGATTGTCATCCTTGATGTGCTGTTTTCTCCCTTTAACTAAACACAACCGTGCGCTGGGTTCGCACGTGATGCCGAACTGAGTTTGACTGAGAGGTAGTTTGGGTGCTGGGGACAGGCAGGATGCAATCCCAGTCACCTTTCCCTAGGCTTAGAGAAGGGACTTCCCTTCTCCAAAGAGGCTTTTAGGCTTCATTAACCTCATGTGCTAACGGGAATAATCACAGCCTGAAAACAGTGTATCGAGGGTAAAACCAGTCAATGCGTGTGAAGTACACAACTAGATGCTTGACACAAAATAATAGCAGGATATCTTGGCTGTGGTCTGATTGTTGTTACCACAAAAGGTTTGTGGTTTCAAACTTCACAGAAAAATAGAGTGAATCTTAAAACTTTTTTGTAAAACAATGTGTCACTTTGACCTGAAAGAGAACCACTGAAGAGGAAGGAAGGCCGAATCCAAACCTTGCAAGAATAGGAAAGACCTCTTCTAGTCAAACCTCGTGGGACAAGGTTTCAGAGTCTCCATGTCCTGACACGGCGTGGGCCGAGGGCTGCCTCTTTATATCTTGCTTCATGACACGTTAACTTCTAAAAAGCACATGAGAGCATTTCTATTATTATGAGGTCAGTCACCTCAAGAGGTAAATGATGGCATTGGAGAGAGATCAGCAAAAAGAATTACCGAGAGGACGGCCCAGCCCAACCCAGAAAGAGCCTGAAGGAACAAAATTGCTACCACTGGAAATACACACCAACATAACCAGAAAAACTGGAGGCGGTCACCATCGTGGTTCAAGGTGAATGTCGGGGCTGTGATCTCCTAACACAGTGCAGAGACAACTTCCTCAGCAGGGTCCTGTCCCAGCACACAACCTACCTCAGTACGCGCTGGTGACTGGTCGCACGCAGCCAACCTGGGTGCTTCGGCTGGGTGCCAAGAGAAATCTACAAAGCTTCAGAGTTCTCAAAGCATTCATTTCCACTCCTTTGCTGTATAATCTACTTTCAAACTAGTCATTGGGGATAGGCATGAATAATGAATGAATGACTTTTAAAATTTCGAATCCTTGTTCTACTAAACAGGCTCCCCAAAGCCCATAGTTAACAAAATGGATTAAGGTTTAAATGAATCCACTGGGGTGCCGGGGAAGAAGGAATGAATACCTTTACCATGGCCTTCCTGATGGTATGGAGGGATGATAGGAAAGATAGTGGTAGAAGCAGGTGATCTCGTACAACCAAATATTAAATAAGATGGTACCAACTGGCATGGATTTATAGAAGTCATGTGGTAAACATTTTCTCAGAGCACAGAAAAAGATATCCTGATGCCATCAGTATCAATGTGGGCCTTCCACAACTCAGTTGTAACAAGGGTGCTACTCTAGTGTAGAAATAGAATGCCTAACCCAACATACGAAATACTATTACCTCATATGGGAGACAAAGAACTAAAATGTTAAAGGACATTAACAAGAGCATATACTACTAGGCTTCCCTACACTAAATGCTAACTAAATGCTTTGGAAACAATCTGCTGAGACCGTGTCAGCACCAATAAACACTGCTTCCTGCAAATGCCCTGGTGTCCTGTGTCTTTGTGACAGAATCCTTTAGCAATTACTCAGTAAATGTAAGAACTTCAAGAGATGACCCAGCAAGGTCACTTAGTGAGATCACTTAGGACTTTGGTGAAGGAATTGGTAAAGTGCATTCCTTTTTCAGCTAATTAAGTTTTTTTTTTTTTTTTTTTTAATTTTGATTCATTGTACACAAATGGGATACAACTTTTCATTTCTCTGGTTGTACACGAAGTAGAATCACACCATTTGCATAATCATACATGTACATAGGGTAATGATGTTTGTCTCATTCTATTATCTTTCCTTCCCCTCACCCCCTCCCCCTCCTCATTTTCCTCTATACAATTCATCCTTCCTCCATTCTTACCTCCCTCCCAACCCCCCATTATGTATCATCATCCACTTATCAGAGAAATCATTCAGTCTTTGGTTTTTTGGGATGGCTTATTTCACTTATTATGATATTCTCCAACTCCATTCATTACCTGCAAATGGCATAATTTTATTCTTCTTTATGGCTGAATAATATTTCATTGTGTATATACACCAGTTTCTTTATCCATTCATCACCTAGGTTGGTCCCATAGCTTAGCTATTGTGAATTGAGCTGCTATAAACATTGATGTGGCTGCATCACTGTAGTGTACTGATTTTAAGTTCTTTGGGTAGGCCAAAAAGTGAGATAGCTGGGTCAAATGGTGGTTTCATTCCAAGTTTTCTAAGGAATCTCCATACTGCTTTTCAGAGTGGATGCACCACTTTGGGACCATGATTCTATATTTAGGGGAGCCAAAATATTCCACCAGAAAACTTCTAGTACTCATAAATGAATTCAGCAAAGCAGCAGGATATAAAATCAACACTCATAAATCTAATGCATTTTTATTCATAAGTGATGAATCCTCTGAAAGAGAAATTAGGAAAACTACCCCATTCACAGTAGCCTCAAAAAAATAAATAAATAAATAAATAAATAAATAAATAAATAAATAAATAAATAAATAAAATACTTGTGAATAGATCTAACAAAAGAGGTGAAAGATCTCTACAATGAGAACTACAGAACACTAAAGAAAGAAATTAAAGAAAACCTTAGAAGATGGAAAGATCTCCCTGTACTTGGATAGGCAGAATTAACATTGCTAAAATGGACATACTACCAAAAGTGCTATACACATTCATTGCAATTCAAATTAAAATCCCATTGATGTACCTTACAGAAATAGAGCAAGCAATCATGAAATTCATCTGGAAGAATAAGAGACCTAGAATAGTAAAGCAATCCTTAGCAGGAAAAGTGAAGCAGGTGGTATCACAATACCAGACCTTCAACTACACTACAGAGCAAAAGCAACAAAAATGGCATGGTATCGGTATCAAAATAGACAGGCAGATCAATGGTACAGAATAGAGGAGATGGACACAAACCCAAATAAATACAATTTTCTCACACTAGACAAAGGTGCCAAAAGCATACAATGGAGAAAAGATAGCCTGTTCAACAAATGATGCTGAGAAAACTGGAAATCCATATGCAGCAAAATGAAACTAAACCCCTATCTCTCACCCTGCACAAAACTCAACTCAAAATGGACCAAGGACCTTGCAATTAGACAGACATCCTGCACCTAATAGAAGAAAAAGTAAGTCCAAATCTTCATCATGCTGGCTTAGGAGCAGACTTCCTTAACGTGACTCCCAAAACACAAGAAATAAAAGCAGGAATCAATAATTGGGATAGATTCAAACTAAAAAGCTTTTTCTCAGCAAAGGAAACCAGCAACACTGTGAAGAGAGGACCTACAGAGTGGGAGAAAATCTTTGCCACACATATTTCAGATAGGGCGCTCATCTCCAGAGTTTAAGAACTCAAACAAACTTTACACTAAGAATACAAATAACCTAATCAATACATGGGCTAAGGAAATGAGCAGACACTTTACAGAAGAAGATCTACAAGCCATCAACAGATAGGTGAAAAAAATGTTCAACATCTCTAGTAATAAGAGAAACGCAAATCAAAACTACCCTAAGATTCCATCTCACCCCAATTACAATGGAGATTATCATGAATACAAGCAACAATAGGTGTTGGCAAGGATGTGGGGACAAGGTTCACTCATATGCTGCAAATTAGGTTCTGACAGGAAACTTTCTTAAATTCCATGGTGTAGACTTCCTTGGGGGCAAAGGACAATAGGATAGAATACTGATATCAGAGGTCCTTGGAAATGAGAAGGGGCAGAGCCAGAACAGTAACAGACAAGCCAAGAGAGCAGAAAGAGAAAACCTGGCCTGCGCAGACGTTGGCTGGGGACTAGCAACCTCAGGCTGCGAGGTGCACACCCATCTTAGACTGCTGGCTTAGCGAAGGGGAAGACCGCCTCCCACGATCATCACCAACCAACAGAGAGGTGTGATTCCAAAGCCAAGTTCAGTCGTGGCCTGAAGTCTGCAGAGTGAAGTGCGAGTCCCTTCTCCCAGACATGCGGTAACCGGGATTATTTTCCAGAAAAGAAAGGAGCCATTTAAAATCCTGCCTGCAAGCACATTTTCCTGAGGCTTCATTCTTTACGGGAGTGGACAAAGTCCCCAGCAGGAGCTAGGCTACTCACAGGCCCTCAGCGAAACACTCCAGCAGCAGGGTGTCCCCTCTGAGGACAGCCACCGAGGACTCGCCCCCACTCTCCAGGGGAGGCAGCAGCAGGCGAGGCTTCCTCTGCTTGATGGAATTTGCTACGAAAGAGGAAAAGAAAAATCAGATATTTTCAGACTTAGAGAGTGAGCACTCTGTGACACTGGATCTGCCCTAAGACACATCAGTCTATGTACATGTGTGTGTACAAACAAATCTAGGTACACACATGCATTTCTGTCTTCATTTAAGCAGCCTGCCCTTCAATCTTTGCCTGAAGCTTGGGGTTGTCCTCAGATGCTCTAAATGCATCAAGAAGATTTATAAAGATACTGATGTACACCACCCCTTCTAATTCAGAAAATTAGCATTCGTCCAAATAATTTCGGGAGGAAGCCCTTAAGTTCATGAATAGGTTTTGATTTTACATTCGGCTCCTTAACCAGGCAGTGCCATGTTTGACAGCTAGGGGTTCTTTTTTTTTTTTTTTTTTTTAATTTTAATGTTTCAAAATATTTGATAAGGTTTCTATTAAAATACACCTTCATGGGCTCTGCCTTCAGATTGCTGACTGAGGGAGTCTAAGGAAGATTCCAGGCCCCCGTGAATTTTTTCAAGCTCTGCAGACAGCTCCATACAGCCTCGGGCCTTCAAAGCTAAATAATTTTTTTAAGAAATAATAGTAAGCATTCTCACAAACTGCAAAGCAAAGTGTTCCATTTCCTCTCACTAACTTGCAGATACAAGGGCAGATTAGGAGACTTCCATTTGCACTGTGAATTTTGATTTTCACTGCTGAATGCAAACGTAAATCATTTTTTCCCCACCTAATGTCAAAGTGATTTCACCTTATTTGAGAAAAATAAATAGCTGACATTATACTGTCAGAATGCCAAGGCCAGGAAGCAGAGTATAATTTACTATACACCTCCTTGCAAGTATGTACTGAGAGATAACTGTCGAATGGGTACTATGTGAAAAGATTTTTTTGTTTTGTTTTGGTACTGGGGATTGAACCCAGGGACATTGTACCACTGAGCCACATCCCCAGCCCGTTTTTATTTATAATTTAGAGATGGGATCTCAGTTGCTTAGGGACTTGCTAAGTTGCTGAGGCTGGCCCCACACTGTCTCAGCCTCCTACACTGCTGAAATTACAGGTGGGTGCCACCACATCTGATGAAAAAATTTTAATTGAGTATTGGGAAGATATAGAAATATGCATGATGGAGATACTGATCGCCAAGAAAACAATGCGGGAAATGAATCAGCCCACCTTAACACTGAGGGACACAGAGAGGAGCCATCCGCCACCTCTGCTGATCTCACCAGTGTATTAGAAATCTGGTGAAGTCCCTGGTCCATGTAATGTGAGGAATATGCGATGCATCTCTGCCAGTGATTCTTCTCACTTTAGCAAACTGGCCTACTATCTAATTAAGGTTGACGAGGCATCTCACATGGAACAAAGATTCTAATGGATGATCTACACAAACAAATGGAATTAAAGATTCCATAGAGATGTGACTGGGGAAATTACCTCCAACTAAATTCTTCCTCAGAGAAGCGCAAGGTATTAACAGCCTATTAACTATTCCAAGAAGTCTTATAAGAAAAACATTCATGTGGCTCTTAAACACGGTGTCTCTCCATTTGTCTTGACACTTAACCATATATCTGTCCTTCCTGTGTGTTAAGTTATCAACCTTATACACCATGAGACATTTTGAGAGACTCCCAATAATTACTCCACCAAGTATCTACATTTTTGCACAGCTATCTATCTATATGTCACTTCTATAATTGGTAATTTTATCATTACATTTAAAAAGTTATTGATGTATAAAGATCACTCCCTTTGCATTTAAGAGAAGGGAGATACCTGGACCCTCTAGGCTTCCCTCAATAGGAATATTACCATTTTAATAAACCCACACAGGGAGTAAAGGAAAAACTCAAAAATTCTGAGATGAACATGAGCTATTTAAGATGAATAAAATGACAACAGTCTCCATGGATCACATTGGACTTACCCTTGGAACTAATTTCTGTGGATGAACTTGAGTCATTAGCATGCTTTACTGAAATATAAAAAAAAAAATGGAAGAAAAGAAAATACAGACATAATGGAAGATGCTGGTATCAACAAAGAATGAAAAGTCAAATATTTTTGTCAGGAAAATTACGAAATGAGGTCCAAGCAGGCTTCACTAGAACATTATTGGTAGTGGGCCTAGAGGTGTACATAGGAAGGATCTTAAGAGGCGCTTCCTCTTGAATCACCGAAGGTTAATCCAGGTGAGGAGGAGTCAACTCACAGCTGCACTGAGGAGAAATTGGGCCCTTAAAGAATGTCGTAGTGAAGCCTGGCATAGTGCATCCATACATATTAATGAAAAACCCATGTACCAAATTAGACAATGGGATGGTAATGCCAACTTTCAATATACCAGGGCCAATTATGCAGTCAGGGAACTGTTGGGGATTATCTCTTCCCTTTGAATCTTATGGTTCTTCCTCCCACTAATTACTTTTTCCCATTTGGGAACCCAGACTGGCATCTGCAGAATCAAGTAGGCAAGAGGGGCAATTCAAATATCTTTGCCAATTTGGTCCAAGGACAAAGAAAAAGCTTGATGTGATGGAAATGTTAATACCGATTCTTTTTATTTTAGACTCTTTGTTATTTTCTCCCCCATTTTCAGCCTGCTAGTTTATCCAAGGTCACGGTCAATCAATGTCTGAGACTGGCTTAGGAAAAAAAAAAAAAAAAAAAAAAAAAAAACCCTGAGATTTCATTGTGCATTTCGGCCACTGAAAATGCCTAGATCTAGCAGACGTCAAATGAAACACATTTGTACTGTGAATTGAGGATTTGATTTTCTGGCTGCCAGAGACAGGGCTACTGTGGATCTGCAGCTGCAGATGTCTCTTTCATCTGGATGAAGTCTCTAGAGTTGCACTCAACAATGACGGGAAATACCAGCCAGGCTTTAACTGTCTCCACTCGGGATGAAATCACAGACATATTCGCACTCGGCACACACGTGGCCACGATAAATTATTTGGACTTACAACTGTTCACCGTGAGCTTCATGGGCATCTTTTGGACAATCGTCCTTAATCTTGGAAATGCAGCAAAGCAACAGTAATCGTTCCGACTGTCTTTTTCTTCCACGTTTGCAAAGTAGAGATCTCCCTTTTGACTCATGTACACTCTTTCATCCTGTTCGATGTGTTCTAATTCTGAAAAGACATACTTTGTCACGGAAGGGGGAACTATGCTATCTCACCGCCCTTTCCCATTTTTATTTCTTGTCTGTTATTTCTCTGTCCCTCCCATTCCTCTCTAGTCTGGTCTATTTACAGGAGCCATTAAGTGAGCAAATAATTAACAATAAACAACAGCAACAAAATCCCTGGGAACATGCTTAAATCATTAACCAAGGAAGTCCACATGTGGACTAGAAATCTGTGCATTAAAATCCTCTTTACCATCTAGGTCTCTCTACCTCTGATCTGCGGGTCTACAATGGCTTCTCCAAAACCCAATCAACTGAAATCATGGGCTGCTTCTTACTTTCGTTCGCTTTGGATGGTATTTCTTTAAAACAGGGCTCCCCCAAAGTGATGTCTATAATATTAACCTCCCTGTTCCGGAATATGGAAACTACCCTTTTACAGACACATTTGTTCATACTGATAACCTCTCTTCTTTTAAATATGATATAATCAAGAGATAACTTTGGTGATTTTCTAGCGTTTTCAGGTACACTCTGTTTGTATTTAGGGTGAGGGACAGGCATTCATCAGATCTAATTTTTAAAACCTACTTCAGTTGACAGGGATACTGTTATTTTAATATTTTTTTAAAGTGATAAATAGGATGCATGATGCACCGGGAACAGAGCACTACTTACCTATGTTCATCCAGTAAATGTGTAGGGGTGGGAGACCTTTGGGAGGAGAGCACTGGAGGACGATGGGGTCTCCTTCCTCCACCTCCAGAGGGTCAATTTTTTCTTTTGGGAATTTGGGAACACCTGGTATAAAGATCATTGTGAGATATTATTTTAAAAGGAACTTTTCACATCAGCAAATATCTTTATAAATTGTTCTTTAAAAAAAAAATAAACATTTTTAAGAAATTCCACACTCCAGGTCCCTGTTTTTCCATCTGACCTGCAAAGGTAAATACGATCAAGCTTCAGCTAAACATACTTGTGCAACTTTCAAAATTACTTCTGCACTGTGAAGTCCTAGACATAGATATTTTTGCTATGTGACATCAATAAGGCAAAAATACACCTGTGCATATTGCTCAGAGCAGAGGTAGAAATCACAGGGTTTGGTCTTTTCGGTTTTGATAGATACAGAGTCTTTTCTCTCTAAACACTGTGATTTCTTTTTGGCAATTGCATATTCTCAATCTCTTGCTTTATCGTAAAGGCCTTGAATGTCCCTGGCAACTATTCCATTCAGAGTAAAAACCACATCAAATTAGAAAAAAAAAAAAAAAAAAAATTCAAAGCCCAGGTGGGGAAAAGAACAAAAACACAATGAAAAGTCAAACATGACGACTTTAAGTTGCATAGAGAGCCAACCACCTTGGAATCACTCCAGTAAATGAAATCTTAAATGAAATGGAATTGATGTAGGAAACTTTCTAATATTTCCATTTCTGGTCTCCTTCTCATAGCAAAGTCAATTTCCTCAAAGAGCAATGCAGTTACAATGGGAATGTAAGTCAGAACTGCAGAATTTTAAATCCAACATCAATGTCTAATATTGTTATGAGTATTTATAAGGATACCTATAATTTCCAACTCAAAATGCATTCTGCCTGAATATTATAGGGTTCCTTTCAACTTTCTTGAAATGTGCATTCTAGAATTATGCAGACCCTGATGGAGAGAATAACCTCATGAAGGAATTAATCCTGCCCTGATGGACTTTATTACCAGGTGTTCCATGATTATATTTTATTCTTAATTTGTGATTCACAACCAACCATCCGGTTTCTTGGAAATCCAAAGTCCTTCTCATTTATTGCACAGTCTCTTTTGAGAAACTTTGTGCATTTCCTGTATATAGTCATGCATCGCCTCAACCTCTGTCCCAACTCTTGGGTAGCTGAGAGAATTGGCTGACATTTCTCTTATGGGTGCATCAACTATGAACGATGAATTGCTTTTTGTCTGAATTCAGGGACCTTTCAAAGCTTAGCTATGTGGGAGGCAGGGCATTACTGTGCTTGCCTCTGCACTTTGGGAAGGCAAACTTCAGTTCTCTTTCTAAATCAGCCTTACAGCAATCCCTTGGGTGGGTGGATTCCCTCTTGGTCAACTCATCCTACCACAGAGATCTCTGGAAAACATATTTGAAATGACACTCAGCTTTGAATCATGCTTTTGGTAGAGTTAGCATAAAATTTCCATTCAAAGATATAGAAGTATCTAGAGTAAGTTCACTTTGTTAAGATCCTATGGAGAAGATATCATTGCAGCTATTTGGTAAACCATTGGTTTTAATCAAAGGCCAATGTTATTCGAGTCATTCTGTAGGAAGAACACCTTAGGCAAATAAGAGGTTGCAACTAATAGAAAACTGTCATGTGCCCAAAGTTTCAAATTCAAATCACTTGTTTTGTGCTAGTTGCTCTAAGTGAAGCACAATACAAGCATGCTGCACCATTAGGTAACTGTTAAATCTATTTATACTCAGTTACAAGGGCAAAAGAGGAAGGAAAATGTAGATCAGAAAATGGAAGGGCCATGTAATCTTCTGTAATAAACCAACTTTACAGGGCTTAGTGTAAATACACTATTGGACGATATCTATAGTGAAGTAGCTAATTAATAAGATGCATCAATACCTAATTGGAGAGCTGCTCTCTCAGAGCATTCAGGGAAATCTAATGATTCAGAGAGGGCTGGAAGGGAAGCTCCATCCCACCATCATTAATTAAATCTAGATTATTATATAATTCTAGTTATAAAACCATAAATATGTAAACTGACTGGCTTCTAAAGCATCAATAATGTAAAAGGAAAGAAGAGAAAATTTATATGCCTACCAAATCCTTTAACACAGGCCCTAAATCTTTGGGACACTTTTGAACTAAAAATGAAATTAGTCTCAGGAAAGAGGGAAGAATGTTTATATATTTATTAATTAAACTTTCAGAAGAAACACTGTAAAGGAAATTAATTTGTCAGGATATTTCAGGTCTTACTTGACTTTGAAACTAGTTAGTCTGATGCAAGGGCAAAAAGTTTAACATTCACAGATAAATGTTAAATTTAATTAATAGAATGTAAGAGTGAGCATGAATTCAAGTGAAGAAATGACTTTATTTAAAAACAAGTCAAGGACCCGGGCACAGTGGGGCAGGCCTATAATCCCAGCAGTTCAGGAGGCTGAAGTAGGAGGATCAAGAGTTCAAAGCCAGCCTTAACAACTTAGTGAGGTCCTAAGCAACTTAGCAAGACCCAGTGTCTAAATAGAGTATTAAAAGAGGGAGTATTAAAAGAGTATTAAAAGTATTAAAAGAGGGATGTGGCTCAATGGTTAAGTACCCCTGGCTTCAATCCCAGTACCAAGAAAAAAAAAGAAAGTCAAGACACTAACTTACTGACTGTGCTTCTCTGATAATAAGCATTAGTGTTATTTAGTGTGGACAGATAAGAGACTAAAAAGTAAATTGTAAAACAACAATTTGTGTGCACGTGATGAACTACACTCTTTCAGCTCACCAACGTATTTCCAACAGTTACTCCACCAACACCAAAAATCAATCACTTAACCATGTTTTAACACCACTGGTCATGACCATGAATGGCTTCTCTGAAAAGGGATCAGAATCAACTTATACATGAGTATCTACCCAAGCAGGACTTAAAGAACCTTCACAAAATCCCATTCACCTATGTCCAGATGAGATCCATTTCCTCTCCAAATAATGTCACATCAGCAAATCAAACATTTTGCAAATTCTATCTCTTAACTGTTCTCTAAGAAGCTTTCAGGGTGAGTAGTCGCTACAGGGAAGGCATTTCTAAGAACCACGCAGAGTGTAAGTGACACTCCAATGCATTCATGCCTGGCTTCTTAGCAGCTTCCCCAGTTAGAGTCCTTCCTGGAAATCCCTGCCAGGGGAGGGTTACAAGTTACCTGCACAACAGAGAGATCAAGCCCAGCAAAGCTGCCACTACGAACTCAGTCTGAGCTCTGCAATTTCAGGTGCCCTCAGTGAGTCTTGAAAACACATCATCTCAATTCCTTCTACCCAACAGGTAGAAAAAAAATAACCTCCTTGAACTGAAATAGAGACAACTTTGGCAAAAGATTATGTATCTAGAAGATACATTGCAGGATAAACCAGTTTCTAGTCCAAGCATTAAAACCAAGAGCCTCTGCTCCATCTGACCAATACCTTTACCGTTCAGGTAGTTTAAGTAGAATTCACACGTGTACCATTTTGATGTAAAAGGAATTGGTGACTTAACCACTATCAAGTTATATAACACTACAGATTATCTTGGCCCTTAAAGAAATAAAAATCAAAGGTTTCCCTGTGTTCTCCTACTATATGATTCTGCTACTGTATTACCAAGCTATTTTCTTTTTCTTTATCTTTTTTTTTTTTTTTTTTTTTGGTGCTGGGGACTGAAACCCAGGGGTGTTTAACCACTGAGCCACATCCCCGATCCTTTCTATTTTTTTATTTAGAGACAGGGTCTCATTAAGTTGCTTAGGGCCTCACTGAATTGCTGAGGCTGACTTTGAACTTGCGATTCTCCGTGTCTCAGCCTCCTGAGCCTCTGGGATTACAGGTGTGAGCCACCCCTCCTGGCCCAAGTTATTTTCAACAAAGCGTATTGTTCTGCACAATTAAAGGATGTGTCACCTGAAAGATCGGAGTCGATGGTGTATAACACTACACGGCATCAGCTCACACATGTGAACTCTGGAGTCAGTATCTTGGGGTTAACTCTGGCTTCAACTCTTACTATGTGACTTTGATTTTTTTTTTAGGTAATATACTTCAGTTTGCTCATTCATAAAATGCAAAACACAATGACATCTAAATGCTTCATTTGTGTCAAAGTCTAAATACAATATTTCATATCAACCAACTGACATAATCACTGGCATTTAAAAAGCACTCAATATACATCAATAATAATATTCAGATAAGGCATCTTTGCAGGATACAAACAGCCGCATGTCTGGAGATGAGACAGGCAAACGATCAATGCGTTTTCCTCTGCTGTGCCGCTGATGCTCCTTGTAGCCTACATCTTAGCAACTTTGATAATTTTACGCAGATAGTTGAGAGAGGAGGTGATGGGGACACAGGGGAGGGGAGGCTGCATATTCCATGTACAGCCTGTGATTTATTTATTGAATTATTTCCCCCTATCCATCATTGGGCTAATCTTTCTATGCCAAAGAGCTTTATCTAGTTTGACTTGCTGCTCTGTTTACCGGACTGGCCTGGTGAGCTTTTGAGTGCCATAGATTTCGCCTCAATGTGCTTGGCACATGGCTTATAGCCTGCCGTCATCGTCATGAATGGAGGCGACTGAGCTCGCAGGCTGCACGCCCCCTCCCTCCAGCTTCCATCTGTAAGGAGATTTAATTGATTCCCATTTCCTGTAGAGTACCCCATTAATCCACTTAGGACCACAGTCTTCCTTTCAGCCCATGAGCACCTAATGAATTCACACAGAGGAAAGACACCAAGGCAGCCTTTTCCATGCCGGTCATTCACAAACTCTGATGAATGAGTGCAAAATCCCCAGCCATAATTAAACCTTGAAAATCCAAAGTTGTACTCTCAAATGAACAAACTGATCATCGTTGCTTGGTTTGCACATATGAGCAGAACTGAGCCTATGCTAACATACTCTGCTTTTCCTCCTCTAACCCCTCCCGAACCAGAATGTTAAAAAGCCAGGGTGGGTCTTAAGGAAATGATCCTCAGGAATTTGAGGAAGATATGCAAATGTAGGGAGCTGGCACATTAGTCACTCTAATTGGTTTTTATTAAAACATTATATAGATGATTTCATCTCTAAGTCCACCATTTCTTAGAGTATTTCAATAGCATGGAGACACTGAGTTATGACTTTTATTCTTTCTTTTATTTGTCAGCCTATCCAGGATAAATCAATCACTAATAATATGCATTCATGCGGCATTTACTCAGGAATGAAAGGAAAAATGTAAGTGCACACCATCTTTCTGATTTTTAAGGATCCTAATTAATTCATAAGACAATCTCAAATGCTACACAACTAAATGCTTTACAAACTCCAAAGAATTTACAACAGTACTGTTTATGGAGAGTCAAGGATGTGGAAACCAATTAAATAGTCATTGACTTATGAATAGATGAAAAACACAGTGAGGTTCATCCACATGATGGAATATTATTCAGGAATAAAAAGGAATGAAGTACCAATGCACGCAACAGCATGGATGAGCTGCAGAAAAGCGCTAAGTCAAAGAAGCTACGTGGAAAAGGCTGTATTCGACTCCTCTTGCATGAAATGTCCAGCAAAGTAAATTTAGAAAAGCAGAAATTTGATAGGTGAGTACTAATGATTGTCAACTGCAATAAGATATTAAGTGCAAATGAGCACAAAGAAGTTTGGGGGGATGTTGGAATTGATTAAATACAAAAATAGAACGATGTTGCACTAAATGTTTTTAACTAAAAATGTCACTCACTGTGCATTTAATACAGTTACAACTGTAACATGTGCAACATACACTGCTGAAAAGAGGACCCTTTTAACACATGGGAAAACTGGAAATGCAAACATAGGAGAATGAAATGTGACCCCATCTCTCACCCTGCACAAAACTCAAAGTGGACCAAAGACCTAAGAATTAGACCAGAAATCCAGCACCTGCTAGAAGAAAATGTAGGCCCAACACTCCACCATGTCAGCACCAGGAACCAACTTCCTCAACAAGACTCCTAAAGCACAGGAAATAAAATCAAATATCAGAAAGTGTAATGGCATCAAACTATGAAGCTTCTGCACAGCAAAAGAAACAAAAGTGTGAAGAGAGCTGGGGAGACAGCTCAGTTGGTAGAGTGCTTGCCTCACGAGCACAAGATCCTGGGTTCAATCCCCAGCACCACAAAAAATAAAAATAAAAATAGTGTGAGGAAAGAGCCTACAGAATGGAAGATCTATGCCACCTGCTTCTCAGATGGGAATTAATATCCAGAATGTACAAATAACTCAAAAACTTAACACAAAAAAATAAAGCAATGAAAAAGCCATACATTTCTCAAAATAAGAAATTCTTCAAAAGGAATTTCTTAAAAGAAGAAATCCTAATGGGCAACAAATGTATGAAAAAATGTTCAACATCTCTAGCAATTAGGGAAGAGCAAATCAAACCTGCATTGAAATTTCATCTCACTCCAATCAGAATGGCAATTATCAAAATTAACCAGGAATGGAACCACCATATGACCCAGCAATCCCACTCCTTGGTATGTATCCAAAAGATTTAAAATCAGTGTACTAGAGGGACACAGTCACATCGATGTTTATAGCAGCTCAATTCACAATGGCCAAGCTATGCAACCAGCCCAGGTGCCCTTCCACAGACTAATGGTTAAAAAAAATGTGGTGTATATATACGCAATGGAGGATTACTCAGCCATAAAGAAGAAGTGCATTATGGCATTTGCCAGTAAATGGATGGAAGTGGAGACTAATGCTAAGTGAAATAAACCAGTCCCAAAAAGTCAAAGGTTGAATATTTTCTATGACATGTGGAAGCTAATTCAAAATAGGAGGAGGGGGAAGAATTAAAGAAAAGAAAGAATAAACAGAGAAAGGGGAAAACAAAAGGAGAGGGAATTTCATCAAAATAGAGGAAAGATCAGTGACATGGGGGATTGAGGAGGACAAAGAAGGGGCAGGAAGAGGTAAGCTCAGTGGAATGAATCTGACTGAGCTTTTGTATGCGCATGCATGGATGTGGACGTGATATGGACGGTGCTACCAGTACTGGATATATCCACAGGACACTAATTAACAAAGAAAGGGTAAATTGTAAATGGATTGAAGAGGAATCGGTGGAGGGACAGAGGGGTTGGGGGAAGTGCTGGGGACTGAAATGGAACAGCTTGTGTTTCCTGATTTTGTGATTCTGTCAGGGTGTATCCTAGTGTATATTAACTAAAAAGAATGTTAAAAATCAGAGAATAGAAAAACCAGTATAGGCTGGGATAGATTAAAATGCTACCTGGAGAGACCCGCTCTGAATCCTAAAGGGTACCATAGTCCAAGTACCATTATTTATATAATCATTTAAACTCTATGGATAGATGTATAATGAAGGGAAAAAATAACAACCGTGGCTTTTCCATTTCCCACATACATACTACCACTCCCACAGGAACTTTACTAAGCCATGCATTTTGTTCACTATTAAGTCCTAAATTATTCCTGCTATGGTTTGGATACCAAAGGCCTATGTGTTAGAGGTTGGTCCACAGGGTGGCACTGTTGGGAAATGTGAGCCTTTAAGAGGCGGGGTCTAGGGGGAGGCCCTTAGGTTATTGGGGGCAGGTCCTTCCAGCATCTTGGCTCTTTCCTTTTTCTCTTTGCCCTTGGTTCATCATGTAAGTAGGTGATGTCTGCCTCAACACCAACTCAAAGCTACAAAGCTGACCCATCATGAAAATGGAACCTCAAAAACTGTGGGTCAAAATAATTTTTTTTCCCTTCATAAGTTACTGTTTTGTTTTGTTTTTTTTAAATAAAGACAGAAAGCTGACTATATTACACCTAGTTAAATGAATGGCATATGAGAGGAACTTAATGAAGACTCGTTGACTAATTCACTGACTAAATCCCTATGCTGCATCTTAGAAAATCAATTTAGTTCATTGATTTCTCAAGTATGTGTAAATGGTACATTCTGCGTGTTGGTCTATTTTTTTCCCCTTCACTCTTTGTCTAGAAAACTAAACTGCAATATTATTAAAAACAGAAAAGCTAAACAATGTGTATAAACGTCTGCATTTATAGCAAACCACAACAGGGGATTGAAAGAAATGAACTCAAACTGAAATCACAAAGCTCCTTTCAATGTAAAAGAAGAATCAATTCTCTAAAGCTTGAGAGGAAAATCTATGGTTAGAGGTTGTATGAAGTTTTAAATGGTCTCAGATTTATAAACTTCTCGGGACTGAAATGATGGTCCCATTCAACATACAGATGATTACAGAAAGCTGTCGGATGATGAAATAATTTCAGGAAAAGTCTGGAAATGATGCATAAGAAACCTAATTTATTTTGCTCTTTCCTACAGCAGCAGAAAAATAGAGCAATTACCCACTGTGTAGTTCAGATTCAACTCTCATCTCTTAACTACAAAACTATCATTTTCTGGCCAGAATTACTGATCCATTGTTCATGTGTGCACTTAGTCTGCTTAGGTAATGAGAGAAGACATTTTTTAAAAATCTTTTAATTATAGAATCTTACACTAAATCATGCCACTTCTTTCTCTGCAATAGGTCTGGTTACTGCCTTTCCCTTTGTGTCTCCATAGCAACCACTAGAATTCAGGTTAGGTATCACCCTGGTATCTTGCCTTCTAAAACAGATATTTAATCTCTTTCTCTTTTCCTTTCTCTCTCTTCTGATATTCCTCGTCTTAATTTATTTCAGTTAGCTACATGTACAGAGTTTTCTTCAGGCGTCCATTTAGGGTTCACTTAGGACAGCAAAATCTGTGATGCTCAAATCCCTCCTATATAATGATATCATATTTGCACATAATCTGCATACATCAACCCATATACTTTAAATCACCTCTAGATTATGTAAACACCTAAAATAATGGAAATGGCATAGAAATAGTTGTTCTGCTGTATGTTTAGGGGGTAATAACGAGGAAAAAGTCTCTACATATTCGAGACAGATGCAATTTTTATTTTCAAATATTTTCCATTGGAAATTGGCTGAACCCACAGATGCAAATCCCACAGAGATAGAAAGCCGACTCTCTATATAATAGTCTTAGGATTCTCAGCCACAAATTTCAAGGGAGTACTTTCTGATTCCGAATTCATGGGCATTTCCTATTGAATACCATAGTAAATTTAAACTCCTAAAGCCAATTTCCAAGGTCCTTGTCAGTGCTGTGCCAATAACTATTGCTATAATATCTCAATAATCCAGAACATCTGCTTCAGATGGATCATTATGCTACATTCTCACTCATTTTGAGTATATAAAAAGGTCATCCATAAAACAAATGCATAGAATATAAAGAAATACAACTAAAATCTTTCATGCATCAAAGTAAATGAATATGTTTATTTTTCATTATAAAGGTTGTACATCATTTAGTCGAATTTACTTTCTGTATCTCTAGTATTTCTCCCTTCACTTTATTCCATTAAGTTGGCTCATTCATTTTCACCTCAAAACCATGTTACCTAAGAAGCTTACATGACTGAATTTTATTCTTCTTCTTTTCCTAAGTTTTTAAGATGATAAATATTCCTCTAAATAATGTTCTCACTGCATCAAGCATGTTTTGTTACATAGAATTTCACTATCCACTTTGCTTGACAATATTTTCTCTTACTACTATGGTTTAGATACGAGGTATTCCTGAAATGCTCAGGCATGAGACAACGCACGAAAGTTTAGAGATGACATGATTGGGTTATGAGCGCCTCAGCCTCATTAATGCATTAATCCACTGATCAGGATTAACTGGGGGGTGACTATGGGCCGTCAGGGTATGGATGGAGGAGGTGGGTCACTGAGGGCATAACTTTGGGGTTTATATTTTGTCTCTGGTGAGTGGATCTCTCTCGACCATGCTCTGAACACACCCTTCCACCATGATGTTCTGCCTCACCTCTGGGCCAGAGTCATGGTGTCAGTTATCCATGGAATGAGGCCTCTGAAACTATGAGATAAACTTTCCCTTCTCTAAGCTGTTCTTAACAGGTCTTTTGGTTACAGCAGCAAAAAAAAAAAAAAAATCTGACTAAAACACCACATCTTATTGAACCCATGAGTCAGTTAGAAAATGTTAATGAGTTTTCAAATATATAAGGAGTTTGGGGATTCCATGTACGTTGACTGTAACTCAATTACATTTTGATCTCATTTTCTTCATAGCTGAAGGTTATCAAATATGATTTTTCTTCCCATACCTATGAAAAAACGCATTCCACAGTTTTAGATACAATACTCTATACATATTAATTAGCTGGAGTTTATAAATGGGTTAAATTTTTATGGGGTTACTGATGTTTTTCTCTGATTGAGCTATGAAATAAGCAAAGAGATGTCTCACTGTTATGATAGATTCCCCTATATATCCTTTCAGGTCTACTTTTGTTTTATATATTTTTGTATTATGTATCCTAGTGAATTAACCTCCAGGAGGGTTTTTAAAAATAGAATCTACTTGGACTGATATTATGAATACCTACCTTCATTTGGAAAACATCTATTCTAAATAGCTCATCCATCTCTTCAGTTTTAACAATATGGTTTAGATATGCCATACTACACTTTATAGATTCTTTTTAATTTGGAGCATTTATTCCATCTACTTACATCTTCCATTTATGATACATCTAGATCTACTTCTTCTATTGTTCTCCATTTCTGCTTATAAATAACACCCTTAATGGCAAAGTGATTTACAGTCGGTCATGATTATTACAGATGACTTGGTCTCCTCTGCTAATGGATACCCACGTTATTTAAGTGGGACCGTTTAACTTTCTATTTATTTAATTTTTGCTTCTTTATTGGTTCTTCTTAGTTATACATAACAGGAAAATCCATTCTGATAAAATTATACAAGCAAGGAATGAATCTTATTCTAATTAGGACCCTATTCTTGTGGGTGGGCATTATGGTGATGGTCACTTAGGTATTTTCACATGCGTATGCAAGAATATTATGTAAGGTTTATTTTATTGTCTTTCCTATTGCTATTCCCCTTCCTTCCTTTGGTTCCCCTTTGTCTAATCTACTGAACTTCTCTTCTCCCTCTCCTCAACCCTTTATTGCGGTTTAGCTTCCACATATAAGTGAAAATATTCGACCTTCAGCTTTCTTGTGATTGGTTTATTGCACTTGGCTTGACAATCTCCAGCTCCATCCATTACTGGGACCATGTTACTTGCTTTGTTCCAGTCAACAATATAAGAGAGCTGCCTGGTAGCCTCACATTGGAGCATTTAAGGGCCTGTGCATACTGTTTATGCTCACTGTCCCAGAGTCGTGAACCAAGGTGGAAAGTTTCATGTGTCTCCATCAACTTAAATCATCTTGCCCCTCAGTGTTGCCCAAGCACAACACTGCTTATCAGATAATACATACATGTGTGTTGACACTGAAGCTTTAGAATCTTCTATGACTGCAGATTACTTTAGCTGATCTAATAATATGTTTAACTCAATCCTCATCTTAAGCAGCCCAGCAAGGATTATTTTCTCTCATACCAGATCTAAGGTTAGAGAAACAGCAAAATGACGCTGCTTTCCAAAGCCATTCAATCTTCAGTTATCAATACCTGGAAGAGAATTTCCCTCCCCATAAAAGATAAGACACATATAAGCAGATGAAATCAACATAGCTCTATTCCACGACAGTCCGACGCAAGACTTCTTTCATAACTTCACTACAACTGTTGTAAATGAAGGTCCCGTTGGAACACTTACCTGGAACTATGAATTCTATTTCTTCTGACATAGCCACTCCTAGTTTATTGGATGCAAAACAGCGGTATTTCCCTTGAAAGTGAGCTATGTGCCCCTCGTTTGGGATCTTAAATGTTCCAGAATGGTTCGACACGATTATCCGAGGGTCAGAAAGATCGAAAGGCTTGTCATCCTTGGTCCAAGTAAACCTACAAGATAAAAACCAACTTAACGATCCAGAGAATCCTAACCATTCTTAATCTTTAAAGGCGTTTATAAACAAATACACAAAGTGACAAAACCAAGACATTCTATGGTAAAAACGGGATACAGTGGAACACGATACAATATAAACAAGGTTCTCAAAGAATCTGAGAAATCTTACAAACCATACAGAGGTAGTTACAACGGAGAGAATAAAACCAAAGGCAGGTTTTTTTTTTTTATTCCTCTTTAAGTTTATTTAAATTATTTTTTTCCAATAAGAAATGTAATGCAGGATCATTATTTATAGTTTAAAGATTGCAATAAATATAAATGTACAATATAATTGTGTGTGTGTGCACGCATATGTGTGTTTGTGTAAAGAGCTCATTCAAAATCAAAAATACACAGGCACGTTCTATTAGCTAGTCATGTATTAGCATGACTAGCTAATACATGATACATTTTGAAATTTGTCACACATCCAAGACCATGCGAAATATACAACTTTGCCAAATGAATTGTGTAGGTTTTATAATGGTAATTAGCATATTTTTATTACTCCTTTATCTTCTGTCATATGGTTACGATTTTACCTACTTAGCAATTTCAATTTTTCCCTTTCATGAGTAAAACTAGGAAAAACAACCCTACATATATGGTTTTTTTTTTTGGGGGGGGGATACTGATCCAAATATTTTCTTTAAGCTAATTCCGACAAAGTAAAATAATTTTTTTTTTTTGGATAAATGTGGGAGAATTGGGTTTCAGAACAAAATATATTTAATATATACATATTAATAAAAATATATATTTGTATGTTTATAAATATATATACTTATATAATTTATATATTTATTTTTATATATTTTAATATATTATATATACATATTACATATATTTATATATTTTTGTATATTTTTAAACTACATATACAGTTATATTCCCATTCCATTATTAGAGAGCCTCAGTTCAGTGATATAATTTTTTACATCACTTGGGTAGCATGTAAAATAAGGAGACTTTATTTTCAGAGAATTAAGCATCACTTGCTTGGAAACCTCACTTAGAAGCCCTGAGCTTCGGTGCTGTGCAGGTTCATAATTCAACAAGTTTGCGGTAGTCAGATTAAAAATCAGAAGGAAGGATTGCGCACACTTCATGGTTATTTGCTTTGAAGGGATACTCACACAGGTGGCGGATTTCCTTTTGCTTCGCATTCAATTTGAAAGTATTCATCGAAAGGAAAGGCGACTTGCACTTTGGACTGTTTAGTGATTGTAGGAACCTGTGGAACTAAATGGTAAAATATGTACTTAAAGAGCAAATTCCTCAAAGTTGGGCAGGGTCAACTGAGTTATCACAGAAATACTTCGACTTGCTTTCTAAATGGGCAAGTTACCGGATGATAGCAGAGTGGAATTCATAGATGTTGAACTTCCTCTTTGCAACTATATTCTCTGCTAAGGAGTGTCCTTTCCTGACATCATTTTGTGTTGCTACACATAATCATTTTACTTAACCCCAGAAAAATGTCATGATTTTTAAAGGAAAAGAAAAATAGTCTTATCACCATCTTAAAATGTCTGTCTTTAAAATGATTGGCATCCAGTCTATGTTGACATGAGTATACAGTTTACATTGTTCCATCTTTTAGAAAATTTCTGCTTATAGCTTTCCATGCTTCCATATAGACATTAAAATTCACTGCTTTTCCATTGGTTGTTCCCATTGATAGGCTCTGAGATACTTGACAATTCTATTATTGGACATTACAGTTTTTCATTTCTTTCTTTCCAGGTAACATATATTTGAATAGTTATCTGAGATTTTCCTATTGAATTACATATAGATTTTCCTATTGAATTACTGTCTTGCAATAAATTTCTAGGCAAGGACATTAATAACAATGATGCTAAATAAATGCTAAAATCATTCTACCCAAGGACAGACAGCTCCCACAAGAAACACGTGGTTATAGTGGATCCTTGCCACCAGTGAACACTAACATGGAATAAAGATTCCGAGAAACCTTTTACTATTGGTTATAAAGGAAAACATGCCCTGCTGATTGTCTTTAAATTTTTATTTCTGTTGACTGGTTTTGTTAAAATAAGTTTTCCCATTGACTTGCTGAGCATTTGTCATTTTGCATTTAAATTTTTTTCTTTTCTCCCTTTAGTTATTTCTATTTCCCCTTATAAAATGTAACCAACAAATATGCATTGATACAAAAATAACAACTAGTTCATAAAATGTTGGTTGTTGCTGTTAACAGATATTTCCTGTTCAAGGTATCCCCTCATCCTTTAACACACTGTTAGTGTTTGGCAAGTTAAATATGCCTCAAAGCATGAGAAAAACTTTAAAAGTTAGGGGTGACTTCACCTCTTACCTCGTTAAGCAACTCGACTGCCATGATTATTAAATAATGAACTAAAATCATAAGTTAATAAACAAAATGCATTTCAGATACAGATCTGGAGCTGATTGTGGATTATGGCACAGATAAAAAAGCACGTATAGAGATTCCATGCTTATGAACAGTCAATATTTCTCAAATTGAGATGCTCCTTTTTTTTTAGCACAGTCCCTCAAAATTCTAAGAAAGCCACCAGGTTGCATTCTTAAGGAAATGAAAATGGTTTGATACCAGGAACCGTCTTTGGCAAGTATATTTTGAGAAATGCAATGGGCCCACAGGCAATAAGTCTGTGTAGATGACGAATATTCCCCAGCACAGGGACAAATTGAATAGGACCCTGAAACTGGGACACTGACCAGGCCCTGAATCACTGTCCTCACAATCATGATATTGAGGATACAGCCTAAATGAGTGGTTTTTTAAGCATTTTAGTCTCAGGACCCACTTACCTTCTTAAGAATTATAAGACAGCTTGAAACACTTCTGTTCATACAGGTTATAGCTCATATTTATAATACGAGAAATTAAAAAAGAAAATCATTTAAAATGTTAATTCATTTCACATAATTCTATGCATTTTAAAATAAGTAACATTTAGCCAAAAGCACTAAAATGAGGAGAGTAGCATTTTAATGCCAATCTCTAATTTCTCAAGGGAAGGCGATGATGTCCTCCTATCTATTTCTGCATTCTTTCTATTGCAAGAGGTTGATTTGTTTGAAGATATGAAGAAAACTCAGCCTTATACATATATGTAGTTTAGTGACACGGAACATTTTAGAGTCTTTTCGGCTGATTGAGGATCTTCTCCCTGACTAGGACACCAGAATTCAGAAGTGGTAGTTTCTAAAAATGCTTATTGTAATGCAGACTCTGCAACCTACCAATAAACATTTTGTGTTCTGGTGCATTAGACAAATTTACCTATTATATTTAACTTATGCATGATTTTGTAACATCCCACAGTGGTCACTTGGAAAAGTTATCAATTCCATAACTCTTCTAAACAGAAACACATTTCATCACAGTAGACCAAAAATTCACTCTTGTTCATCTCACCCCTGATGCAATAGGAAAAGTCGTAAATGTTGGAAAACTCTCATGGTCACAGTAGAGGATGTAAGTTTTCCAGGATTCTAATTTTTTTTTGAAAACTTCAATTTTATCATGGACAGTCATATTACCAGTTGTTTATCTCGAAGTGACAGGCTTATGGGGTTCATTTGAAAGAAAATCTGTGAGCAATCATAATTCATCTGTCAGTCATGCGTTCAAGTGAAAACAGCCTTGGAAGAGCGCATCTTCATGCTAGACTTCTGCAGAACTGCCTGATGTCTGCTGGCCTGCCAGTGCATCCCAACCCCAGGACAAGGTAGTCAAGGCTGGAGAGTCAATGAAGTTAAGAATGCTTAACGATTTCAGCAGTGCCAGTCTCCAACACAACTGCTCTGCTCTGCTTTTGGTTTTCTTTAGCCATGAGGAAAACCCTGAGCCCTGTTAAGCATGGTTTGGAGTTCAGGTCTGATTTGTGCCTAGGAAACAGCTTTCCACTTTTGCTTTTGTACCACTGGTATCAATGACATGAAGGGAAACAGGCCATTTCAAAACAATTTGGCCTTGATTGACCACCTCAATGGGTCTCTGGGACTGCAAGGTCTACAAACCAACCACATGGTAGGCACTGACCATCAGCCTAGAATAATAACTCACTTCTCTTCCCAATTCCAAAATTACATTTGCTTTTTCTTTCTCTAACAAATCTGATAAGAGAGTATTACTAACTTATGAGTATTAACAAAGTTCAGTTATCTGTTGTATATTCATACGCATTTTTGTAATATGCAAAAAAAAATCCACATATTCATTGCATTTACCTTGTTTTTGATTAATAGCGTTTCTAAGTACAGGAGGTCTTGAGCACATTGCAAATTTGTATTATTTAAATCTTATTAGAGACATAAATGGGCAGGGAAGAAACACAATGATGAGAGTCCCTAAGACATCAGCTAATAACTTGAGAACAACTTGTTTATTACAACATTATTCTTTCTTGAATTTGCTAAGGTTGTAAAAGCTCAGCAATAACTAATTATTCAGGGAATGGAGCTAATAACCTTTGGGTATTTATATGAATATATATTCTACATTATAAATCCTTTCCTCTATAATTAGGCCAATTACAGAGACACCAGACGCGTTGACATTCAAATTGGATACCTGCCTTAGACACGTTTACCCGAGAGTGCTCTAGAGGACTGAAATAAACAGATACTATTCAGTTGCTCTGAAAACAAGCCATTAATATTTTATAACAACTGTCATCAGAGGACATCACAGCACAAGACTACGTAAGTCACTGAGACAACCAGGAGACAAATGTGTGCCGTGGATTAATACCAAATTTCACATCTCTCAACACCAATCAGAGAGAGAGAAAAGAGGGAGGGAGAAGCCATGTGTGAGAGAATGGGGTCAGGAATCTGAATGAGGAATGTTGGTGGCTTCCATGCTGCTTGGAACTCGGCATCACCTTCTCACACAGCAGAATCACTCAAGGGAAGGGTGCTCTGGACTCTCGGTCTACAGTGGGGCTGATCCAGAATAAAATTCCACGTATTGTACAAAGGCTGAAAGATTTGCACCAAAAGTAAATAGCACTTTTAATCCGTTTCTCTGTATGACAGGGAGCAAAATTCCTTAAGAAATGGGAATCATGAAACAGAGGCTGAACCACCCGTTATAAATAGTAGAGGAGGGATTCCCAGCTGGAGAGGCAGGGGTTGAACGGGAAGGGTCCTGTGTGATGGGAAACTTGCTCCATCAAATCATTTAACACCCGCCTCGGACATGGGTTTAAAAACACATTATGGTATATAGTCAGAGAGTTGTTTTCTTCTCTATCCATATTCAGTCCGAGTACTTCAAAAGGAAGAGTTTCAGTTCAATATTAGCACTTTTCTAAAGTCAGTGAATGTGGTAAGGTCAGGACTGTTTGTCTAGAATTTAGGTGATCCACAATGATCATGTCCAATGCCATGATCCTAATCAACAACCAACGCCTCTTATAACTCTCCAGATTATATATGGAACAGACAGAGGAATTATAGTTGAACTACATGGTAAAAATTTCTCAACAACCTTTCAAGGATCTTTAATGACCTACATTCTTACAGCACAAGAAAAATTCTCCAAGTACCTGTATTCCATACCTGATATATTGTTACGTAAATTGTGCTTGTAGATGTACAATTTTTGAATGATTAATTACTATAATTTGTTAAAACTGATTTAGGATGGGTTACATTGCATCTGGTTTTACCAACAGATGTTAAGAAATAAATATTTACAGTACCACTAACTCTTAATACGAGTTTACACTACTTAATATGCTAGTCTTGGAGATAACGCCAGTTTATTATTTCAGTTATAAAATGACCTTTTGTTATTTTCACTATTCTTTTCATTCAAAATCTATAATTATTTTAAGAATACAAAGTCTACTCAATTTTTGTCACAACTTGTTGAATGCCGGTAACTTCAAAATAATAATTATCCTAAAAATAAATTGACTTAAACACATAAATATAAGAGGTGTTTGTAATATTTTGGAGTGTCTTAGACATATGGTAAAAATCACCTCATTTACCAGTCATATTTCTTGTTATAGGCCATGTTTGCATAAAAGATAAAATCCTCAGCTACACAAATAATTAGAGTAGCCCAATGTCACCCATCAAAAATAAGAAAAGCAGGCATGAAATCCTGAAAGATTGCTGGAAAATATGTAGAAATATGAAGGAAAAGTTACATTCTCAAATCACAAGTATTCTACTTAAAAAGTGAAATGCAAATGTAAAATTTCACAATAGGTATTGAAAGCTGTCACCGTACCTGAGAGTGGTATTTCAGTTGCTGTTGACAATTTTAACAGGAGGAGAATCAGAAATGTGGTTACTCCTCTTCCACTTAAAAGTGTCCCCATAGCTCTTCAGGAAGGACGAAGTTCAGAAAAATTGAAAATGTAATGCCTCTCTTCCTTTTTCTTTAGGACTGAGCAGAATGTGAAGAACCTGGAGACTCTAAAAATGAAGAGAATAATATATTAGTTCATGTACTCCCATGTCAATATCACAGAAATAAATATCAGTTTGAAACCATTTTAATGAACCTGTTCTCTAAAAATTCCACAAAAATATGATGTGTTTCTTCTTTATATGCAAAATACATGATAGTTGATATACAGAATATTGTAAATCATGAACTTTTTTTTAAACTAAAAATCATAAATTTACATAGGGCAATGTTGTTTGATTCATTCTGTTATTTTAATCATGAACTTTTCATGGGAGGCTGAATTAGGAGGATCGCAAGTCCAAAACCAGTCACAGCAACTTCGTGAAGACCTACCCTCCCAAGCTGCTGGGATTACAGGTGTGTACCACCACAACTGGTAGCATAAAATTTTTTAAATTATTTATTTATTTTTCATAGGCTGCATTTTGTTTCATTGTACACAAATGGGGTACATCATTTCATTCGGCAGATGAATGGATAAAAAAACTGTGGTATATATACACAATGGAATATTATTCAGCCATAAAGAAGAAAACTATTATGGCATTTGCAAATAAATGGATGGAATTAGAGAATATCATGCTAAGTGAAATAAGCCAATCCCAAGAAACCAAAGGCCTAATGTTTTCCATAAAATTTCCCAATGAATGATTTGTGCCCATCAAAGCAAATTTTATTTAGAAGGCACACTAGCACACTGTACTAAGTGTCAAGGGCTAGGAGAATGACTTCACATAGCTGGTTTCATTAAAAAAGGCAGCTCTTTTACAATCAATTTTTTATATCAAGCACTGAACCCTATCAGAGTCATTACTAAGGATCACAAAGATAAATCTTGGATTCTTCTGGTGAAATAACTTGTCATGTTCAATCTTGTCTCAATAGAAGGTGAATATTTTTAGCAAGAAATAGAAAAGAGTAAAATAAAGAACAAATAAATGAAGATAAGCCATTTTCACTAAACTTTATAGATGTGGGTTTGATTCAAACAGAAAGTAATACCTTACACGATTTAAGCAAAATGTCAATTCACTCCAAAGTTACAGAAACAGAGTAAGGATAAAATTTCAGTTTTCCTTTACTCTGATAGTAAGATATGTCAATTTTTCCCCAAAACACTGTGATAATGGACATCTAATTCTTAAAAATCACAACAGAATAATAATTTGCTCTAAAATATATTATTTTTTCAAATGTCTTAATTCCCTGTATTTTTCCCCTGAAAAGTCAATTACTCTACTTATTCAGTTAGAATTTATTTTTTTAAAAAGAAGAAGAAAGTGAAGACAAAAACAGAGACAGTCACTAAATTTATATTGAATTCCAGGTATTTTGACTTTTAAATTCACAAATTGCAATTTAAGAGATCAGAGACCTATGTCTTTCCTATACATGAGCAGTAGATCAAAATTTAAGTACTATATGATGTGATTATTCTCTTTTAAAATTTGGGAACTTTTAAGAGACAGTAATCCTATTTATATTTTTATTTTAAGAAAAATTAGATTGAACCAAAATAAGTTAAATTGATCCTCTATTTACATTCTCCCCCAAACTGAGCTAGAATAAAGGCGATACTCTACTTTCTCTGATCTCAATTATTCCATCGGTAAAATGGGAGTTAAGAAAAAAAATCAACTTAGCTTGCTTTAGAACGTTTCTTAAAAGGAGAACTTTTATCAGTAATTTAAAACACTTTCAAGTGCTACAGTATGTTAATTGACACCCCTTTTCTTTTTTGGAGGGTACCAGAAATTGAACTCAGGGGCACTCAACCACTGAGCCACATCCCCAGCCCTATTCTGTATTTTATTTGGAGACAGGGGTTCACTGAGTTGCTTAGCACCTTGCTTTTGCTGAAGCTGGCTTTGAACTCACGATCCCCTTGCCCCTGGGATTATAGGTGTGTGCCACCTTGCCCAGCTTTGACATCCCTTTTCTAAGGAAGTGTTATTCTAATCAACCAAATAAAATACAGAAAATGTTGATTTTATTATAAAAAGGAGACACGGATCACACTAGATAAACTGAGCTTTACGCATTTGTACAAACTTGGGAGACACCAAATCACGAATCTATTTCAAAGATAAAAAGCCTGGAGAAAATATTAATACCTTATCCTTTTTTCCTTCTGTTCTCTTCTGCAACAGTGTGATAATGATGACATAAATTCATTATTTACAGTTCCACATCACTCCTTACCTGCAATGTATTTTTTAATATTCTATTCCATGAATACTTAATGCTGATTACTTTAATGACATCTCATGCAAGTGTTTAATGAGCTGCCCTCTATTTGCAAGAGGTAAGGCTTTTTAGAAAACAATATTTCCAGATTAATATTTCATACATCTTCCCACTCTGATATAAGGACAACCAAGTAAGTGAGAACAGACAAGATCAATTTCAGTTACTTTCCTAATTTGAGCGGGTAAGTTCCCTAATTGCTACAGACACAGACTCTTGGCAACTAATTGTTCAATAGTGCCGATCTGACTTTGGGATTCCAATGGTATTCAGTACACGGTCCCGACCCACAAAATTATGCTCCATGAAAGATGCCACATTAAATCGCTGCCTTAAACAAAAAACAAACAACAACAACAACAAAAACTACTTATTCAGAGACCTAAAGAACACTGATAACTTCATTAGTTTCCAGAATATGGATCATGGTTAATTCTACATCTGACCTTACCTCCTATAGGGAATGGCTTCAATCTACCTGAGGTATGTAGGCTCATAGTCTATAACATTAAAATCACTGAAAGTTAATGTGTCACCCCCTGCGAGCAAGATTCCATTACGTGATGACAGAAGACCCCAAATAGCTTTCAGAGAGAAAAGGAAAGTCAGCCTTAATTTCATTGTCGGATGCATAAAGGGCACTTTGCTCTGTAATCCTGTTTTACAACAATAAGACAGCAATAAAATTATATGCCCATTCATCTCTCTTGAAAGAATACGAGGTTAAGTCCTCATGCCAGACCGTAGAGCTAAAATCCATTATTGGAACTCAGGATGGAACTGATACTTAAGGCAAGAGTCAAATATACTAAATTATTATTATTATTTTTTTGCAGTGCTGGGGTATACTAAACTATTTTTGAGACCCAGTCACACAAAGCTGGTATCTGAGAGTTTATGTTAATTTTAACTCAGATCCAAAACCAAATTAATTAATTTTCCTGCATCTGGATAAACTGGGTTTCATCTTTTTACAATTTTAACTCCTCTTCAGAAAGAAAAATAATCACCCCTGCCATCTAACTGCAGAGACACCATAGTGTCATATCATACAATTGATCCATCCTGACCACCTGGGTTTTTCCAGGTGCCTGGTGGGTTAAGAATTAAGAGCATTACACACACACACAGGACATACCTCATACTATTTCTGATGCAACAAAAGGAAAAAAATGCTCTCTGCACTTTTTCTAAACAAAACCCTTTAACATATTACAGCATCAATATTATAAAGTGACCACATAGATCCCTCCCTCTAATTTTCTTTTCTTTTCTTCTTTCTTTCTTTCTTTCTTTCTTTCTTTCTTTCTTTCTTTCTTTCTTTCTTTCTTTCTTTCTTTCTTTCATTGTTGAGGATAGAGCTAGAGGTCTCGGGCATGCTGAGCAATCACTCTATCAACCAGTTCTGATCTTTGTAACAGAATTCCCATGGTGGCAAATCTACATACAAATTCACCTCCTTGGCTTAAATTCATCCTCTGCCTTTGAAAGGAAAGGGGAGATGGCTAAGCTTTTGTAGATCCCAAGCTATGGAGGCCAGCTGACCCACCAAAAAGAGAGAGAGTAATGTGCACAGGATATGATTGTGAAAATGCAGTCAGCACAAAACACCATGTACCATGTGGCCCAGGGCAGGTAACCTCCCTCTCTCGCCATCCCTGCTAGTGCCTGGGGTAGTGGTTGCACTATAACATAGATATCAGGTGTCATCACAGGAAGACCAGGCTAGATGCAAACTTCACGGATCAGCTCAGCTCTTTTATTCACGAATGGGGTCATGGTTCTGATGGACCCACTTTCCTGGTGGAAAATGAGCCACTGGCCAAAGGAGGAGTTTGGGCTTATATAGGTTATTTTGAGAGGTGACTTAGTGAGTGTGTCAGATTGGGCCTTCAGGAATTTGGGTTTTTGGGGTGGGGGTTGGTGGCCAGCACCTGGAGAGGATTTGTCTTGGAAGAGATTAGTGTTTCCTAGAGACCATCATCCTAGGTTTGATGAAACACTTTCTCCCCACCAGTGGCCAGCATCTGAAAAGGATTTGTCTTGAAAGAGATGAAAGCTATCAGTGTATGACTTTCTTTTTACTCCCTTTTCCCAGGACACACTATCTTGGGGTTTTTCATTTTCTATATTCAACATTAGGATTAGGTCGGGTAGTGTGTAATGAGCACAGAAAACTGAATGCAATTTAATAATAGTATAGTGATGGTCACCTTATTCTTTTTTTTATTTTTTTTGCGGTGCTGGGGATCGAACCCAGGGCCTTGTGCTTGCAAGGCAAGCACTCTACCGACTGAGCTATCTCCCCATCCCTCGCCTTGTTCTTAATGATGATAGGACTGGCCTTTATTAACATAACAGTATTCTAATCCAAGCAGGATAGTTAACTCGTGCTGCTTCTATGAGAATTACAAAATCATAACAACTGACAATATAAAAATACATTCTCTAAAGCATTTAGGGGCAAAACGGTATCAAGTGATTTGAGGTACACTAAAAATTTAGAAAGCAGGAGAGTATGGTGGATTGTTTGCAAATCCAAGAACCTCCTCAACTGTCCCTGTCTCATACTCACACATGTTTAAGATGACTTTACAGGGACCGGGGATGGAGCTCCGGGGTGAAACACTTGCCAAGCATATACAAGGTCCTGAGTTCAATCCCCAGCACTGGAAACCAAACCGAACAAAAATGACTTTACAGATCTTCACAGGAAGCCATTTCTGACTCTGACCTCTCACATCTGTCAGGCTTTGACCTAAGGAATTCTGGGTCTATATCCCAACAAGCCAAGCAAGATTTTACTCTTTTTCTAGCTCTGGGAACACTGCTCGGCTACCCTGAGAACTCTGCTGTCAGATGACAGTCACACCCCGTGTCATCACTATAGTGCTGACCGACAGTTAGTCAGCCACGAAACGTCAAAGGGCAGCCATCCTAGACCAGCCAGCCCCCAGTGACCTGCAGCTGAACAGGAATGCAAAAACCAGCTTCTCCATGTCACACAAGAATGGCTGAGGTCAGCGAATCTACCCAAAGAAACAGGAGACTCGGGAACAACAGTATGCTTTTCATTTTTTTAAATTAGGAGGTTATGGTGTGGTTTGCAACACAGAAATGTCTGTTTGATATCAAAAGGACGGGATAACAGAATTGAAGAAGTATCAGTAATTGTTTAAGGTGTACAATATACATGGAGGTTCTTTATTTCAGGATATATTTTAACATTTCCATAATTCTGTATTATTTTTACTGCAGACTGTTTTAAATTCTACTAATGAAACATGGAGAGGCAAAAAAAGAATGAAAATGAGTTAAGAATAAATTCTTACCTAGGACAATTTACATACATATATTCCACCCCAATAAACTAAACATAAAAAACATATTTTAAAATTAGTTCAAAGGCCAAAAGCTTTTCTGACTGTGCTCTGAATAATAATCATCTCCTAATAATCACGTCTTGTTCACCTAATGGTAATGATGTCATGTTTACTGAGAACTTTTGACACTGTGGTTCTTTCGTGGTCGAAATGAATTGCAAATAATTTTATTTTCCCATTAGCAAATCAAATTATTCAAATTTTTATGCTGGAATTTAAAAATGAGGAGGTTTCTTCTTCATCCTAGAAAAGAAGCAAATCTGATTAGCGTGGTGAATGGAGAAAAAGCAACTTAGGTAACCAGTTTGGGATAGTGTATTTTGTCTTATTGATATTTTTCGTATCCTTGCCATTTTTCTCTCAATCTTTATTCACAAACATGTTCACGTCACATTTCTAAAGAGAAAATTTAACAAAGTAAATCCAAAGTGGGGGCAGGGAAGGAAACTCTTAAGATCACTGTTCTAAAAACCCATACTTCTACAGCATTCACTACATACAGCATAAATGTCAGTGATAGTCCATGTACTATTTTGATAGAAGACATGAAATGCACATAGCCAAAAAATAAAATCAAGTGTGACAGACATCCTTTTTGCTAAGAAACAACTTATTGTTTTAGCCACTGTAAATTCCAGGGACTGGAGTTCATTTTGCATTCTCAATCATTCCACATTTTTCTGCTTGGAAGCTGGAAACAGATCCACAGACAGCAGGCAGGGATACGTTATGCGACGGGTACCCAAACAATAGTGTGAAAAATAACTCCCTGGATTTGTGTAATCGTCTCAGCCAGTGTTGCAACTTGGAATTGTTTAAAGTTTCCTTTTTCCTCCACACCAGAAGGGCTTAAGAGTCCCTGAGCTGCATCAAGCAAGGTGCCTGATATAAAGCCACTTGACACTTTCTTGATGGAGTGCATGTCACCTTCGCTTCCCTCTGACCCCAGCTGTCCCTTTATGAAGCAGCTTTCTATGTGATTGCCAGGCTAGGGTAAATTGTTGGCCTGATTTGGAATCAGGTTGCTGGGGGCGGGGGGTGGGGGCAGCACATTTCCATAAACCTCAAGTGGGACCAGAATCACTCAACACCTTGAAGCTGAGGAAGGATAAACAAAAAGAAAATTAAAAGGCTTTTGTTCAATCACCTGCTTGGCTAATACCATAAATCAATTTACAAGTGTCATAAACACAGTAATTCTGAAATAACCGTTAATGGCTTCTCCCTCTGAAAACGAAGAAAATATTGTACATTACAGCCATATCCATCCAGACTCCTGTTTCATGTCACGGAAGTGACAAGACAAAGGAATTGCTTGAAGTGTTAATTCATCCTTCCTGCAGAGCTGGCATATTTTTATACAGTGGTTCAAAGAAATGTAGATCCCATCATAAGCACATTGATTTTACTGGAAAAACATCTGCTTTAGTTAATGCGGGATAAACTAATATTAATAGTAGCATTTATTTAATTAATTAGGTCACTACTATAGTTGAGCACTGGTGGCAATATAACTGAGTTTAACACTCTCCCATACACATACACACAAACACACACATACTTTTTTTATTTACATATACATCTGGCAAATAGTACATTGCAAGGACATCTAATTCAAGTTTTTTCAGAGTGGAAGATGATAAAGAAAATTGCCAAAAATCAAGGTCATTCGGCTGTAGGAATGGAGAATATGATCTCACATCTCAACACGTAAGTTACCTTCTGAGTTATTTTTCACAAACACCTTATTTGCCAGGGATGATCATCTAGGGAAGATTTCTTGAATTAAGGGAAACCCACAGATGTTCTAGAACGTCCCTAACTCAAGTGTGCAGCTCAGCACATTCTCCTGTGTCTATAAATCTGGGTAACCACTTCTCACATCTCTTAAGGAGTTGTAGTCAGCCAAAACATTGTATTAGCTTCATTCCCATAAGATTTTAGGTGGTCGGTTCTCAAGATGGTCAGCTCCTCTATCTACCAGATTCCAATTGGAGTAGCGTTTCCCTAAGAGCAAAGTGTGGATCATGTGGGCGCAGGTTGAACGGTCGCAATAACTAGGGAGTGCTACTGGTGATTAGTAGGCAGGAGCCATGGATCTGAAATGACCTCTTGGGACTTAGCACAGTCCTTCCCAAAGAAACATGACCCCATCTGAAATTGCTAACCCCGTGGGGAGGTAGGCTGGTGTTTTAGGATGCTCGGTGAGAAGAAAGCTGTGGGGTCAACACAACGCATGTACTCTACGATGGAAACAGTCACTTTGGAAAGCAGTTTGATGACTCTCACAAAACTCGACAAACTCTTAGCATGCCGGTCAGCAACTGCACTCCTTAGGTCGACCCAAAGGGATCAAAAACGTCACGCAAAACTCTGCACACAGATGTTTACAGCAGTCTTACTGGTAATTGTCAAAACTAGGAAGCAACCATGATATTCTCCAGCAGGTAAATGCATGAACTGTGGTACTTACCAAGGATGGCATATGAGCGCTAGAAACAGAGGAGTTACCAGGCCATGAGAAGACATGGCATTGGTCAGTGAAAGAAGCCAATATGGGAAAGGGCTACTACTCATCGGCTATTTCAATTATATTACATTCCAGGAAAGATGAAACTAGGGAGCAGGTAAAAAGATCAATGATTGCCAGGGATTAGGGAGCAGGGAGGAAAGACAAGAGACAGGCCATTATATATTTGTCCAGACCTTGGAATGACTGTACACCATCCAGAACCAGCCTCAGTGTCAAATGTGGATTGGGGATTTTTGATGTGTTAACGTAGGTTCATCCCTTCAAACAAATGTTCCACGTTGGTGGGGGAATATTGATAATGGGGGATTGTGCTATTTCGGACAGGGGGAGAGAAGGAAAATTTTTGCATTTTATGGTCAATTGTGCTGTGAAACTTAAACAGCTCTAAAGACTAAAGTATACCAAAAAAAAAAAAAAAAAAAAAAAAGAGCCAGAGAATGAAAGAAATATGTATAAGTGAAAATAATTATGACATGTAACTGATTTCTAAACTATAACTGAAGAATCAACTTCAGGAAATAAGGTTTTAAATTTTAAAATGCACCCTCGTATTTGCTTTTAGAGTCTATCCCTCAGTCCTACCTCATGACAAGGAACAGTGACTTCTAACAGTTTTTAATAGACGCCTATTGACATCCACCTGTCCATTAGACGATTGATCTTTTTGTTCAAATTTACTTTTTTCTTCTTCTCTACTCTGGAATTAAAGTTTCCCTTCTACCTCTTTCCTCTTTATTCTTTATATACTTCAACTTCACTCAGTATCATGAAAGGAATCTTCAACAAGGAAATGGAACACTTTCAGGTAAGATAAAAAGCTCTTTATCTCATAAATAAATATGCCTGAAAGTAATGTATCTGGAAAATGGGGACAAAAATCATCCATCAATAAGAATTTGGAATTTTTTAATAGTTATAATAAATTAAATATAATGTTTGATGATCATGAACTATTTCATTTAAAAGAGGAAAATGGTTAGAAACATATACCTACGTTTTGGATGTCTTTCATGTGTTTGTTTACCTCTTTATATTAATCAAATGTCTTTAGTGAACACACACTATGCACCTGTCTCATTTACATATTTGTAAGAGATTGCACATTTTCTGAGACAGACATTAGAGTCTATTCATGTTTATGGTGCCCGCTAAGTGGTAGAGACAGTCAATAAATTGTTCTAAAAATAAATGAATGGATAAATTTCGTGTGTGTGTGTGTGTGTGTGTGTGTGAGTGTGTGTATGTAGATATACATGTAGATATATGTGTGTGTGTGTGTATATACATATATATATAAAACCACAAAAGATAGACTGCATAAATAGAATGTCAATTAAATTTTAAACATCTGTTTTTCTCATTCATCCTAAGACAACAAAAATATTAGATTTTCTGAAGTACTCATTAAAGTAAATCTGGTTTGAATGTTTACAGCATTGAGCTCAACATGGCTGGCCTTGCTGTAATAATTCTACAAAGGTTAACAGAAATGGGACTTTCAATGAATCTCATTAATGTTATCAGTGTCTACTTAAGGCACACTACATTCACTGGTTTTAGTGCTTCTCCAAGTGCCTGTAACAAATGCCAAGTATCACATTTGCTTAAATTTACTTCAAAATACTTTAGCATGGACTGCATGACACTTAAGGAGATGTGACTGAATTTTAATCTACCTCATATCTGCCATTAGTTAATATTCAAAAGGAATGAGTTAAGCCCTGAGTCTCTAATCAAATGTCGCTGAATTAAGTACTACATTTGATTCAGGTATCTTAATTTGAAAAATATCAGGTAGCTTGATAGTTACCATAATGCATGTTAGAAGAATGTCCTTGAATAAAACAAGAGGTAGTCAAGACAGGTCGAAGCACTAGAAAGGTTTGTCCAGACCCTCCTGTATGAACGGGGTATGAATGAAGAGCTCTGTGCTCTATAGACGATTTCACTGCACTCAAGGAAACGAGTCAGATCTGCAATAAGGGTGTTTCCCTTGAGTTCAGTTAGAAATACAGCTGAACAGGAGCTGAACATCAGTTCGCCTGCCGCCAGGGAAGCTTCCTCCCAGAGCCCCACCATTATGTCTCCTCTGGATCCGCACATGCATGGGCGCCTGGCAACCTGATGGCTACTACATATTTGTATGCCTGGGAAACTTTACCTGCAGACTATCCTTGTCACTGGTACCTGGTAGCCAGGCCGAGAGAGAAGACAAAAACCCTCATTGTCCTCAGCGACCTGGAAACAACCAATAGCTACAGAAAGAACCAAATAATGAAAAAGTGAACAAATCGAAGCTGGTCAGAATCCAAACATGGAAGAGTTGTAACAGGCTGAGAACTTCCCGTATGAAGCCATTGTTCAAAATTAAAAAAAAAAAATACTCTTTTAAATCTGAGAAAGCTATATACCATTACACACACAGATGCCAATAAATGGTCCGAGAATGTTTTTATTTATCTTTCATCATCAAATGCACTTAAGAAGGGTCACTGTAATTGTCAGCTGCTCCTGAATTTTACCACTTCAACATGACATCGGGCCTATACCCAAAGGACTTAAAATCAGCATACTACAGAGATACAGCCACATCAATGTTCATAGCTGCTCAATTCACCATAGCCAGAGTGTGGAACCAACCTAGATGCCCTTCAGTTGATGAGTGGATAAAGAAACTGTGGCATATATATACAATGGAATATTACTCCGCCATGAAGAATGATAAAATTATGGCATTTGCAGGCAAATGGATGAAATTGAAAGATATCATGCTAAGTGAGATAAGCCAATCTCAAAAAACTAAAGGACGAATGATCTCGCTGATAAGCGGATGAGGACATATAATGGGGGGTAGGAGGGGTTAGCGTTAGGGTTAGGGTTAGGTTTAGGGTTAGGGATAAGGAGGGTGGTAAGAATGGAGGAAGTAAGGACAGTATGGAGGGAAAAGGGGTGGGGGGAAGGAAAAAAATAACAGAATGAATCAACAACATTGCCCTATGTAAATTTATGATTTTTAATTAAAAAAAAAAAAACATGACATCGGTAGGTTCTTTCAGAGAGAAGGAGTCTGCATGATTATAAGAACTAGTTTGTGGTTTGGGTTTCTTATCTTTGATATGTTACCTCTAAACTGTTTTACAATTATTATTCTCAAAACTTCTGTTTTGTTCTCCATTCTCTCAGACAAAAGTACCCAGGGCAACCGATGGGTTGAAAACACGAACTGCTATAGATTAATACCAAAAAACTTAGACTTATGTTCTCCTAAAATACTTGGTTTGCCAACTCAACAGTTAAAAACCCAAATAATTGTATTAAAAATGGGCCAAAGAACTGAATAGCTATCTCTCAAACGGTCAACAAGTATATGAAAAAATGCTCCGTGACTCTATCTTTAGGGAGTTGCCAATCGAAACCACGATGAATTTTATTATTTTATTTAAATGATACCAGTTAGGCACAACTTTCTGGGTAGAGTTATACAGTTTTAACTTAAACGCATATGTTTAATAATTTTAGGCCTTTGATCTAATACCAATGATATTTCTAAAATCTGTACTTGGTGAGATAGCATCTCACCCTAGTTAGAATGACTATTAGCAAAAAGAGAAAAATTAAAATGAATAAATAAATAAATAAATAAATAAATAAATAAATAAATACTGGTAAGAATGTACAGAAAGGGGAATGCTACACACTGTTGGAAAAATGTTGATTAGCATATTTATCATGGAAAACAGGATTAAGTTTTGTCAATAAATTAAAAATACAACTACCATATGACCTACCATTTCTTCTCCTGGGTCTATAGTCAAAGATCATGAAATCAGTATGTCAAAAAGACTCATATTGACCCATATGCATACACATATTCACCATAGCCAAGATACTGATTCAACATAAATGTCCCCCAAGAGATGAATGGATAAAGAAAATGTAATAGATACAACAGGAATACGATGCGGTAATAAATAAAGAATAAAATCCTATCCAAGGCAACATGAATGGACTTGGAGATCGTAAAGTTAAATGAAGTAAGAGACTCAGAAAGACAAATACAGTGTGATTTCCCTTATGAGGAAATCAACAGAGAGGTGGTCACCTAAGGCTGGGGATGGAGGGGGCGGAGGAGAGGGATTTGTTAATGAGTACAAAGATAGAAAGAAGGGAAAATGTGATGTACTCTCACATAGAAGGTGATGACAGTTAACAATATTGCTTCATAGAAATGAAAATAGAGTGGAGAATTTTGAATTTTTGTATTACAAACCAAATAAAATTGCTTGATAATGGACAAACTAAATATCTTCAGTTGATAATTACACAATATATACATGAACCAAAATATTATACTGTGTCCAATAAATATGTATAAGTTACCTGTCAATCAAAATAAACTTGTTTTTAAAAATTTAAATTGGGGCTGGAGAGATAGCCCAGTTGGTAGAGTGCTTGCCTCACAAGCACAAGGCCCTGGGTTCAATCCCCAGCACCACAAAATAAAAAAAAAAAAAAATAAAAAAAAAATTTAAATTGCATTTTCTAAAAATATTCCTCTAGTCAATTCAAAACTTCCAGGTGAACCATAATGAAGCAAATCAACTGTGATCAAAGAGATTTGGGAAATAGTGAAGAAATAATTTATGCATAACCACATGCCTAAGGTTGTCTAAGTAGGATTTATTTATTCAGATTCATAAAAAAGGTATAAGAATTTTTGTTGCAAATGGAGTAACTGATATATGAACACCTTGGATATGTTAGTAGAAATTTTAAGTTCCTCACTGTATGGATTACTAAAAGCAATCCTAGTCTATTAAAGTTATATGATATAAAATATGATTTCCAGGTACTTCTGAGAAATTCATAAAGAGCTTATAATTTCCTTTGGCTCATCTTCTGCGCTGATGATGACTTTCGAGCTGACAAAGTTGACTGATCATACTTTGCACTTTATGAGGAGATTACTGCAGAATCCCATCCCATGACCCAGACCCTGGAGTCCTTCAGATCCTGTCCTTGCTTTCCATGAATAAGAAATAAGGACAGGAAAGCAATATCGGCTTACATGTCATTTTGTGAATTGATTGCCTTCTCTGACTGGAACGACCCCAGTTAGACACAACTTTCTGAGTAGAGTCACGCAGTTTGCCCAAAACGCGTATGTTCAAACAATTTTAGACTTCTCATTCCAACGTCAAGGATATTTCTAAAATATGCACTGAAGTTTTATCCCGTATCATCTTAATTTTTTTTACGTATTTTTATAATCAAACATAATTTCCCTCATAAAGAAAAATGTGGCAAAGAAACACGAAATTAAAAAGTTAAGATTGCACATCTACCTGCCCCCTCGTTGTGCAGGACAACATTAAAGGTATGTCAGACATTTATATTTATAACATATAATAATGTTTTATAATAAGTCATATATATCCAGATATCTATCCCACTTTGCTAAGTGAATAAAAAGGTAATTTTAGGGTGATACCTGTAGAACTAACAACAGGTCAGGACTTTGGGATTTCTGCTGGAATAACTACAAGTTACTGGTGAGTATCACTTCAGCTTAGGAAAAGAATTTAGGAAAGATGGTGGATGTTCTTAAACTTCTATAGTTACAGTTTACACATAGAACAGGGGGCACTGCCAATGCTGTAAATATGGTGAAGTTGACCAACATCTCTAATGTTAACTCGATCGTGGGATATCAGTTTTCTTCTTTTTCTTTTACATTATATTTTGTGACCCCAAAGACAATACCATAGTCATGGGCGGACAAATCTTGAGTGATTTTTTAAGTGGCAAAGTGTGCTGTCGATGTTTCCATTCAATCTGCGATGAACTCTAGTGACGCTTGGCCAGGAGATTTCCTCTTTGTCACACAGATCTGCCCCATGACTCAAAGAACTCAAAAATACCATCCTTGGCTACTAACATATCCTCAGCACTAATAAATTGCAGCTTGCTCTACAGGTGTAGTTTTCATAAATGTTGTGATTTGAATTAACTAGACAATCAAAAGAGATATAAATTATGAATAGGTCTACAGTGTCATTTGTTAGGGAGAAGTTGATAAAATGCAAGCCGCCCGTGGGTTACCTGAAGAGTGACTTCCTTTTGGAAGAACTCAGACTAGAGAGAATTTCTGTAGCATAACAGCACAACAAGGGTGGCCACCATTTGGTGATGTTGCTCCTCTTCAGAAGCAGCAATGTCCACAGCAAGGACGTCTGCAATGGCTTCTCACACTTATAACTAGACATGCCGGATCCCATGGAAGAATTAAATCACTGCCAAAGAATCCATTCTCTGCACAAGCAAAAATCACCTCCAGTAACTTCTGAATTATTCAACAGGGGTTAACGGTACTCCAAAGGTAACTGCTGGCTCTAACTAATTGCCTTCGCTTGCTTTTTGGATAGAATTGCCAGTAAAAACGACTTGGCAGTGAATTATGATAACCACAGAAGATAGGGTCCTTTTGTATTTTCTTGATTTTTTTTTTTTTTTTTTTTTTTTTTTTTTTTTTTTTTTTGTTAGAGTCAGAACTATCCATTTGCTCCAGAGAAGAGTCCTCTGGAGAGAAGATCTGAAGCATTAGGTGTACCACTCCCTTCTCCCTTTCCCCCTCTTTGTCCACCCTACCAAAATGGTCCGCAGATGGCGACTGTGTATATTTGTGCCTGAAGAAAAAGCTACCGAGGGACCCGGCTGCAGCTCACTCATTCATAATGCAGCCAGCCTCCCTGGAAGAGGACGGATCCCTTCCATGTTTGCCCCCATGTGGATAAATGGAGGGACCAATGGTCATTTCACCATGAGAACCAACAATGGCATCTCATTACTATTAGAACACGCATCAGGATTCTTACTGTCGGACCGGTTCTGAGCCATCTGGAACCACGCCTGTCCCTCACCACTCTCCTCTTTGTGCCTGACCTCTAATCACAAGGTCTTTTAATGGCCCACATACTCCAGTTTCTTGTCAGATGCTCTTCCCTCAGGTTGGGGCCCTCTTCACATGTGTCGCTTTGACCTGGGTGACAATTTCTTGTCCCTGAAGTCTTGACTTCACCTGCTTCCTGAGAATGCCTTCCAATGTCACAAGCGCTTCTGTGGCATTGTTTTGGGGGATTTTTATTCCTAGAAATACTCCTGGCCCCAGCAGAACCCATATCTCAGTTTGGAATGCTATTGCTTAAGGTGGTGGCTCATGATCTCCTGATCACACTAAAATGACAGGAAGAACCGGTGGGTCTTTGCTCAGCACGTGCCCACTACCAAAGAGAGTGCCCTGCAGAATAAGCAGGCAGCCGGTGAATGTGTGCTGCCTGAGTAGGAAGTGAATATAGGTTGAGCAGCCCTGATATGAAGACCATAAATGATGCAGAAAGCCTCTGAGCACTAGCACAGTACCATGCATGGAATATTCCAGGCATGCACTCACGAGAAAGGTCACAATCAGACAACAGTGCACTAAAAACATTACATGAAATTACTTCCATGTTCCTTGTACAAGGTGGATATGAAGCCAACATGAATGAATTTTGTCCTGAGACTTGGGTTCCATCCCCAGGATATCTCGCTATTCATATGCAAATACTCCAAAAATGTAAAAGAATCGAAATCTGAAACTCGTCTGGTCCTAAGTTTTCCAGAGAACACATACTTAACCTGTACCTATGACATATTCGTGTGCAAAGCAAAATGAAATATGGCAAAAAAGAAAGCGTGACAGCAAAGGCATCCCGCGTCTTTCTAAGGACCTGGCTGTATACTCTTTCCCACCACTATCCCAAAGCCAACCCCACCCAAAAACAGGCCTTCTATCTAGCACCTCCGTTTGCCTCAGAACAAGTTCCTGCCTGCCTGCCTGTTTCCCTGATCTGAAACAAACACACTTCGACAATTGGGCTCTTTAAACTCAGAAAATCCAAAGTTGCACTGAATTTCCTCTTACGACAATTTCTATCTATCTCAGTAGCACCTCAACTGACCCTGGTGATCCAAGCTAAGAGCTTGAATCCCCTACAGCCATCCGCAAGTCTTATTAGTTTTAGTTTCTATCTACTGATCTATGAGGGACTCACCAGACTCCTTCTCTTGACCTTATTAATCAGTAATTATAATTATTACTCATTAATTTATAATTAAAATTATTAGTGAATGATAAAAATGGGTCAGATCTGTGATCCATGAGAATCTCTTTTAAAAAAAAAAACTTACCTATTGGTTATTTTAGCCTTCAATAAATATTTTCTGCAAGAATCCATTTGTATGCCTATTTAACACAATGGGTGGAAATTCTGAGCAAGATCTCCCTGGAGACACGCAATTGCTATGGTTTGATGTCCAGAGTTCCCGCTACTCCACGGAGCTGTTGATAAGTGGTGGAAGCTTTGAGAGATGGAGCCCAGTAGGGGCTCCTTAGGACACTGGATGAGCATCTGCACAAGAGAATGTGGGAACTCTGGCTCTTATCTCGCTTTGCTTCCTGGCTATAGGTGGACCCTTTGCTCCCCACCGATACCATTCAGCACCCCCACCTGAGGTCCAAAGCAAAAGGTCTCCCCGATCTTGCATTGGAACCTATAGAATCATGCTCCAAAAGAAATCTTTTCTCTTTGTAAGTGAATTATCTCAGGTATTCCGTTATAATGATGGTAAACAAGCCAAGTTCACGTGCTGACAAACTGTCTCTTTCCTGAGCTAAAGCCACTGAGAACAGTGAAGAAGACTGGTTGTGCTCTCAGATGGAAGCAAGGAGCCTGCTCAGGAGTACACTAACCAAACCCAGCTGATCATCAAGATGCTCTCCTAACACACCCTGGCTCTGGACCTGTGTGTCAGGCTGCATTCTGAAGCGTAGTCCGACTCTATCATTGCGGGCCCACTGAGATGCCCAGATAACATTTGCTGCATCAGAGTAAAGAACTCACAATATTAAAATCAATTTGGCTTCCTGTTGTTAACCAAGGGTTGGTTTCATCAGTCCCACTGAGTGGAGGGAAAAACAGAGCTCTCTTTGAAGCTCACAAAAGCTTAAGGTCAGAGCATCTCCGTGGGATGCAAAGCCAAGCCAGGCCGAAGCGGCAGACAAATGGCATCTGAGGTGTCCTGCCACAACAAGTACTTCGGCAACACACCCCACTCACTCGTTATTTGATGGAGCTTTGTTCTGGCTCCACAGTGTTTGAAGTACCATATGATTTTAAAATGTAATATGTTCTCTCTACCGTTGATTAAAAATAGCACACGTCTTTGAGAACTGTTATCAGATTTGCTCATGCCCTATTGAAAAGGCATCTAGAAGTTGGAAATCAATTGTGCCCACAAGTCTCATTTTCCATGGTGCCTCCTGATAATGGTAAAGCCCTTGGTCAAAAAGAGGGAATGCAAAAATAACAATAAAAGCACTTCAATTTTCTCTCAAACTAAAAAATAATAATAAACCTTCCTGCTCCATTCACCACCCCTATTCTTGTATCTACGTCACTCTCTGTTCCTTTCTCTCACTGTCTCTCCTCCTTATTTCTCTTCTTCTCCCAAGAGGTCTCTGTTCTCATCTCTGTCTACACCAGCACCTATTCCTGTCTCTATCCTGTCTTCCTATGTCTTCTGCTGATTTAATTATAAGCATATGTATTCACCAAGCCTGAGCAACCTGAGTTGCTGATTTACATATTCTCCGACTTCAGTACCTACCTTCTCCTTAAAGAGTTTTGTTCACAGAGGTTTATAAGCAATGGATATGACACAGGAACAATATTTATTTCCTGGTCCAGTTCTCCTCATTTTTTAAAAAATATTTGTTTAGTTGTAGGTGGACACAATGCCTTTATTTTATTTATTTATTTTTATGTGGTGCTGAGGATCAAATCCAGTGCCTCACACGTGCCAGGCAAGCACTTTGTCACTGAGCCACAACCCAGACCTCTCCTCTTTTTTAAAATAACTTCTCCATTTTGTCCCGGGTGTGGGTTCCTGGTCTAAACGGGGGCCTCTACAGTACCCGGTCTCTCCAGGACACTGTGAGGGGTCTGTGACATGCACTTAGGACCCAAGTGTAGAGGTCCAAACCACTACGCAGGAGCTTCCAAAGTCTCTGTTCCTGTCTGTCTGTGGAATTCTGCAGACATGAGCTAGAAACTCCCCATGATCATGGTTCTAAACTCCTGGAGGAGTCCGTGGAAAATAAAAACGAAACATAGGGAGAGAGAAGCACAGGATGGAGAGAGGGTCAATGGGACTCACGCATCTCTGAGGCCAGCGGCGCCTAGAGTTTCACATCATGTTATATATGAAATTATAAATTCCATTATTTCTGTATTACTTGAGTTCAGTCTTTCGCCACTCCCCCCAAAAGCTTTAACTTTTCTCAACGATCTAAAAGTCTGGAGATTGAAGTATACAGTGATAGGCCTAACTCTGTGATCAGCCAAGACGAGTCACCAATTTTGAGAGTGAGAACAAAAAGTGGTTAATAGATAGGTTCACAATGAGATGTCACAGTGGAAATTTCAGCTAAAGCACCAGAAGACGCAGATCACAGCACTCAGAAAGGAGGGACCCAAAGTCCTGGGCACATTTAAGATACAAAAGAATACACAGGTGGGATAGAAATTATAGCAGCGTTTCTCTGGGGAGAACTGTACTGTGATCCCCAAGTTTCCCCAGGAAAGAGCAGGTGCCACGGTTTTATGTTCTAATCCCACACCAAACGAGAGAGACTCGGAATTCAAACGTGAGCTTAGGCTGGGCATGGTGGTGCGCGCCTGGGCATGGTGGTGCGCGCCTGTAATCCCAGCAGCTCAGGAGGCTGAGTCAGGAGGATCAAAAGTTGAAGGCCAGACTCAGCAACTTAGCAAGGCCCTGAGCAACGTAGTGAGACCCTGTCTCAAAATAAAACATAAAAAGGGCTGGGGATGTGGCTCAGTGGACTCCTGGGTTCAATTCCCAGTAACAAATAAAATAAAGCATACACCCGGGGTCTACGGTGTGGACCGTCCCTGCTCGGGACATAAGCCAGCCAGTGTGCAGTGAGCAGCAAAGAATTAATAGAGAAGGAAGTTTAAAGGAAAAGCCACATCCTTTGTGTGGCTTGATCAGTCATTGGATTGTGCCGAGCATACTGTGTTTCATTGGCATTTTGATACTTCCAATTCAAATTAAATATCCAAAGGCAAATAACTGACCTTTTGCAGCTTTGGGGTGGCACTGTGTACCTTGTTCTTTAGGAACTCTTTTAGAGATGGATGACTGCATCTTACTCTGAATTACTTCCAAAGAACAAAACCTGTTATGATTCTACATCCCTGACATCTTTCCCAACATGCCTTCTTGTTGCTTTTCGCTGTGCTTTCTGTTGTGGTGGTTCTGACGCTGGGGTGGATTTTGTTTAAGTCGTACACACGGGAAGCCTTTTTGATTCACCCATTCAGCGTTTCTGCCCGTTTCTCAAAGGGCAAGCAATGTTTAAGCAGCTGCTTCCTGTGTGGCTTTGGGGCACTGGAAACATTCATAATTAAATATTGTGTGCTTTTCGACTTCTTGCTCATTAGCCTTTTTGGTGTGGTGACCACTCATGTAAGAAAAGTAATTCTGCATGCATCTTTAACTCTTTGTCCCTGGAATGGACCCTCTCAAAAAATGCCAAGTCAGTTGGCTCTCTAATCCCTGTTAGGTCTGGGGTGGGGACTGGAAGACAAATCATGCCTTTCCAATAGAAATGACCGGGTGGAATCATATTCATGGCTACAGAGAGAGGGAGGAAGAGAAAGATCGCAGAGGGGGAGAGCCAAAGGAGACCTTGGAAAGACAAAGCGGGAGGAGACAGAGAGAAGGAGATGATGAGAGAGACAGAGGAGGGGGTAGTAAGCAGACAAAAGGAGGGACCAAAATAATCAACGTTACATCTCTCTGTAAATTAACAACAGTCCATTCAATAATAAATCGGATAAATTGCATTAGAACCTTGTAGAATCTGGTGCATGGAAAGCATTCAATCCATGTGTATCAAGTTGACAAACACGAATAAGTTAATGACATGCAACTCTACTCACGCAGACCTGGAATGGCATGTGTTTTCATTGATGAGTGACGTCAGGGTTGAATCTGATCAACCTCACCTGGGAAGGTCAGTATGCACCGCATCCTGGGACAGAACTGATCACTTATGCGGACAATGTCTGCTTCCACGGCAGTCATGTCTGTACTGAGGCTAACATAACTTCTTATTTAGAAAACACAGTTGGCCCTCATCTCCACCACAGATTGTGCATCCTGAGAGTCGACCAACTGAGAGTTGGCTGTGCATTCAAGGAAAGAAAACAGCATCCATACCATACATGTACAGCTTTTGCTTCTCGTCATTATTCCCTGAAGAGTACGTAACCATAGCTATTTACAGAGCATTTATATTGTATTAGGCATGATCCATCAACCAGAGATCATTTAAAATATTAGGATGTATGTAGGTCGTATGGGGATACTATGCCACTTGATAAGGGACTTGAACAACCAAGACCTGGTATTCCCTGTGGATCCTGAACCAAATCCTCCATAGATACTGAGGAAGTACTATATTTAAATGGTTTAGAATACAATTCACTTCCAAAATCTAGTGGTGAATGAATATGAAAAAGGAAAGAAAATGGAAAATTTTTCTCTTAGATGCCAAATGTTATGACAGATCTTGTAGAATCACAGTCAAAATGTAACTGGTGTGTTTTTAAGCACATGCAATTAAGTACAGTCATCCCTTGGTACCCACAGGGACTGGTTCCAGGAACTCCTTTCACACCACCATCTCTTCATGAATAACTCCCTTGTATGAGGTAGCAGGCATCCACATCTAATCATGCACATCCTCTGTGTACCTTAAACATGTGCTAGATAACTTATCTAACACAATGCAAATAGTACAAATAGTTGTTATACTGCAACATTTAGGGAATGATGAAAGTAAGTCAATATTTTTTCAGTATACACATGATTTTTTCCCTAAAATATTTTTGATTCATTGTTAGAGGCACACACAACAAAAGAACCCAAACATACAGAGGCCAAGTGTAATGTATGGATGGCTTGAAAATCATGATCAATTTATCTTTCTGTTTAACTTGGACTTTTAGTTTAAAAATCTTGTCTAGCTTTCTCACATAATAGATCAGGAAGCACAATTTAACATATATATATATACACACACACACACACACACGTATATCCACATACATATATACATTTATACATATATACATACATATATACATGCATAGATACACATATATACATACAGATATGTATGTATATAAGTATACACCTATATATACATATATATACACATACACACACACACACACACACACACACACACACACACACACACACATATATATATATACATCTCCAATGACATCTTTAAGTTATAATTACTCAGAATTGTCATTTGGAATCCATAAAAGGACAAGAGTTAGAAACTGTCAGGATTGGTTGGGATCATAGTAAATACATTCAACATTTGTTGTTTTTTGTTTGTTCTTACATTTGCTTCCATTTTCAGGAAAACGAGTGAAACATAGATTATTTTTTCATTACAGTGATTTCTTTCACAGTTAAGTCAGTTTTCTTGCACAGTTTATAACAGCATTTTAAAACTTTAATAAATGTTAAAGTACTTCATTATTTTAAAAACACAACATTTATTTTATAAACTCCCCTGATCTATGTGTTTACATATAAATAAACAACCGACAAACATTTATTGAGTCTCACCATAAAGCATGCATCAGGTTGATAACAATCATTCAAAAAAGCATCGGGACTTCATGTGGATGAAGCATCAAACCCCCCAGCAATAAAATTTACCCCTGGGAAAATCAAACTCACTAATTACGTGGTTGGTGGTCGATTTCACTGTCATCCTATAGGGGATATTACAGAATCATCTTTATTTAGAAAAGAATTATTTTAAAAGAACTTACTGAACGAGTGTAACAACTGATCTTGGATTTCAACAAGTAAAACAGCAAAAGCAAATATCTGGCAAAGCCAAGCAGAACTTGGTGATCAGATATGCAGAAATAGAAAGGAAGCCTCCTTCAGGCAACAGTTCCTGTGTGACAGGAAGAACACACGCGTGGACAGTCCTGACTTGAAAGCATCCTCAGTGAAACGTGTGCTGCTTTGACGGTTCCACAGGATTTAAAACCCACAGTCAGCATTTCTGCCGGATCAATTCATAACGAACACTCGCCACCTCCAGAGCGTGAGCAAAGCAGAGAAGGCTATAAAGGATGAGACGACAAATAATAGACAGTTTCTAACACTAGGAAGAGTCAGATGCATGATTTCCAGCTTTTCTTTCTCCTGTTTAGCACTGAGACCAAAAGGAGCATTTGCATTCCAGGGTAAACTTAAGCCTTTTCTCAGAAAGGCTATTTCCGAGCATGCAAAGGTTATATTTATAAGCTGAGCTGCAAGAGACATTTTCCTGCTGTGAGGCTCCACAGGACCAGCCCAGTCAGCAGGATGTTAAAATCCTTCTGCACACAAATGTGAGCAAAGCTGCTCATTATGGTCGCTGACAGTCATCTTGAAAAACCATAGACCAAAAGGTTCTAGGTCAGCCAGTGCAAATAGGAATCAGTCAGTATTTCAAAGAAACAGCAAAAAAGCAACCTTTAAACATCTCTTTATCGCAGAGTAACATTGCAAAGACTGTTAGAAACTTTTCTCATTTGCCTGCTTACAGGAAACCAATTATTTATTTTGTAAATTTGTATCAGTGGTCCTAACAATACTGTCAAGGCAAAACTGGGTGTATGGCCAGAGTGACAAGGTTTCTTTCTAGCACTGGATATTGAATTCCCCCTAAGTAAAAAAATAATAAAAAAAAAAAAAAAAATTTAAATCAATATGTGGAAAATTGCATAATTTACTTATTCGATTTGTTTTGCAAGTGGTACAATAAGGAAAAGACCCAGGTAGAACATATTTAAAACAATAAGGAAGCACAGAGGTTCTGTATGTAATATCATAGGTGTTCATTATGTTTTTTGTTATTCTGGGGGATAAGTACATGCAAAAGTTTTGTTTTTTTGTTTTCTTTTTTGTTGTTGTTGTTGTTGTTGTTGTTGTTTGGTAGTGGGGATTGAATGCACAAATGCTTAATCACTGAGCCACATCTCCAGCCCTTTTTTGAGACAGGGTCTTGGTAAGTTGCTCAGGTCCTCACTAGGTTGCTGAGGCTGGCCTCTAATTTGGGATCCTTCTGCCATGACCTCCTGAACTGCTGGGATTACAGGCCTCTGCCACCATGCCTAGCCAAAAGTTCTTTCCTTTTGCTAACTGTAAAATCAACTTTCTTCCTTTCCTTAATCAACCACTTCTTCCTGCTTTTGCATTAAAGGAGTTGCCAGTCTCTTCTTTCTTACACCTAAATGTATACATTAGACAGGCAAACTCTGTTGTATAGCAAAAGCCCCATAATAAAGCATTAAACTTTATCGTATCATTTATAAATGAGCGCCCAATATACTATTAAGAAAAACTAAAACTGTCATCACAGATACAATTTTTGTGTCATTACAATGTGTCATTAAACAGAAACATAGAACCCGGTTATGCATTCCTCTGTGAACAAAATAGTAGCCAGAGGTCTGTCGGAATCCAACATTGTACTAGGAGCCGTGGCTGGTTTCAGAAGTCTAGTGCTTGTGCTGACTACTGAGCTTCCCTACCATGAGTTATGAAAAGTGACTAAATGGTTTTGATTTTGTTTCAGCTAGATGTTACAACTTCTCTTATCTATGGAAACTAGCTTCAGAATAGACTCACTCATCTTAACCCACAGTGGAGGATATAGCAGGAAAAAAATCCAAGGATTAAGGATCTTATTATTGATAAATACAGCCGCAAAATTAAATACACTCAGGTGTTTATACCTTCAAAATAAAGACGAGAATCTGACTTGTAGTAAGCACTTTGCATACCCTTAAATATTAGATAAATAATTGTTTCACTTCTCTCTTTTCAATTAAAAAGTTTAAAGGAGAAAGACTAAGAAATAAAAGCAAAGCAAATGAGGCCCAGATATGATTTTCCACTTGAATTCTCGGCTTCTGCTCAGAGGTTTCCTGCTGGATCCTGCTGCACCTTGTCACTTGACACGCTTGCCAATGCAAGAGACTACGATTAAAGATGTGGAACAGATGTGCAAAAAGGAATCTCACTAAGCCAAAGCTTTGATTATTTTTTTTTAATGAAAAAGACTTCATTAGACTAACTACTAAAATTCCAAATATTTCCTAGAACACAATTACATCCCAAGTTCCATTTCATGACTAGCCGTCTTCTCCATAGAAAGATAGTGTTTCTGCTCCTGTTGATTTAAAGATCCTTCAAAGGTCCACCCCACCGACGGAACCTGACAATATAGAGAAGGCAGAGAGGGAACCACCCGGCACATGCCATTTGCTAGGAAATGCTGAGCCTGGACAGGGGTTTCAGAGAGGCCCTCTGGTCCCCCTACACGTCCCCCTCCTGCGACAAACAGCATTTGTAAAACAGCAGCCTAGGAGCCTGCAGAATCAGTGGCAATGGAACTGGGCCAAAAGACAGACTCGGAGGAACAGTAAATCTGTAACCTTGACCTCATTAGCAGCAAACTGTAACCAATTGCTAATTACCTTATGGCCGTATGGTAAATTGTATATGTGTGTGTGTAAACCGTACATGTGTGTATGTAAATTCTGTATGTGTGTGGCACCTAAGATTTGCAAAAATTAATGTGATTCAAGTTGGGGAGAGGAGATTCCAAATTAACTAAGATCCTTTAATGGAAAATAAAGGTAAAACCTTCAAGGACTAGCCCACATTCTGGTGGAAAATAGATCTGTTGTAGTAAGTAGATGGACTTGGTATAAATCAGCTGTTTTGTCCTATATTCTGGGGAGATGTTTCAATCAGAATCTAAGTAAAAGAAAGCTGGCTGAAGAATATCAATACAGCAGTGCACGTATGTGCTATGAGAAAAAAATACATTTTAAAAAGAACTGCATCAAAAGCACACATAAGTAAGAAGGATGACATCAGCAAATACTGTGAACCAGTTTCATCTTAATGCACAGAAGAGGAGGTAGCGGAAAACATCCAAAGTTTAAGGAACATGTTATTGATAAATACAATTGCAAAATTAAGCAATAATAAAATTAAGTATATTATTAAATCCAGTTAGTTATATTTATTATAAATGCTGCTACTTAAAGGGTTAATTCTGTTGAATCAAATCAACAACTGGCATTTATAATCTCTGTAGAAAAAATTCTGGGGTAGATACTAAGATTACCAAGAAGTGTCTCAACCTCTTTCCCAAAGCACATATCTACTGCAGCAAAATGACTACAAAGTCACACCCTCTTTGTGTCCCAGCACAGATTTATACCAGAAAAGGCAAGAAGACAATTCAGTGTGTCAACTTATCAAGTGGCAATGATAGTCTTCAACAGAGCTATGATTTGAACCTGGTTGTCCTATCTGGAGACTGGGTTTCAACTGCTGGGTTTCAGACTGCTGGTTGGGTTTCGACCCAATCCCTGTTGTGAGGTACCAGAGACTGGAAACTGAATCCAACTGTAGTGAACTGTGGGGTTTAGCAACGGGGCTTTGTAAGGTGATTAGGATTACATTCATCAGGGTGCAACCCCATAATTGCATACTGGTGGCTTTGCAAGAAGAGGGAGAGAGACAAGAAGAGGCACACACAGTCAGCTTCCTGACTCTTATCAGGCGAGACTCACCAGATGAGGCCCTTCCACCTGGGTCCTCAAGAACACGAGCAAAAATGAAGCTCTTTCCTATATAATATGCCAGTCCGTGGTCTTATGTCACGAAAACAGACTGTGACAAACATTTGATATATATCAATTGTCTCCATGTGCCAAACTCGGAGCTGGTGTCTGGGGACAGAGTGGGGTCCCAGGCTGAATTCATCACTGACCCTTTAGAACTTATAATCTAATAACAGGAAGGGAAACCCCACCATGCAGGAGCCAGACTGTGTGCTGGGATCCAGAGCAGGTGGATGGGGTCCTCTTTAGGGGAATTGTGGGAAGCCCACTTTAGAAGGTGACATCTAACTTGGACCAGGAAAAGGAAGGCCATGAACTTTGAGTTATGTGCATTACAAATTATGTTTATTGTACATTAGTATAATTATGCACAATTATAAAAGTGGGAGAAGGAAAAAAAAAAAAAAAAAGGCCAAAGACCAACATAATGGGAAAAAGTGAGGAAAAGTTACTATAAGACCAGAAACACGCATCTCCTCAGGGCAACATTTTTCTTTCCTACCGCAGGCACGAATGCAGAGGCCCAATTTGTTCATAATCAGCGGCGACAACGGAAGTAGAAAAGACCCTGGGTTTGCTGTTGCCTTCATTTTTAAACTGTTTCCCAGCATAAAATAAACACTGCTGATAATACAGCTATTAGGTATGGCATGCTGGCTATGCGAGGTGCCTGCTATGCAGAGTAAATCATTTTATTAGAAGTCCTGGAAGAAAGCAGTTAGTGTCCCCATTTTACAGCTGACTAAACTGAGGGAGAGTGGAAATCATTCCCCCTCAGTTACATATCTGGGGAAGAGTCAGGCTTTCCTCTTCAGAGCACAAGAGGCTGTGAGGCTGTGAGTTTTAATTGCTGTGTTAGAAAGGACCATCAAAGAACTGTTGAAATGATTCTCTTCTCTGACTTCCTTTATTCATGTGATCGCATGCTGAATTCACAGTCTTACATTTTGTACTCAGTATTCTCATTAGGCAGTGTAAAAAGATACACTGGCTTGTCTGGTGACCCTATTTTAAATGTCAGTGGTACCTGTAGAAGACCACAGGCAGGACTTCATGGGATTTCACTGAAAGGGCCAAGGTGCCCCACCCTATTGATGCATCCTCTGAAAAGCACTATCTTACTTTGCAATTCATCTCCTTCCTTGACAATAATTTGCATTTCATCAAGATGCTTGAACTGCAACCCCAGTTTCGACTAGGTCCAGCATCTAGCAGAGAACTGAAGAGGTGATAATGGATTCATCTGTCTAATTAATATTTCAGGCTTGCAAAGAGCCTTTACTTCCAGGAGACAGACCTACTTTTAAAAGGGAAATATATGCAAAGTTCTTTAGGCAGGACTTTCACATTTAACAATGATTAATGGGAGCAAGGTTTATTTGATGAATGGGAGCATTTACACATATATTTTTCCAAATATCCATTGTCTTGCCCATTGATTCATCCAAACATCTTTCAACCAATATTCATTTGTTGTAGACCTGTTATGCGCTAAGTCATTCAAGTTAGTGGGAAACATTCATGAGCATGAAAATCTCAAATATATTATTTGATTGGTCGAACAAATGGCAGAATAGATTCTGTTTTATTGTATACTTAATTTCATTATCTATTTCCAAGAGAATTATAAGTGAACCTGTTACTCAGAAGTTTGCAGTTTTCCAAACCCCAGGTATAGGTAATGATGCAAAATACCACCCAGTTTATTCAGCGTACCCATGTTCAATGGGTGGCTCAACTCAATTAAAGTTTATGGCAAAATCAATTAATCCGACTTGTGTCCTTGGACCAACTGAGGTTGAAGAAAGAAAATAAAGAGAAACATTACACTCTGCTTCCTTTGCAACATACTGATGAATTTCCCTGTCATGACAGTAGTGATCGTGCTTGTGCCGTTATCTGAGCAATATTTATCTCTTGTCGCATAGAATGTTTTAAGGTCTACCTATCTCACATTTGCTTTTTAATGGTTCACCTGTTTTATGGCACTATTACGAGACTGGATTCCTTTACATTGGCAGGGCTGAACAGACCCATTAAAAAATGTAAAAAAAAAAAAAAAAAATTTTTTTTTTTTGACTTTTCAAGTAGCTGGAAACACTTCCTAAAACTCTCTGCCCAAATACTCCAGCAGGCATAGGTAGAGAAGTAAATTGACATGCCCCCAAAAACACCTCTTGGCCCTTTCATTATAAACTATACGTGTGTGTCATAAAAAAGAGACAACTTTCATTAATAATTCATTCACCTCTTTGCTTTGCTGTCCTTTTATTATCCAGTGCTCACCTTAAATGTCTCCTCAGCAAGACCTTGCTTGTCCAATAACCTAAGGTAGGTCCTCTCAACTCTTCGCTTTATTATAACAGAGCACTTCCAGTATTTTGTGCTGAGTTATTTCTCCTTCAAGGCTCACCAAAATCCTCTAAGTTCCGTCAGAACAGGGACCTATATTTCACTACTACTACCCACCCACTAACTTGAAATGACCTAGCACTTAACAGGTATACAACAAATGTTGATGGAACCGTATCTGAGTGGGCAAATCAATGAATAAGAGAGCTAATATTTGGAAAATATGTGTGTCAGTTCACTCATTCCTCCAATAACAAAACTATCATTAAGCATTGTTAAATGTTGGGGTTTTTTTGTTGTTGTTGTTGTTTCTATGGTACTGGAGATTGATCTCAAGAGCACTCAACCACTGAGTCACATCCCCCGAACGTTTTTTCTTTTCCTTTTTTAAAATTTTATTTAGAGGATTTCACTGAGTTGCTTAGGGCCTCACTCATCTGCTGAGGCTGGCTTTGAACTCATGATCCTCCTGCCTCAGCCTCCCAAGCTGCTGGGATTACAGGCATGCGCCACTGCTCCCAGCCTAAATGTTGATTTTAATCATGCATATTATGATTGAGGAAGTACACCAGTGGGTACACCAGTGGGCAATCCTTAGGGAAACTACTAAAATTTTTTAAACATGTTAAAATAAATAGTCAGGAAAATAAAATGATACACTAGGAAACATTTATTCAACACAAAAGAAGAAAGTAACAAATAGAAACACAAACACAAAGATGCAGAGGGAAAAATAGCAAAATGCCAGGCATCAATTGTGCCCTGCCAGTAATTATATTAAATGCAAATGAACTTATTAAATACTCTAATTAAAAGCAGCAATTGGCAGAACAGTTAAGAAAGAACATGATCCAATTTGATGCTATCTAGAAAACATAAATTTGAGATTCAAAGGTGTGTATAGCTTGAAAGTAAGGAAATGAGAAATCTTGGAAAAGTAACCAAAACATCTGCTGCATCTATACTGACATTAGATGAAATAGACTATAATAAAAACAAAAACTTGTGCTAGAGACAAAGATACAATTTTAAAAGACAGACTAATTCATCAGGAAGATAAAACAATTATGAACATACATGCACCTAACAACATTTTCCTAAGCTACACCAAGTAAAAACTGATGTGTTGAAAGGATAAGTAAGACAATTCAGTAATAATTGTTATCAACTTCATACCCTAATTCAATATAAAAGAACAACTAGGCAGAATATTAATGAGGAAATACAAAACATGGGGACATGCAGAGACTTCCATGGGCTTCTGAAGAAAGACACAGGAATCATTTACCAAAAAGCCATAGAACTGCTATTGCAGCCTGTCTGTTGGCAGAATTTGCCTGGCTGGGAGAGAGGTCTGTCTTTGTTCTATTAAGTCCTTCTACTGACTGTATGAGGCCAACCGGCATCATGGACAACAATCTGTTTTAATCAAAGCTGGCCAATTTAAATGTTAATCTCCTCAAACAAAAACAACTACAAACTTCACAGAACCATCCAGATTGATTTTTGACCAAGAATCTAGGCACTGTAGGCCAGCCAAGGTAACACAAAATTAACCATTGCTGAGTTGGATAAATGCTATGACTGAGACTCAGGGAAGTCTAGCAGGACCAGCAAAACCTGAGGTCAAAATGATAAAGGTAAACAGGAAACCAGAAGATAGCTCAGGACCTGGATACTGAGATGTGAGGCCTCTTCCATTTGTGCTCTTGAAGTTGTATAAATTTCCAAGCTCCTAGGCAAATTCACAAGGAGCTGTCAGGAAAGAAGTGAATTCCTACTGCACCATTAGTAGGAAGACCAAGTTACCTAAAACAGTTACAGGGCTTCTCAACCTGAAATTTTGCATGAGACAATTTCTTGGATGGAGATATCCTAGGCACTGGAAGAGAATTTACAGTAATCATTGGGATTCAACCTCAGAAATCTGCAGGGCAAGTCATGAAAATCAAGAACATCTCTAGACATCACTAGATGTCCACTGAGGGACAAAATCACCCCAACTGAGAAACTATGGGTTAGAGAATGTGATACTATGAATTAGAAATGTTCCAGCCAACTGTTTGTGTGTGTGTGTGTGTGTGTGTATTTACTATTAGCTATTACTCCCTCAAACAGAGAGTGAAGTTTACTGCATTACCCATGAGAGAAGAATATTTGTTAAATTAACCACCCAACCAATAAACAAAAATTCTCCTGGTTCATCTTTTTACTCTTCATTGATTCCTTCTCGTGGAGTTATTCTGTTGATGGTGATTAAGGGGATGTTTTATGGTGGTGGACCCTCCTCACTCTTTATAAGGCAGTAAAAAGGGCAGAAACCATTTTGAATTGATCTTTATCAGTAATAAAAATGTTCCTGAACTTTCATTTTTGTACAAATCATTTTGTGGGCCCTCAGGGTGTCGTTTATAATAAAAATATTCACGACAGATTTTTTTTTCTTTTGAGAAGACATTTTTAATTTTTAAACATTTTCTGTTAGGAAAATGTCTTAGATATTGTCTTTGTCAGCTTTCTAGGACCATGATGAAATACCTGAGGTTTGCTCCTTAAGAAGAAAAGAATGTTCATTTAGCTCACAGGTTTGGAAGTTCAAGTTCAAGATTGGGTAGGCCTATTGCTTTGGGCTTCTGACGAGGACACCAGATGGAGATGTCGGGGAGCCTGTCAGGGAACAAACTGCTGGCAACAGGAGCCAAAGGAAGCCCGAGACTAAGATCCCACAAACCCTTTCAGAGCATGTCCACAGTGACTAGGCCCTGCCTATAAGGTACCCCCACCTCACAATAGTGCCAAGCCAGAGACCAAGCCTTTATTTAACAGGTAGACCTATAGGGAACACTTCCCTAAACCAGGGCAGATACTGTGCACATCAGCCCAGGTCTTCTAGTAAAAAACAAAAACAAACAAACAAAAAAACCTTGCAAAACCCCCATTGTTTTAAATTAAAAAATAAAATAAAAACTGCCACCACCACAGCTGGCCTTAAAATAAATGTCCTTAAGTCTACCAACAAGGTCCTAAAACACTGTTTTTATCCTAAATTTCATATCAATCATGACTTCCCAAAGAGTTACATAAGACTTCACCTCCCAAATACAGATACCACAATAGAGCATCTCCCTAGGTCTCTTTTTATCTGTTTTGTTCTTTTCTTAACTTTATCATTTTCTCTGTGGCTAGCAGAAATCTGATTTTATCCCAACGTAACTATAATTAGCAGTTTAAAAAATACTAAGCCATGTGTGGAAAATCCACACTTTCATGCCATGATTTTATACCCAGTCTGAAAAAAAAAAAAAAAAAAAAAAAGCTCATCAAGTCAAAGCATTAACACATTTTCAAGTAACTTCTCAAGAGCAATCTTGTTTTCCCCTGGCTCAGCATTTCATTTTTATGGCTTCTATTAATCAAGACTAAGCAGTCTGTAAGTCCCAGACCCCGGCTGCAGATTACCTCCTGGGCCTTGCCCACGGCTCCTTCCCATTATCCTGGTACCATTTTTTTCTGCCTCCATTGTTTTAACTTGGCTTTGACTCTCACCCTTCCATCATCCCAACTCCACCAGGCCTTCAGCACAGCGGCCATCAATTTCTAAAACCATAGAACAAGGACTAATGTTTGTATTTCCGAAGGGAATTCACTGAATAATAAAGACCATTTAAGAAATGCCAGGAAAAATTGATTACTCCGGGATCCAGAGCAAACAGTTCAGATCAGAGAAGAATACCACCATCTATTTCCAAGAATTGGTGGACAGAAAAAGGAAAGAAGACTACTAAATTTATCTTTGTTCTCTATTGTGTTGGAATATCAGAACTAACAGAATCCGAGAGGCATTGAGCTTAAGAGACCAGCTATAGAACATAGCTTCCCCCTCAATTAAAATAAATATTTTTTAAGAAACTAAGGATATTTTAAAAGATGTGGAAGAAGATCCAAAATTAATACACAGAGGCAAGGAGCCTGATATTTTCTCCATGATAATTCATTTAATCAAAAACAATTTTTTTGTTTTCTATTTCACAGAGGTAGAAAGGCACACATAAATGTTGGGTACTTTCTTCTCTGTTCTTATCCTGGAAAGTGCGTGCTAAATTGCAAAAGATTTATGTTCATATATGAATACAGCACAGTGTAACTCCACACCATGTACACCACAAGAATGTGATCCTAATTAGAGTAAGTTATACTCCATAAATATATAATTTGTCAAACTATACTCCACTGACTTGTATATCTAAAAAAAAAAAGCAAATAAAAAATAAAGATTGATTAATTAATTGCCAGATGTGGTGGTACATGTCTGTATTCCCAGCAGCTCGGGAGGCTGAGACAAGGAGGATCATGAGTCCAAAACCAGCCTCAGCAAAAGCGAGGCACTAAGCGACTCAGTGAGACTGTCTCTAAATAAAATACAAAATAGGGCTGAGGATATGGCTCAGTGGTCAAGTGTCCCTGAGTTCAATACCAGGTACCAAAAAAAAAAAAAAAAGAAGAAGAAGATATCATTACTGAGATATTTGTCATTATTCTGAATACTTTTATTTTATAGATCTCCTTTTCTCATGTCTCCATTACAATAACAAGTTCTAAGCATCAGAAATAGAGAAATCTGAGGAATCTCAATGCTGCTTTTAAGCTCTTGGCAAGAGTAGGGCAAACTCATCTCTAAAACCCGAGTTCCCCCAGTGTTACTTCTACAAGACTCAATGCCATCTCTTGCTCTTTTCTTAGACTTGACAGAGTCCAGACACTAAAGCATTACATCCTGCATGAAGTTTACAGACTCCTATTCATATATATTTAAAATATCTCCTTCACCGAATAACAGCATTTATTCTTCTGCAAAGACGGTGTCTACTACACCCATTTCTACCACGATGCTTCTTGAAAGTCACAGTAAATAGCTTCCAAATACAATGTCTTCTCATTTTTCCATGGATAATGCAAAAAAAAAAAAAAAAAAAAAAAAAAAAGGCAGCGAATCTTGGAGGAAAACAGGTTAATTTTATGCCAATCATGAAGCCTGGTGACAGGTGTCACCATATGTTAGGACAAGATCTCCTGGCCACGGGTCATTGCTTTGAAAGGCACTAACGAATGCTTGCGGTACTGTGACACGCTGAAAGGCCCCGGGGGACCCCATGCAAGATCTCCTGACAGGTATGAAATTAACACGTGGCATCACGGTATTTTCCAAACCTGACAGCCCCCCTGATCAGCTGCCACTTATCACAGTAGGGACCTGGGGAAGAACATGGGCATCTAGTAAATGATTTCGATGGGATCACCCCAGGTTTATAAGGAGAATCATCCCCAAAGAGGAGGTCCAAAAGGTTCAAATCATAGAGGCGAGTAGTCCCATATATGGGCCTTGAGCAAAATCATTCTTTTTCGGATCCTCTTGTGATTTTAATTTGCTTCCTGGCCTAATTTCCATAGAGGAGATGAATAAAGTATTCAGTATTATATTCTGAAGAGCTCCTGTTTTTCTCTTCCTTAAGCTGGAACAAGCGCTTCAGTCATGAGCCGAGGAAGTCCTTAGCAACCGCTTCCTCTGACACTCACAGACGCATTCACACACGCTCCATCTCTCTGCCTAGTGAAGTACAACACAAACGTCCAACTCCAAGTCTTATAATTACATCACAGGCACAGATGTAAAATCTGTAAACTGTAACTATAAAACTCCTCATTATAGGAAAGAAAGATGTTAAAAGACCCAAGCACAACATGCACATTATATCATAACTGAGTGAGTGACAGGCGTGCTTGGCTGGTTTTTGAGCTGATTCTTTTTCCTACATCAATTTCAATCCAAGGTCAAAGGTAAGCAGCGGAGGAGCCAGACACAGAGGCACACATCTGTAATCCCAGGCCGCAGACAGGCAGAGGCAGGAGGATCCCAAGCTTCAGGGCGACTTTAGCAACTTAGCAAGACCCTGTCTCAAAAAGAGGGGTTGGGGGCTGGGGTTGTGACTCTAGGCAAGGCAGAGCACTTGCCTAGCAGGTGTGAGGTACTGGGTTCAATTCTCAGCACCACATATAAATAAATAAACAAAACACATGTCCACCAACAACTAAAAAAAAAATAATTTTTTAAAAAAGGGGGTAGAGGTGCTGGGGATGAAGCTCAGTGGTAGAGCACTTCTGTGTTCAATTCCCAGGACTGAAAATAATAAACAAAACAAAGACAATGAAGGAAATGAGTCAATAGGGAAAAGACAGAAAAAGCAAATGGAAAAACAATCACATAAACAAGGTGCTTATTTTCTTGGAATTCCTCATATAAAAACCACAGGTGAGTCCTGAATACCATATTTTTTTTTTTGCATATTTCCAAGAGATAAATCATCAGTATAGTGATTAAAATTTGAAGTGAAAGCAATTTATGGTCCTGAAAAGGGGAAAAGTACCATATGGACATAAATGTGGTAGAGCAGAGAATGAGAAAATACACACGGTTCAGAGCTACACTCTTCTTCTGATGGTAAATTAAATGCATTAATATTAGGTGGACAGGCAGATATAGAATATCAGACTCCAATTTCACCATTGGACGCTAGTTTCTTACTTGTGGTGTTTATTTTGCTTTTTATAATGTGAATTCTTCCAGAATTCCTTTATGATCCCCAGATTTGGATATTAGCATTGAATTCTAGAACTTGGAAAACCTTAACACTTGATCAGCTTCCAAGCAGATATTCAATTCTTTAAAATCCATGTAGTGCATATAAGAAATTTATCTCCTGCATTTAATATATGGGTTATAACCACTATATAACACATACTGTGTGACAGATACTATTCTAAGAATTTAAAAGAAGGAGGAGGAGGAAGTAGAAGAGGAGGAGGAGGAGAGGAGGAGGAGGAAGAGGAGGAGGTGTATTATTGTCTACAGCATTCAGATGAGATTGCACCTCTACCCAGTCACCAGCTATGAAGCAGGACCCTTGGGAACTGAACTCTGATGACCTGACCCAGAGCCACACTCAGCCTCTGTGCCACCATAGTGCCACAGAAGTCCTTTCCAGGTCAGGGTACAGCAATCCTCCCAAAGATGGGTTTCCCTGTGACTAGTGCCAGCTACTGCCTCTCACCAGGACCTCACGGTGAAGGACAGTGCAGTCTCTGGGTTTCAGTTCTTACAGCAAGGCCGCCCGCTTTATGAAACACCCACATTCTTCCGAGCAGGCTGAAAACTCTGTTCATCCCCATCTCCCGGGAGATATCTGAGAAGGAAGGCGATCACAATTGGGTGCTTTAGCAATCCCGGTCTTCAGAGATCCTAATGAACACATTAGGTTGGATATCTATCATGAATCCTACATCTACTATATCATTCAGTATGGTGGCAAGTTCAGATATGGTGATCTTTATCTTCATGACATTTTAATAGATAGAGAAAACAATAGTAAAAATGACAGTGGATATATAGTATTTATTTTTAAATAATTTATACAGGAACACCCCACACTGGTGATTTAGATTCTGGAGTCCAAACCAGTCTTTGACCCCTATTGCTATGATGATTATTTTCTAGAACACAAATTACTTTCTTAAACATTCAACTTCTTGGGTTTTTGGTCTATTGAAAGCGTTTTAAGGATTAAATGGAATACAATAGAAAATGCTCAGCAAATCATTTGGCACGTAAGACACATTCACTTAATAGTATCTTTAATCATTATTGCTAATGACGTTTAAATTTTATATGAGCTTCTATTTGTGGAAATGTATCCTTTTAAGTATTCTTTTCAGACTGAGAACCGTTCTTTGGAATCATAGCAATGATATTTTTTCAGTTTGGGAAAATAAAGATTTCTCATTATAGAGCAGCAGCAAGTTTATTAAATTCCCCATTCAACAATGTCATGAATACATAATAAGGCAGACTCTTGGAAAAATGCAAAACACCTGGTCCCTAGGTGTCTACTCTCCCTGCTGGTGATGTCGTGCAAACCATCTGTTATTTTCCTCTGTAGCAAAGTAGTAAATTTTTCATTATAGATGACAAAATTGTGTCAGTTCAGATAGTAACGAAAGCAATTTGTAAAATATGGTTTTTCTATAGAGATAAGGCAAACTTAGACTCACATGAACAGAGGTAAGAAATAATATTATAGAAGTTAAAACACTTATGTAGAACTGGAAATGCAAGCAGAATATTTGCTTCTATCCTGCAAATAATTGATATTTTTTTCCCCTTAACCTGACAATGGACATCTGACCGGTGAACAGGAAGCTTAAGAAATAAATTCTTGTAATGTAACAAAATACTCTCATAAGAGGGCATGATGGTAGGTCATGAGTCACACCACTAGTGAATCAGAACCTGGCCTTACCACTGAACAGCAGGGTAAACTTGAGCACTCACTGGCTGCTCTCAGGAGCAAGTAAAAAGGCAGACTGATCCCGACCCACAGGCTGTATGTAGCAAGAACCAAGTGTCACGACAGGCACCAAAGATGCAGGATGGCATCGAGCACCCTGGAATGCCCACAGAACTTACTGCCCACACTGCCTGGTTAGAAAAAGGGAAATATTGCTTTTCATCTCATAAAAATGCCGAGGATAAGTTGACGGTCCGTGAGGATGATAATGAAGATATCACCAGGATCACAGTTGTAGATGGAGAAAATACGAGGACTCAATAAAGCATTCGTAATGTTTCTTCCACTTCAGCAATTGGGTAAATCATCGCGTAAATCAAAGAAACAGAGAGAAAATTGTGCATTCATCGAGGCAGGTACACCCTGCACTTTGCAAATGTGGAAAGAAATTTTCCAATTGCCTATGACTTTGATGCTTCAAAAATTTGTCGAAATTATCCTATTTAAATTTCAAGCATCACGTTAGATATATTCAAAAGCCAGGAACATGTTGCTTGCTCTGAAAAGAGCTCTTGGTTCCAAGTGTCAGCCTACGTCCCAACAGAGTGAAGTAACTGAAATGCTTCAGAAAAAGGACGCTCAAGACATCGCTCCAGAAAATAACTGAGCGAATGCTCTAGAAAACTGCAGCATCCGGATTTAGAATGTTGTGAATTAATGATCTTTGAAGGCAGTTCTTTTCTCATTTAAACTGATTGAACATTAGGCATATTTGTTCTGCTTTCCTAAAGACGTATTTAGTCAGCTTAATAGTTTTGAATATTCTAATTTGAGCATGGTTTGTATTAGACTAACACATTTATCTTGAAACAGTTTGATTTCTGAACTTGACGTGAAGTGTGTGTGTATATAATGTTTTAAGATGATCGGCAGTACTCTGTCTACATCTGCTCTTCACGGTCTACCATGTTTAGTCAGCATTTTCATCATTGTGACCAAAAGAAGTGACAGAAACATAGGGAAACATTTATGTGGGGCTCATGATTTCAGAGGTCTCGGTCCATAGATGGTAGACTCCATTGCTCTGGGCCCCAGGTGAGGCAGAACATCACAGCAGAAGGACAAGGAGGAAAGCAGCTCAGGACAGGGCAACCAGGAAGCAGAGAGAGCTCTGCTCACCAGGGACAACACATAAAACCCACAGGCACACCCCCAGGACCACTCCTCCAGCCACACCCACCTGTCTACAGTCACCACCCAGATAATCCCTCAGTGGATTAAGGCACAGAGTAGGTTACGGTTCTCAAAGGTTCTCAAAACCCAATCAGTTCATCTGTGACTGTTCTTATATTGTCTCACCCATGAGGTTTGGGGACACCACATTTCCAAGCCATAACACAGGGACCCTGGGTGAGTGATCAATGAGCTGAGATGCAGGAGGAGGTAAAGCTCTGCAGTAAAGATGGCGCAGGGGACATAACTGAGCACATGGAACAGTTGCAACTCCAGAGGGACTTGGAGAAGATGAGGGAGGTCAGGTCACTGCGAGGAGCTGGTGAGACAAGGGCTGATATGGTAGAAGTTGAGTCTTGGGTCCACTGTGGCCACCGTGGCCATTCAAGGAGCTGAACTTCACCCCAACCCAAGTGGAATGGAAGGTCAGGGAGCCGCTTTAATCCAAAGGATGATGAGATCAAATCTGCCTTTCAAAATGAATTTGGGGATGGCGTAGAGAATTCTAATTTGGTCAAGAAAAGATTGGTGTTGTTAGGAAACATAACTAGGGGGCAAATATTTGATGCATGGATAACACTATCCCACTGCCTCGAATTCAAATAGAGCAGGGATGTTAATACCCAAAACTAAGCAGCATGTATACTAGATATATAGTATTTTTCTAGGAAAGAAGTCCTTATGATTGAAACCATGGACTTGTCCCCAGTGTTCCTGGTTCTCCTGGTTTCATGACGTATTCAATTTTGTCCTTCCGTGCACAAGAGAAGAGGAACGTGCAGGAGGAGATGGGAATGGTCTAACCCACTCAAAGCAATATCAATGAGGGCTAATCGAAAAACAATGGAAGTCTGAGGACTCTGGCCCTGAAGATGAAAGGAGATAACACAGAGACTGAGAGGAAAATGATCAAGTCTGGGAGTGATAATTATCTCTATGGAATTAAAGAGTTTAAGGACTTATGGGGAAGAAACACCAGCTACACTGGAACATACTGACTCAAGCTCCCGGATAAGAACTCTCCTTTGGCAGAGGTTGGGCAAACCAAGGACTTTCAGAAGGCACCAGGATGTAGACAGAGCAAGGGCAAATTCATCTGCGACAGGAAAATTCCACTTAGCAAATTCTAGCTCTTACTCTGTGATACCAAAGAGACTGAAAAATGGGCAAAACTTTACCAAGTGCCTAATTTAGTCCCTCTTCTCACTGTTTCCTGGGGTCTTTGCATCTCCTTTTCCCTGTATTTGGACAGCCCCTATCTAGGGACTCACAGAGCTTCACTTAATTCAGATCCCTGGTCCAGAAGTACCATTTTAGATAGGCATCCCATGGCCATCCTGCTTAATGGAAGCCCTGGCTTTACTTCCCTGACTGGGAAATGGGGCTATTGGATGATGTATTATCTGTTGATTTAGCTGTGGGTTCCTTCTCAAGATCAGACCAGAAAGTGCAAAAGGGCAGATCTTTGTCTCATTCACCTCTCTATTCTCTGTACCAAATGCCCGGAGATTACAGAGTCCAGTAAATGAATCCAAGATGGAAGGAATAAGAGGTTGGATACCGTTGGGAGTGCAGACCAGAGTCCTCTTGATGATCATCTTTGCAAATTAGACTATAAAATGTGTCCACTGCGGCTTTCAACTGTTTGAACATAAACTTCCCGGGTCTTACAACTTCTTTTCCATATTGTGAACAGCTTCATAGCCTTTAGAGTTATAAGACTTAAGTTCTCTTTTCTTGAGGCTTCTCACAATTGGAAACGTCATGGCTGATGCACTAATTTATCACCATATAAGCCACCCAGGGACAGAATCAAGAACTAATTCATCTTCTTTCCCTGGAACTCAAATGTAGTGTCTTATGAAGGATGGAGATTGCATTCTTGAAAATATTCTGAGATATCGAATAGATAAAAGGGGGGATGAAAGATGCATTGAAATACATTAATGAGAAATTATGTCTTGTGCAAAATAGGAAAGAAAAACCATCAAGTCCAGGAAAACACAACCGAGAACAGCACAATGACAGGGCAAAACAATAAATAAAATAAAATGATGAGTTGAAAATATGTCTCTCTCTACACGAGAGATGGAAGAGAACAAGAGGAGACAGGACAAAAAGAGACACAGAACAAGGTAATGATAAAAATAAAGCAAATGTAAACAAATGTAAACACTGAAACTTTAAAAAATAATAATAATAATAATAATGAGCCAAGTGAGGTGGTGCATGCCTGTAATCCCAGTGGCTCAGGAGGCTGAGGCAGGAGGATCTGGAGTTCAAAGTCAGCCTCAGCAACTTAGCGAGGCCCTAAGCAGTTCAGCATCATAAAGTATTTTATTTTAAATATTCTAAAATATTTAATAATAATAAAATATTTAAAATATTTAGGGCTAGGGGTGTGGGTTCAGTCCCTCTGTGTTCAATCCCCAATACCAAAAAATCCAAACTAATAATAATAACAATAGCTCCAATATATTTTGGCAACTATCAGATGTTTGTACAAGTATCAAATGTTTTAAAATAGCAATTCAATATAATGGTAAAAGCCAAATCATAAACATGTTAAGGGATTTAATTGATAAATAACACTCTGTGTTCATAGCATTGGTAGGGTTAACTATATATGTATTATTTAAGGATAATAGAATTTTGCCCACTCAATTCTGTTGAAATCTCACTACTCTACAGAAGACATCTGCTTAAATGATTTCAGAGTCTGCACGTAGGGAAACTGTGTCTTATCACAATGTGATTGTTAATAGCTAGAGATATGACTACCAAATAGAAGTGTCACACTTACCATCTCTCATGCCCTTAACAAAAAAGATGACTCTTCCTAAAAGTGCTTGAAACAGCTTGGGCTTCCAAGAAAGGCTCTTACGCACGTTTACCACTGTCCACTTTGATTCTTCCTTCCTCTCTCTGTGGCTCTGAATCTATTTGTCAGATAACCATACCACACATTTCCTGATTTCCACAGCTTTCTCAGCTCTGCATCCTGGCTCTCTACTCATGCCACTGTCCCTCCAAATTTACAAACTGTGGGCTGTTGACCGCCAGCCCCACAAACAAAGGCTTCCCAAATCCCCTTCATTTCATATCATGAGAAACTGTCCTTGAGTATGTGGGTAAATCATAAGAATGGTCTTTAAAATGAGCTTTGCATCCTCACTTTTCTGCATGAGTTTAGGAATACAAATGTTTCAAAGTGACTTTAACAAAGTTATGCATCATCTATGCATGATAAACGGTAAGAGCTACTATGTAACAGAAACTGATTGTCTCACTGAAATCCACAATAATGCAATAAAATTGGCATTTTTGGAAATAACGAACGACAAATGACTCACCCAACTCACTCAGGTCATAACTGTAGGTTTGTAACAGGTTGTCCTTACTTTCTTCTTTACCCCTCTGGTTTAATCCTTAGAACAGGGATGTTTGGTTGGACTGGGGTGTTAGTCCTGGTTTTATTCTGTGGAGGGAGGAGTATGGGGATTGAACTCAAGGGCATTCAACCACTAAGCCACATCCCCAGCCCTATTTTGTATTTTATTTAGATAGGGTCTCGCTGAGTTGCTTAGCGTCTTGCTTTTGCTGAGGCTGGCTTTGAACTCACGATCCTCCTGCCTCAGCCTCCTAAGCCACGGGATTCCAGAGTCCTCGTTTTTTCATAGTTTCCACAAATTCTCTGACAACTTCCTATGAAGAAATGAGATCTTTGCCTCTTTCCAAGAATCCAGGCTGGCTCTAATGGATTTTGCAGCCTTTTTTCTGCAGCAAGGACAGAGAAAGCATGCCTCTTCCTCTTAGTTCCCTTAAGGTGCTTGATCTGAAAGACCTAGGATAGGCATGCATGAAGGTCTGCTACCCTGAGACCACCATCATGGAGAGGTCTCCTGCCAGTGCTTGGGTGGGCAGCCCCAGCTGAGCCCCCAGCTAACTGCAAGATCAAGTGCTAGCCGTGTATACAAGATGAGTAGTTGCAAATTGGGTTTGCTCTTTCAGCTCTTTGGAAGCCACCAAGGAAGGATTTGGGACTCTTTAGCAAATAGTACACTAGGCTAATTTCTGTATTTATCTGCAAACCCTATTTACTAATTAGGAAGAAATAACAACAGCAAAATACAAAGCTCCACTCAAGATCTTTTTTCACATTCATCCACACCTGTAGCAGGGAAGTCTAAATGAAGCTAATATTTTGGTTTCCAAACTCTTGGTCTTTCTACTCTATTTGGGAACAGTGAAAGAGGGGGAAAATGATTTCTTTCCTAAGACTAATTCCTGTGATAAGTGATATAAAGGCAAATTTGGAAATTTCTAAAGATTTCTCCTTCATTTCTACTTCTTTACTGTGCCCCAATAGTAGCCCACAAGTCTCGGAAGTGCATGATTATTAAATGTTGCAAGATGTAATTATGGCAGACTTCAACTGAACAGAAAACCTATATTAGTGGGCATATGAAATTGGATTCAAAATGTGAAATGATAGCACAAGCTGATCATGATTTCTTTATATATTTTCCTTGTCATTGCTATAACTTCTAGAAAAGTCTAAAGTATCTCAAATTGTTTTTACATCACGGTTTGATATAAATGCACTACAGAGCATAAGAAATCGACTGCCATTTTCATGCACAAGATTCTATCTAGTGAACGTGTGTTAAGGCAAAACATGTTTGGAGCAAGAATCAACAGAAAAAATGTGATATTTGCAACAAATACGAATTGAATAAACCACCAGCTGTGATATAGAATCAAAGCACCATTTTTAATAGAAAAAGACACAGCATTTTTTAAATTGACCAGGAGAGAAGCAGATCAAACTCAGAGCTGAAAATGGTCCACTAATGCTAATGAATCCTTATGATAATGGCCATCTTTTCTCCTTCAAGAAAAATTCAGCTGTTTTCATTGTTTTTTGGAAATAGTTCATATTTTAAATCTATTTTCTTAAGAAAATACCTCTTAAATCATAGAGAGCCCAAAAGCTATATGATATTTAGTATTTTTCTTAACCTTCATACAAGAACATAAGGGGGAAAAAATCACTGAGAACCTGGCTTTGCCTCTGAGAGACACACCAGGGTTTAATTAAGTGTTAATGTTAAAATTAGCGATGATAATGAGATATAATGTATGAGATCATTTCAGGTCCTCCAAAGAAGACATTGTATGTTTTTGGTTTTAATTTCCCACTGATGAAATAACAAATCCAAAAGTCCCATCATTTTAAGGTAATGGCTACTAGAAACTTCTCAATATTAAAATTTCTAAGCAAGTGAATACAATATTGAAAATTAAAATATGAACAAAAGATAGAAGGAAATGAGTAACCACTCCCCACCCCAGGGACTGAATCACCTCAAGGTGGCTAATTAGGATCTTATGCATAGGAACTTGCTACCAGGGCAAGGAAACAAATTCTCATTAAATTCTGAACCCAGAGGCCTCTGGGGGAATGACAGTAAGGCTCTTAGCAGAATTTTTAATGGGGATCTTTCTGCTGAGTAAACCTGCCTTCACAAAACTGCTATCACTCATTTGTTCAATTATTCAATAGGCATTTATTTAAATCCTGCTGTGTATGAAGAAAAAAGACAAGGAAAATACAGCATACAATTTTATCAAACTTGAAATACATCATTACCATCCTTGACACACCCGATCTCCTCCGAAAATACAGAGCTGAATGCAGTGGCCCACACCTGTTAATCCCAGCGGCTGGGGAGGCTGAGGCAGGAGGATCACAAGTTCAAAGCCAGCCTCGCTTGAAATACAGAGCCGGGTCTCCATCATTACCATCCTTGACACACCTGATCTCCTCCGAAAATACAGAGCTGAATGCAGTGGCCCACACCTGTTAATCCCAGCGGCTGGAGAGGCTGAGGCAGGAGGATCACAAGTTCAAAGCCAGCCTCAGCAAAAGCGAGGTGCTAAGCAACTCAGTGAGACCCTTTTTCTAAATAAAATATAAAATAGGGCTGGGGAGGTGGCTCCATGGTCCAGTGCCCTGGTACCCCTGACAAATTTTTTTTTTTAAATACTCTACTGGAAACAACAGATGAACAAAGGGAACCAGATGCACCAATATTTGAAATAGGACAAATAATGTAGGTGAATGACTCAGAGGTACTGACACATGATTGGTGACCAGCCAGCTTCTGTTCTATTTCACACAGGGAAGTTATTATGATTATATTATGGACTCCAAAGTGATCAGGCAATGTCTTCAGTTCTTATTAGCTTCCTTTGCAGTATTACTGCCCTATGAAGCTGATGTGGATCTTGGAATGTCCTACAATGAACTTTGGAAATCCTACTTGGCCGACTTGGGAAACATCCAGCCTCACCCCTGGCAGGTTGAAAGATGCACAACCTGCTAATGTTGCTGGAGAACCACACCACTGGCTTTTGCTTTGTTTGAAATGAAGCTCAATCTTATCTCATCCCTCACATCTGGCTGCAGGAAAATGCCACAGAACCACACTCAGGTTGCCCCAAAGGAATCTCCATGCTGGTGTTGTTAGCACCAAGGTCAAATGGGAAAGAACCTTTTTACAGAGGAGAAAGAGCCACCATGGTGCTAGCTGGGGCCTTGGGGAAAGAGGTCAGGTCCTTCAGTTTCCATGCACAGCAAAGAAACTTAGAGTCTCAGTAGGCAGACAGAGCTTCAAGGCATAGCCCTACCTGCCATCCAAGCAAACTCTATCTCTTTCATGGGAATATACTAGCTACCTGATTTAGTCAGGTTTTTTCGCTGCTGTGACTAAATGATTGGACCAGCACAATTATACAGGAGGAAAGGTTTATTTGAGGGCTCACAGTTTCAGAGGTCCTAGTCCATAGAAGGCTGGCTCCATTCCTTGGGGCTCGAGGTAAGGCAGAACATCATGGCGGAAGATTGTGGCAGAGGGAAGCAGCTCACATCATCAGGAAGCAGAGAAAGAGAGACTCCGCTCTTCGGATATAAAATATGTACCCCAAAGTCACACTCCAATTCCAATCTCCTCCAGCCACACCTACCACTTCAGTCAATCCCATCAGGAATTAATCCACTGACTGGGTTAAGACTCTCACAACCCAATCATTTCTCCTCTGAACCTTCCTGCATTATCTCACATGTGAGCTTTTGGACGATACCTCACATCCAAACGATAACACCCTTAATAAAGACATGTCTTCATTTGCCACTCAACTGGTACCACAGTTCTAGGTCTCCATCAGTGCCATTTGTAGGTCCAAAGGAAAGATTTGAGCTGAGCCAGCTGCTCCCCTTGCTACTAAACTTGGGACCAAGTGCTGACTAAGCTATGGAATTCTTCATATGGTGAGAAAGAAGGATCTTTCCCCATATGTATGTATATTCTTCACAGAAGATTCTGTGGGAAAAGTCTGCCTCTGGCTACTAACCTTATCATCTGATAGACCCATGAAGAGCTGCCCCAAGACCACAATCCAACTTTAGGGAACAAGCTGCACGGCCCCATCTGCCTTCAAATACCAGTGGTCCTAGGTCTCCTCTTTCTCTCTGCATGAAATGTTTTGCTTGTTTTCCTAGAAGGCTTGTTATTTTAACCAAGGCTCCAGAGAGTTCGAGAACTTCCAGTTCTAAGAAGGGTCTTCCATCACAGAAGACTTCTAGGTGGTTTCTCCCAATTCACCATCTACTGCCTCCTCTCAGAAACCATCCTGTTCCAAATCTTAAATTCCACCTCATCATACCCCTGAGTACTTCACCAATTCTGACTTTCCCTCTCCATACCTTCCATATGCAGGTTTTGGGTTAAGGCGAGGATAATAAATAATCACATAGACTTCTAGAAACATTTCAGGTACAGAACTACCCTCTAACTTCTACATACTGTCCCTCATTGGGCTTTAGGATCAGATAAATCAGAGTTTGAATTTTAGTTCAGAAAACTGTTGGTTTTTAATAAGGAACTTAGTGCAGACCTTGATTCCTCATCTCTCATATGAGGATACAGCATAATTCTTAGTCTTAAGTTGATCATGGAGTGATATAAAAACATCACGGCAAGTGTTAACAGCATGACACGATAGAAATGTCAGAGCAAACGGTCACTGAATGCTCACTTTCTGTGTGCTCAGCACTTGATCTGCATCATCTGATTTAAGCACATAAAATTCTATCAGGCAACTATTTCGTGATCTCTATTTTATAAATAACGTAATTGAGGCATTGAGCAATCTGGCCAGGTTCAAATGGCTGGCTGGTAACAGGGATACCAACCTCAGCATTTTATCTCTGGAGCTTACCCTCTTAACTACTTTGTCACACCACCCCTTAATTAAATAATGTGCATTATGCAAATAAGAGCTGAACACAGCACCTGGCCTACAGCCCACATGACTAGTAAATTGTGGTCAGATTCGTAACAACAAGGAAGCAGCAGAAGCAAAGAACATCAGATAGGTATACTGCATATTGTACAATGTCATTATTAGAAATTTACCACATTTCCTACTGCAGAGGGCAGGAACTCACTTGTAGCTCCTTCCAAACGCTCAAAATAAAGGCCTTTCAAAGCCGCCATGATCCCTGACCAGGAAGCAAGGACTGGAAAGGAATGTTTACCCAGTGTGCTGGAGGTCTGACTCACTGAGCACTCTGGTCTTTTGTGCAAACCACCATTGTAGAAAGAGACAGAAGGTTCTTGTTTTTCAGAATGACACATTCCCCTAAAACCCCAAGACGATTCCGTTAATCACAATGTCCATTGTTGGAAGACCAAGAATCATTCATTCTAATTTGGAATATGAAAATTGACCTCCAGCTTCCCAAATATTCCCCAAATTTGAATATCCCAAAAACAGGAAGGGAGAATTTATTCAGATTCTGTAATCTTTGTGTTTGGAACACAGTAGGTCCACAGTAGTATTGGTACTGTCCCTCGATGCTTAGGCCAGGGACATTTTTTTTCTGACAGTCCCCAGTTATTTCTTGAAGAGGACGATTCCCAGCAAATATCCTTCCTGCTATTCCTTTAGAGGAATAAACTCCTACTATCTTTCTATTATATGTCTATTAGAAAAACTACTAGGTCTCCTTACTACTGAATTCTTAATTCTTTGGGAATGCAAAATGGGAGATTTAAAAACTCATTTTTAGAATGATTCCCCAGTGTAGGAAATACAGTAAAGGCCACAGAAAGCGTATCCTTTACTGCATGGGCTCAATTGAAAAGTGAATAAAGAAATTATTTATTTGTCCTATTCGTGTGGCAACAGGCTTAGTGTCTTTTGAATAGAGTACATAAAAAGACTCATTTGACTCATTTAACTACTAACTGGTTACCCTTACAGTAAGGTCTGCGTGACCTAGTCAGAGCAAAGCATCCCAGAGAGAAAGAAAGTAGAACAAAATTCTCCGGGGCATCTCAGAAGGCAGGGGTGGGGTGGTGGGGCAGCTCCATCCATCTGAGAAAACCAGATCCCTGGGAGGAAAGGTTTTTCTTCTTCAATCAACATCTGCCCTTTGTTCTACAGAATTTGGCTTCAGACATGGAAGTATTCAAAACACAGAATCTACACCAGGGTCCATAGTTCGCAATGGTACAAAATTAAAATCATTCTTCCAATGTGCACTAAGCCAACTCAGGCATGGTGAGGGTCTTTCTGTTCCAAGAAGTGCAGAAATTCCAAAGTCGGATGTACAGAAGCAAACACCTGCACAGATCAAAACTGTAATATCATCACATCCGTGAGAAAACAGGACTTGATCATTTGATTATGGAAACAAATCACAGCTAGATACAGATGCTGATAGATACACGAATGGACAGGAGAGCTAATGATTGTGGGTGGCAACGGGGACCTTCTCTGATGGATTCAGTGCATCCAGTCACCATACCTTTCCAGGAACAAATGCACCCTTCCTTTCCCTGACATTCATTTTAAAAGAAAACCAAATAAGAAACATGTTACATGAGCACCAAGTCATGGAAAACTCAGAATCATCATGCTATAAATTGGAAATTTTCAGCTAAATGCTCAGCAAGTCATTGACTTTTTTTTTTTAAATTAATTGTTCCAAGAGCCATAACCTCTTAATGCACCAATAACACCCTAGGGATAAAATTGAATTAGGTCTTTCAGATGGAGAGAAGTTCATCTGATAAATTACCAGGAGTCCCAGGGCACTTGAGTGGACCAAAGGTCAAAGAGTCTGCCTTCTACTTCCGGCGGGCCTGGATTCTATTCAGCAGAGAAATCTTCTACTCCCCAAGTTTCCCTGACCTTGCTCTACAACTGCACTGGTCTTTAAATTTTGAGGTCATTCTGAATTCTGCATGGAAAAATACCCTTCAAATCACTAAATATTACTAATATTCAATATTCCTTAAATATCTAAGGAAGGTCTATAGGAAGCTATCATTGAGGACTGATAAATGATCCTAATGTCAATTGGTAGCTAATTGGGAGAATACTCCAGACCCTACTGGGAACCTACTCACAGGTGTGCCTGATTTAGCCTGCAGAGGACACTGTCCGAGACTTGAACAGGCTTCCGTTTCTTTAACACTGAGAGTCTTAACATTAAAATCCTGACTCCTGTCCTTTCTTTAAAAAAATGTAGTATGTCTCACAACACAACTTGCTGCATGATTGGGTGGCAAATTTCCAGGGCTGCTAGAGTTTTTCTGCTGGAGAACAATTGTGCTTCCCAGGGCCCAGGGCCCCACCATTCCCTATTACCTCCTTTCTCCACAATTCTTCCTGACTAACATCCAAATGACTAATCCCTGACCTATTCGTACTGTGTGGGTCTAGAATATGAACATACTCAAAGTACCAAAACTCTCAATGAACTTCAAGAAGTTAGTAAGATAACATGTTATTCATCCGGTGCCACGGCACACACCTGTCATCCCAGCAGCTGGGGAGGCTGAGGCAGGAGGATCACAAGTTCAAAGCCAGCCTCAGCAAAAGTGAGGCACTAAGCAACTCAGTGAGACCCTGTCTCTAAATAAAATACAAAATAGGGCTGGGGATGTGGCTCAGTGGTTGAGTGCCCCTGAGCTCAATCCCCGGTACTCAAAAAAGAAAAGAATACATATTATTCAGTTCTTTCCCTTTAAAATACTAAAGACTAAGCTATAATCCAGCAAAAACTACTTCACAATTATGATCACATTTTATTATGTTCACATTTTATTTCTCCTTATACATACTGATTTAGGTCTTCCAGGGCTGGTCCTTAACTTTTTAGTCTATATTTTAAAACACTGTATACGATTCTTTGTGTTTCCAACTTGACAGAGAGATTAAAAACCAAACGGCTGCTCGGGTTTTAAGTCAGGAAAGTTTCCTCAGCATCACTCAGCTCTGATTCATCTATTTCACAAGTAAGAGCTATATAAATCTGTGAATTGCTGAGATCACACAGGCAGTACAAATGAAACTCAAAATGGGAATATTTTTTAACCTCAGTCCAACACTTAATTTTCGTAGCATCTGCCCATATTAATTCTATGGTGCTTCCCGGAAGAAAATAACAGCATTTTTTTAAATTTAAGAAATGTCTTCTCTTTCTCTCATTCACTTTCTCTCTTTCTTCCTCTCTTCCCTCTTCTCCTTTCTCCCATCCCTCTTCTCCTTTCTGCTTTCTTTCCCTTTTCCCTCCTTAATTTTTTAAATTGACCTCATGGTTCCTTTGAAGGTAAAAAATAAGTATCCTGACAAAGAGGTGTGATTCTGTACCGAGTCATTCTTGTGTGAGGTGAGTTTGCCTACTTGTGCAGGGACCACAGGTTGAATGTCTGGGGAGCGGGGGACCCGACTGAGGGGCTGGAGGCAGAACAAGAGTCTAAAACATGACAGGACTTATCATATCAGCTCATCCTTCAAATGACTCCCATTGACTTCTGGGGGGAGGGGATTAAGTACAGTTAATTTAATACACAATAAATGGGGCAGACAATAAGGCTTCTCAAACTGTCAAAGAAAGAAAAGGCTGATTTCTGACAGTCTGGTGGATACAGAGCAGCTGACGCCTCGTGGAAAAGTCTGAGAAAAATAACTTCATTTAAAGGCCATTTGGCTTCCCTAATCTTATTTCTGTGTTATTGCTCTTCCCCGTTGTTGAATTAGTAATGAAGTTTGTGGGGCAAATATGGGGCTCTCTCTCCAGGGAATCATTTCTGCAGGCCTTTGCCTTCCACTTGAACTTCTGAGACTGACCTTTTGAACCAAGTTCACAAAGTTCAGGTGTGTCCATCATGCATCTTTTTAAAACGATCTATCTGGGTCAGCTACCTTGGTCTGAAAGCAGGTGTGATGTACAAGGCTTGGTGTCACTCTGGCACAGGAATGTGACTTAGGATGGGGGTGAATTCTCAAGCTATGGCATCATCCAAACAGGCTCTGATTAGGGTCCTTCTGTGTTTTTAAATAATAAGCCAACATGTGAGAAAATGTTCTGTGCCTCAGGAAAGAGGAATCTCCAGTTGTCCAGTAATAAGCAATTGACTTAAACTCCCAGTGCCTTCAGACAGACTTATATCTTCCTTTAAGAATAAGAAGGATGGTAAATTTTTACTATTTCAAAACTTACTCTTTACATTTTCAGTGATTTTTACATGGTAATGCACTTATTGAAAATCAGTCACAATAAAATTTTACAGTAGAGACGAAACAGTTCTGAGTCACAATGCCAGAAATTCTAATTCATCCGCTCTGGAGGGTGTGCCCAGGAATCTGCAAGGCCACCACATCTTTATGGTACTCTTTCCATAGTTCATTTAACAGACTCATGGTGATGAATGCTCTGCAGGGTCCTAAGTACTGTGTGTACAGTATAAAAACAAAGTGCAGGCTTTCAGGGAGCCTTTTAATACATAACTTTAAAAAATGTTGGGCAGTGATAACAGCAATGAGTAAAAATAAAACAAGACAGAGTAGACAGGAAGAAGAGTAGGTATGTCAGCAAGCAAAGGGATAGTCAGTGAGAGGGGGCTGATCTTAGCAGCTCAAGGACCAAACTTTGAGAAAGACTTGGAAGCACGCTAAGTAAAAAATGGAACGAACACCCAGCTCCTCGCTTGGACATGGTGTCAAACATTTTCATCTATGTTCAAATTCCCCATTTCTCTCTGTACCTAACAGTTTAATCATATTTCAGTACAACACACACAAAAACCACACGGATCACACGCATCACAGATGAGGTAGATGGTGGCCTCCGTTCAAAAGAGAGACGTGTCCTAATGGTAGTGCTTTCTCAAAAAGGGATTCATGTCTGCGATGGAATTACTAGCAAGTTATTGATCTTAGCCTACGGGAAGAGAAGTATGGCATTTAGAATACAGGAGGTCATTTGCTCATTTTCTTTGTTTCACTCAAGCAAGTCAGGAAAATGGTGGCCAGGTTTAGGAATTTCTATTTACAACGGATTTGGACAAGTCACGCTCCTTCAGGGGTGGACTCCAGAGTTGGAAGGAACCATGGCTGCATTGTGGGAGGAAAAGTTCAAGGAGCCAGGCATTTCTTCTTCACCGGGCTCCAGTGAGATATTAAATTATTCCTCAAACATCTGCAGCTCATAGAAAATGGATTAGAATGTGTTTTCTATGGTCCCCTAGGGCAGAACTGAGAAAAACAAATGAAAAAGATCTGAGGCCCCCATAAATGTGACTCCAGGATCGGTGCCCTACACACATGGATGAATCCTGCAGAGAAGCCCCCTCCACAAATGTGCGGGAGGAAAAGTCAATGGCCATGTGTTGGGATGGTGTATCGGTTAGCTTTCCATCCCTGTAACAAACACCTGACCTAATCTACTTCACAAAGATAACAGGTTTACTTTGGCTCACAGTTTTGGAGGTTGTAGTCTGAGAGAGGTTGGCCCTGGTGCTTTGGGCCTGTGGCAGATCAGCACATCAAGGCCGGAGCACATGATAGAAGGAGACACATAGGAGAAAAGGAGGAAGAGGAGGAGGAGGGAGAAGAAGAAGAAAGAGATGGAGTGACCTGGGGCTCACTGTGCCCATCTCCTAAAGGCTCCATCACCTATCTACGGCAACACTGTGGGATACAAGCCTTTACCACGTGGACTCTGGAAGACACTAAAGACCCAAGCTATGGCAGATGGAAACACAAAGCCCTTCAGAAACCCCAGTGAGTGGCTGAATGGAAGGGCCTCTTGCTGACTAAGACAACCTGCGACTCAGGATCCACAATTCTATGACTCAGAACAGCATGCCAAACGTCCCCCATGAAACAATACTCTCTCTGACTCTGAGGGCTTCTCCAGCCACAGCTGCCTGGACAGACAGCCAGCAGGAAGACATGAAAGGTTTAATTGGGGTAATGGGCTTTTAAAGGACCCTCCGTTCACTTTCAAACTGTGCTCCCTGCTTTGGGGCTGCATCTTCCAGTCCCCAGGGTCCTCTCTCTGGTGACCCCATAGATGTGGAAACACATCAGGTGCACCTTTCAGAACCAGGCATGCTGATGTCCTTCAGAGTCTACCTTCTGCAACGTGAGAGAATAGCATAAGGTAATGAAAAAATCCCTTGCTTGGTAACCCAATCAGAGAACACGTTCCTGATTTTATTCATACCTGAGCATTACTTGAACTCATTTTTTAAAAATTTTTTAGATGTTGACAGACCTTTATTTTATTCATTTATTTATATATGGTGCTGAGACTGGAACCCAGTGCCTCACACATGCTAGGCAAGTGCTCTACTACTGAGCCACAACCCCAGCCCCTGGACTCATTTTTAATATCCTTACTCCTCTACTTACAGTATCTTAAGATACTGTGTTCTCTTACTATTAGTGAAAAATTAGTGCCTTTACAGAAAAATGCATACATTGAAACCAAAACATATAAATTCTGAATAGATTTTGGGCCCGGCTAAATTTGACATAGGGGTCTGCTTTCTTTTTATGAAAAATAAATAGTAGCAAGTGTTTTTAAAAAAAACCTATAAAATCCTCATAATAAAAGTCAGCCTTTGGCTTTATCTGAAATATGGAAATGGGATTTAAAAAGGGAACACTCAAAATAAAACAAGTATTTGCTTTATCTACTGTTTAATTCTATTGAATCTGACATTACCTATGAGGACTTTATTTTTCATCAGTGTTATTATTCATCTTATAATCTGAGAAATGCTGAGTTAATTAAAATAATGGCCCCATATTAGGAGGCTTAACCCAATCAAGCTTCCCAGCTGGACAAAACTTTAAGGATTAAGTAACTAGAGAATGACAGACACCATGGAAAAATCCATGGGGGAGAATCTTCAATCACTTACATATAAGGCCCTTTTTTCAATTGGAATTTCCACGTAAAAGCAACCACAGAATGAGACCCATTTCTTGGCTCCTACGGCAGTTGCTGTTAGCCTAAATCCTAAGGCTGGCAAAACAAACTGTTGTAGTTCAAGTCTTTCACTCACCAGCCATCCAAAACCTCCATTGAACAACTGGTACACACTGTTCTAGGCTCTAGTGGTGGATAATGTCATGTCCCCACCCATAAATTTACATGGGGATTTTATGCTTCAAGGCAATGGGTACAGCTCTCCAAGCCAAGGTTACTCAACCTCAGCATGGCTGACGTTTGGAGAATAATTTTTTTTCATGGTGAATTGTAGAGTGTGCTGCAAGATTTTAGGAGCATCCCTGACCTCTGCTGACTATGTACCAGTAGAACTACTCTCTCTCGTTAATTAGAACAAAAAATGTCTCCAAATACTCCAAAACTCTTCCTGAAGGGCAAAAGTGAATCCTGGTTGAAAACTAATATCCTATGGCCATCCTCTCTGATCTAAAGCAAGGACACTGTGTGACTCTAGAGAGTACCATCCATTTAAACGCTCTGTGAAAGAGAATATAGAAGTTTACACTATCCAATGATATATGGTAAGTTCTTGGCATTGTAGGGTTTTGCAGACTTTTATAAACTCATTGCATTGAAGTAAGTTTCTTTCCTCCTGTTCTAAGCAATATCTAATGCTTTCTTTTTTTCTTTTTTTTTTTCTGTATTCTCTTTCATATTCCACAATACCTATAAAAATAATAAATAAGGTAAATCTTTTTAAAAGCTACTGCTAGAGTCATATCCTCTTTAAGGTTAATTATAACAACAAATGTATTTTTCCTTATAAAGAAGTCTATGTACATTCACAAAAGTATGTGCTAGTGAGCTCTCTATGGATATATTTGAAGAATGTAGATATACTTATATACAAAAATACACAGTTTCATCCAATATAGATTTATTTTTATATTCATTTTTGGAAAAGTTCTTGAGAAATTTGTAAAGAAAAATGCGAGTCTAGTTACAGAATAATTTTCTTTGTGGATCACTAGACACTAATGAAGATTTGCATATAAATAACTTTTCTCCTTGAACATGAAATTGTGTATACTGAAAAACTTGCAAGAATATGAAAAAATATGTGAAATACATATGGTAACTGTACAATATTGGTTGAAATTATACAAGATAAAATCTGCAAAACACTATCATAAAAAATATATTAAATAAAATCTATGGGAAGTTGTCATTGAGGTTGTAACAGTAGTACATCACTCCAAAGAAGATCTGCTGTACGGTGCGATGCATGAAAATGACATGCTATGGTCATACATGTTAATTTGCAGGCTGAATCAAACACCGAGAGGTAGACTATATACCAAGGTTCTGTTATATCATACATTCTATTCCTCAATATTGATTATTAACCTTGATTATCTTCTCTATCTTCTTCCTTACATGTACACACATACACAAATAAAGGCCTAGAAAACTCTTATTTGCTTAAAATTTCTTTAATTCTAAACAGAAGATCAAACAAAAGTGACCAATGAATGCTGCAGATAACACGAGGTAGTTCACTGTTCTTTTGGAAATGGGGGTGTAAATCCAAGCAATTTTTTTTTTTTTTTTTTTTTTTTTTTGGCAGTGCTGGGGATTGAATTCATGGCCTCACACACGCTAGACAAGTGCTTTACCACTGAGCCATATCCCCAGCCCCAAGCAATTCTTGAAAGCTAAAGTATGGTAGCAGGCAAAGTAAGAAATACACTCAACCTATAGACATCTTTTGTTTTAACCAGCTTTCTCATTACTCCCACCAAAATATCTCTCAAGAAGTTTATTTGGGGCTCAAAGTTTCAGGAGTCTCAGTCCAAAGATGGCTGACTCCATAGCTCTGAGCCCAAGGTGAGGCAGCACGTCATGGGAGAAGGGCATGGCTGAGGAAAGAAGTTCAGGATGTGGCAACTAGGAAACAAGAGAATGATTTTGCTCATGAGGGATAAAATATAAACCTCAGAGACAAGCACCCAGTGACCCACTTCTTCCAGCCACATCCCACCTGCCTACAGTTACCACCCAATTAATCCATGCAGTGGATTAAGGCACTGATTTGGTTAAGGCTCTCATAACCCAATCACCTCATCTCTGCACCCTTTTGCACCGTCTCACACATGAGCTTTCAGGGGACACCTCATATCTGAACCATAACTCCCTTCTTTCAGACATTTTGTCAGAACAATGGTTCTCAACTCCTGCTGCTATACAAGACCCCAGATAGAAGTTGAAAAGAATAACCAAAGTAACAAGGAATATGAGAGCCACCTTAGCTCCACCTCCTGAGCCTGCATGTCCATCCAGAAGTCCTTGGATTGATGACTGGAGGCAGTCAAAGGTGAGAACTGCCATTCTAGGTGGTCAAAAAATACTGGGGAAAATAATACAAGAAAATAAAGCCTGCTGCATACATACATGATCCATTTATCTCCACAGTTTTCAAGTTTCAGATACCAACTTGCTTTCACTATGTACTCCCAGTTGCCAGTATGAAATGAAATCCTTTAGCATTGAGATTCCTTTCCTACACACTAGAACAACATAATTCACATACATACATATATACACACAAACCGTACTAGTTATCAAAGACAGCCATAAAGCCTATTTGTGCTTCCTTCATGACCTAGAAGTTACAAAGTTCTAAGAATTACATGAATGATTTGCAACTGTTAACATACAGTATATAAATCATAGTTACTTACAATGTCTGAAAAGGTTTATATACGCACATGAAATTCTACATAATCTTTCCTATTGCCTTTTAATCCTAATAGCTGGAACTCCAGTCATTTCAGTGGATAAGAAAAGAGAATTTTTTTTTTTTTTTTTTTTAGCTACACAGAATTGACTGACTATATAACAACTCATAGCTCAAAACAACCTTTTCCCAGAAAACAACTGCTTTTTTCAGACTACAATTATAGTAGGAAGTCAGTGAGAAGATTAAGAATGAAAGCATCTATGAATAGCATTCTGTAAGAAAAATTAATGTTTCAAGCTTGGATCCAAGTATGATTTCATAGGGCAGAAATGAGACCCAAAGGGCAGAACCATTGTATTTAGAAATGGGGATGGAAACGTATCCTGATACATAGAAAATAGCAGGATAAGAATAAAGGAAATTACAATTCTGGTTGTTTTTCACGTTTCTAAGATTTGATTGTGTCTACTCCAAAATACAGGTGATGATACCCTATGTGATGGTATTAAGTGCTGGGGTCCTGAAGAGGTGTTTAGGTCAGGAGGGCTTGTTAGTCAGCTTTTTGTTGCTGTGACCAAAATACCTGACAAGAACAAGTTAGAGGAGGAAAGATTTATTTTGGCTCACATTTTCAGAGGATTTCATCCACGGTCTGCTGGATTTAAGGCAGAAACATCATGGTAGAAAGATAAGACAAAAGAAATCTGTCAGCTTATGGGAGACAGGAAGCAGAAAAAGACAAGAGCCAGGGACAGGATATAGTCTCCAAGGCATGCCCCAGGGACCCACTTCCTCCAGTCAAGCCCTACCTGCCTAAAATATCACCCAGCAGTCCATCTGAATTATTAATCCACTGATGAGGTTACAGCATTCACTCTCAGGTCAATTCCTAAAAGTTCTACCTCTGAACCTTGCTGCATTCCCTAACACTTGAGTTGGTAGAACATTCCAGCTTCGAATCATAACAGTGCCACTCCCCCATAAATGGTTTTAACGTTCATATAAAACTGGCTTCAGTGTTTGACTAGCTTGCCCTTCTCCTGTCTACCATGTACTGCATGGCAACCACCAAATTTCCCTCAGGAAGTTAACATGAGGACCTCATTGGAAGCTAGTGCCTTGATCTTGAACTTCCTAGCTTCCAGAACTGTGAGAAATAAATTTCTCTCCTTTATAAAGTATCTCATCGATGGTTTTCTATTAAAGCAACAGAAACAGCCTGAGACACATGACTTATAAGGCCCTGCAGAGTCTGGTGTCTGATGACTAAAGTCTCTGCATCTGGCTCCCCATGTTCCAGCTACATGATTCATCTTTGAAGACCCTAGAAAATGCCCAGTCCTTTCTTACCTCATGCTTCCATTCTGTACCTCTCCCAGCTCTGATGGGTCTCAGCTCATCCTATATCCTGAAAGAGACCTGTGTTATGGTTTGGATGTGAGCTGTCCCCCAAAAGTTCATGTGTGAGACAATTCCAGAAGTTTTAGAGGAGAAATGATTGAGTTATGACAGCCCTTGCCCAATCAGTGAATGAATCACCTGATGGGATTAACTGAGTGGTAACTGAAGGTAGGTGGGCTGTGGCTGGAGGAGGTGGGCATTGGGGGCGTGGCTTTGGGGTATATATTTATATCTGGCAAGTAGAGTCTTTCTCCCTCTCTCTCTCTGCTTCCTGATCATCATGTGACCTGCTTCCCTCCATCACGCTCTTCCGCCATGATGTTCTGCCTCACCTTGAGCCCCAAGGAATGGAGCTGGCCTTCTATGGACTGAGACCTCTGAAACCGTGAGCCCCCAAATAAACTTTTCCTCCTCTATAGTTGTGCTGGACAGGTCTTTTAGTCACAGCAATGTACTCCTTGCTACTAGCTTGGGCAGGAGCCTGTGGAGGTTAATAGACCAGGTTGCTTTTCCTGGGAGCAGACTCAGGGAATGTGAGATCAGTATATGGGGAAAGGATAGAAAAGAAGCTGAACTGGACACAGAGAGACGTGAACTCTGAGGAAGTGTTCATATCTAACCCGCAGGGACTTCTGAAGCAGCACTGATCCCTTGAGTTGTCCAGAATTGGGCCAAGGTTGCTGGGCCTTTATTCTGCCACCAAGAGTGGACTTCCCTGGAAAGGGGACTGGCTTTGATGGAGTGCCCTTCAGCTGAGGCCATCCCTGAAGTGGGCTGATGCTTCAGGGCTGGCTAACAGCAGCCTACCAACACCTGAGGAAGAAGGTAATTACCTTCTTCAAAGCAGGATCTGGACAGAGTATCACAGGGGCCACCAACCTGACTTTATCTCATGCTCCTCGTTCTCAAATGAGCAAAATGATGGCAATTCCACTGGCCTCAAAAGGTGTGTGATATTAAACATGGCAGCGGGCTCAACACAAGAGCCTAATAAATAAATGCTAAGTTTGCTGTTCTGATTAGGGAGCCCTTTTGAAAGGTTATCACTTCCTTTCTTCATCTACTTATTCACCCAAAATACACTGACTGTCTTCCAGGTGGTAGGGATTTTTTCCTAGCTGATGAAAGAGGACTGCAAGTTCCCCATTGTCCAAATGGCACTTACACTTAGGTAATGGGGAGATAGAAAACAAATGTAGAAACAAATAATTAAAAAGATGATGTTGGGAATAAGAAGTATTAACTTGAAGACCCCTCCCAAAAAATGTGTTTAACATGTCGTATGACTGGAGTCCCTTAGTGGGTCACAAAACCCACAAAGTAAGGGGACTTTACTGGTCCAAAGCAAAAACAGCAGAAAAGGCCAACCAATGGGGGCAGCCTTAGGGACCCCTGACTCCAGGAATCCAATTCCTCCAAGGCTGTCCTGCTTATTTGCTCTTATCCATGACTGAGACCAGTTCTATCATCCCAACTTGGGTTCATGCATTTCCAGGGAAAGACTCTGCTTTACCAAATGAGCAAATTTGCATGATCGTCTTATATTGGGACATGTGTTCACCCCTGTTTCCAGGACAATGAAAGTAATGCTATTAATTATTGAGCCTTTATGGTGTACAAAGTATAACACAATTATACTGTTATAAAACTTGCATTATAAAACAACTAGATCTACTTTTAAAAAGCTGTTAAGTATTATTATCTCCTCTTTACTGATGAGAAAACTAGAGTTCAAAGAGATCAAGTAACTTGCAAAAGCACATATTATTAGTAAGTACTGAGGTCAAATTCAACCTGCTTCAACCCCATGTCCAAAGCAAATGCTCAGAATCACGAGATAATTAGACCTTGTTTATGCTGGTTTATGTACAGTTGTGTTATAGTAACTATATTACTTCATTACCTTCATTAATCGATGCTAAACAGTCTTCCACCCAACATAAAGGCAGAATAATTGGACATTTGCAAACAAAAAGCATATCTGGACAAAGGCAGATGACAAACTGGGGAATTCTTTTTTTTTTTTTTTTAGTTGTTGATAGAACTTGAGTGTGAAATGCGAAATAGTCTCTAAGTCAGGAGAATTATATAGGAGGTCACACTCTCAAATCAGCAAATATACAGTCCACTGAGCGAGTCAATCCCCGTTTTCTAACCTGTAATTTAGGGACGATAGTACAGGAACCACCTATTTGATGCTCTTAGTGTATTTATCCTGAGAAGAAATTTCAAGGTACCAAGTAGAAAAAAAAAAGTACCTGGATTCTTTTAATTTTTAAAAACTATTTTTAATTCATTGTACACAAATGGGGTATAACTTTTCACTTCTCTGGTTGTACCCAAACTAGAGTCACGCCATTTGTGTAATCATACACGTACATATAGGGTAGTGATATTTACTGGATTCTTTTTTATATCTGGGGCATGACAAAGAAAAATTCCATGTTTAGCATAAATATAATCAAAAGTTAACTTTGTAATGCTAAAACAACAGCAATGTAAATGAAGAATAAATAGTAATGAGATGGGACTCCAAATGAACTGGATATTTACATATTTAAATAAGTAAGAAATAAGGGGTGAGTGAAATAATTGCCCCTTTTCTAATTTTAGAGTGTAATATAAATCTGCTTCAGAAACCAGAGTCTTAGATATTTTATATTTTATAAGAAACAAAATATGCTTTCAGGTGTTTGTGGTGGTCTTTACAGACAGAGGTGGTTGAAAGTGTGTCCTGAAGGCTGATTCCTTACCATTTGATGTTACAGTTCTTGTGTTTCAATTTTCAACACAGCTTGATACTTTTGGTGGAAAAAAAAAAGTGAATTCATTTTAAACAGGACTGTAAAACAGTGATAAAGAGAATGATTTGAGAAACCAACCATGATGGGAAACTAAATGTCCCACGGAAACACTTGAAAGGCTTTTTAGTGCAAGAAATATGTGCTCCGAAATTTAATCTAAGATAACAGAAACCGCTAAAATGTGGATTAAAGAGATGTAAGTAAAGTTACCAAAAGGTAGAGGTACGCTTCTTTGTTAAAGTCTACTTTCCAAAAACAACCACTTGCGCTAACCCCACAATATCTGGACTGAACTTGCTGGTTCTAAATATGCCAAGGAAAAAATGGAACACTGGAGCAGGAAGGAACCTTGAAATTATTTCCTTAAACACCTCGAATTTGATAAAAGTAAGAAGTTGAAAGTGAGAACTGAAATGATTTGTCTAAAATCCCATCAGTGTAATGCTGATGAAGAAGAAGGAAGAGGCTCATTATCAGGAACATTAATTGAGACAAATTGAGTTAATGATTATGATCCCCATTTTAGAGATCAGCAACCTGAGTTTCAGAGAGATTGATCAACAGGTTCAAAACCCTCAAGTCGTGGAAACTGCCAAGTTAAACCCAGGAGCTTCTGGCTTTTCAGGCTCCCAAATCCATTCTCAGTCAGTAAATTACCTGTAGCTCTCTTCCCTGTATTTTAGCCGCACTGACTTTGCACGCTTGACTGAGGAGGCTGAGGCAGGAAAATCGCAAGTTTGAGGCCAGCCTCAACAACTTAGCAATGCCCTAAGTAACTTAGCAAGAACCTCTCTCAAAATAAAAGGGACTGGGGGTGCAGCTCAGTGGTAAAGTGCTCCTGGATTCAATCCCCAGTTTAAAAGAACGAAAGAGGACAAACAAAAGCATGCTGATCAAAGCTAATTCGCAATATTCAAATCTACTTTCAAATCGAGTTTGTTCTGTTCCCTGTATTCATATCTAGTTTTCTTATTATCTCTGATCAGGCATAACTTCCTCAGACAAGCCCCTGACCACTGCAGGTCAAATTCCCACATGACCCTCCCTTCTAGCACCTAACAAAGCAACTACTTTATACCTGTTTGCATGACAATTTGAATAATAGGTCTGAGGTGATAGGTGACAAGCTGCATGACAATAAGAAAGTTTCTAGTCCTGTTTGCTACCCTAACCTGAGCCCAGAGTCTCTTACCAGTCACAGCGTAACTAGGAACCAATGAATGAATGTGCCTAAAAATGGGCCTCATTCCTATGAGGTCATCAAAGGCCCTACAATCAAATGGACAAATGGAAAGATACTTGATAAGAAGACTAATTCTACTTCCACTGTCATTTTGCTCATGTCCCAGGATTAAAATATTCTAAAATACATCAAGCGCAATGTCAGGAGGATATGAGGTACAGTGATTGAAGGAAACCAGACTCTACCACCCAGAGATGGCCCAATGGCTTAAGAACTATTTCAAGTCAAAGGCAGTTAAAAGCAACAGACCTAGAAAGCCTCCACACGACCTTCTTTCTGCCTAAAAATGGGACATACATTTCCCTTTAAAAAGGTGTTCTCCTCCCCTCTTCCATGTTAGAGGAAAACCATTATCCCAAGAGACAGAAAGCTGGTTTTCAGAGGGGTCAGCACAAAGAAACCTTCCTAACATGATCCTTGTCTTCCGGGAGGATTACACACATCTATCTGCTTTCTCACATGACAGCACACAGAAGCCCACAGCCTTTTCCTCTGCCTTGCCACTTCCACACAGTTGATCATCCTTTCTTAAAATGGTATATAAATCCCTGGGTCCAACTGCTTCTTTGTTTTTCGGTTTTTTACTTTTTTATTTATTTATTTTTTTAGTTGTCAGTGGACCTTTATTTTATTTATATGGGGTGCTGAGAATCGAACCCAGTGCCTCACCCATGCTAGGCAATTGTTCTGCCCCTGAGCCACAATCCCAGCCCTACTTTTTTTTTAACTTCTTTTTCTATGACAGCTTCCAGGCACATAAAACATTGAATTATTCACAGCAAATAAAATTGGTAAGCCTTTTCTCCTACTAATCTTTGTTGTTTGGTTGACAGTTTAATTCACAGGCACCAAAAAAGAGGAGCATTCCGGAAATGTTTGGTGTCTTTTCCTGCAGAACATTCCACAACGTTAAGCAACTTGTTCCACCCACGGTATGTACTGAAAACAGTAAATGCTTCAGGAGGCCTGAGATAGCCGGTTAGAAAGAAGTTAGCATGAACTCGAGTCCCTTGTCCCCAACTTAAATTTAACAGACGATCATCTCTCAAATATAGGATTATTGACCTGCTGTTTCTAGTTGCAAGGAGAATTTTAATACATGCATCCAAAAGGGAAGCAACAGAGGTAGACAGACTAGAGACTCCCAAAGGACTCTTTGCAAATAAGCCACCCAAGCCAGCCGAGCTGGCTCCTCACAATTTTAAAGGCAAAACTCAAATAAACAATGAAAAATCATTTTCATTTTTCTAATAGCATACGCTGTCCTTAAGAAAGGGAGATTGTATTGCACGGGGTGCTCAGAGGGCTTTGATGTACTTCTCCCTTTTTGAGGCTCTCCTGCTATTTTTTAATGTTGGTGTTCAAGCTGTAGGGCAGGGTGCTGTGGCATAAGACTAGCGCTCATCTCTGAACCTTGTGCGTCAGCCTTCCTTCTGCTATAGGATCACCTATGACAAACTAAATGAGCCTTTGATCGGAGGCTTTGATTTACCTTTTAATTCCACACTCCATCATAGGCTCCAGGCTGCCTGCCCAGCTCAGGGCTGATAGCCATGATGGATTTCATGGCTTCCAGTAGCTGCCCACCTACACAACCCAATACCATCCGCTGCTCAGGGGAGATGGCTATGATTTCTGTCAATGTTACACATGGTGTTTTTCCCCAGCATGGATTGCCATAGGGCAAAATGGCATTTTTTTTTTTTTTTTTTTTTTTGAGGAAACACAATTTTCTCCTTTCATTTGATTTTGCTCTAAGTCATTTGTTCGGTTGTGTTTCTTTTGTCGTGGACATTTTATGTGTCTGGCGTACCATGTTGCTGCTTGAACAGGGCTTTTAAAAATACCAACGGTAAGATGGAAAGAGTTTGCTTATTGAGATCAGCCAAGTGTTTCTGGGATTCTGTGTCTTTTGATCTCCGAGGTTTTATTGGTCATTTTATCCATTCTTTTCTCTGTGATGCAATGCTAGCTGTTCCTCTTTTTGTAAAAGGATTCTGCTTTCTGTTTGCAAAGAAAGCAAAATACGTTAAAAAAAAGAAGAAAATGTCTCTGAAGACTGAACCCAAGCTTATGAAAATCTAAACATCAGACAAAACAAAGGGACAGGGAAGAAACTTCTTGCAGGTAATGAATACAACATTGTCTTGGTGGAGGAAAGCTCCTGTGGGTGTTTGCATATGTCCCAACTCATCAAATCGTACATGATAAGTCCATGCAGCTCTTTGTAGGACCAATTACAGTCCAGTAAAGCAATAAAAAAAACCCACAACTGACAGTTAACAATGAAAACCTGCAATAAAATCTCAGACTTGGGCTGAAAAATGCAATTTTTTTTTATACCATGCTCACTCTATAATCTTTTGATTTTTGAGACACCCTTTTTTTTTGGTGCCTTAAAATCTACCTGTAGCACTTTAAGGACATATTTGTATATCTCAGCTTCCCTTTGGATCCTCACTGGATTTTCATGCCTTGGAAATCGCATTTATTTGTGTATGTGATTCAAGTAAAAGCAACGTCAATAAAACTCCAGATGAAACAAAATGTATTTTTGGCACCTCCATCCCAAAATTATGTATGCAAATTGGAGGCGATCCAAAGAAAAGCCAAAGGAACGATGGAGGGAAGGCAGTGCTGGCTAAGGAACTGCGTGGCTTCACGGCCCATAAATATTGAAACAGCGTCAACATCAAATATAGACAGGAATGATTAATTCTGAGACGAGGGCATGCAGATACTCTAATGCATTCGTATCACGAAAAAGAAAAAAAAAAAAAGGATACTGTTTACTAGCATCATTTTGAAATATGAAACATTAATAATGTATGCATGGTGTTCTCGCATCTGATGGAATCTTTTGTCGCCTCTGAACGCCCCTTCCCAAGACACGCTGAAAAACTACACTTGATTATTCAACCCTAGGGAATTACTTTCTGAGAAGATCAGTTTTATTTGGCTTCCAATCAGGACTTCCTGCAAAGAGATTTTCATTCATTTTGCAGAGTGACATGCTTTTCTTTCCTACTGGTCCCGAAGGGAAGGAGACTGAGACAAATGCCAATACAAAGGCCAAGACTCACCTGGCCAGGTGGGGCTACCTGAAGGCCCAGAGATCAAGGAACATGAGAACTCATTCCAAACCACACTTACACGTAACTGGGAACTCCTAGCAAGACTGCCGGAAGATAACAGGATCCAGGGGAGCTATCCAGAAGCTTCTGGGCACAGCAGGTATCCAGGGAATGATCTACCAGGAGGTTCTTCCCCTCTCTCCAGTCCTCACTTTCTCCCTCCCTGACCTGCATTTACGAAGCATCTGCTCCACCCCAGGCGCCATTCACAGTGACAATGATGCAGATAGAAATTTGACTGGGATACTGCCTTTGAAGACACGTCCATGAGATGAAGATATAATACATATAAAATCACAAGTGAGGCTAAGGTTTGTGACCAGGGCCAGAGCCAGGCAGAGGCAGAATGGCCAACCAAGGTGCATTGGTATGGTGTGTACATCTCTCTGTGCTGAGCACATTCTCCAAGGCCAGGTTGAGTCACCCGGCCCTCCCCAGAGTCCAGCAGAGGAGCCAAGCCCTGCTGTGACCACACACAAGTATGATCTGTGACAGTGGACTTGCGTGTCCCTGGAAAACAGTCGATACTACTTTATAGCAACTCCACAGTCCATCCAAGGCAAAGCAGCCGCAGTCTCACAGAAAGCACTTAATTAAGATTAAATGAAAATATCACTCTCTCTCCTGGACTCTCAGGACATGTGGCTTGGCCTTTTATATAAAGAACCCATCAAAGTCCATAAATCAGGAGGAGGAGCAGGGTGGAGAGATAAGCACCATCAATCAGGCTCGTTCGTGCCCCAAGGTGACCTTCCACTCCATGTTTCATCTTGAACTGCTGCTACAAAAACAGTCTCTGTCATTAGGTCTCCTGTTAAGATGCACGCAGAACATCCCCTTCGGAAAAATTATATGCCGGTAGGGCAGTGAATAAGCTGTGTGCCTAAACGTAGATGTGCGTGAGAGACACAAGCAACCTTAGAAAAAGTCTAACGCTTCAACTCTAAATTGTGCTCTAAGTTCAGATAAATTCAAGGGTTGGAAAATACAAAAGCAAAATTAGCATTCCTAGAGTACAGTCTAATCAGAGCGTAGGGGATGGTTTCAACTCATTTTAAAGCAGAAGTCATGGAACAGTGGAGAGTGAGGGAAAAGTCTACCAAAAAGGTTATTTTAAAAATTAAGGCTTAAGTAAGCTTGCTGCGTGGCCTGTAGTGGTGTGTGACGTGTAGCAAGTGCATGTGCTTGTTCCTAGAATGATGGTTTTCTAAGCCCTTCCTGAAGAGGCTTGGCTTATTTCTCAAGCACCACCATGAAAATGGATGTTAAGGGAAGTTATTTTGTAGGATTAAATAATGATTTGGTTCATCATCAAAAAAAAAAAAAAAACAAGAAATAAATATAATTCAATAAAAGTAAGCAAAGGATGCATGGTAATGAGGCAGCAGAGCATTCTGCAGCTTTCTGTCCATTTCCATGATGTTTATGGATGCAATTATTAATATGTCACTGCCACAATTAAGGTAGCATAACGTCTGTATCTAAAATTGAATATCCTGGGTATTGTTTCATATCTGTTACTTTCCGAGCTTTTTCTTAGGAACAAGAAATTTACTTTGAGTGAAACGCTAAATGTGTTTTAATGGAATCAGTGCACCTCCATGAAAGAATGTGTTTAATCAGATTTCAGGAATTTCCCCTAAGGATATTACAGTATATCTCAAAAGGTTTTTAATCTTCTAATAGACCTGTAGATTAACTGGAGTTAGCCTGTGTGGAGAAGCCAGCCCTCTTAGAGCAAATTCCATAGGGCAATACCAACTCAGTGAGTGGGACAGAGAGGGCAGGCCTGTTTCAATGGTTTTCTCAAGGACTGATTCCTGCAACACACCCCCGTGCACACAGGAGGTCCCTGGGCTTACCAGGAACTAGGCTTGCTCACATTGACTCACAGAGACCAGACATTATTTTGTATTTATTAAGGTCCCACTTACGACCAACATATAGAAAAGTTCTGCGTGCATCAAATAACGATTATTTGGTACTACCTATTCTGTTGTTTAAAAAAATGCATACTTGAGAACATAAGAAAATCATGCATTCATATCACTAAGGAAAAAAACGCTCCTCTTTGAATAAACATCATTTGTCTTTAAAAGTTAATAATGACACTAATTATTGACATTTACCAAATTGAGCACAGTACCAGGGACCCAACTGGGCTAATAACTGTAATCAAAACAATCGAGTTTAAACTGTGCCAACGGGCAGTTACAACCATTATTCCAAGTTTGCAAATTATAAAATGGAAGGTAAAAAAGTGAAATAGCTACCCAAAGCCACACCACAGTGCATCTGTTCCGAACACTTTGAAATCAGTTATAATTCAACTTAGTATTACAACACAGACTTTGATAAAACTCCAAGAGAGGCTCCAGGTCAGATTGTACATTAATCCAAATTCCAGGGACAGTTCCTGAAGTTGAAATTCCCTTCAGATCATGAAGGGGTGAGCTCTGTTTGACCCCTGAAAATACAGGTTTCCTCAATAAAACCTCAAGCCTCCTAGGAATCCAACCTCTGAGAACTTCATGGTCAAATTCATTTTTCTATTAAATGTGACATTTAGATAAATATCCTCAAGAGGCCACTTTCAAATATGCCAAGAGGTGAGGAAAATAACTTTAAGGATAGGGGTTTGCTCTTTAAAAAATAAGTCAGCATTTTAAGGGAACCCAGAAAATAAACAAACAACAAACACTTAACTGTATTATATAGCTGGGCTATACCTTTTCTGCACTTTGTGAACACAAAATTTCTGCACTCTCTTCTTATTCCACGTTACTCCCTCTGGCTACACTCTAGTACTGGGTATTGCAATAATTAAGTACAATCAAAATCCATGAAGCAACTGATTAAGGAAAATATTCTTACCAGTAAATAATTTCCCTTAGTTCCACTGTGATCTGCTTGCTGTTAAGACAGGATCATTGTTCAGAGTTTATAGCACCTGAGGAGAAATTTTAAAGTTATCATTTTAGAAATAATTTCCACCCAAGGAGCCGCTTTTAAAGTAATTCTTACTTTTTCTGTCAAACAAACAAAAAAACACACACACATACACAAGCATTTAAACGCCGCCCCCCTCCAATTTGTAGCCCAATACCTAAGCAATAGGCTTGTTCCATTGCTTTAAAAAAAAAAAAAAAAAAAAAGTCCTGTGCATTTCTATCTTGGACTAACAGAAGTAGAAAGGGCAGACCTGCAGGAAACAGCCACATAATTGCACTTTTCATTGCAAGAATCATTGATGTGCCTTCTCTTACAGATTCAAATTTTTTGCACCAGACTCCCATTTGTCTATCTCCTTGGCAATTCTCCAGGAACTATTCTGCGCAATTGCTACTTCCTTTTGTCTGATACTGTGACCAATGGGTCCAAATAAAACAATACAGATAAAGAGGAGAAGGGTTCTATCATGAAGCCCTCCAAGGTTCGACTCTGTCAATTACAGATCTCTCCCGGCCTCCCATCTCTGAACAAATCAACACGTGACACATCCTCTTATGGTTGATTCTAGATGATTCCAGAATGAGCGCTCAGTCTCTCAGGGTGTTTATAAACTCGTTTCTTTTCTAGTTGTCCATGGGGCCTTTATTTTTATTTATTTATTTCTATGCGGTGCTGAGGATCGAACCCAGGGCCTCACACAGGCTGGGCCAGCGCTCTACCACTGAGCCCCAGCCCCAGCCCTCTAAACTTGCTTCTTAATGCTGTCCCATGAACACAGCTTTGACAACCTAAGGTTTCCTGCTAGGCATCAAGACAGTTCCAAGAAGTCAGGGGTTTGTTTTTTTATACCAGTTGTCATCATGGAAGGAACACCATTCAGAAGAGCTAGATTTCATCTCTCATTTCTAACTCATTTTGGTAGAAACTACTAATTAAAAGATGTAGAAAACGGTAATATCTTTGGCTCTAAGAGAAAGAAGGAAGGCTACAAAATCCAAGCAAGTCACTCACATCCTGGGCATTATTGGACAATTTCTTTGGCCACCTTCCAGGAACTGCTGCCAAGAAGTTATAAACAGATTGCAGCTCCTTGGGAGAGAGACTTGCACAGGGACACAGAGAAGGAAAGGCCATGCTGGCAAGTGTAAGAAAGTCCCCATGCTTTCCAAAGGACCAAATGACATTCTGCACAGACTGTGTCCTTTATGCTTTGCTTTAGTAGCCTCATTCCAATCCCATTAGGCCTACTTCGGTCGCCATTATTATTTGAATGATTATAGCAAATAAAATTGTTTATGGACCGCTAAAAAATGCACACAACAGCATCTCCTATGGCTTCCAACCAGTGCATCCATGGTACACACTACAGGGTACAGCCGTGTTTATCGACTTCTGCAGGTTAAGAGAACTGTGCTTTCAAGCAGAGGACTATGGACGCTGGTCTTCGCTCGGCTGCATCCAGCATCTGATGTGTTACAAAGGTCTCTCAGTGGGAAATAAAGAAAATGCAATGTTTGCAGGCGTGGATTCCAAGTGAGAGCGGCTGAGCCTTCTGTTCTATTTGCTGAGACTAAAGTTTAAATGACCTAAAACAGAATGTGCTTCACGTGCCCCAGTGATAAAGAATGTCATAATTCAGGGTAATATACAGTGGGAGGCAACTTTTATTGTCCCAACATTGAATTTCTGGGAGACATCCCTTCAAAATCCATCCATGTCACACAACTCCCACAACAGAGGTCCTAAGGGGGCCTGACTTTTTACCAAGCTCAAGGCACCCAGAAGATCAATGCCAGTGCTTCACCACCCAGGCTTCCAGGAGTTTTAAGACTATGGTTTGGTGTTGGGCATGGAGACTTATCTGCATACACAAGGCAGCAGCCTGTGATGAAATCTCAACTTTGGTTGAGAAGGTACTTGCATTAGTAATTGTGTGTGTGTGTGTGTGCGCGCGCATGCATGTGCATGTGTGCGTGCTTGGTACCCATGAAGGATTATCTCTGTTCATCTTGCAGGTGCGTGAGCTTTCAAAAGAGATCTGCAGATAATCTTTAAGAAAGCACAAGCAACATTAAAAATATGTACATATATGTATACTTGTTATTTTATATAATTAAAAAAAATTCAACCTCGATCCTGCTTTCCTATGACATATAGGAGCATACCAGTGTATCTGTGCAATTTAGGGTACACATATTAGGCATTATAGACTCTGAACATTATGATAAGGGGGTTTACACAGTATGCTAGTATAGTCTAAGAAAATGTCTTTTTTATTCTGCTTTTATTACATTTGCAGGATATATGATCCTTTGAATTTATTTGCTCTAGCAATAGTGAACCTATCCCTCACTATCACTCATATAGATTACAAATGTCTTATTTTCTGTTTTTAAAATTAGGGACCTAATTTCCCTAAGGTCCTTCTATGTAAGAGATACAAAAAAAAATATGACTTCCAAATGTAAAGGGAAAACTGATAGGAATATGGAAATCCAAACCTGAAGAGTTCAGAAGTATACTAAGACAAGGTGGATATAGGATGCTTCTTGGTTGTTCACCACTTTTATGGAAAAAAAAAAAAAAGAAGGCATGACTATCAGAATATACAGCGCAGGTACAACTAGTTTAATTAAATTCTACGAACTTCAGGAAAAATATACAGAAAGTATATTTCAAGAAGGTTTTCAAGAGCAAGAAGTAGTTAGAAATAGATACTATGGGGCTGGGGATATAGCTCAGTTGGTAGAGTGCTTGCCTTGCAAGCACAAGGCCCTGAGTTCAATCCCCAGCACTGCAAAAAAAAAAAAAAAAAAAAAAAAAAAAAAAAAAAAAAAGAAAAAAGAAAAAAAAGAAATAGATCCTATGAGCTATTCCGCCAATATGTGCCCAGCCAGGCATATATGAAATGGTAGTCCTGAATCAGCTGAATTCAGGTGCACACATTACCAGAATGGGAACATCTCACAGGTGTTTCTCTAGAATTTGAAAACAGCATTTTTCACCCAACCATGGCCCCATCATCAAACCTATGACATCATCAGGTGCCCAGCAAGAGAAAGCAATCTCTTATGTGCCTGCAGGAAAAATTGACCATGTACGAATCATTAAGAGACCATGAGTCGCTTTTCAACATGACACATTTCTAAAGTAATTCAAAGTATATTTTAGGTATATTTAATTTTAAGGTATTTTAAGGTATATCTCTCCTTATGCAATGAATTCATATCATCCTATATAAATCACAGTTCCATCCTTGTCAAAATTAATGACCAAACAGCTATCACAAAAGTTCCTATAAGGTTTAACCCTCATATTTCATAGGCTGAATCCTGAATTCCAAAATGGTATATCTTGATAATGCCAGTATGACTAGCTGGCTAAATATAGTTTGGATGAATTAGTAAGTGAATGCATAAAAGCTACGCATACCATTAATAGTGAGTGGCACTTCCTAGTTCCCTAGGTTGACAGTCACGTGTGTGCATGTCATACTCTCACAAAGCAGGAGGCAGCACATTACCAGTATAATATCCATCAAAAGTGACACTAGCACAGAAGAAAGAGAGACAGAAGGGCCGAAGAGTCAGTGAGCATCTACTGTGTGACTTGAGGACACTCGTGCAATCTTTCAGAACTCCAATGGTCTCACTTATAAATGGGAGTATGCATTTCTTCCTTGCAGGGTAGGTTTGAGAAGCAGGACTTCATGTATTAAAAATGCTTATTCCTGGGCTGGAATTTGGAAGGTGCTCAGTAACGGCAAGGGATGGTGGCAACAGCAGCAGCAGTGGCATCTTTGCCGTCATCCTGGGGCAAGCAACCATGCCAGGAGGGCACTGAGCAGCCTCCAGCTTCTCTCTGCTGGAAGGTCCCCACTCCAACTCAGCCAGGGACAGGAAGGCACACGGTGTCCCAGGGGATGACCTGTGAACCAGACAGATGCTGTGCACACCACAACTGGGCAGCTGCATGCTCTTCTCCTCATGGGGTAGAAAAGGGTTTCTTTACAGTGTTTTTTGCAAACTCATGAGTTCTTCAAAGCCGGGGAAAAAATGTCTCATTAATTATGACTTCCTCAGCCCCCAAAGCACACTGGATGTCAAACAGTCAAATACTGGTTGCTCAATGTGTCCACTGAATGAAAATGCCTATTTTTATGTGTGTATATCTGTAATCCAGAGTGGTTTTTTTTTTTTTCCCCTCCTTTTTAAAATGTACCTAATCTTATTTGATCTTTAAAGACTAGACATGTTCTGGTGATGTTAAAAAAAAAAAAAACCCTCATTATAAAAGAGTTGAGCATCTCATATTTTTGTCAATATTTGGGTCAATACCTTAAAGAAGTTAGAACAGAAAACATCTTTTTCTTCCTGCCATTGAACCCAGGGCCTTGTGCATGCAAGGCAAGCACTCTACCAACTGAGCTATCTCCCCATCCCAGGGATGAGCTCTTGATGCAAGTCAAGGAGGACCTTCCCCTCAAAGTACAGGCCAAGATGTTCAGGACAGATTTGTTGAATGACTCTATCTTTGCAGAAGAGAAACAATACATGATGTAGGTAATAGCCCCTGGACTATAAGCTCAGAGTATAACAAAAACCAGCACATAAACAGAAATTCTTGGATAAGCCTAACATAAAATGATGCACACAGATAGCAAAAACACAAGGTAATAGTGAGTGTTTGCTTTTAGAAATTATTCACAGGTTGACCCTTATACGAACAAATGAAAATGTTGAATGTTGAATTGTTTCCTAAGAATACTCCTTGAAAAGTCTTTGGAAATAAAACGATCCCTATTTGTGACCACTAATTATTTCTGTACAAAAACACAATTTCTGAGCCCTTGGTATGGGTCATTTGTGATTTTTTTTTTTCCTAATATCAATTGAAGACATACCCTGTCCTGGGTAATATGCTAAATAATTCGTGTATTATCTCATGTAATGCGAGTATGAGTTCTACTGAGTCTAATTTTATGGACAGTCAAATAAATTCAAATAGGTTAAGTAGAATGTGCAAAATTACAGTAAGAATGAGTGGCAGATTCAAGACTAGAAGGAACCCCCTCCATGTAACCCCAAAGCCTTTGTCTTTATCTTCACCTTCCAAGTACATCATTCAGGTAAAGTGCCTTGGGCTGCTTTGGAAAGAAGACTATACTGTATTCCTCCAAATCTTACCATTTCTTCAGGCATGCTTCCAACTCTCTAGAAAAGGCCAAGAGTATAATGAGAGGTCAGCAGCATGTTCCAAGGCCATTTGGAAGTTCTCATGAGTTTCATTTCTAGCTCTGTTACTAACGCTGCCTATTAAATGTCATGTTTCTAAACTAATTTGGGCCTCCGAATCCTCATCCACAAACTAAGAATGTTAACTGAGTGATTTCTACCAATTCTTTTTGCATTGAAAGTCCAGGAGTACAACAAAATGAACCTGAAGGAGCTTTGGGAGACAAGAAAGCTATTGCAGATGCTGGAACAATGGAATTCTCACACAGGAGAAGGTGTGAAAACAGAAATCCTCAATGTGGGAAGATGAATGCACAGATCAACACACACAGTAAAACCTAAAAGGATGCAGAAAATGTGAACATACCTATTTTTTTACAGTTAGTTAAAACGTAGAAGAGAGGAGATATCTCAGGTTAAAAAAAAAAAAATTGGGATTAAAATCATACACAAAAGAATTCTGTTACCAAAATCTCAGTCTTCATTCCCAACGCCAATTCAATATACAAGCACATGGTTTTGAGAAAAAGAAGTTTTATTACTTTACTGGCAAAGGAGAAGCACAGGGGATTCCTGTCCCAGAGGCTGTGATTCTGCCCAAGGGGGAGAGCAGAGGTTTTTAAAGAACCTATTTAAAGTCTACATTCCAGATGTTCCCTGGAGGGGGGACTGAGATTCGCTTATTAATTTGGTAGAGAGGTAACAGGGGTCCACTTCACCTTTTGAATATCGCTCTGAGGCTTATTTTTAAAAGGGACAAGTTTTTCTTCTCCTCTTCTCCCTCTTTCCCTCCCTAACCTGGGGGCAGGGAACATTACCTTGAGTTACCTTAAGGAAGGAGATATCAGCCAGAGGATCTGGGAAGTGAATACCTTCCAAATTAACAAGTGAATGTCAACACACCATCAGGGGCCCTGGGACCCCTTCAGGACACACCTGGAATATTGCCTTTGAAGAGCTCCTTTAAAATCTCCTTCTCCCTCCTGATGGGCAGAATCAGCCTCTGGGACCAGAGTCCCCCGTGCTTCTCCTTTGCCAGTAAAGCAATACAACTTCTTTTTCCTTTTTCTCAGAACCGTGTCCTCCTTATTGAATTGGCATTGGGGATAAGGACTGAGCTTTCGGTAACAGGAGAAGAGGTTAAAAAAAAAAAAAAAAAATTTACAACTTCAAAATAAGTGGCAGAGCAGCAAGGGCTATCTATATTCAAAGCATGAAGTGAACTACTGTTCCATTACTACAAGTCATAGATGTTCTAGAAATAAATAGCTTCCAGAAAAGTGGATACATATTCTTGACCAGAACACTCACAGTTTATTAACAGGAAAGAGAGTGGACATTTCACCTCTAGCATTTGAAAACATCCTGCAGGACTAAGACCCTTTCTTCCCTTCCCTACAGGGATCTAGATCTGACCAGTGACATCAGAAACACCCAGACACGCTGGAGTCCTGAGCTGGCTCCCACCTGAATCCCACAATTAGATAATCAATCAATATTCACTGAATGAAGAAATGAGCTCTACCCCATGCATGAGCTGTGTCCACCTTGGGAAAACAACGTCACTCTTTATTTTGTACCACAATCAAAGGCGAATGTGATAAAGCTCCCGACCATCAATAACAGTTCACCTTAGCAGAATTCCCAGGTGTGGAAGTCCAGGGCCAACAGGAAACTCAGATCCCTCCTGACAGCATGGAAAACCAGGAAAACTGAAGAACCAGAAAAATCCTCAAAGCCAAGTTTCAGCCACATTATATAGTCAAACCCCAAAGCCTGGGCCCCTCTTCTGAGGTGCTGGTTCCCTGTTACTGTAGAGAGTAAAAATCTTCTGGGGTGCCGGTTCCCTGTCTGTTACTATAGAGAGTAAAATATCCCACCCTAAATGTATTTCTTCGGTGTATTTCAAGTTTGGTGTACTCAGAGAAACCAGATCTCCAGGGCTCACTCTGAAAGGCTGCCCTTTTCTAAAGAAAATTTACATCTATAAAGGAAAACTACATTTGTGAGGCACAGGGCCAGCATATGCATGGAACAGGTTTTTGTGTGGACTCTTCTCCTGTCTAGAAAAGACTTTTTCGTAGGGAGAAGAAATCAGGTTTCTGACACCTGGCCCAGAGGGGGATGGCCACAGGTGGCTGTCAGCTGGAGGACTCATTGCCATTACAATCCTGCTCGGTAAGCGTCTCCTCCTCCCTACCACCCTGGCCTTAAATCCCTGCCCCCTGTGTTGACTCTGAATAAGCTTCAACTACATTTGGGTTTCACCCTATATGTTGTTCAAGCTCCCAAGTTCAAGCTCACTGATGAATTTCGGTTTCTTCCCGTCAACCTATCAATCACCTGTTTATTTATAAACTAATCAACCTTTACAGGGAAGAGAGTCCATTGACGATTCCCCTGCGTCACCCTGGAGCACCAGGGCAGGGGCTGTCTTTGTTTTGCCTTTCTGTCGAAGGCAGTGTGGGCATCAGAGAAAGTCACAGAAGCAAGGTATCCATGTTTTAAATCAGCAAAAGCTCAAACAGATAACCTTTTAGGATTCAAACAGAATCGAGCTCTGATCTCATATTATTTTCTGATGCAATTGGAGACTGTCTCCCCGGCATGTCCATTAAGAAGGTGCAGAGCCCGTTCTGGAGATAGTTGATGGACACACCCTGTTTTTATTACCGTCCAGAATGTATGGGACAGTAACACCAGTGAGGCAAGACTCGTGTGTCTAAGCCTGACCACACCACGTGACTGTGGGCAAGTTCACGGCAATGGCAGCCGCTGTTCCCGATGAGGAGAGGATGCCCGTATGCAGGACTACCTGCCAGGTATGGTACCAATGGCTCCACAGTTACTGACTCATTCCAGCCTTACAACCCTAGGAGGTAGAGGCTTTCTTTTTTCAGGTCCTCATTTAAAGATGCAAAAACAAAGTCACAGAGATGGGACATCCTACCTGGGGTTACCTAATCATAGCTCCACAGTGGAGCTTCGTGATTTTGATATCCCTCAACATGGCCACCGGTATTATCAAAGCATTGGTGCCCCTTTTAAGGCAGACTCTTGTTCTTTACGGCTGCCAGCTTAGCGACAGGGATTTTCAATCACAATGAAAGAACAGAACTACAACTCATTAAAAGTCACACTGAAATACATATATTTAAAAAAAACAACACTGTCTAGAACGCTTTCAGACATATTTAGTTATGAAAAGAAATTATCATTGCTATTATTAGCAAAAGCATGATACAAGGGGTCTTTGTTTATTCATTCGAGTATGTGTTTTTTTGACTGCTCTGTGCTCTGTGTCCTGCGCTAAGGTCAAGCACGCCCATGAATAGGAGGCCCTATGTCCCTAAAATAGGACCTTGTTTAAAGAAATCTGATCCCCGGATATTATTCCCTGTTTCCTACTTGAGTCTTCACACCTGCTGCTTTGGTCCCACCTGCTGGTTCGCTCCAGAGGCAGGACCGGCGCCTCGTGCCACTGAGTCTGGGCCTCGGGCTCTCTGCTATCCCTGCTCAGATCCCCAGGGCGAATCAACAGCTAAATTCTGCAAGGTTCCCTTGAACACAGCTACATTTCAGAACTCTGTCTCTGCTCCCCAGGGGTTTCAACACTCTTCTGTACCCATATATATAAAGAAATAAGATCATCTGTCAAAAGATGATGACTATTAACTTAGCATTAGCTTCATATATTAACTATTATGTTAGTATATCTCCCTGTGAAGGGTCATGGCAAATAATAGTCCTATAAGACAGCTCCCCAGGAAAAACGGAGGGACAGTGTGGCTCGGGAGGAGGAAGGGAAATTGTCCAAAGATGAAACCTCTCCCGGGGCACCCTTGTCCAGTAACAATGGGCCCTGAGGGGGCAGCAGTCTCTCATCTCTTCCCAGGTTCATCCCCAGTGTCTCCACCACAAGCAAACATTGACCCCTTGCCAACCCCAGAGCATCTTGAAGGAAGGAGGCAGATACTGACTGCTGGGCCCTGACCTTTGACCTTCCGCCATCACAAATCAGTCCTAAAAGGAGGCACAGCAAATATTGAAACTTTGGGAAACAATGGATACCAGAGAAAGTAAAACAATGGGCAAGATTTGAGTACTCCTCCCTCGGGATCTGGACTCCTCACTACCCAGGTAATAATGAGTCTCAACCTTTACACAACCACCTCCTAAGTTAAAGTCCTAACCTGCACAACTAGACCCAACAGTCCAAACTGCACGTCCGTGATCTCCATGAAACTATAAAACCCAGACTCCTGTAACCCGGGGGCCATCTCCATACCCACAAAGTGGGCCCTCCCGTGCCTGATCAATGGACCTCACTGCAGAATAAAGGAAAGCTGGCTGATCCAAGGTCTGCTTCCCATCCCTTGCCTCTGTCATTTGTGGGCCATGAGCTTATACCCTCCTCAACTGATATGTCAATATTCAGCATGTGCAGGAGCTATGCACTCTCAGATACACACACATACACATGAATGTATATGTACACATGTAAAAGTCATATGCTGCTGTATACACTATGAACATCTACCTTCAAAAATTGTCTAATACACATTTTCACATTCATACGCTTGAGTCAATACGCACACATCTAGACATGGAGTTGAACTCGATTAAACATTTGAGCGGGACATGCTCAGACATCAATGCACAACAATGTTTACTGAGTATAATTTATGACAACAAAATTTCAGTAGCAATCTAAATGTTGGAAAGAAAAGTCAAGGACTTTAAATCTAGGTGTGTGTTAGAAAGGCTTATGGTTTTAGAATGTTGTTTTCCGAGAATATTGAATGCCAAGAGCCACTTAGAAGATAATGATATGACGTATAGGTGAAATGAAGCACTACAGAATTTTACACCAAGTATGAGCTTGAGTTTGCAAAACCTGAAATTTATGTACCCATATCTACAGAGGAGATAAGAGAGGAAGGAATATCATCACCTTGCTACTAGCTACTTATGGAAGGAAAGAAGTAAAGCGAGACTGAAGATGAATTAACTTAATATATTCCAATGATAATAAATCACTTTATGCATCACAATAGACATGTTAAGAAATAAAAACACTTTTGTCTCCAAAGTTGCATAGTTATTAGATTAGGTAGTAAAATAGACCAGTTTATCAAACTGAGAAGAGAGGAACAGCATTCCAGTAGGAGAGCTGGGGCCAGGTATGGGACAGAAGAAGAAATCCAGGAGTGTGAAAGAGCAGAGCACAGTCAAGAAGATATATGCAGTTTGGGGGGCTGGAAATGAGGTGTTTGGAGGCAGGGAAGAGGTGATAAAAAGAGAGGAGGCTGAGATCACGGGGAACCCTAGCAGCCAAGCTGAGACAATTAACCTTTATCTCTTCATCCAAGAGCAGACTGGAATTAAGGAGGAAAGGACAAGATTAGATTTCCCTGTCAGGAAGATAATTCTAGTTTGACAGCTTTATATTCTAAGGTTCATTTGTTTGTTTCAAGGGCATTGGATGGCATGATTCACTAGGAAGGAAAAAAAGAGAGAGAACAAACTGGTTTTTCTCCAGAGTGACCTGAACGGGCTCAGTCCTTAGCTTATCAGAAGAATTTGAAGCACTGTTTGGTTTCTTCCAGGAAAAGGTGTTTGAAGACAGGCTTGGGGGCAGTACCTGGAAGAATTCTGGACTGTAGTGTAAAGTCCTGTGGTCTGAACAGCATCAGTCCTGGCGTCTAACAACCATGAAGTCTAGGGTTTTTCACCTCCCTGAATTTCTGATTCTTCTTTCTTCTTTCTTCTTCTTCTCTCTTCTCTGTTCTTCTTCTCTCTTCTCCTTTCTTCTTTCTTTCTTCTTCTTCTTTTTTATTTAACTGTCGCTAACCACTGCTAACTCACAGGACAGCGATGAGAATTTACGGAAGGCAAAATATGTAACAGAGTGAATCTCTAATATGGTGATAATTATTTAATACACCTCCCCTAGCAAATGGGAACTTTGATCTACAAGGAACATCTAAATGCCAATGGCTAATTTGCACAACTGAAAACACAAAGCTGATCAGCAGTACATGTATAAGTTTCTCTAATAATTTCTTAAAAATATCTAAAAGGGCTGGGAATGTAATTCAGTGGCAGAGCACTTGCCTAGCATGCATGAGGCCCTGGGTTTAATCCTTAGCATAGCAAAAAAGATAAATAAAAAATAATAATAGTAATAATGATAATAATCTAAAACTGCAACAAGGATATAGTAAGATATTCAAAAGATGAATAAGGTTTTAATAATTACTATGTTGTTATTATTGTTGTTGTTGTTATTATTATTATTCTACTAGGAATTGAACCCAGGGCAATTAATCACTGAGCCACATTTCCAGTCCTCTTATTTTTTTATTTTAAGACAGGGTCTAAGTCGCTCAGGGCCTCACTAAATTGCCCAGGCTGGCCTCCAGCTTGTAATCCTTCTGCCTCAGCCTCCCAAATTTCTGGGATTACAGACTGTAGTTATTGACAGAATCTAAATGTTACCATAGGTCTTTAACTTTCAACTTATCATAATAAATGCTCAATTCATAATAATTATAATATAAATATGTACCAATTCAATGACAGCTCTCAAAATAATTTTAATGAAGACCAAATAAGAATAATTCAGTACAAGGATCCCCAGGGGGCAGTGTACAACAGAATGAAGTACAAGCACATTTATGCCACTCAAAACCCTAATCGCTAATTTGCAACATCTTGTCAGTACGTGGTGTGAGCCTGATTCCCCTGTGCCTTCTCACAGTGAGCTCAGGGGTTGGGAGACACCCAGACATCTCAGGTTAAGTATATGGAGATGAAAATTCCAAAGTATAACCTTCTGGTCCACCAACAGTTGTTGCTATTACTTTCACTCCTGCACATAAATAAGAAATATAAAGGAATTTAGAGATTTTAACATGAGGAGAGTAGATAATCATTAGTGATACTCTGAAATATCTTCATTTAAAAAAAAATTGATTGCGGCTAGGGTGGTGGCTCAGGGACAGAGCCTAGCATGTGTGAGGCACTGGGTTCGATTCTCAGCGCTGCATAGAAATAAATAGTATAAAGGTGCATTGACAACTAAAAAATATTTTTTAAAAATTGATATTGGAATGCCTACATTTAAAGTATAAGTTGAGGATAATGCCAACCAATTTAGGGAGAGATGCATATGGAATGATAGAAAGTAAGAAATAAAGTCGAAATGTAGATGCCCATTGACAACTGAAACTAATATAAACTTCTTTAGAAATTAAAGTCAGCATTTAATATAAACCATATTAATCCAATCCTATTTTACAAATTTTGAAGTTTATTTCACCTACCGGTTACACACACTTCAGTCCTCTAGGGAATTGTGCATCTCTCATTTGCTACAAAGTAAAAGCAAAAGAAGAAAAAAATGGTAGCCTGGCCTTATTGATGGTAGTGGTGTTCATATACAAAAGAGAGGAGCAGAAGGAGGAGAGAAGGAAAAACATGCCTTGATTATGGGAAATCCCCAACCGAATTTTAAAAATAAATAAATAAATATTGGGGGAAATTACTCAGATCTCCAGTCTGCATTATCTTTCTTTCTCACTCCAGGGAATTTAGGAGATGGATATGCTACTGCATGAAGTTCCGGGTAGAAAAACCATTTAATAAATATTAGTCAGTAAACAAATACAAAATCCACCCTTCAGGAGTCCAGCACTAAAATGATAGACTCCTAAAATAGTATGAAAATTGTGATTATCTGGCTGATTATTCTTAACCCAATAAAAATCACAAACACATTCGAAAATCTGGAGAAGTCTATCTACTGGCTTTCCAAACACGCACGCAAGCTTTCCTACACTCGATACAATGAACACCTAACAATCTGAGCAGCACCTCTGACCTGGACCACTGGAGCTACTCAGGACAATGTTCAATTGTGAACACAGAATATTGAGCCTCACTCCAGAGAAATAAAATCTGTTGTAATTGTTTAATTGAGCTTTGCTGCAAACTACCTATAACAATACAGCATCTTACACTTTAGCGCAATCTAACAAAGGTTGTGCAACCCTTGAAAGAACTTTGCACGTTAATTTGTTTCTTAGGTTCATTTAAAAATAAGGCAAAACAAAACTCAGGGGGTCGTGTAACCTCTTTAATGTCATGCATAAGAGGTTCAAAGGTCAAGTGCAGAGTCACTTTGTGAAGGCGGATGATATAAAAAGACACACAACACACTCAGTCTTCCATCATGAAAGGAAAACATTTTTTTTTTTTTTCCCAAATCATCAGCTGCTGGTGTGCTATGTGCAAGGGAGCAAGCTGCAGACCCAGAACCTTCCCACTTGAGATTTTGTCAGCTCTGAGTCTTTGCTTTTATCTCTTTCTGTTTAATGTGAATGGCACAAAAGTCGGAGGGTGGCACCACTTCCTTAGCCTCTCCACATAATCCAGGCATCATATAGGAGCTTAAAAGACATTTTTTCTTCTCTTCATTACATACTGAAAGCTCAGAATGTATTATACAAGAGCCCCTTTGATGCTTCAGAAATAAGGCTTCTGTGAAGCTGGGCGAACCCTGGTAAAGAGGCTTCCTCCAACGAGGGGCAGCTTGTCACTCTGCACGCAGGGAAGTACCCACTCTGTGCACCTCCCCAGAGGGCCTGAGCAGTACTGAACCCACTCGCCCAGAGGTGGGTGGTGGGGCAGGAGGAGAGAGAATCCATTCACACAAAACAGAAGCAACACCACGGCCCTCTCTTCCAGGAGACCTTGGTGTGAGAGGAGGGAAATGTAATCTCATGAGTCTGTGATGGGGGAGGGGACGGAAGGGCACAGTGGGGTGATTGATTTCCAAGCTCAAAGCAAAAAATATGGAACCAACCTAGGTGTCCGTCAACAGAGGAACAGATGAAGAAAACCGTGGTGTATATGTATACACGATGGAGTTGTACACGCTCAGAAAGACAAATGTAATGATGGTATTTGCTGATAAACAGCTCAGCGAAATAAGCCAGACTCCAAAAGTCAAGGGTCAGATGTTGTCTCTCGTATGCAGAAGCTAGGAAGCAAAAAGGAAGAATAAAAGGTGCGGTGGTCTAAGAAAAATGGAGCAGTAGGAGAGGAAGGGGATTCGGCAGAGGGAAGGAGGAAGGGATCCAGTTGGAGGGGGAGGGAAGGGAACAGGGAGGTACTAAGGAGTGAAATTGATTAAATTATGCTAGGCACACGTATGAACAGACCACAGTGAATCCCACTGTTAAGTCTAATTATAATAAACTGATTAAAATAGATAGAAGGGAGACCAGTAGAGGAAGGAGTTCTGGGGGAGGAAGGAAGAGAAAAGGAGGTACTGGGGAATTGATCTGATCCTGTGATATGCATGTATGAATACATCACAGTCAGCCTCACTATTATGTATATTAAATGCACTAATAAAAACAATGTGGAAAAGAGTAAGTTCTAAATTCCATGCAATTAACATTTTATTTTCGGTTTGGCCACACCACGTAGAAGATGACCATCTTGGTTCTGAATCCAGCTATAATGATTCCATTGAAATCCCAAGGGGTACCTTGTAAACCCACTGAGAGTGGAGAAAATACAGTAGATGAGAATTACATATATTATTTGAAAAATTCCAGCAAAAGACCCTCCTTTTCATCCTTCCAAGTTCACAATTATTTCCCTTGTTTTCATATGGGTGAAATAAATAAATATATATATAATCTACATAATTAATTACATTAATTGCATTATATTAATATGTTTATATATAGAATATGAATATAATACACACACACACACACACACACACACATATATATATATGTATATATATATATATATATATATATATATATTTGTCAGAGTCCAGTGAAATGTAAGACACTATTAGGATCCCCACATTATAGAAATCGGGCTTGATTCTGAATAATCAGTGTTCCTTCAGACAGTCACACTGTTTTGGTCTGAGAAATGCAATATTCTCTGATTCTTTCTTGCATTGATTCTTCTCTTCGTGCACAGGGAGTGGGGGCAGATGCATTTGCTTCTGTATTTTAGCAAAAGATTCGTGGCAACTTATCAATGAAAGCGTGGGCTAAGAGGCTGGCCAGAGGACCTTTTGTGAGCGACATTTTCTCCTGCCATTTTTTTACACATCAGTGCTCAAAATTAATGAATTTTCAGAAGGACATAACAATTAGGGGAAAAAAAAGATTATGAAAGACTTTTAATAAATTGTATTGGGCATAAAACATGTTGGCAGAAATTATAATTAATAAGAAGTGAAATGTAACACCACCTTAAAATAGAAAACAGAATCCCCTTGGAAACAACACATGGGGCTAATGCAAAAATCAATGTTCACTGTGCTGGTCGCTTGCAAAATTACACAATTAATCCTGTGTAAACTAACCTACCAGCAACGCACACCGCAGGGTTGCTGATAACCATTAGGCTGCACAATGTATTAAAGGAAGAGAACTTTAATGAGATCCCTGGAGAATCAAAAGATTTAAATCACCTTTCCTTTCCCTTCCCTTAAAAGAGCATTTTTATTCCAGTTAACAGACATTACTTTCCATATCTGATACACATATGGTCAAATCCACCATTAAATCAATCATCAGGAACCAGAAGATCGTTCATCTTGAGTCTGTAACCTGCTAGTGAGTCGATTTCAAAGCAGCGGAGGATTTAGAAATCTACCAAAGATGCCCCTTTCTCTTCCTCACCGAGGTGATAGCAGTCTGTTGCTGTTCTCTACCACCGGCTCTCAGAGAGGCTAATGACCCATCAGAAAATTGCTGCATTAACAGGATATATACCACATGAAAACACGTAGCCCACGTGCATTCAATTTATGTTAGTTACAGTCTTACTACACAGGGAAAAAAATAGAAATAAAGTCGCCACTTAGGTATAGACACTTTTTAAACATATTCCCTCTTACAAACATATAAATATTTTGAAAACTGAGTGGATGGAAACATACTTATGTCATGTGCAAGTATCTCATTAAAATGCTTGATATCTAAATAGAAGAATCATACACAGGGTAAGCAGAAAACAGTTTAAATATTTTTTCTGGTAGTTGGGTTAGGCCTTTAAGGGATTTTTTTTTTTTTCCAACTCTGAGATCGAATGCAATCCTATCCACTAGCATGCCAAAACAGTCTTCAAACACTCCCCAGTGTTTTCATTACATAGTAAATTGAGCTAAAAGTGCCTGGAAAAGGAAGGGTATTCTTGTTAAAACTACCTTCTAATAACATCATTACATTCCATCTTAACTTCCTCTGAGTCCTGATTCATTAATCCTGACTTCAGTCTTATTACAGATCAAATCCATTTAGGCCTTGTTTGCTTCTCCAGCAAGTCTGTGTGCCACAATGGGTAGGTGGGTGGGTAGGAGGGTGGGTGGGTGGGTGGATGGATGGATGGATGGATGGATGGATGAATAAGTGGATGAGTGAGTGGAAGGAGGGATGCATGGATGGAAGGAAGGAAGGACAGATGGGTGGATGGGTGGATGGAAGGATGAATGGATGGATGGACAAATGGAAGGATGGATGAATAAATGGGTAGAAGGATGGATGCATGGATGGAAGGAAGGATGGATGCATGGATGGAAGGAAGGATGGATGGATGGATGGATGGATGGATGGATGGTAGGATGGATGGATGGATGGGTAGGTGGGTAGGTGGATGGAAGGAAGGAAGGAAGGAAGGAAGGAAGGAAGGAAGGAAGGAAGGAAGGAAGGAAGGAAGGAAGGGTGAATGGGTAGGTAGATGGCTGGGTGGATGGGTGGGTAGATGTGTGGGTGGGTGGATGGGTGGGTAGGTGGGTGGATGGATGGATGGATGGATAGATGGATGAGAGGGTTGGTAGGTGGGTGGATGGATGGATAGATGGGTAGGTGAATAGACAGACAGGTGGACCAGTGGAAGGACAGATCATTGTGGGCATTAGCGCAAGAAAGACAGGCCTGTGCTCAACCTTCTTACATTCTCCCTGACAAGGCACTGGCTGGTTTGTTCACTGTGGCTGCACTTCAGGAAATGCACACCCAGCAGAGTGCTGCTACTATAATAAAATCACTAAAGAGACACAGAAAGAACCAGAGCAGGGATCAAGAAGCAGAAAGATGCTAAAACACAGGGAGATGACAAGAGGAAAGTCCAAGAGAAGAAAAACAATGTGGATACACGAGAGGAACCGTGCCAGACAACTTGGAAGCTACTTAGCCACGGAGAGAGCTTTGCTCTGTGATGCATCTGCACTAACAATGGAGCCACTGTCCACTCGTGCCATGGTCTCCAGAATACACTGTTTCCAGTCGCTTTGATTTCTGTTCTGTGTCCTTCGTTAACCAGCTTCCCCACACGTATATCACCTACTGTCTTTAAAAACAAGATGAACCTTTCAGTCCTCATTTGCATGCAGCCGTGAAGGAGGATATTCTAGAAAAGCAGGGACTGTGGCTTATGTGTTTGTGTGTTGATTGTCCCCTGAGCTCAGAGCACGATGCCCTCTCCCATTCCAGGTCAGACATCCGCGCTAGCATTTCAGAGCATCATTAAAGTGTACCTGCAGGTGGAGACGCTTCTGGACTCTAATTTCAGGTCAATTTTTGAGGGAACAATTTATCACCTGTCTCCTGAATTTTTCTCCTACAGCTTTTGTACAAATGCAGCTAGGCAGAAAACATGAAGAATGACTTCCAAAGCTCTTCTTGGCTTCGTTTCAGTAGCTGGACATTCACAGGTGGCGTGCATTAGAGTAAGATGGGCTTAGGGCGGAGACGGAGTGGGTCACATCCATACGCCTGGTAATGACAGCTACAGCTGCTACTTTCTTACATGACATAAACATTAATTTTACCTGTGAAGACTCCTGGTGAAATTATTTACCGGAAATAATAGGCACAAATTAACCTGCCATGCATTTCAGCTTTCACCAAAAATTTTCTCTGTTTTCTACAGGAAAATATTTTGACAAAGATGGAAGCACCTGTTCTACTGTTTTCGAAGCTCTCCCATAGGAAATCTATGCAGAAAAGAACCTCTCTTTACTGAATTATCTCCTGAGCATTGGGCAGAGGGGGCATATTTTGGAAAATGACAGGAAATATAAAAACTATAAGTACTATGGGGTAAAAAACTGTTCTCTAAGTTAAAGTTGTAGAAATATTTCCACTTTAAAACTATGGATATATACACATATATGCATACATATACAGATGCATACATGTATGAATATTCATTTATAAAAATTGTTTTGGTACTAGGGATTGAACCCAGAGCCACATCTCCAGTCCTTTTGATTTTTTTTTTTTTTTTATTTTGAGACAGGGTTTCACTAGGTTGTTTTGGGTCTTGCACTTGTGATCCTCCTACCTCAGCCTCCCGAGTTGCTGGGATTTACAGGCATGTGCCACCACACCTGGCTTCCACTTTAAAAGAAGGCAAGTGAACCCTAATCCCTCCTCTTTGCCTATCCTTAACTATCTTTGTCTCGATTTTAGAGAGAAGCACGACCATTGTATGAGTTCTGGACAGTGGAAGGACAATCCAGAGAACTTCCAACACAATGTTGATTATTCATCTTTCTATCATCTCTCAACCTCAAATGACTGTGCGCTCTGAGGGTAGGAACTATCGAAGTTACTCACATGCCTCGTGAACTTAGTAGAAAACTGGGTACAGTTTTATGCTCCATGAAGAAAAAGTTTCTAAACATCATGTCTAGTCCATTTATTTCTTGCACAGTCCTCTTGGGTTCTTTTAAATGCTATTTCTCACTCTTCTCTCCCACCAAAATCTGCAACTTGATGTCACCAAACCCACTTTGGGTAACTCATGTGGATCTGACCATACCAACAAATAAAGCAAATACATGTTTATCCAGGAGTCTTTGGGCTTCACTGTTCTGCTTTTAAAATAATAACTCATTTAAAAATTGCAAGCACCACCCAATGTAGCTCCCAACCTTTATGGTTTTAACAATAATAATAGTTACTGCGCAAAATCTGAGCACATTGGAATAGTAATCTCAAAAGATGGCACAGCACCCACACAAAGCTATTTTAGCCCCGTGCGTCAACACTTAGAGCATTTACCTTCTAATATTAACTTCATAGTGTAGATCTGCATTCCTGTGACACTTGAAAGTGTCGCAGTTGGTTATTAAATCACAAACCTGAAGAACCAGAAAACCTTCACCAAAACATTATTAACTGCAAGGCCATTTGAATTAAATGGTAAGTTTGATGAGCAAGGAGGTGGACTGACAGGGTGACCTTTTAAATGTCCACGTCATGGCCCCTGGAACGTGCCAACGGTTTACCTGAATGTCAGGGGGGACTTTGCAGATGAAATGAAGCGATTAAGGATGTTTGGATGGGACAGAGCCCTGGCTCCATGGGCAAGTCCATGTAATCCCAGGGTCCTTGCAGGAGGAAGGCAGGAGGCTAGGACTCTGAGAAGCTGCTGTGGGACAGAGCAGAGACAGAACAAGAAGTGGCAGATGCTTCACTGATGCCTTTGAAGATGAAGGAAGGAGTCAAAGTCAAGGAATGCAGGTGGCCCACGGAAGCTAGAGGACAGAAGCAGGTTCTCCTGCAGGTGCCTGGAGGGACGCAGCCCTGCGGACACCTGACTTTGGGATTTCCGCCCTCCTGAACTACCAGAGAATACATTTGTTCTGAAGCCACTAAGTTTGTGAAAATCGATGCCTGCAGCAATAACGAACAAACACAGGTTGCCTAACAGAACTGTGTAGATTGACAATTACATTTTAATTGTGGGAGCCATTTTTTGTAGTTTTTTTTCACCGGGTACTGGCAATTGAACCCAAGAGGGCTTTACCATGGAGCCACATCCCCATCCCTTTTTGCTTTTTTATTTTGAGACAAGCCCTCACGAAGTTGCTGAGGGGCTCTCTAAATTGCTGAGGCTGGCCTCAAACTTGGAATCTTCCTGCCTCAGCCTCCTAAGTTGCTGGGATGACAGGCATGGTCTGCATAACTGGCTTGTATTCTTTTGGAGTTCATAAAAATAGAGGCCACTTTTTTTTTAAAAAAAAAAGCAAAATTATTTTTATTTTTTTTTATTAAAAATCATAAATTTACATAGGGCAATGTTGTTTGATTCATTCTGTTATTCTTTTTCCCTTACCCCCCTCCCCTCTCACCCCTCTTTTCCCTCTATACAGTCCTTCCTTCCTCCATTCTTACCACCGCCTTATCCCTAACCCTAAACCTAACCCTAACCCTAACGCTAACCTCTTCTACCCCCCATTATATGTCCTCATCCGCTTATCAGCGAGATCATTCGTCCTGTAGTTTTTTGAGATTGGCTTATCTCACTTAGCATGATATCCTCCAATTTCATCTATTTGCCTGAAAATGCCATAATTTGATCATATAGCCCATCTCACAGAGTGCCCGCCTCGCATGCTTGAGGCCCGGGTTCGAGTCCCCAGCACTGTGGGATTGTGGGAATAACAAACAAATGAAATCAATTCTGAGGCCACTTTTATTGTAATTACTTTGCAAGAAGGTGAAGTCATAGTATACTTTTAGTCTGAGTTAAATTTATGCTGCTTCTTATAGAAACCTGAGTCTTAAAATCAGATTTATATAATGCATGTAGTCATATTCTTACTGAGTACATAAAATATTTTCATAAATTAAGTCAGTAAGTATTAAGGAACCATGGATTAATATCTTGTACCTGTTAGGTATAGCATCAATATTCTTATTAGCTTAATATTAAACAAATGGTTTTCATTTCCTCTGCCATGTTGGGCTCAACTATATTCCAAGGGTAAGAGCGCTGTGAACTGCCAGCAATGCTGGCCTTCTGACCTGATCAACCAACAACGATGAATCTTTGAGTCCTGTGTAAATGTGAAGAACAGGACGTTTATTCTTGTGGAATCCCTCTAGTCCTATGGGGAAAAATTAAAATTGATTTGACTTTTGGTCTACGCTTTTACAACAACTGTGATATTAAACAGGGAAAGCATGAAGTTCTTTTATATCCAAGCAAGTGAGTCCTGATGGACACGTAGGGTGTACTGTGTAGAAACACTGTTCCCACCTCATGATCTGGAGCTGAGACAAAGGCATCTATCAATCTCCTGTGATACCACGTCCACCAGTCAGGGCTCAAAAGAGCCTAATTAGCATAATCACCATTGTACAATGATCTTCAGGTGCTATTCTTTTATAAAGAAATGTAAATGTCGGGGCTGGGGATATAGCTCAGTTGGTAGACTGCTTGCCTTGCAAGCACAAGGCCCAGGTTCAAATCCCCAGCACCACAAAAAAAAAAAAAAAAAAAAATGTAAACGTGGTCAGGAACCACAGTGGGTGGCACATGCCTTTAATCACACAGTTCAGCAGTTCAGGAGACTGAGGCAGGAGGATCATAAATTTGAGGCCAGCCTCAGCAAATGAGCCAAGACCTAAGAAACTTATCAAGACCCTGTCTCAAAATAAAAAAAATAAATAGAAAGGGCTGGGGATGGGGCTCAGTGGTTAAGCACCCCTGGGTTCAATCTCTGATGCAAAAAAAAAAAAAAAAAAAAAGAAAGAAAAGAATGGAAAAAAGAACAAGAAATTAAATGCAGCCAGGACAATATAAAAATACCAAAGCAAGTGCCATCTAGAAATAGCAAATATGAACATTTTTCCATATTTGCCTCCAAACTCACTTTGTAACTTAAAATACAAGGAGTTCAATTAAATCCCTTAAAATTCCTCTAAAATCCTGCTTTCCCTCTACTTCACAAAAGAACCAATATAATTAATTTTGTTTGTAACGAACACATTGTTTATACTTTAACAAAGACAATATAAAGTCACATGGGCTTTTTTTATTCATGTAATTAGCATCACACACAAGGTATCAATCAGACTTGTTTTTTCCTCATAAACCAGTGTTTATGAAAACTATATTTAGATGTAATTCATTCAACTGTTCTGCAGAAGTCAACCTGTGGATTTTATATATTCACATGTATTTTAAGTTACAGGTGGATATGCATTTTATGTATTTTAAACTATCATCCCTTTTCACACAGGCATTCGATTGTTGATGATTTTGCGTGTGCAATTGGTTGCATGGAACGTAAAATATCTGTATGTTTGATTCCCCATTAAACTTTTTGTTTTTTGTTTGTTTGTTTTGTTTTGGGTACTGGGGATTGAAGCCCAAGCCACTGGGATTATAGGCTTGCACCACCACACCTGGCTTCTTGTTATGCTTTTTTAAAATCAGACTATTGGAACGTAATTCTTATACACACACTCAATTTTATAAAGGACCACTCAATGCATACTGACAAAATTATACACACTGCATCAAGACCATCTCTCATTCCACCCACCAATCCTTGAAACCAACGATTTTCTTTCTGATCCTTCAAGTCTACCTTTTTCACAATATCACATAAACGAAATCACAGTCTATAAAGTGCTCTCACTGAGGGCGATGCTGGTGAGTGATTTTATACGGTTGCACCGATTAGTAGTCCACTCTTTTTGATTTCTTAGTAGCATTCTATGGCCTGGATAAACCACGACTCATCTTTAACTGGAATTCCCTAATAACTCATGCAGTTGAATATCCTGGTATCTATTGTTGGCCAGCAGAATGTGTTTTCTCCAAAATATGTTCCAGCCCTTTGCTCATTTTTTCATTGCATTTTCATTTTGCTTAGCCACTTGAAAAGTTATTCTTTGCAATGATTATTTTGTTCTTTGTGTCCTTTTCCGCACATTTGCCAGCACATTTCATATATAGTTGAAAGTGAACATTCAAAGTCTAAATTTAAATTTTCCAAGAATGCCATTTTACTGCACTTGCTATCCCTAACACACATGCCAAACTTAGGGCAAGAATTTGGCTGAAGTCGACCTAATCTATTTTCCATACAGTAACTCTGAATGCTTGCATGTTTCCTTCCTTCTCCAGGCGGAGGTGGGTGATACCTTCTGTACCGAACTGAAGAAAGCTAAAGAGGATGCACAAATTTATAGCAAAGAAAAAAGGTACCTAAAATCCGTTTAATAAATGTTTGCCATTTCAATCAATACACGTCATACTTATGATCAATAATTGAATGGAAATGTGTCTCATTTTCTGCATCTAACACACAACTGCTGTAAGAATTAATGAGCAGGTTCTCTCAGTGCAGGAAGTATGCAGGGATTTTTTTTTTTTTTTTTTCTGCAGAAGAACACCAGCAACAGCAGAGGCTCATAAATGCCACCAGCCCAGTCCCCAGGCCTCTTGGGGGTCCACACACAGACGAGCCAGCCTGAAACAGGTGTCTTAAACCTTCTCACTGCAAACTGTTTCTTCTGTCCTTTTCCTATGGCGGCTACCTGGGCACAGAGGCTGTGGGTTATAACTTCTAACAACCCCCAATGCACTTCTATCATTGTAATAGAAGCATGATAAATAAAATAATAGCTGTCTTGCTTATAAAATCTCCTGATCGCACTCTAGTTCAAATCTAAGCCCTTCCATCTCCCCTGTGGAATACCAACTGTTCTTCTTCCATAAGCCAGCAATCTACTCTGCACAAAATAGCTATGTGGTGTAATACACGTGCATGCGTGTGTGTGTGCACGCGCATGCGTGTTAATAAACAAATCACAATGACTTGCTGAACTGTTTGGATTCCTTTGCAGTTCCTCTAGCTCACTTAAATCCTTACTGTTCTCCAGGACCCACTGGGCCTTCTGGGCTCTGCCTAGGCTTTGCTTGTGCCAGTGACTCTCTCCCACGCTCACTGCAGGGTGGGTTCTAGCCTGCTGTCCCTCCCAGGCCAGGCCAAATCCCTTCCTGCTCACTGCCTCCTTCCTGCCTGCCTCTCCTCTGCCGCCACTCTGCTCTCTGGCTCTCTTCCTGATTCCCTCTTTCCGTTCTGGCTCTGCTTGAAAGGCACCTTCTCAGAGACTCCTTTCTGCAGTTCCTCCTCCCGTTTTTCTCTATCACAACCCTTTGTTTCCTTCCTGGAATGACTTCATGTGTTTACTTATTTATTGACTAGCATTCTTGGTAATGGCAACTCTGGGAGGGCAGGGACTGTCTTCATCACCCAGCTCCACGGCTCCATAAATATTGGATGAATGAATGAATGAATGCATGCTGGAATCACAGCCACCCAGGCGACTGCCTTGGAGACGCTAATTCTTCTCCCCTGCTTTTGACCTGGGAGCAGGACGACAGGACCATAGGTAAATTTTTTCCTGACACTGTTCTTTCCCAGCACCGATCTGCTCCAACCGAATTATTCAGGAGTTGCACAAAACGTCACACCTTCCCTAATGCACACAGGACTGAAGGAGAAAAAAAAAAAATCAAGCTACTAGAATTTCCTTCGTCTGCTAATCAGCTAATCAGCACAAGCAGCTTGTAGCAGATGGGGCACCAAAGGTTGCTGAAATGGCACACAACTGATTCCAGGTGATTTAATATCTTACGTCGCTCTAGTGAAAATATCGACAGAGAAGAACTGATCTGGAGTCTTTCCGCTCTGCTAAGCTTCCTGTCAGCTTTTGAGCCTCTATCAAGGCATTTCTATATAGCAACATTGCTTAAGAAAGACAGACTGGTGTGGCACCCAGAAACCAGGGTCAAGTTGGGAAAATACTAGTTCTTTGGGTGCAAAGGATCATGGTTATCCATTCTTTCCCCACCAAAATAAGTCATGATTCATCTAGGCCAATGATATCTAATGCTTATGGAAGGAATCAATCTAAGTATTAAAATGGTCTTGGATTTGCTATATGTTTATCAGCAGGTCTTGGCCAGTACCCACGTGCCACATCTATTTCCTACCACTCTGACACTTGACATGGTTCTGTTGGAGTGGAAGATCCGACACTTGACACGGTACTGTTGATCATCCTTCCTCTTGGGGGCCATAGGCATGGCATGTCTCCATGTGTAGTTGCTTTTTAATATTAATAATCAATATATCATTAGAAACTTATTGGAAAACATTGGGAAGGTTTTACTGTATTGGGACACAAAATAGTGCACAATGAAAATTTAGCAGTAATACATAGATAAAATATATAAATATAAACAACTGTAGCTATGCTTGAGTTAAAAGGAGCCTATGATTACTTCAGTATAATACTTTCTAAATATAGGTGGACAAAGAGGCATTCTTCTGAGCTTGGATGTGGTATTTAGCCTTTGTTGCTTTCCTAGTTTTAATAGTTGATTCTAGAGATACTTTACATAAAGAAATATTTAGGTTAGTCATAAATATAATTTGTGTTTTTCCTATGTTTAGTCTAATTCTTTGAGAACCAAAATAAGATTATAGTCTGCCATTAAATGAAATAGAATAGACTAAATATTAACTATAAGTTGATTTCTTTGCCCTTTGTTAATAATAGTAAAAGTTTTTCACTGTTAAACACTGGAGTGCATGGTGGGGGTGGTTTCTCAGAAAATCTAGTGACGTGTTTGCTCTGGAGGTTGAAGGTTGGCAGATCGTGGTGCCCTTGGTTTGGCTGGGGGACGGGTCATTTTGGTCTGGCTGGGAAATAAGGTTGTTTGGGTCTGGGCTATCATACAGAGCGAATGTGTCCTTTGAGAAGAAGTATAGATTGTACTTTAGAAGGTTTTTCTTATTTTAAACTAACCATAAAATGATATAATCATTACTAAAGAAAAAATGTATAAAAAGTCTGGCAGAAAAATAGAGAGATTCAGCCTCAGAACACTTGGTGTCTCTGTCTGCTGCTTCTCCATCCACCTAGGACCCCCGACCCCTGCTAGGGCTGGACCCCGGCACCCACGGGCAGTTGGCCCTGATAGGAGAAATACCAAGTTCAGATCCACTGCCTGGGTCGCACCTCACTCCAGGCATATGGTGAGTACAAACGAGTTTACGTGTATTATAGACAAACTTGGTTGGAAGTCGACCCTCCTGGGGCTCACAGACTTCTCTTCCACTCATCTGGTACAAAGTCTCAGAATGAACTCACATAAGCTTTATGAAAGAGAACATTCATTTCCCTTCTTCTGTGGACCACATCAAAGAAGATACACAAAAGTGAAGAGACTGTTTTCCATAGTCAGGCAGGAAGGTCAAATTTGGAAACACAGGATATCAAAAAGAAAAAAAAAAAAGTAATATTTGCAATTATCATGTCAATCCTCTTCAAAGATGATTTCACTCTTAATGGGCCAGAATTTTAAATATCCATCAGACTATTTTCCTCATAATGTAACAATTTGAAATTGTACCATCAAGAAACACAGTTCCAATACCCATTAATCTCATCTCTCTGAATGACAGCGGTACTTGACACATATCACATTTTGTTTACCTTTTTGCCATATTTTGGCAACTAGGCCTCAGATCCTGCGTTCTTACATTTAAAATATCTCTACAGGTATACAGCCTCTCTCGGATATTCATTATATCGACTATCAAAGGTTTAGACTGGCAGTTGACGAACTGAATAAAACTGACTGATTCAGGGAACCAGTAAATAAAAGATCAGTGAAAACAATGGAAGAGAAAAATTCAAAAATCATAAAATGGCCAACTCAGAAGCAAATGTCTTCCTCAAATCATTTAACAGACAGCAATGTATCTTTTTCCAAAGTCAAGTTGAAAAGCTTTTGAGAGAGATGCTCTAATGCATGGAATCATTTTATAATTAATCACCTAGCATGTGGTCAAGAAATAGATGTCATTTGGGCTACTAATAAACACACAGCAAATCCATGAGAATTTTAACCAGGTTTTCACTTTGTGGGTGAAGGCCTCATGAGAAAGCATGCCCTCAGAGAAATAATTCAACACAAGTGCTCTAATGTGAATTTGGAAAAAAAAAATAGCTATGTGTGTGAACATTCCTGCACTACGTGTTTAAATTCTCAATTTTTTAGTTTCTAAATTATGCTTTCTCACCGCTATCTTATTAGCTGCACATAACCCATCTTTGCAAGGAATCATTCCAGTAGGTGTAGTTAGACTATTTCATATCGCTGTGGCTCTGGCTTTAAACACTCTAATGATGCAAGTACTTCTTCTAATGAACTTTGAATAAATTACATTTTCTGTATTTCTAGGTATAAATGAGAAACCCACCACACTTTTAGAGAGGGACAAGATACTCAAGGACCTGCCCAAAGTAAGGAAACCCATTACAAATCAAGGTCGGTATTCATGCCTGTAACTTTTAAAAAATAGCCCAATGGCTTACAGTGGTGAATTGTATTAAAAAGTAATGTATAAAAAGATTCAAGTCCACTATGCATCATTTCCCTGGAGAAGAAGAAAATAACACTGACAATGCAGCACATAGCATCTAAGTCTCTCAGACAATGGTGCAAAATATTTTCACTTGGAAAAGGTAGAAAGATTGGACAGCTGGACACAAGAGTGAGTGAACCCTGACATTTCACAGCCAGACCCTAACATCTGAGGTCCTTATTATTAACTTTATTTTACATTGCACATGTAAAATATGTATAAAGAATAACCACAGAATGACCTTTTCCAGGTCTGTCTGAGAACCAAGCCCCAGAAGGAACCAGAAAAGTCAGCAGTACTCTCTAATGCAGAGGAGAAATTAATCCAGCTGAAAAATAAAGCAGGTGCTGTATTATTATTCTGCTGCGAGCAGCTGGCTCCTTGGACAGCTTAGAATTGAGAAGCATCTCAATGGTCATTGGAGCCAAACGTCCCTGTGATGTTGATGTGCAGCCCCAACCTCTCCACCCATCGAACCAAGCAAGCATGAGGACAGAGGCCCCGAAGGAACCTATCTCCCACCTCCTCCACCTACATCTGACTTTCTCTAAATGGGAGAGGGCTCTTGATGGACTGGTATTTAAATTGCATTTCATCTCTTCAGGTTTTCTCCAACAGCCCTAGATCACATTGTGATAAGTACTGCTAAAATTAAGTGTTCCGTCAATAGGGCTGGAGTGTTTCTTTTGCTTCAGGGGGACGGACATCCAATTCCTCCTTTGCCTTTCAAACGTTCCTTGGTCCCTCCTCGCTTTTACTGGTGGGCTCCTCTTTGACAGACATGACCGTTCTCCAGTCCGACCAGAATGTCTAGACATTCCCAGGGCATTTTTCAACCTCCGTTTTGTGTTGTACTGGAGCCCATTTTCCAGCTCTGTAATTACACTGGAGATTCATAACTTTCCGGGTGCTGAACTCAGAACATACCCACATTGGTGATATTTTCTGGGCCCATATCAAGCAGTGACTTTTAGCATCTTCAGGCCAACTGAGTTCAACTCACCTTGAAATTCATCTCCTCAGGGCAGTATGTTCACACAGTAGGAACAGCACATGTTTTCATTTAATGATTAAATGTAGTGCAGGAGCAGGAAAAGGGGAGCAGAGGAAAGTGGTGAGTTTTTTCTTTTTGTTGTTTTCTTTTTGGTACCAGAGATTGAGCCCAGGGGTGCTTAACCACTGAGCCACATCCCCAGCCCTCTTCTATATCTTATTAGAGACAGGGTCCCGCTAAGTTGCTTAGAGCCTTGCTATGTTGCTGAGGCTGGCTGTGAATGTGCAATCCTCCTGCCTCAGCCTCCCGAGCCGCTGGGATGACAGGCCTGCGCCAGCACGCCTGGCTTGATGAATTGCCCTTGGAGGTGATTTGCCTTCCTTGCAAGCTGCATCTGTGTGAGCAGGGTCAGCAGCCCTGAGATGACCTCAGGACCTAAGTGAGCCACGTGACTGGCATTTCCTGTGACTTCCCTTTCCAACATCTGACTAGAGAATACTGAAATTCTCAGGTAGGTGCCCATAGGTCATGACCAGCGCTCCTTCTTTTGTAAAGACAGAGCAGGACTCAAGGCTGGCTCTGCAGCAGGCAAGTGTTTCTAGCTAGAATTTAATGACCTTGGGCCACTTTCGCCATGTGAATGTTTACCGTATCTTTTCATCCTTCGCCTCTGACACCAGTGTTAACATTTATAGGAATGAAATAAAGCTTCCATTTTAAGTCAGTGAGTTTTCCTCTTCACCAGCCAGTTAAAAATCCAAGTGAATTATAGCTGGTGGCACCAAGATATGGCACAAGTAGCAAAGATGCAGAGTCGAGGAGAAGGCGGCCTCAGTGGACCAAAGATTCTTGAGTGACTCGCAAATTTGGGAAGAAAGGAAGGCAGGAAATCTGCATGAGAAGACAGAAGAGGGGGCTGGGCAACAGAGTCTCTAAGGGTACAGGGACAGAGAAGAGAATAATGAAGTGTGAGTCCCACTGAATGTGGAAACCAACCGTGACAGTTACTTGGCCTTCAGAGCCGGGGAGCCAGGGGAGACGCTGAGGAAGTAAGCGACATCCCAGCCAAAGTGACAAGCGAGAAAGGGGATTGGAACAGTGACTCTGAGGCCTCAGTGGAGAAGACGGACCGTCAAAGGCAGAAATCCGGAGAGGGCTGCAGCGGTCTCGTGATGAGAAGACCGAACAGGGGCACTTTCCAGAATGGCTGGTGAAGAAAGGAATTCCAGCGTGTCAGGGAGAAAGCCAAAGCAGGTCTCCTGGCACTTTAAAAGTCAAGAAAGGACAGAAATCAGCAAATTGCTAAAGCCAGACGGCAGAACAGGCCATGTCAGCTAGAGAGAAAATACTCCGTGCTTTTGATCAAAAGAAGATGCGGAAAAGTCAAGGGTGACCTATGTTCCAGGAGCCCCGACCGTTCCGTTAGGGTTGAAGTTCCACCCACTTCCTACCACAGGCCCTTGGCAGGCCCTTCTCGCCCCAAACCTCTGCCATTTCTTGCATTTTTTTTTTTTTTTTTTCTGAAATGGAAGAAAGCAGGATTTCCTATTTATCAGGCTTTAGGTTATATCATTTAAAAAAGAAACCTGTTCAGAAAAGTGACATTTCTCTGAATAAGGCAATCTTCTAGCAGGGGCTGGAGGACTTATCATTAAAATAACTTGAGACAACATCAGGCAACCCGAGTTCCATCTGCACTCTGGACCTCTTGGGTCAACTCGCTCCACGGACACTCCTGAGCAGGACCTCTGCTACCTGGCTTAACTGGCTAGTGATATCAAGTATCTAATTAAATGATGTTGGGGGAAGCTCTCAATCAAAAGCACCTTATAGATTCAGCAATGCAGAGTTCAGTTCACTAGGGCATGGCATTTTAGGGTGACACAGATTGCATTAGACTCTAGAAGCAAGTTTTGAAATATGAAAGACATAGTGCCATGTTCTATAAGTGCTTTGGGTCCCAGTGAAGTAGGCCGGGTACTTCATCGTGAGGTGGGATGAAGCTTCAGAGTTGGAGGAAGGACTGCATGCATGACTTGTAAGCACCGCAAGAAGAACAGCCTGCCAGAGAACTGGGTGCGGTGGCAAGACTGGAGGACACAGAGGCAGTGGGGGTACAGACTGAACCCACCGCAGGCCAGCAGTTCACCTGCCGTCAAAGAACATGCGCAGACGGAGGAAGAGTCCAAGAAGCTCCCCTGCTGTAGACTCTGGACCTGCCCCTTTTCCACACTCTCCAACACAGCAGGGAGAGGGAAGAAGAATGTGGCACCCTCCAGCCATTACAGGAACCTCCGAGAACTCAGGTGGAGGGTGGGCCACCCTCTCATCCAGGGCAGAGAGCTTGCCTCCTTCTTCATTTGTGGCCATCACAGATGAAGAGCAGGGAACGCAGACGCCTCTCTTCTCAAGCCTGCTTCCCTGAGCCATCAAGCAGCTAGTCCCTGGGTCCTCAGGTTGGGCTTTACCAAGGACGGCCCTTCTGACTCTGCAGAGGCCTGGCTAGCTTCCACAAGCCCAGGCCCCTTCCGAGCTATGGAAATCCAAAGGGGTCAGAGGCAAAGGCACCAGAGCAACTCCTCAACTTCAGAATCAGGCTCTAGAGCATTCCCAGCCAGGGTGAGGCCTCCCTTCTCTCACCTCACCTCTACTGTCTCTTTCAAGACAAAATTAGGGCACCTCGCCAGGGCTGGTGGTGCGGTTCAGTGATCAAGTGCATGCTCCCATGGAGGACGCCTGGATTCAGCCCTCAGCAACACACACACACACACACACACACACACGCACAGATGAAAAAAAATAAAAGAGAATAACACAAGAGCATCTCAGACTGCTCAATTCAAACTTCACACTCCTGTTACCCCTCCTTTTCAAGGGCAAATGAGTGTAAGATATTCAGAAAGTGGGGATTAAAAGGCATACTCCCTTGAAAAGAAGGTTTTTCTAACAGTGTTTTTTTTTTTAACTCAATTATGAAGTGAATAGTTGATCACAGGGGTGTATTAGTTAGCTTTTCGTTGCTATAACAAAATACCTGAGATACTCGACTTAAAAAAGATGAAGTTTATTTTGGCTCACGGCTTTCGTGGTTCTAGTCCCTCATTGGCTCTGTCGCTTTGGGTCAATACGGAGGCAGCATGAAGCACGAGGCACAGCAAAACTTCTCATGCCCAGGATGGAAAAAAGGAATGGGAGGGGGTGGGGGCTCCAGTATCTCCTTCAGGGGCACAACCCCAAAGACCTTCCAACAGCGACACCCTGGGAACAGAGCTGGGGACACAAGGGCCTCTGGGGGATTCTTATTCAAACCATAGCAGGGAGGGTTATAGTCCTGTCCATTTCTTGTCTCTCTTTCCATTTCTTTCTACCCAGTCTGCATGAGTCAGTCGTCCAGCGGGTGACAGAGGATTGCCTCCCTTGAACATCCCTAGGACTAGGCGTTAAGAGAACAGTCCATGTCGGATTCTTGGAGCCCAGCGTCATCAGGAGAAAAGTCCAGCAACCCCACCAGGAAGACCAGTGAGAATCAGAGGCTTCGTGGAAAGAAGGGTCCCCCCTCGGGGCTCTGCCTTTCCCACGGTGCCAGAGGTGAAGCCACCTGGGGGCCACCAGAAACACCCCCTGATCACACGATAGGACCCTCACTATTGTCATCGGACAGAAGAAATCACCCCGTTGAGCCCCATTGACCTTCTGAGCTACAAAATCATCAGATTGCACAAAGCAGTGGTGTTTGGAGCTACCGTTGAGCCTGTGGGTTAGTTTGTGATGTATCAACAGATAAACAGAACAATGTCCCTTCGCAGGTGACATAAATTGTCACATGGTCACAGTTCAGAATCACCTTTTACCATTTCTCCTCTTAGCTCCATAGAAGCTTCCAGAGGTTTTTCTTCACTGTAATAAGAAGCTGGTTTAATTCCCTACCGATACCCCAAGGATCACACATGCAAAATACATATCTACTGGATTCATAAATGGTTTTCAGCCATCTGGTGAATTCCCTGAACAAAACTCAACGTAATGAATGACGAAGATGGCACGCGCTCACCTTCAGAAGTTAATAGCACGGGTGTAGTATTGACACAGCCCGGCCTTCCTGAGCCATGGTAATATAAATTACGCTCTCTGCTGCACCTGCGGTGGGCAATCCAAAAACTCTATTGCAAATGACAGCACCTACCTTGGAGAGTTATTAATATGTTGATTTAAAAGTCTTTGAAAGGTTCAGTGTTTTGTTGATGATTTGCATGTAATCTTGTTCAAGAGCTGGATCCCTAGGCAAGTGGGTTTCCACATGATTTCCAGATTAATGATCTCTATTCCTGTGATATCTTTGTTTTAAACAATTTCATAATTTGTAAATGATTCAGGGGCACTCATAAAGTCTTTCCAAGTTCTGAGTTGTCTTTCCTCGTCTTTTTATCCCTCTTCTCTGAAGGAAACATGTTGGCTGTAACTTCTTTTGCCTGTGAATGAATCTGCAAGAGTTCTCTCATCTGCTCTAAACCTCAGTTCTGTCTTCTGTTAAAACAAAAGACAATCATGTTTATAAGAATGTTTCTGGGCTGGGGATTTAGCTCAGCTGGTAGAGTGCTTGCCTTACAAGCACAAGGCCCTGAGTTCAATCGCCAGTACCACCAAAAAAATTAAAAAAAAAAAAAAAAAAAAAGAATGTTTCTAAATTAAGTTATAACTGACCAAACATCTTTCCATAAGTAAAATGCTTGTGCTTCAGTGATTTTGTGCAGAGATAGAGATCCAGGTGGCAATGAGGCCTCTCTCTTTCAAATTCTAGATACTGGCTGAGAATTTAAACACTGGAGGCAGCTGATGATGACCTGGGACAGGTCATTACTATCATCACTGATTTATTTCACATTTTCTATATTTTTTGCTACAATAAAATAGCTTTGGAGGAAAACGAACATTATTTTGGCAACATGCGTGAAATATTCACACTACCCTGTATCATCCTGCATTTTAGGGGATCTACATGCATCGAAATAAATTAAGATTGAAGGGATTAACCTATATGTTAATTACTGTCATTTGCTACTAAAAAAATTGGTCTGTATAATTCAATTCCCCAATTTAAATTTTTTAAAATATTTGTAAATCAGACGTAGATGTATCATTCTTTCAGTTTTCTACTTTGGTTTTATAAGTGACATCCATTTCTTAGCCCAGAACGAACCCATGTACAACCACGCAAATAAATCCATTTCATTCATGATGCTGCCATCAAATAACCAAAAAGATAATGGAATGCCACCTTCGAAGATGATATACTATAATGAAACCTGGTTGAATAAAAGCCTAGAAGCTAGCAGACCATTCCTTTCAGAAACCACAGAAATGGAAGTAGAGCCAAACTGGTCTTCCCTGGAAGATAAAATAGCTTCCTTCAATCAAAAGACCCAACTCACACTCTAAATGCACTTGGAAGCGATGCCACACACTTTTCTGCCTGTCCTCACCAGCTCTGATTTTGGAGGGAGCAAGGAAGTGAAGCACATGCTTAATGGAGGCAGTAAATACTATGCGCTGTAGCAGATTGTTTTACTGTTAAATACAGTAATGGGTTTTTAATAGCTGCTGTCCAAAATTACATTGGAGAAAAATGGTTTATTAGTAATAATAATAGCTGGCACCTTTATCTTCAAAGCACTTTACAAATATTAGCTCATCAATCCTTACACTGCCACTGGAAGGCCATGGTATCCTCGATTACAGCTAGAGAAACAGGAAAATAGAAAGGAGTTTGCAAAAGGTTTTGTGTACAGGGTCAATTTCCAATTTAAAAAACTCATATCAATTTTTGTATTTGAATCAATGGCATTTGCCCTGATGAGGGCCAGCCCTCTTTTTGAGGGGACAGTGGTTAAGGTCAAACCCAATTTATTTGAACTTGGCTCCCAGAAGCAGAAGAGTCGCACCTAAATTGCTCACTGCTGGTCCCTTAATATCACTCCAAGCAAATCAATTGTGTTCAAAATCTATTCAGACCAAATGAATGACATGCAGAAACTTGTATGCATAGAAAAGGCAGACTGGGGAGACCCTTTGAAATCCAGCTCCCCTGAGAATTTCCAGGGGTCACCAAGTGAAATGGAATCAAGGTCAAATTTAAACACTTTTTGGGAGATTTTCTATTTTTATCCATTCATTCCGATCTTCACTGAAAATAGTATGTCTTTTATCCGCAAACAATAACAAATAACTCAAAACACTCAATTATTCTTGCAGCTGTGGGCTCTACCTGCTAAGATTATTATTTCTGTTTGTCTGTTTGCCTATTCTTATGGTAAATGCTTCAAATGCATACCACTGGGCAATGCACTAAATATTCTTTACATCTTTACACTCTCATCTAATGAGTGAATTCTCTACTCTCTGCAGAAGCACTTACAGAACACGTTTAGCAAGTCTTTCCATTCACAACAAAAAATATATATGTACATCTGAAAAGTCAGGCACTCTACTCCAGAAAAACAGAGAGGGCTCCAACAAAGGTCCCATCCCCAAACCACCCCAAAGAGAATCCTAAGAAACAGCAAGTACTACCTAGGCCAAGCAGGAAGCAAGCATGTTGCTGTGTCTGATACAAAAAGGAGCCTTTTGGAATCACTTAGTAGTTGGGAATGCTATTTATATTCTGCATATTTAATCATATATTAATATTGGTTTCCAAGTACTGCAGATTAAAAAATCAAAATCCACTCAAAACTCCCCAATATACTGACCACACCTGAAAAAGAACTATATTTCCTCTTAGGCCTCATCAGCATTGATAAAGAAAGTGTCTTCATCATGGTCCGCTCATCTACAAGAACAGCAAGGTTGGGGTATGGCATCTGCCATTGCCAGCTATTTCTGTGTTCACCCAGAGTGGCAGAATTCACACTTTCTGTGGAAATGCCAACTGTGTAATTCAATTGGTTACACATACATTGCAGATGTGAGGTGACTCCATGCATATTGATATTAGAGAGCCTCGTAAACATTTCTGCCAAGAAAAAAAGAAATGGTAATGATGTCAAGTAAAAGCTCCGGGGAAGAAAAAGGTTGATTTTTACATATACTGGTGCCTAGGGCCTGGTACGGGAACATTCAGATCAACAGATGCTCAGATGACAAGATTTTGGAGAGGACACAAATGTCCCCCTCTGCCAAAGTGTCTCCCGCATGAGAGTCACTTGCTGTTAATCCATTGCTTCGAAGACATTAAAACCTCATTTTAAATGTCACAATTCCTAGACTAGAACTACAGAATCGCAATGCCTTCAGAGGACTTCCGATATTCTACTTTCCTTGTGTTTACCTGGGGTGGCTGCACCCAGAACAGCTAAGTTTGGATGAACCACAGGCAAGAGAACAAGCCCATGGTGAAGATGGTGCTGGGGAAATCTGCCATTCATGGGGACATGGATACACATTGTAATTTCAAAAATAAATGCCCGTTAAAGGAACAGACAATGCACAGAAGAAATACGATTGGTCAGCAAATATATGAAGAAATGTTCACCACCTCTAGCAATTAGAGAAATGCCAATCAAGACTACACTGAGATTCCATCTCATTCCAGTCACAATGGCAATTATCAAGAGTACAAGTAACGATAAATGGTGGCGAGGACGTGGGGGAAAAGGCACACTCACACATTGCTGGTGGGATTGCAAAGTGGTGCAGCCACTCTGGAAAGCATTCCAAGTTCCTCAGGAAACTTGGAATGGAACCACCATTTGACCCAGCTAGCCCACTCCTTAGTTTATACCCAAAACACTTTAAAACAGCATACCACCGTGACACAGCCACATCGATGTTCACAGCAGCTCAACTCACAATAGCTAAATTATGGTACCAACCTAGGTGCCCTTCAACAGATGAATGGATAAAGAAAATGTGGTACATATACACAATGGAATATTACTCAGTCATAAAGAGAAATGAAATCATGGCATTTGCGGGTAAATGGATGGAGCTGGAGACTATCATGCTAAGCGAAATAAGATAATCCCAAAAAACCAAAGGCTGAATGTTCTCTCTGATATGAGGGTGCTAACCCACAATAAGCAGGGTGGAGGGAAGAATAAAAGTTCATTGGATTAGACAAAAGGGAAGGGAGAAGGATGAGAATAGGAAAGACTGTGGAATGAACTGGACATCACTTTCCTATGCTCATACATGAATACATGACCAGCGTCACTGCACATCACGTACGACCACAAGAACGGGAAGTTATACTCCATGTGTGTACAATACGTCAAGATATATTCTACTGTCATGTATAACTAAAAAGAACAAATACAAAAAATTTTTTAAAAAGAAATGAATGCCCAAGAGAAAAGAGAAAGGATGTTAAGAACATGGCAGACTCCAGGGCGGCAGAGAGTGGCAGGAGAGAGCTCGGGCTGGGAATCCTCTGTTTCCAAGTCCGAGTCCCCCTCCGTCACTCACAAGTCACACTGGGTAAGCCTGGAGCAGGGCCCTTGCATGTCTGCACCTTCCCACTTAAAATGGACCCTATGCTGATGATACCTTCTTCCCATCGCTGATGTGGACATTGCAAAGCACCTGGTAATGCTCCAAATAGGATAACTGGTACCTATCTAAACTATCTACTTCCACAGGCTTAGTCCACCTCTAACACAAAGTAGTTATTTCCTGACAACTTGAAGGACTGGTCCTTTTCAATGTCTCCTAGGACCAAAACACATCACAATAAGTAAGCTCATTCATTCATTCATTCATTTAAAAATGAGTATGATAGCACTGCAGAGGCACAGTCAAAACCAGGTTTCCCTGTCTTTGGGTAGGGTTACATTCAAACCTGAAAAATAACTGTTGACATTCTCAATATTCCCTAGACCCATTACAGCCCTTGGTTTACAGAGTAACTCTGGATTTGCTGAAAAAACCAGCCAAAAAATAAAGAATCACTCTCAGATCTCTGAGCATGAATTCTGCTCCTCACCACTGCCTGGCCAGCTGTTTGACCCTGGGTCAGTTTTTCCATCTCTGAAATGGGCTAGCAAGCCTTTCACTCACCACCCGGTTGTACAAGTCAATTGGGATGATGTGAGGAAATTCTCTGGAAAGCCCAAAGCACTTGAATCATTAAGGTACCGTGGGTGTTATCAGAAATCTCCATGGGTAATGGAAATGCAGTCTCCAGTGTTAGACTCTGAAAAATATTCATCTTCTCCCAAACTATTTGTTTTGCTTATATAATGATTATTTCTTTTGAATGCGCCAATATGTAAGACATCCTACGATGAGATGACACACTATCTCTTTACATTCTACAGCCAAGGTCCTCAACACGATGACAAACTGGACTCACAATCAACTCTAATAGCATCAGGTCAACAGAAAGTGCCACACGTTCCCCTCACCCACGCATGTTCTGTTACCGTGGAGAATAAACCCCCTTGCCCCTGGAAACACACATCCCCCAATGAATATTCTAAAGGGCATCCCTGACCTAGTTCCTCGTCCTCTCCACAGGCACAGCTATGCTAAAGAGGAGGGATCCCCCCTCCAGAGATCCAAACGTGCAGCTTACGGTGACAATTCAGCTGCCAGGCTGTCATCTCAGTCTTCACTTCCCAGACAAGGCATCTGCAATCCCTTGCATGAGAATCGCTGGCCCCTGACTGTGAGAGCTTTTGTCAGGCAGGAACCTCTGCTAAAAACGCAAACCTGTTACCATAGAAGCTGTCTCTTCCAAGCTTCTCTGTTGAACCGACTCTCGTCTTGGAAAGCAGAGCTAAAGCACAGGAATGAGCGATCTCTTCTGAAGACTGGGGGGCTACACCTCTGGGCTTGAGCGCAGTGACCCTCTCTTTTGCACTGTGTTGGGTAATTCAAGCTCTCCCCTTCCTGAACTTCTTCCCATTCCCTATTTGAAGCCTTCATGGTGTGCAGGGTATGATTCCAGAACCTTCCAGATTCAGATCCACTCTCTCTGTCTTCCTCCATCCTGCAGAGCTCAGGGAGAACTGACCTTACAGACCACTTCGGCCACACTGGCTGCACTCTGTCACGCAGTCTGAGCCGCCCTGAAGGAGGAGCAGCAGCCCTGGGCAGAAGATGGCTTGGTCTCCTGATCAGACAGGAGCACTGTTCCTCTCTCAAAAGTCCAGGTCCTGCCGGGCAGCCCTTCCCCAGAGCAGCAGCTCCCACCTCCCCTTCCCACTGTCCCTCAGAATGAAGGCAGGGAGGGGGTTCCAGGGCTGTCTTAGCAATCCATGTTAGTTTGCCTTGCTTAAAAAGAAGGGGCCCCCTCTTAAGTCTACCTAAAACTGACCCACTGGGCCATGACCTGTGCAGCAAGAGGGACACAAGTGAGGCCAGCAGAAGGCAAGGTCTGACCCAGAGAGGATACATAATAGTGAGCTCTTCAGAGCCCCAAAGGGACATACCACTCAGTTCTTTTTTAGGGCGGGGGTGGGTACTGGGAATTGAACTCAGGGGCACTCGACCACTGAGCCACATTCTCAGCCCTATTTTATATTTTATTTAGCAACAAGGTCTCACTGAGTTGCCTAGCGCCTCACTTTTGCTGAGGCTGGCTTTGAACTCGAGACTCTCCTGCCTCAGTCTCCCTAGCCGCTGGAATGACAGATGTGCACCGCCGCGCCCGGCGCCACTCAGTTCTGACCATTGGCTCTCTCCACCTGGCCACTCAGGTCCAAGTTTGGGGGCTCAGGTTGGAAAACTGTACATGTTTCAAGATAAGTCAGAAATGTGAATTATCAGTATCTCCTGTTTTCACATGTTGGCCAAAGAAATCTTCTCCAATGTTCTTTGCATCAATAAGAACACATTAAGTTGAGTTCAGTCCAAGGGACATTAGTTTGGATCCTAAGTAGACTACAGCTCCTCTTCTTCAGGAGAAAAAAAGAAAAAGTGTTTTTCTTTACCTTATACCAATATAACAAAAACAAAAAAAAAAGTTGAAATTCTTACCTACGTAGCTATTTCTTACACAATGAAGTCCAAAACCCACTCTTCCTCCCTCACTGGAAATCTCGGGGTAAAACAGAAACATTCACAACTCAAACATCACAGGAGCGTTAATACTCGGGCCTGTTCTAAAATAGCAATCTAGTGAAATCACTGAATTTCAACATGGCTTACACCATTCATCTGCAAAATCGGGATAATGTCCTCTTTCCTACCATCCTCACAGAGGTGTTTGGTTGGAAAATGAAACAACACAGGAAATGGAAAGAGCTTTTGAGATCTTCCAGGAATAAAGTGTTACTCAGGCCAAAAAAAAAAATTAGTTGAGAACCTAATGGGAAACATTTCATGACACCCAGGTAACTGTGAGTCAATGCCTGAGGTCAACAGGATCGCACGGAAGTTCCACCCAAACAGGAGGCAGTGTTTCTCCATCTTGGCTGGACGTTAGAATTGCAACGAAAGCTTTTCAAGTCCAGATGCCTGGTCACTGGACCCTGAAGGTTCTAACTGACGTGGTCTAGGTTGGTAAAGCTCTCCAGGTGATTCTAATTTCAGCCAAGCTCCAGAATCCCTGCCCACAGGTTCTTTCTGACATGTGAAACAATCAGTATTCATCTATGCACATCTAATTAGCAGGAATCAACAGTTTTCCATTTGGTGGGAGTGTTGATAACAACTCATACTTATTCACAAACACACACTTCACACACTGAGAATGTAAGGAAGGATAATTACTACTATAATAAATATCCAGAATTTATTGGGCATTTAATAAGTGCTACTAAGCTGTCTGCAGAGACTGTCCCATAGGATGTTCATGAAAACACCCATGAGCGGTAGGGATGTTAGCCATGTTGCCATAGAAGAAATCAGTCTTAGGTCAAAATGGCAGTCATGGCCACATACCTACCAGTCCACGAACGCAGACACTGAACCTTGGTAGCCTGACTATACCGCCAGTGTGTTTACTACCACACCAATGGCCGCCCACTGTGCCAGACACTGTAAGGCTTTACGAGATGCATAAAATGGAACAACGTGTGCCCTCCAAGAGTTTATGATCTGAGAACAAAATTGTGATGCATGCTAAAATTCATAGACTGTACAGGAAAATGGTCTGACTCTTGTCCCTGGAGTCAGGAAGAGGTAGAGAAGATAGACACCAGTTCTCTGCTGAACATCTCCTTCTCCAACTACAGAGCAAATAACATGCACCCAAACATCACTAGGGAAAATGTGGTAAGACCACCAAGAGAAGACACCCTGGTCAAAGCACAGAGCATATTTATCTATTTACCAAACTCAATGCTTATTATTGCTATCGTTATCTGCCAACATCATTTGAATTGAATATTCGTATCTACCCTGAATGTACCAAAGCGTCTGTTTAACTGGCAAACTGTGAGTTTGAACTCATCTCTCCTCTAACTCTATTTCTGATTCTTATTGAAATTATTTTTATAAACGCATGCAGACACTCCTAATAGACTTTCAAGAAGATATCCAAGTTGTATGCTTTTGGCAAGAATGGATTACTTGCAAACAAAATTGACACTGTTTACAGAAAATTTTCAAAAGGAATACAAAATATGCCTCTTTGTATTTTTATTATCTAAACACAATGGGAAGGTAAGAGGGATCATTTTTTATCCACAATACATAAAATCTCAATTAGTTATGGTCTATTTGTGCACTGACTAAAAACATTCGTTAACAAAACAGAATTTTCTAGTTTACTGGATAAATACACCAGAAGAAATTGCAGAATAATGTTGGGTTGCCAGGCAACCGGGGCACTACTCTCTTGTTTGTGATCAATCTCACTCATTCATCAAGCTTCCTAAACCAGTGCTGGAGAATTCCAACCAAGTTGTTTCTTGGGAAAATTATAGTGACTTTCGGCAACACAATAACACTTTTATTCTCAGAAGATAAACTTAGATGTCCCTTTGATCAAAGGGATGTGTTAATTCATTATTCTCTACATGGTGCTAATGAGAGGCTATAATTAACTAACTACACTATTGCAACACACATAAAATAAACTGCAGTAATTAGTCATGTTTAAGGTGTTAACCATCCTCCAAAATTAAAAAATAACAGAATCTTTCCTCCAATAAAGATGTACGGAATGGAGAAAGCACCATATCTAATTAAATTGAGAATTGTTTCCCATCCCTCCCCAAGGGAGGGGAGGAAGGCACATGATCACCAAAATGTGAGAGATTTCACTTTAATAAGAGAGAAAATGGCTCAACGCCAAACCCACTTGTAGGTAGACATAAAATGCTGGCAAATAATGTCATCTTTTCTTTCAAAGAATGCCTAGCACAATATTTTTCCAGGAATGAATAGAAAGAATATTATGCTTTCACTCATTAGCTGTGTTAACTTAGCATATTGTATGTAAATCACCATAATAATTGCATTCTGTTCAGAGTGAATTAGTTAGAATGAAGCTGTAATCAAAATGTTCATAATTGAAAATATAGTATTCTCAGACTTGGTTTGAAAAAATAACAATGAACACTGATTGAATCAGATAATACAGTTCATCACCGGGAACAGCCTTGGCGTAGAGAGAAGTTGATCCTCTTTATTACCCCTCTGTATGCTAATTGGCTCCCCAAATTCAGGGCTCAACACCTTCCTCTCTCTCCTGGTTCTCTACTCTAGCCCTTTGCCTCTGGCCTCACTTAATATTCCCAACTGCATCCAGGCTTAGGTTTTTAAGAAGAATACAAAATGGAGAAAAGCTAAATTTTTGTTTCTAAAATACACTAGACTTTATTGCACTGTTGGCTGTCATAAATCAAAGGGCAAAATAATTTCCAATAAATGGAACATTTAATGCCGAGGCTCCTGGGAAGCAATATGTAAATGATCACATGAATTTCAGACAAGCTGTCATGCTAATTCCTCAAGGTACCTTTTAAAGATGACAGATTCACTGTGAAGATGAGTATAGCCAAAGTCAAACTTGAAACAATACTCTACTACCTGAATAGGAACTCACCGTATCTCCTGACAATCATCCCTTCAAATCTGATGCCATACTTTTCCTTATTACTTAATTCTCCCAGATAAAAACTACTACAATTGGCTGGGTGTGATAATGCCCGACTGTAATCCCAGTAGCTCTAGAGGCTGAGGGGCGAGGATGGCAAGTTCGAGGTCAGCCTTAGCAGGTTAGCAGGGCCCAAAGCAACTAAGTGAGACTCTGTCTCAAATTCTACAAATAAAACAAACAAAGGGCAGGGGATGTAGGTCAGTGGTAAAGTGCCTCTGGATTAAATCTCCAGGAACCCCCTTCAAACAAAAAATTTAAAACACCCTACTAGAAGAGCACATTGGTCTTGATCATTCCTTATTTAATTCTGGATAAAAGAGAGTCAGGCTAAATTACTTCAACAATGTAATTTTAGATAAAACAATGTCCTATCTTCAAAGATTTCAGGAGTAACTGTAAAATCAGGCTTCTGACCTGTAAATGTTTTTCTAAGGGAGGTCTTTTTCATACAGAACACTTCATGTGATGATTAACTATCTAGTTTAATGACTATGACCTCAAGTCTAACAACACCTGCCTCTATTTTAGTAAGCAAATGTTGTTTTTAATTTATTTAAAACCAGTTCACTTTTTTTTACTTAAACGTCATAAATCTATCATTTGTAATATCAGTTCCCATCAAATAAGCAAATAGGTTCATGATCTGCACAGCCTGTCTCCAGATAAGGCGGTGTGTCTCTGTAACCATGAGGTAGCAAGGGACATGGATAGCTTTTATTTAAGGGAAGGGACCCTACATCTAGATGCAACAGAGAGCGATCTGGGAAGTATATATTAATCATCAAGGTCCTGTGCCTCTACAGTGAAGTCGGTACAAACATACCCTGAAAGAGACTTTAATGAACTGCCATAGTCAATATTCACACCTGCCTGGTAATAACTATTTGTCTCCATTTATTCAATGACAATATTCAGGAGCCTGCACAGAATGGTCACACTCTACACTGAACCACCACTGCGGGAGTACCTACTGGAGCACTTGAGGCCATAAAACTGAAAGCCAGGATATATGCACTAGATTCTAGAACCTAGTCAAATTACAAAAGCCACAGGGTTTTCCATCACAAAGAGACTGAAATGAAGACAAATCCAACCACCACATCAGCAGGTCAAAGAGGAAACACAAAATCTTACCCACAAAATCGCGGAATATATTCATTTTCTTGTCACCAAAAGTTTCCTCAAATTGCTTTCTAGGGCTGGGGATATAGCTCAGTGGGTAGAGTGCCTGCCTAGGATGCACAAGGCTCTGGGTTCAATCCCCAGGATCGCCAACATACACACACACACACACAAAACAACAATAAAATTGCTTTCTAATCTCTGTCAAAGCAATATACTGAAAAGCCAACCCCACCGGCAATGGGTTACTTTGTTGCCAGCCAGAGCTCTGGAAGAGTTGGTTGGCCTGAAATATTAATATCGCCTGAGATGATTCCTTAAAACCAGAAAACACAGCATTTTGCCTTCAATGAAGGTGCAGAGCAATGAGCACACACGGACCATACCTGATTAACTTGATGAGCAATAACAGGCTAACCACAACTAACTTCGGAGTGTCTATGATGATCCCCCCGGTCCTCTGGGGTGATCGTTTACCAGTCTCGCAACAGCCCAACAGGGAACCTACATGTCATCCCCATTGTTCAGAAGGGGAAACTGAGGCACAGGAGAGCTACAGAGCTCTCCCCAGACCCGCGGAGCCGTGCAGCTGGACTCGGCCCCACGTGGTCGACCCGGCGGGCTCCACCTCACGCCCACCCAGGTGCTTTCCAGGTTGCCCATCCCCGACGCGTGCGCGCGCGCGCAACCCCCGCCCCGCGCGTTCCGGCGGGAGCGCGCCATCGCGCACGCGCCTGCTCGGGCAGCTACTTGCTGGCTCTGGGGGCCGCGGGGTCCCTCCCGCCGGCAGAGTCGAATCCCAGCGCCCTCCTCCAGGCCGAGCCGGCGGTTGGCTCCCGCAGAGGCACCCAGCGGTGCAGCGCACACCTGCCGCCGCACACCTGCCCGCCGCGGCACGCCTGCCGCCCGGTTCCCCTGCCAGCCTCCGCGGCTGACGGCCAGGCCACCCACCCCGCGCCCGCCCGCCCGGGACTCGGGTACCTGCGCCCGCCAGGCCGCCGCTCTCCGCCCCGGGGTTTTCGCAGGAATTCTCAGCCCTGCTCCTGGCTGGGAAAGTGCGGCTCGCGGAGAGCCAAAGGAGAGGGAATGGAGAGGCCGGCGTTCTCTGCCTCCGGGCTCCAATCCCTGCTCTCCAAATTAATCACTTTCTCCCTGTTCCCTCCCCACGCACACTCGGAGAGAGAGGGAGAGGCACAAAGAGGAAAAAGGGACCCTCCGTGACTGGCATCTCTAGCTCCCCAGGCTGGGCTACCAGGGAGCCATGGCAACCAGACCCCTGGCCTGCCCTCTCGCCCCCACCTTGGCCGGGGGAGGTGGAGCGCCCGCGCCTCCCGGTTTTCTCATCACACCCCCTAACCCACATCCACAGATTCCCCCTTCCAGGCTGTCGGCATTGCGGACCCCCATTGGGATCTAGAATTCTCTCCTGAGAATAGGGGCAAGAGAAGGAGCGGGGCACAGGTGGAGATCTGAGCGTCATGAGCGCAATGGCCAAGGGGCAGAGGCCAAGACCGATCCCGCACCCTAGAGAGGGCGGAATCTACAGGAGGATATGGGATCCTCTCCAGAGGGTGGGATGGACACCGGAGCGGGGGGGGGGGGGGGGGGGGTGTGGAGGAAAGACTGAGTGTCAACCTATCGGGTGACCAGAGGTAGTAGGAGGGAGCTGGAGGATTCCAGGACCTTGCTCACTGCATCCGAGTGACTCCTAGGACTCTGAACCCAGCCTTAGTCACCTCCGGGGCTGAGACAGGAGATGTCTCTTCCCAGGTTAGGGCTGAGGGTCCAGCCCTCAATTGCGCACCATTTATTTTCCATAAGGGGTTGACCCTCTCCTCCCAGGCGCAAACCCTTAATCCTCCCCCGGTCTCGCCCAGAGCAGGCTAATGAGGAGTGGGAACCCCCCGCGGCTAGCAAGAGACATGCAAACGGACACACCTGAGTCGCCTCCGACCCCCGATCGGTCCGGTACCTTCCCTCCAGGAAACTTCTCCCCAAGCTGCCGAGGAGTGGGGAGAGGGAGGAGCAGAGTCCGGGGGCTCTGGGAGGATCCAGGGGAGTTTCTTGCCGGCCGCTCTCGGAGGATCCACGCGGGTGTCAGTCTGCCCGCCGAGACCCGCCTCTTCGCTCCGGCTGTCAGCACTGGTTTCGAGAAGACTGGACCTGTTCTTGCTTGCACCGGGATCCACGCCCTCCTGCCGGAGACTGGCTCACTCCCTCCTCTTTTTCTCGGTTCTGCTCTGCCACCCCTCACCCACGCCGCTTATTTCCCCTCCCTTTGCACACTCCCTTGGGACAGAGAGTTGCAAGCCGAAGACTTTCCTATCATGCAAAGCCACAGACTAAGCCCAAACTTGTCGTTTTCAACATCTCTTGGTCAAAAGAAGTGCGATCGCTGCCCCTTTTATTTGCAAGGGAGAAATCTAAAAGAAACCCCTCCCCTCTCTCTCTCCCGATGGTTTCCCTCAGTTCATATTCCGCACACGGGTTACCAGTCTGGTTTCGGTGCTGCTTGTTGGAGGGGTGTGGTACCATGTGTCTATTAAAAACGCCTTTCTGGCTCTCCTTCCTCTTTGAGGGGCGTGGTGGGGCTTGCGACTGAATTTACAAAGGATGGCACTACCCGGGGCGATCAGATCAGTACATACAGAAATTTAGAACCCTCCCACTGCTGTTGTGTTTAAAAGATTTGCCCTAATACTTAAATTCTATGTTCACCATATTGTTCTATCAGGCTTTTCCTGCATGCTCTCTATTACTCACGGTTATAAAAGAAAGCCCTGTGTGCTCATTTCAATGCTTAAAAAAGAAAAAAAAAAAAAGCCATTTCTGATGCTTTATCAATTCCATGGACAAATAGAAATATTTATTTTAGAATCCCCAGCAGAGGAAAGTTACGGCTCTGGCATTGCAACCGATGGACACAGTTCTTTGATTTCCTTCCCCACCATGTTTTCCAGAGTATGCACACAGAACCCAGCGGGGAGGGGTGCGGGGAATCCTGTTGCATTTAAGGGCTCTTTGATGGTAACAGACTTACTGACTTCTAATTTTTACTCCACCAGGCTGTGAGATTGACTTCACAGCCCCATTTTGTTCTCAGGGAGGGCCTGAAACAATGGAGACATTTAGAGCTGTGAACTACTCTCAGAGTTGGATGAGTCTCCTGCGGGGGGCTCCGGAGAGGAGCAAGAAGAAAGGGGAACCCAGGATTCTGCAATTCCATTAAATATTCTGAAAACGCATCAATGGACTTTTACATTTTCATTATTGGTGACCTCGGGGCCTGTATTCTGCCAGAGTTCTTGTGCGGGCACAGATCCTCCTGGCTGCTTTGGCAAACTGTGAACGCAAGTGAGGACAGGATTTGTCCCAACTTTAAGCTGTACTACTGGAGTGGTTTCCTCCCCCGAGGCATCATTATTCATGTGGCATGTTTTCTAAAGAAGAAACAAAGAATATTGAATAAAATTCCAACAAGGAAAATACTGTGCTGGTAGGAAACCACTTCCAGGTCAAGAAGCCACTAGAGAGACCCAGCTCAGTGGGTCCTAGTACTTTACTACCTTCTGGGGAAGCATCCAACTGGGTAAGACTCTGAACTCCATTTTGGCCAGAGCCACAGTGTACTCTTAGCCACAATAGCTCTTTCCTTCTCTGTGATTTGTTTGCCTGACATTAGGATCATTAGAAGTGTGTGTGTGTGTGTGTGCGCGCGCACCAGTCCTTGTGTGCCTAGAGAGAGAGACAGAGACAGAGGACCTACTCTTTATCAGTCACTGTATGCTTTGGGTGCTAGGGTATGGTGGGAAACTCAGCAGACAAGACCCAACTCTTCTTTTTAAATCAAATATCTAGAAATATATTAGATAATACCAAGGCACAATACCCCAAACGGGACATGAAGTAGCAGTTGTTAAATACAGGTTTTTCTTAATATCTGTACTTCCGAGTCTCTGATGCTGCATATACTTGTGGAAATAATTGCTGCCTCTGGCTCACTAAGAATGGTAATTAAATCAGCGGATATGCAACACACTTTACCCTGAGCAATGAAATTTTAATAAAGAAAAAAGGAAGAGAGGGACAGGTAGGGAAGAGCAGGCAGGAAGGCCAGAAGGGCAGAATAGAGGGAGTGAGGGAAGGCAGTAAATGAAGAATTAATAAAGAAAAAACATGTCTGTTTAGAGGTGTGCACCATGGAGGCCTCGGACTGTAATTTCTACATCCAAGAAACACCTCCTAGCTATTATCTCCAAGGATGGGCTCATATTTTTTAATGCATTATCAAATACAGGCAATAGTAATACGTTTTCCTGGCCCACGTAACTCACAACTCCCAAGTTCAGCCTCCAGGAAGGCTAGACGCAGCAGACAGCGTTCAGCCAGAGCAGATGTGTGCAAAAGACACCTTCTGCTGCTGCCGGGACCTCTCTCCTGGCTCCCTTCTACTGTCTGACACTTCATTCAGACCCAGTTCCCACTCGCACACGATCCTAATCTACCAAGCGTCAGCCAGCCACACCAAGGCCCTGGAAAAAGACTCCATTCTGAGGAGTCACGTGGAAATGTCTTCCTCGAGCTTTGGAAAGGTGTGACTTTTCTCCCGCACAATCCAGGAAGACCCTGTCAAGTGAAAATACTCTTGGAGAACCACACATGGAGGGGGGAGTGGGGTTCTCTCATGAATAGAAGCAGAAGGTGAGTGAGATAGGCCAGTCAACTGGAAAAACATAAAAGGTAGGAAGAGCTGGGATATTTTTCAGCTTTTCCTGCTGATTTACTGCCCACCCTCCGCCTGAACTGTCATTTGGTACCGTTCCCGGAGCCAGGGCCGTTGGGGGAGTGTCGCTTCCTGGCAAGGCAGAGTCGCTAGTGATAGGGCAGCATGCCTAGAAAAATGGTTTCGCAGAAGAGCTGGAGTTTGGGAAATGGCATTTCAGTCTAGCAGTGCCGATAGTCACAGATCCACAGTAAAGCAGGAGGTTCCACCGAGGAACGCGTCACTCACACACAACCTTAGAAGTCGGAAAGCAGCAGACGTCCACTTAGACATTAACAATGTGAAAGAAGACCAGGTTCACTCTGCAGAGCCATGCTGGCTGTCAACAGGGCTTCTGGTCATCCTTTCATACAAGAACAAAAGGACATGTGCTAAGAATCAAAGGACACTAATTCTGGAACAAATAAAAAGGTAAAACATTCCATTTCATACCAGGGATCAGTAATCAGTGTCTGATTTGGCCCTCGGAGGTCAGGAGAGCAGATACTTTCACCGGCTTTTAACAGAGCTTCTTCCTTTTATGGCCCTTAATTACATTATCCTCTGTATCTAAAATAATGTTATCAAATCACACACCTTCAGGCATCCATTGATTACTTGTGAAAATCAGAAATATGTCTCACCCTCCAATCAGAAGTGGCTGCCGTGGCTAGTTTACTTTCTCCTCTTGATCTTTTGTTGCAAATCCTTGTAAATTCTTGTCGCAGATGCCTGTGAACTGGGATGGAGGATAACTTCCTATATGTTAGGGGAGAGTCCTGGTATTTTTTTTGCGGGGGAGTACAGGGAATTGAACTCAGACTCACTGGACCACTGAGTCACATCCCCAGCCCTATTTTGTATTTTATTTAGAGACACAGGGTCTCACTGAGTTGCTTAGTGCCTTGCTTTTGCTGAGGCTGGCTTTGAACTTGCCATCCTCCAGCCTCATCCTCCTGAGCTGCTGGGATGACAGGCATGCATCATGGTGCCCAGAGAGTCCTGGTATTTTTACAGGATAGGAATTTCATCTGAACCTCTTTATTTCCAGCATCACATGAAATCAAGAAGGGGCCTCAGATAACATGTTGTCTCCCATAGCTTTTCTCCCTTAGCTTTTCTGAAATTATCTCAAAAATCTACAACTGGTTAGTGGCCTAGGATATGTTGATCATCTCCCAGTTCCTAATCTTGGACCACTTGAGAGTATAACGGGCTGCTACCATCTTTAAAGAAAATGATATGCATTCCAATTCTGCTGCAGTGACCCAGACAAACTGTGTCTAGTAATAGAGTCACACCGGAGATAGAAAGGCTCATCTTTACAGGGACAAATAGCCAAATGAAAGTCTTAGTTGATCCTTTTCTTCTGTCTGTTTATCCAGTTGAGTTGAGAAATGTTTCCCAATTCATAAAGGAAACCTGCTGGAGAAAAACAAGAAATCAAGTGGGTCTGATTAATATAAGACTGTGGCAGACACTGCTTGTTCCTCAGACCACTCTCCACCTCATTCTGTCCTCTTTCCCTTCTTGATCTCACAGACACCCACCTAAACGCTATTTTTCAGTCTCCCTTGTGACAAAGTTTGGCTCTACCGTTACGTTCTCACCAAAGAGGCGTGAGGAGAAATGGCACAAGCGACTTCCAAGTCATGCTCTTAAAACCACTTGGGAGTCACCCATTTTCCTCTGGGTTGGCCTGCCATTCATTTTCCTTTGGGTTGGCCTGCCATTTAGCAGGATCACGTCGAGAATGAGGAAAGAACTCGCTCACTCGGTCAGAGGCTGCTTACTAACAGGAGAAACTGCACTTGTCTTTCCTCGTCTTCCTTGTCTTTCAGATTTTCTTGTCTCTTGATGACAACGGTTTAAGCTTTCCCCTAACTAACGCACCTGGACTCTCTATCATCCAAACAACTTCAAAATCTTCCGGGAAAACAGGAATGGAGGCCACAGGGAGCATCTCTTGGTGTTGCCTGCCTAGTATTTCTCTACCGTCATTCAGCTCAACCGTCACTAGGGAATCCTGTCTCCTCTATTTCTGTGGCAGAGCTGAGGTTGATTCCAAAGTTCACAGTCTACTCGGGTTCCTGGTATATGACTCAGAAGTAACTAGCCCCTATCTTCCATCCCTTTGTCCATAGTAACCACATCCATGAAAGGCGTTGGGCCCAGACAGAACCAAGGAGAATCTGCTACAGTTCGGATGTTATATGTCCCCCAGAAGCCCATGACAAAGCTTTGGTCCTCTAGGTGGTGCTACTGGGAGGTGGTTGAACCTTTGGGAGGTGAGACCTAGTGCAAGATCTTTAGATCACACGTGGCATGGCCTCCAAGGGGATTGTGCAAGCAACCTCAATCACAGTAGCGGAGGTAATCCTAAGTTCAGGAGAATTTCATGGTCCTCAGAGGATTTCAGTTCAGTTTGGAGAGTTGACTGGTCTTAAGAGGGACTGCCCTCCTCCAAAGAGAGAACTTACTTTGGGCCTCCTCCAGCCCCCAGCACCCGGGTTGCTACCGCAGCTGCTGGCAAGCATCATCCTGCCTTAGGGGTCCAAAGCAGGGCCCCTGGTTGTGTTAGAAGACTTGGGCTAGAATATACTTCACTGAGTGGAGGAGAGTCCTCTCAGTATTCTGTAGTTTTAGGACCAGAGACTGCCACAGCCAAACACCAGAGTCTTACCAACATTTGTCCATGCTTTGCCCCAAAGGAACCAGGGAAGGTCTCCTCTCCAGGCCACAGACTTGGGGCAGCAGTTATGGCTTAACCTGTGTCCGTTCATCAGGAACCAGGGATGGTCTCAACCATATCCAAGAACTGTAGGAACACAGCTACCGGAGGCCCCAGTTGACCCATCCATTGGGAACCAGGAATGGTCCCAAAGGTCAACCACATTCAACAGCTACAGGAACCCAGCTATGAGAGGACCCAGTTATTGGCACCACCTGTACTCACCCAGCAGGATCTAGGGAAGATCTCCCCAGCCTGCAGCCTTGGGGCAGAGGCTGCTGATGAAAAATGCCCAGAATCTCCCAAGCTTGTCCCTGGGGCCCCAGAGACTGTCCCAACCTTGTCCTATAGCTCCAGGACCATGACTGTTTCATCACTGTGACCAAAAGACCTGACAAGACAATTCCTGGAGGAACAGTTTATTTGGGGGCTCAGGGTTTTAGAGGGCTCAGTCCATAGACAGCTGACTCCATCGCTCTGTGCTGGAGGTGAGGCAGAAAACCATGATGGAAAAGTAGGCAGAGGAAAGCAGCTCAGGACATCATGCCAGGAAGTGAGAGAGCGAGCAAGCTCTACTCAACAAGGACAAAATACAGATCCCCAAGTCATGCCCCCAGCGACTTACCTCCAGCCACACCCTAGTTATCTACAGTTAATCCATTCAACTAGATTAATGTGCCCATTAGGTTAAGGCTCTTCTAATCCAATCTTTTCACCTCTTAACTTTCTTGTGTTGTCCCACACATGGGCTTTTGGGGATCACCCCATATCTATACCATAGCTGCTACCAATGCCACAGCCTCATACATACCAGATCTGCCCCATGTGGTCTACAGACATCCTCATTCACATCCTGCAGCTCTAGGACCACGGAGACCAAAGACAGGACCCCAAGATCTACCTGGGCTTGAACCAGAGGACCCAGAGAAGGTTTCCTCCATGTTCTAAACCTCTAGGGGCATGGATGCGAGTGCCACAAGCCCAAATGTTTCCTGCATATGCTAGGCAACGTATTGCCCACAGCTCATAGACTTGGGGTGACAGCTGCTAATACCCCAACACTGGTATCACTTCTTCTTGTCCCTTTGGACCTGGAGAGGGTATCATCTGCTTTCCAAGCTCCATAAAAGCAGCAGACAGTGCTACAAACTGCATCACCAGTTGCAGTCACCACACAGGACCAAGGGAAGTTCTCCTTCAAGTCCCAGCTCCTTGAGTTTGTGGTTATTGGTGCCACAGACCCAGCATCATCTCTGCTTGGCCCCAGGACCGGAGAGAGGTTCCATCCCATCCTGTGGCTTCAACACTGTGGCTGCTTGTGCCACCACCTTGACATGAGTCTCTCCAACGTATGATGCTGGCAGAATTGGATTTTCATATGCAGAAGAACGAAAGTAGATCTCTTCCTCTCAATGCTCACAAAATTCACTCACAATGAAACAAAAACCTAACTATAAAACTGAAATATAAAATGACGACAAGAAAACTTAAGAGAAGCACTTCAACACATAGGGGTAGGCAGTGATTGTTTATATAGGACCCCAAAGGCTCAGGCAACAAAAGTAAAAATAGACAAGTGAGATTAGCTCAGACCAAGATGCCTTGGACCAGCCAAGGAAATAATCAACAGAATTAAGAGAAAACTAGAGAACTGGAGAAGATATCTTGAAACTATTGATCTGACAAGAAGTTGATAAAAAGAATATATAAGAAACTAAACTGAAAACCCAAAATGCAAATAATCCAATTAAACATTTTCCAAGGAACTAAATAGACACTTTTCAAAAGTAGACATATGAAAAGCATATGAAAAAATGAACAATCCCATTAATCATCAGGAAAATGCAAATTGAAACAACAAGGTAGCGTCTCACCCCAGTTAGAGTGACTGTCATCCAAGGAACAAAAAATAACAAAAGCTGTTGAAGATGTAAAGAAAGGGGAAATCTCATACATTGTTGATGGGTATGTAAATTAATATAACCATTATGGAAAAAAGTATGAAGTTCCTTCAAAAACTAAAAAGAGAACTATCATATGCTCCTTCAATTCTACTAGTGGGTCTATATCTAGAGATGAACTCATTACACCAAAATTGTATTTGCACTCTCATGTTTTTTGAAGTCCTACTCATAATAGTTGAAATATGGAATCAACCTACATGCCCTTTAGTAGATGAACCCATAAAGAAATTGTGGTGCATATGCACAATGGAATATTATTCGACCACAAAAAAGACTTGAATCCTGTCATTTGCGATAACATGGATAGAACAGGAGGTCATTAGGGTAGAATAAACTAGCCAAATACTACATGTTCTCATTTATTTGTGGAAACTAAAATGTTGATCTCACAGAAGAAAGAAATGGAACTGGGGTCAACAGAGACCAGGAAGCCCAGGAGGCAGAGGGGATGCGTGGAAATTCAACAAGGAGCACTGAAATACAGAGGAGGAATTAATTCTAGGTTTTCTGGAGCATAGTAGGCAACTAGTATGGCTTAAAGGCATCTAGATTTCAAACTAACTAGGAGAGTGCAATGTTCCCAGCACATGAAGACCTTTAATGTTTGAAGAGAAAGAAGTGCTTATTATTTCCTTGGTATACATGTGTAGAGTAACCACAATGTACTCCATGAAGATGTATGAATACAGAACTTCATTAAAATTGTTCTAGAAACTTTAGCATAAATATAGACATGTGTGGGAACTTACTTTTGTTCTTGTTTTGAATTAGGAAACAATGATACATTCTGTATAGGAGCTTTTTTAGCAGTTTTAAAACGTGCTGTGGACCAGTAAGTCCATGCAAATGTTTAGAGGTCACAGTTCATCCTTTCAATTAACTTTCTTTCTTGCAAAATAAACAAATTAATTAGCAGAAGTGTTTTTAAATCACAAAATACTATTATGTAATACACGGTGTGAGTGCAGATGTACCTCAATTATGCACAAACAACACATGGAACTCATTTTCTTCTAAGGGTTAAGTAAGACTTGGAAATTTAGTTTTTCATATTGTTTTTCATAATGTAGCCAACAGAATCACTAAGACATTCAAAATGCTATTGCCACAGTACAATAAGCTCACAGCAAGGGTTCCAAATCTCCTGTTTGTATTGACAAAAGAGATTTGTCTTATCTTACAGGGATTAGTTGCTTTATCTTCTGCCCTGTCCTTTGTGTTTCTCATCCATGTAATTTTGTTGCCAGTCTTACTAAAACTTAGGGCACATGGCCAGGCATGAGTTTTACACAACTCTTGTATTTCCTAGGTACAGAATTTTCTCCAAACAGGAAACATTGATTGGTTTGGATTCCTTCTCAATCCCTTCATAATAACACAAAGGTGAAATAGGTTTGAAAAAATTCCTTTCTTGCATATAGAAGCTTCTTAAATGTTTCCTAGTATTAGCAGATTTTAATGTCTCAAATGCGAGTAAAGGAGGAAATTGCATGATGAACATCTGGAATATTCTTAAGCATCTAAAATGTTCTAATATACTTATCCAAAGAAGAGATCAAGAAGATAACAAGCATTACAGAATACAGTCAATGTAAATAATAGTAACCAATACATACCAACTTAAATAACTTCACATTTTTTTTTTTTGGCCAATAAAAATATAGCAAATTGAAATATAATTGGATTACCAATTTTTGTATGGATGCCATTTTGGACACCATCAAAGCATGCAATGATTCTAGAAAAAAATTACATTCTATATTATTATATTAAAATTTAATTCTAGAAGTTTCAAGAGGTACATAAATTTGGACTCAGACATTCCAATGTGAGACTCCATGCAACGTAAATTGCCAGAAATAGAGAAAACTCTATATGCCTATAGATATTCAAGAATAAAATAAATTAGAAATACATAAAAGTGTATTTACTAGCCTGAGTTATAAAACAGCCTCTATTTGACCATTTCTTAGAAAACTGATTATAAAATCGACTTATAAAATGGACACAAAATTGGTTATAGAAAATTGTTCAAACTAATCAATTATTCTGTAATCCTATGATGCAACAGTTACTAAAATGATATTTTCAAAGATGGATACAAATGAAAAATTCTTTGCAAGGTAAAGTTACAGACTTTAAGTGATAGATCTTTTCAGGACCAGACGTTCTGCAGAAAAAACCATTAAAGTATAGACAAAATATAATAAATGCCTGAGGGCTCTGGAAAGTGACCCGCAACGGGCAGATGCTGAACAAGGGCCAACTGTAGGAAGAAGACGGTCCTGGCTAATTTTCCTGTTTTGCAGATCTGGGTGGAGGTCAGGATGCAGTCTCCCTATTGTAGGTGAATAAAATAAGGAAAGAAAACATGTGGTTACTAGCTGCAAGGAAGACACAGCTTAGGAAACCAGGATGACAGAAAAATGGGGAGATTCATCAAGCAGATGGCCTGAGAGAGACATCTCCAAATTCTACAAATAAGTGCTGTCAAGCGTCTGGCCATCTTCCAGAATGAGCATTACTAGGTGCTACAGAATGAATGGCTGGGCCACCCCCACCCCCAAATTCTTACTTTGAAAACTAATCCCAGTGAGATGGTGTTTGGACACAGAGCCTGTTGGAAATGATGGTATCAGGAAGTTGGAGCATCGTTTGTGAACTTAGTGCCCTTCTAAGGAGCCCCCGAACATTTGCACTCATCTTCCACACTATGAGCACCTGGTGCAGAGATGGTGCCTATAAACTGGAAGCAGACCCACAGCACACCATGTCAGCCAGCACCTGGAGGCTGGGCTTCCTGGCCTCCAGAACTCTGAGCCATTAACTTCTGTGGTTCATACGCCACCAACCTATGGTATTGTGTTACAGCAACCAGACTGAGATAAGAAAGTCAGGCAGTCTCCACACAGCCCTGCCGAGGTTACAAAAGCTGCACTGAGATTTCAACAACCATTCGCTGCATAGGATACTCTAGTTTGATTCCTGCTATATTTATTGCAGCAAAGAAAAGTAGAAATCAGGGACTGGGCATATAGCTCAGCTGGTAGAGTGCTTGCCTCGCATGCATAAGGCCCTGGGTTTAATCCCCAGCACCTAAGAAAGAAAAAAAAAAAAAAGAAAGAAAAATAGAAATCAAATCAGTATTTTTTGAAGAATGTAATGCAGAGTCTCTACATTGTTTAGAAAACAATTCAAAATTATTCAACTTAGGATAAAACAGACAATGTATTTTAGTTCTTTTGCATAAAGACCGAGAAGCGGGTTAGTTGGGTCCTATGGTGGATCCATCCTAATCTCTTGAGGATTCTCTATTGCGCTTTCCAGAAAGGTTTACTAGTCTGCAGTCCCTCCAACAGCACATGAGTGGACCTTTCCCCCACATTCTTGCCAGCATTTATTATTATTTATATTCTTGATAATCACCACTCTGACTGAGTGAGACGAAATCTCAATGTACTTTTGATTCGCATTTCCCTGATTGCTAGGGGTGTTGAGCACTTTTTCACGCATCTGTTGACTAGGTTAATCAGAAGGATGCACTTGCTGGTTTTGGTTGGAACAGGAGCACATTGTGCTGGGAGAGTCAAGGGTTGAACGTTTTCTCTCACATGCAGAAGCTAGAGAGGAAAAGGCAGGGCAGAATCCCAGAAAAACAGAAGGGAGGTCAGTGGAACAGAGGAAGGGTGTTCAGGTGGAGGAAGGAGGGATGGAAAAAGAAAGAATGAAATTGAATAAATCATTCTATGTACATATATGAATACACCTCAGCAGAAAAAAAAGGACAATGTGTTCCATCCTCAACAAGAACACAATGAAGATGACCCCAAGGTGACCTAGACATTGAGTAAACAAAGATTCAAAAGTGCAAATATAATTATACTCAGGGAAATAAGAGATTTTAAAACTAAACTCACAACAGGGAAATCTAAACAGTGAACACAACACAATCTCAAAAAGGACAAAAAAATTCTAGCCCAGTGTGGTAGCACACGCCTGAAATCCCAGTGATTCTGGAGGCTGAGGCAGGAGGATCACGAGTTCAAAGCCAGCCTCAGCAAAAGTGAGGCTCTAAGCAACTCAGTGAGACCCTGTCTCTAAATAAAATACAAAATAGGGCTGGGGATGTGGCTCAGTGGTCGAGTGCCCCTGAGTTCAATTTCTGGTACCAAAAAAAAAAAAAAAATTCTAGGTTTCAAAATACCATATCTGAAATTAACAATTTCAGTTAGCTTAACAGTAGTGTGGAGGCAACAGAGAAGAGTTGATGTACTTGAAGATAGATCCATCGAACTTTTCTAACCTTAAAAACTGAAAGGAAAAATACTGGGGAATAAAGAAGAGAGCCTCACAATATTTAACATGTATATAATCCGATTATTAAAATAAGAGAGACAGCAACTCAGGAGTCTGAGGTAGGATCCAAGTTTGAGGCCAGCCTCAGCAAACTTTGTGAGACCCTAAGGAACTTAGCGAGATCCTGTCTCTAAATAAAAAAATAAAAAGGACTGAGATGTGAATCAGTGGTTAAGCACCCAGGGGTTCAATCCCTGATGCAAAAAAAAAAAAGAAAAAGGGAGAAATGGGTCATAAAAATCTATTTGAGAAAATATATTTATATGTTTGTATCATTTATTATGATCATGTGAAATTTATATTTTATCAGTATTAATGTTAAATATTTATTTTAATATTTGTATTTTAAAATATATTTATAATAAAATATTATTTTATACAATACTTATGGATGTGTAATATTTAATATGTATTTATATAAGTATATATCTTAAAATATATAACATAAATATAAATATGTAATAATAGCAGAAAATGTACCAAATTTGGTACAAGTCAGAAATTTGTAGATTCAGGGATCTCAGTAAAACTTCGGAAAGATGAATTTAAAGAAAGCCCACACCTAAGTGCAAAATAATCAAAATGACTAAAAGGGAAATGTTGAAAACAGCCAGAGAGAAAAACAGCACATTACCTAGTGCTTGCAGCGAATTTAAAGTGCTAAAAGAAACAGAACAAAACATGCCTTCCAACTCATAATTCTTTGTGCAGTGAAAATATTCAAATATATAGGCAAAATCGAGATTATTCTTCAGGCAAAGGAAAATTAAAGGAGTATCCACATCAGAACTGTATTCTAAGATGCAGTAAAAGTTGTTTTAAATCATACCAGATGGAAACTCAGATCTTTATAGAAAAATAAAGAGAATTGGAAATGGTAAATATGTGGATAAATATAAAAGACTATTTTTTTTCTTTCAGTTTACTTAAATTATAAATGGCTGTTGAAAGCAAAAGGTCTTGATCTTGCTTTCAGTAAAAGTGAGACAACTTCCCACTTCCAGAGAAGATGCACATTATTACGTACATAAAATATCACTTCCTATGTGAAGCTATGTTTCAATAATCTGTATTTCCTAAATGAAAATATGTATCATTTTTCACAACACGGATTTCATCTAGTGTTTTATGATTAGCAGGGCTAAGGAAGCCTACAGAGAGTTAGAGAAAGATCAGCCCAATTAGATAAAAATGAAAATCCTCTTTTCAGATCTAAATTTTGCCTCAGCTCTCTAGGAAGAAAGAGGTCATTAAATGATGATTTAGTTGCAGACTCTGGACTAATTAGAATGCAAAACACTTCACCATTTGCATTTGAAAACAAAGTGGAATAAATATAGCTAGTCCACTTCAAAATAAAAGAACTTAAAATTGATCTAAATTTGTATGAATTGTTTAAGAGAAGCACAGACCAAGTCTCTGCCCAGGATAATAGGATATTTTTTCTGCTATGCACTAAGAACTGCGGCAGAAACCACTAGAACAGGTTAATTGGTAAGCATCTTACATACAATGAAATCAGCACAATTCTCATACTTCAAACATAATTTATTTGCTTTACTGAATGAAAGACACATTTTGGGGTAGCAGTTTTTTTTATTATCAAAATTAGACTGAATAATGAAAGTTAACATCCCTAAGAGGATCATTATTGGAGGATCAGACACAATTATCTTACACCTAAAAAAAAAGGAAAAACTTATTTTCTTATGGCATTTCATCCTGTATTGTAACATGTACGCAAGTGTTGGATAACATAGGCAGAAAAAATAATATTTTTAATTTTTCATAATGATGTAATAACCAATTAATTATGAAGGTATAATGGTAATGCAATGTTATGAGTTTTCAAGGTAATGAATAATTATAAATACTCCAGTTTAAAGACAGGATAGAAATTTTAAAAAGTTTGTTTTATTCCTGTAACTTTTTTTCTTTCCATTACTAGGGGGATGAATCCAGGGATGCTCCACCACCTAGTTACATCTCAAGCCTTTTTAATTTTTCATTTTGAGACAGGGGTTCACTGAGTTGCTCAGGCTGGTTTCGAATTTGTGATCCTCCTACTTCACCTCCTGGGTTGCTGGGATGATAGGCATGGGCCACTGTGTCCAGCTTAGCCTCTTTCTTTATAGAGTGTATATTTGGAGAATATTATGCTTTTTAACATACATAAAAATATCTCAAATCTTGTGGGACAGAAATAATAGAAAAAAGAAAAACAGTTTACTTCATACCAAAATACCTCATTTAGTAAACAGATTTCTACCTTTATTTCTTATTTCTTAAAAAATAATATATAAATAAAATGCATAGAAAATATAATCTCCTTTAAATGATACTTAAATAGGGCTGGGGTTGTGGCTCAGTGGCACAGTGCTTGCCTGGCATACGTGGAGCAGTAGGTTTGATCCCCAGCACCCCATAAATAAATAAAATCAAGACATTGTGTTCATCTACAACTTAAAAAAATTTTAAAATGATACTTCGATAAAATGCCCCTGTTTTTATATTGAGACATTATCTAGCGATCTAGTTATGCCTTAATTCACCTACACACTTTCAAAACTCAGATACGGTAAAAAATGAAATTGCTTCCCAAAATATGTAATGAAGCATAAATAAGATATTTGGAAAAAAAAAAAAAAAGTAAAGCATCTTTAGAAATAATGTGCATTTTGGTAATAAGTATTTTCACTAGGGTAAATCGCAAAGCCCTGCTAACTAATCCTGCCTCAACTGATTTGAATATCCAATTCTGGTGCCAGGTTTTGGAGGTGATAGTTGGCAATGAACTTCTCTCAAAGCCTGTGAATAAAGCGTGGCATATGTTCCACACTTGACGGATTGCACACATCCATTACGAGACCTCGAAAAGAAAGCCATCCCCATGCCAACCTCCAAGCCCCGGACGAGAATCTATTCCAGCCATAACTCCACGGCGATGACAGAGCAAACCAGCATCAAGCGGGGGACTTGGCCAAAGGGAGCATTTCCAGAAGGTCAGAAGAGGTTTCCCGTAAAATGCGGTGGAAGCCCAACTGCTTTGTCCCATTGTATATGTACCCTAATAAACTCCTTGAAGTTATGGGGTTTTCTCACCATCACGTGATCCAACGTGGACGGTGAAAGAGCCCCTTTCAGAATGATCTCAGAGACGGAAAATACAATATGTTCGCTGAAATCATTTGTTCATAGAGTTGAGCAAAGGAATCAGCCTCCTTGGGAATCAGAAGTTAAAGGGAATCTCTCCGACCCGGAGAGAGACACCAGTTGTGAGCTGAGGTCAGTGAGTAGGTACAACCTTGTAGCTTCCTTCATTGAACATGGATGACTTTGTGTTTGCTCTTGATTCCCAAGGTTTAGCTTTAGTAAAATGGTATATAAGGTGCCATGTCACCGGGCCATTGTGGTGGGTGCTAAAGTCAGAAAGAGAGAAACTGCGAACAGAAGCCAACATTACCTTCCTAAATGAAGTAGAAATACCAGGAAGAAAAAGGGGAAACAAATCATAAACAGCACAATATACACTAAAAAAAAATCTCATGTAGAAAACACATGCTTCTATCTTGATCTCACATTCCTTAAGAAGTAAATAGCCCTATCAAAAAAACATGGGGTATTGGGGGGTCCAAGTGGTAAACATACATGAGCAAGTCATCAAGAATTGAAAAGGAATGGGAAAACATAGTCACAGGAGGGACAAACAGTCAGATGATTATTTGTGTGTGTGTGTGTGGTGCTGGGGATTGAACCCAGGGTCTTGTGCGTGCGAGGCAAGCTCTCTACCAACTGGGCTACATCCCCAGTCCCCAGATGCATCTTGTGAACTTCAGACTTTGCAGGCATCTTTTGGACCTGTGAGTGAAGAATCCGGTGTCGCGGTTTTAATGAAACCATTGTTCTTATAAATTATATTAGGTGTAAGGAACAGCCCGGAATACCAGCTGGGTCACGGTCAGAGACGAACAAGTCTACGCACGTCCATGATGTGCACGTGCTCCACACCGTGTCTCTGCGTGAATGAGAATAATTTATTTTCTAAATATTTGGGATCAACGGACCCTTCATAGGTCTTGAAATTTCCTCTGTGATGACAGGAGTTAAGAGGAACATGGCCTTGACCGTCTTGAATACATTAAGGACACAATGGTTCTTTTCTGTATCCCAAACTGGAGAGAGGCACTGCCTAATCCTCACTAAGAGGTGCCCCGTGGAGATTTTCAGTGTGGGCCATTGTCGGGATGGCTTTCATCTCAGGCGACCAGAGGACCTGAAGGATGCTCAGAGGAACATCAGCTAGGAGCTGGAGAGCGTGGGCAGGATGCTGGCCACCCTGCAGTCTCCAAGGACATTTGTCTTCCCTATTGCAGGTGCACACAGCCCTCACCAGGCAAAGTGCTTTCCCTGTTGCTGATTCGACTTCCTGGACAGTCTTGTGTTTGCAGACTGACTCTTCTGGATTACCATTTCATTAAGGCCCTTGGTAAATATGGGCTTGACACAGCAGCTGGACAAGTTATGAACGACATTTATTGTATTCTGAGAGGTAAACCGTTTTAAATAGTTGTTTGGCCTTTATAGTCAGAGATCATGATCAAATCAAGGAACACGTAAAAGTCGTCCCAAATAAGACAATTCCATTTCAATTAGGGATTTATTCTGGCAATGAAGAATACAGTGAGGACGTTCATACCAAGGCAGAAGTTAGGAGAATAATTAAGTTCTCAAAACTGAAGAGTGCATCTCAGAATCATAATCAGCTGATTTTGTACTTTAATTTACTTTTCATTGCCGTAGAGATGACTTGGCTGTGATCAGAAGTCTTTTTCTATTGTAAAAAAAAAAAAGAACCACACACGTTTTTGACCATAAATCAGCTTCTATTTTCTGAGAAACAACCTAACCTTGGAATAAAATGACAAAATGAAGTCACCTTCCTAACACGATGTGAACCACGAAATCCTAAACTGTTGGCTCCAATCAGAGAAGTTACATTTCAAAACACGATGAGTTGCCAAATACCTCCTCTGTACCAAGATAAGAATCGTCCCCCAAACAAGACATGGGTCCTTTCTATTTCTCATGGAACAATGAGATATGCAAATGGGAAAATATGTAATTGACCTTAATAGAGGTCAAGTAATAAAAGGATTTTGAAAAGATTTTAAATAAGTTCAAGACTGATTCTATCCTATCACAACCCCTACTAAAAAATCTAAATGCCTCTGCAAGATGAACAGGAAGAAATGTACACATTTTGGTTCATTAGATCATCGGTCACCATATTCACTCATTCCCAGTACCACTGTCCAAGGTGAAAACCTGTCCTGGTGTCTGGTTGTCCAGTAAACTGGCCCCAGAGGGCCACAGCTCACATGAGTTTCCCTGAACCATTCTAAATCCAGAAGCCTCACCGTTTGGTTCATTGTGCCTAACAGTACAGTAGTAGTGTTCTTCTCAGATTTTATTAGGGATGATGACGATGGTGATCCCCATGCTGGAGTTGTGGCTGAGTGGTAGAGCGCTTGCCTAGCATGTATGAGGCACTGGGTTCCATCCTCAGCACCACATAAAAAATAAATAAATAAAAATAAATTCATTAAAAATAATGGCGATCATTCTGCTGACTTTTCTTGAGGGTTCCTTATAAATCCAGCTCAGTGCTAAGGCTTAGACACCTCAGGCATACTCACAAAACATCCATCAAATTCTCATCATTACCACGCATCTTTCACACGTGAGAAAATGAGCAAGAGAGAGGTCAAGTAATTACCCCGGGTTACAGCATTTGTGGGAATCCAAGGTTTTACATTAGATACTTTGACTCCCTGGTCTTTGCATGTGGTCAGTGTCCAGCTTTCGCCAAGGGAACACACATTCTCACAAGCCAGGGGTGGATTCATATTTCTTGTTTCCCTCATAGTTAAGACCACAGAAGATTTGACTTGTCCCAAATTGGTGCATTAACAGTTATTGAATTGTTGAATGAATGGATGCTTGGTAGGATAGGGAAAAAAAAAATGTAGGAAGGACAAAGAAATCAGATTTTGACGCAGAAGTTCCACATATTTTCCAGACCTGTCACTTTCTAAGCCAGTCTCTTTTCCAGATCTGTCATTTCCAAATACCTGGGAAATCTAAATATTGATATGTGGCACTATTAATTAACCCAGCAATAAATAGATTAAATGAAGACAGATGTCATATTTTGAGAAATGTATAATTTAGGGAACTTCTTGGTGTGATCCACTAAGAATGGCCTGGAAATCAATGGACTACCAGAAACTGTCTTGACTGACATCATTCCTACAAGACTTCCCATATTCACCCCTCACCAGAAGGGCCATGAACCCCCAGACCAGGTCTCTCACTCTGAAAATGGTCCTCATTCTCCCTTTAATATGTACGCCTTGTTTTACTGCAAGAGACATCTCTCTCTTGAGATTGGCCACATTATCCCTTGAATACGTATCTAGTTGCCCAAATAAATCTCTGTCTAGCCTCTGACTTGAGTGCTGAAATTCCTTTTTATCATGTTAGCCACTGGCCCTAAGTTAAGTTCTCCCTTCTCTCTGGGAACTCATCAATCCCCTCTTTGAAGACACCTCTTCATCCATGACAGGAGGATGGATTGATGGGTGGATGGGAGGTCAAGTGGGGAGATGCCGAAGGAAGAATTTAATGCAGGTATGAGGTCTAAGGTCCTTTATTGTTGGAATCTAAAATGTCCTGTGCTAGATTAGATGTTTGAATCTAATAAAGTTCCTGTGCTAAAAATTTTCTCTCCAGCCTGTGGTTCTACAAGGATGTGGTGGAAACTCTAGTTGGAGACTAGTTTTAAGAGCTGAGTCACTGGAGCCATGACTTTGAAAGTATATTTTGCACTTGGATCCCTCCTTTCTCTCTCTCTGCTTCCTGGATGACACGAGAAGAGATATTCTCTCCTCTGTTCTTCCACCATGATGTCTCTGCCTCCCCACAGTTCTGAAAGGAATGGTGTCAGCTGACTGTGGATTGAAACCTTTGAAACTAGGAGGCAAGGTAAATCTTTCTTTCCTTAAGTTGATTAATCTCAGGCATTCTGTTACAGCAATAAAAAGCTGATTAACTCAGAGGTTGTTTGAGGAAGGACAGGCTTTGAAAACCGAAGGAACAAGAGGAGATAAGAGGCTGAAGAAGAGAAAATGACAAAAGATTTAAGCCAGAAAAACTGGAAGAATCAAGTTTCTAACAACATCCTTCATTTGGTTCGGGCAATGCTTTGATACGGAGGAGACTGACTCACGGAAATATCAGAGAATAAGTTCTAAGTGTAAAAGCTTGAGAGACTGAGCCAAAGGACTGACTGTGTTTGGTATATTCTCAGGGGTTGTGGAGAGTCACCGCCATGAGCTGGTTTGAGAGTGAGTTCTCCTGAGGCCTCCCTCCCTGGCTTGCATGTGGTCACCCCTCTGTGCCTGTTGTGTCTGAATGTCCTCTTATAAAGACTCCAGTCAGATCAAACCAGGATCCACCCTAATGGCCTCATGTTAGCTTAATCACTTCTTTGTGGACCCTATCTCCAAGGACAATCCTACTCTGAGATTAGGGCTTCGCCATTTGAACTTGACAGGAGCCAAGAATGGCCCACTGTCTTTTGACCACCGGTGCTTTCTTCCCATTGTTCCCTATGTTTATTTACCAAGTCTAAGTTTACGTCAGAATGACCTTTACTCTCTGTCCCTTCGCCCCTTTTTCTAGAGCCAACTAGCTCATGGCCCCATTTCTTTTAGTATGGACTTTAGTAACTATCTCCTTAATTTTCCTCTGATTATTTACTTTTTTCTCCATCTCCGATTCATCCTACTGACGGCTCGAAATATTAACACAGGTTTTCAACTTTGCTTGTGGAATAAAGACTTAATTGTCATCCTGTTATTTAAAAACATGGAAGACCTTGTTTCAAGTCACACATCCTGAGGCTAGCTTTCATGCCAATGTGACTACAAGTCCTTCTGCAAGACTAGACCTGCTGTGTTTTTTTTTTTTTTTTGATCTTGTTTTTCTGTGGTACAGGGGGTTGAACCCAGGGCTTCGTGCATGCCAGGCAAGCACTCTACCAACTGAGCTGCATCCCCAGCCCTGGCTTTCTTAATACTCAGCATTTAATTCCTGCACTCCTTGCTCCAGAACACCGATGCTGTCCGTCTTGGTCTGTTCTACGCCAGGACACCCTTTGACTCTACACTACAATGCCTCTGACCCCGAAGGCATCCTACAGCATTTCCCCTGAGAATTTACTGGGGATCTTGAGTACCCTTCACAATTGCTTTCTCCGATGCCTCCTTGTTACTATAGTGATGGTTATATTAGCTACTATGCTGAATACGTGCATGTATTATTTAATTTTTGCATTCATCCTTAATATCTGCAACTGCTTTCCCATTTTACAGGTGAAAAAAAAAGAAATGAACCTCAGAGAACTAGGATGTCTCCCTCAAGGTCACACCGCTGAAAAAGAGCCGGCACTTGAATCTGAGTCGCCTGCTCTGATTCCAGGGCAGGGACACACGCGGTGTTTTCCCTCTGCACGTTTAAACAGAACCTTCTCTATCTGGGAACATCTCACTTAGGAAATTATGATCTGCTGCAAAACAGGAGCACATCAAGTCAGCCAGCAAATGGCACGTGACACGGGGCCTTTTTAGTGTCCGTCATTATGTCTGCCTGTGGCTCATTTTCAACCGAGGACAGAGTCCTCTTTGGCCAGTGTTATAACACACGATGTCTGCTATCTACCATGTGCCCCTGCGTATACTGCACAAAATGTAGGCACACATCAAATGGAAAAACCACAGTTATTATCCTCTTTAACTGAGCAGACCATCTTGATTTCATATATTAGGATGGATCAATGCTTATTTTAAAAGAAGGGATAGGAAACAATGACTCAGAATTGAAGTTTGTGTTATACTTCCACTCATGATCATTTCTCTCTTCTTACATAAGGTGTAAGAACTAAATGATTTTCAAATATGTTGTGTCTCCTCCTCCTCCTTTTTTAAAATTTTTTGGTACTGGGGATTGAACCTAGGGACACTTAACCAATGAGCAACATGCCCAGTCCTCTTTATTTTGAGACAGGGTCTTGCTAAGTTGCTTAAGTCCTTGCTAGAATGACTGAGGCTGGCCTCAAAATTGCTATCCTCTTGCCTGGGCCTCCCAAGTCACTGGGATTACAGGTGTGCACCACCGTTCCCAACTGTTTTATTCTTTTTGCGATGTGAGCTGATTAAAGTATTTATAGCTGCCGATTTTGTAGATGTTTATTTTCTCGATTTTATGATACAGCCATACAGAGATATGAACAAACTAGAAACTATTATCTTGAGAAGTACCTGAAACATCGATGGATCATTGTCTACCATAAATAATCATAACCATTCATTTTAATGGCAAGGGTACACCAAGCGAAGTGAATAACTGAGACACAATCCAAATAATTTAGAACCAATCAATGTTGGGATGAAATATCCCAGCAATTGTCCTTTCTGAGTTATCCTGTTAATTGATTGTACTCTGAACTTCACTCGTATGGAGGGAGCATTGTTTTTAAATCAATATTACTATTAAATCTGAATCATTAATTAGCTCTATATTTTCAGAGTTGAGAAGGAAATTACATGAGTCAGCTCCCATGGGTACCAGGGATTGGCTCTGAAGAAAGACTAATTTTGTGATCAATGCAGTAACAACAATAACAAAAAATCAGAGTGAGTGTCCAAATTGATTTAGCTGAAACAACAGAACTGTATCTTCCTGCGTAGATTTGAAGCATGCATTTTACTTGGCGTGAATGGCAGGTGGGCAAGAGCTGACCGCTTCATCCGAGAAACTTCTTTTCCCCAGGTGTTTTCTGTAGAAGGAAAATGAGTCTCTGGGACCAAAGTGAACATCTTTACCTTTCCAAGGAACCGTCTTAGTCTGACAAAATGCATATGGACAAAGATGTATGGGGGTTGTGCCAGTAGGTTATTCAGAATGAGGAAATGCTTACCATGCATTTAGAAGGCGTGTCGGCGAAAGGCAAATGAGATCTAAATTTAGCTGGAGCTGGGGGGCAGTGGATAAAGAGTGATTATAGCTGTTCTTTCTGATGAGGTTAGTAGCTTGGATCATGACCTCCTGAGAAAAAATAAGATGGAGTGTTCTAATGGATTTCCCTTAATCTAATGTAGAAATGACAGTGAATGATGGTTCCTAATTAGCACCCTCCTCTTCACTCACATTTGGTACGAGACCCCCACATTTGCCTATGTACTCTGGGAAACCCAAAGCCAAGCCTCAAAAGACACGCTTCCTGACTCGCTCAGGGAATAAGAGTGACACATTTAAATTGGTTCTGTGCAAACAAAGAAAGAGATGTTGTCTTTCCGTTTGCTATATGCAACACAAATTTGTCTTGCAAGGTCCTAAGAATCCTGGAAAATGGACCATACATCTAATCATACATCTAATTCCTTTGTGAAATTACATGGGTCTGGAATTTGTTGCTCTGCAGATATATAGCATAAAAAACAGCAGAAAAAAGACGCAGAGGGTGTTGACTGTTTTCAAATACTTTGTGTAGCAACTACATTCCAGAGCCTATCTGCCTACCAGTTCATCCTCTGTTTAATGATGCAAGGAATGGGTGCCAGATTTATTTTCTCCTTATTGCTTAATGAAAGAGCCCGTTACCCAACATTCCCTTCTGTGAAACCAAAAAGATAAAAAGAATAAAAGATGCTCAAAGCCCTTCTTCAATTAACTTAGCGTCTGATTTTTAACCTCTGTCTAACATCGTCTTTCACTCTGAAGCATTTATTTAGGTTTCTTTGAATGTTTTCCTGGTCTGAAGCAACTGAAGACTTTGGAAAGAGTAGAGGGTTTGGTGGGGGTGGGGAGAGGAGAGGAGTTGGCTGTTGTGACCCATGTTGTAAGATAACCCCATATCAGGAATTGAATTCCACATTCAGAATCCATTCTAGTTTCTTATCTTTAAAACCACCTAGAGCTGGTAATTCGGAAAAGCTGGATGGATAAATGGAAAACCAGATTCTGATTTCCTCAGGAGAATCAGGCTGGTAAATCCCTGCTGGATCATGGAAATTAAGCATTACCCACCTCCCCCAAACCAACCTTTTCTTTTGCCCTAGGATAACCTGATCAAATTTCTTGGCTTCATTTTGTCTGTTGGGCTAGCAGTCATGTGAATCTGCAGAAGCCCTGTCAGATCTAAAGCCAATTTCAAAGAAAAGCCAGTTCCTCAGGGGAAAGGCGTCCATGCACACACAAGACTGTGTTAATAGTTAAATCTCATCTTCAAATGCCACCAACTGTCTTAAGAGAAAGCGATACAGGGAGCGAGCAAAAGAGAGAACCAACCTCAGGAAAAAAGCAGAGTGAGAAAGAACTGCACGGAATGGAGACAGAGGAGAATCCACAGGGAAAATCCTGGAAAATCAAACCTCCTACATGTTGTAATAAATGCATCAACCTGGAAGCCACAAGCAAAATTCATACCAGCTCTGCACAAAAACCACGAAACATTCTTTATCCTGGTATCGCTATGAAACATTAACTGAGACTGATGTTTCATATTTCTCCAGCTATTTAGTCAGATGCAAAATTGCATATATATTTTTGTAGATACATATTATATTTAATTAATAAAATAAGAATCACTAGGGGAAATACCGATAGATTTATTTACTTCATGATACGTTGTTTGGTAACGTGGACTTTCAAATCTTTTGTGTTTGGGAAAATTCAGCTAACAGCTATTTTCTGAGAAGTAGTAGCTTTCGATAGTGTTGGTGATTACAGATTATTACTGTAAATTATATTATGTGTAGACCATTAGATACTTTGTCCAAGTATTATGCCAGAGCAGTGGGGTACACCTCTACTCCCACAGACTGAGGAGGCTGAAGAAGGAGGAGCATTGAACGTTCAAGGTCAGCCTCAGCAATCTACTGAGGCCCCGTCTCAAAATAAAAATATATAAAGGGCCAGGAATGTAGCTCAGTGATACAGCACCTCTGATTCGATCTTCAATACTAAAATTTAAAAAAAAAATACTGTGTCCAAGTATTAAAGTATTCTAAGGAGAGCTATTTGAAGAAGGAATTCTGGCATTATATGAATATGCATGTTGAATAAAATATTGTTATTGAGAGAAGGTACAGAATAGAACTATTATTATTTAAAGATCTCTCATTTATTTATCTGGTTAAAATTAAGTGTAAACAAAAGAATCAAAAGGCATTTGCATGCTAATCAAAACAATGTGCATTGTTAATGTGGAAATTAGTGATACATCATTTTTTAACCATTAATGGATATAAATCCAACATACATTCAAAATAAAATACAGAAAATCCATGTAGAAATTAAGAGCATTGTGTCTTAGGCAGCTTCTCAACAGCTTACTTGAGGTTAATTTATTCTGAAATTCTCAAGTAACTCAAAAGAAAAACAAAGGTTTATTTTCAGTGGTTTAATGATCCAAGCTACGCAATATGCAAAACACACAAATCACAATTTCATGCCCAAAGACCACTTATATCCTCATTCATGAGCCAGGGACATTAGGGGTGCTATTGTTTATTTTTCTTGGTCCTGTGTGTGTGTGTGTGTGTGTGTGTGTGTGCGCGTGTGTGTGCTGAGAAGCTCCCTTTTCCTTTGTTTGCACTGAGTGTGAATATCTAGAATATCAAATCATTATAGCGCAATAACCACACACCCTCCGCTGGTCATCCTGGGGTCTCCTAATTGGGTGGAATTTGCTTCCAGATTTTCTTCTTTCTGAGCCGCATATCCATTCTTAATCCATTACGGTTATGCAGACAGAGTCAAGTATTTAATTAATACATTTTCTGGAATATTCACCAAAAAAAGAAGTTCTGTACATGTCATGCTGGTGTGTTTGTATGTGTGCAAGAGAGAGAGAGAGAGAGAGAGAGAGAGAGATGGAGATACAGGAGGAAAGAGAGCCAATGTCAAATATCAAGTCTGTCTTTTTAACTCTTAACTTTTACCAGAGAATTGCTCATTTCATGGCTGCATGGCATAGGAGGAAGATAATTCAACAATTTTTGTTTTATTGTAAATGACAAAAAGTTCAAATTCAGCTCATGCTTTTTTTGTTCTTTTCTGTGTGTGTGTGTGTGTGTGTGTGTGTGTGTGTGTGTGCGCGCGCGCGCGCATGTGCACACGCACACACGCACACAAGGGATGAAATCCAGGGCCTCATGCATGCTAAGCATGTGCTTACCTCTGAGCTGCAAGCTCTTTCCATCACTGTGATAGTTTGGCAATAATGTGTTCCCCCAAATCTCCTGATGATGTGAGGATATTAAGAGGTAAAATGATAGAATCTTGGGAGCTATAGCCTAGTCAGCGAATCCTAGTTTGAATGAGCGGGTAGTAACTGTAGGCAGGTGGGGTGTGGCTGGAGGAAGTGGGTCACTGGGGGCATGCCCTTGGAGGGTTGTTCCTAGTGTGACCCCTTTCCATCTCCCCTCCTCTTTGCTTCCTGAATCCCCCATGAGCTGAGCAGCTCTCTTCAGCTGGGCCCTTCCCCCATGATGTGCTGCCTCCCCTTGGGTCCAGAGTAATGGAAAAGAACATCTCTGGACTGAGACCTCTAAAATTGTGAGCCCCAAATGAACTTTTCCTCCTCTACGGTTTTCTTCTTGGGTATTCTGGTCACAATGACACAAAAGCTAAATAAAAGAGAAACTGGTAACAAGAAGTTGAGTTGTTGCTCACCCTGTGCTTCGAAAGCCTTTAGGAATGGTTTGCAAAAGGAATATTAATAATTTCAGACATACAGCCTGGAAAAGCTTTAGAATGCTGTAAACAGACCTTAACCGGCACTTGTGGTGTGAGCTCAAGAGTACAGGATGCTGATAAGAATGCAGACTGTGCTTGTGAGGTTTCCAAGGAAAGTAAGGACTCTATTTGGAAATGGACTAGAGGCCACTCATGTTATATTCTGACACAGAACTTAACGACATCTTGCCCATGGCCTGAGACTTCATGAGGCTGGATTTAAAGATGATGGACGAATTAATTTAGTGGAGGAAATTTCAAGACAGCACAGCATTCAACCGGTTTCATGAACATTGCTGGCAGCTTTTAGCTTGGCTTAGTGTGAGAATCAGGACCAGAAAGCAGAACAAACAGGTTTTAAAAATTTGAAGTTTGGCCAGAAAAGTTCAGGCAAATCTGGAAACAAGGAAAATGTCCTTGTTGAAAAGATTACAGCTGCTAAAGAGAGGCTAAGCACTCTGCACAGAGACTGTAGGAAAGATGCCACCGTGACATCTCAGGAATTAGCAAGACCAGACTCACTACAGTCTCCAGAGTACACAAGAGAAAAAAAAAATTCCTTTAAAAAGAGATCCTGGTGGCACCATGTTCTCACAGAGGTGCCTAAGAAGTGCTTTTTTATTTCCACCATGTTGAGTTAGCTGCACAAGCATTCAGAGGCTGCTACACCCATGATTCCAGAGGACCCCAGATATTGTGTGAGCTGATGGCAGGCAGAACCTGGTGTCATCCACAGGGTGCTGTTTCTGCAGGAATGCAGCTCGATGGAGTTAGGGGACACAGAGACTTCCACCAAGATTTCTAAGGTAGACCTGGGAGGCCAGGCACAGTGTAGCAGGACTGGCATCCCTGTAGGCTGCTGCTAACAGGGCATTGCACGAAGCTGTAAAGGTGAAGCCAAAGCTGGAACGGAGATGCCAGGAATGAAGAGCTACCAGGAATATGGACTGTCTGGGGAGAAAAGCTACTGGAAGAGAGCCAGGATCAAAGAAAGCTCGTGTGTCCTACCGCTGGCAAGTTCAAAGGGGCAGGGTTGCCCAAGCCCTTTGCAAATAATATCTCACAGGCAAGTGTCCAAGTTGTGTATGCAGAGTTATAGGTGAAGTCACCAGACCTGTTGCCCCACTGAGTTTCAGTCTTGCATTGGTGCCAAGCCTTCTTTCTAATACCCTTATTCCTCCCTTTTGGAACGGGAATATTGACTCTGTGCCACCATACTTGAATATAGGTAACTTGCTTTTGATTTTTATAGGCGTTCACGGCCGACAGTAAATCTTGAGTCTCAGAGGAGAATTTGGGCAATGATAAAACTGTTAATACTATGGATTCTTAGAGATGAACTAAGTAGATTTTGCATCATGAGATGGACATAAGTTTTTAGAGGCCAAGGGTAGAATATGATAGTCTAGATACTTTGGAAAAACTCCTGTTAATGCATGACTATTTCGAAGTAAAGCAATTGGATTGTGAGACTTGTAACTTCATCAGTCCATCCTGGACTGACTGGGTGGTAGGCAGGTGAGGTGTGGCTGGAGGAGGTGGGTCACTGGGGACATGCCCTGGAAGGGTTCATCTTTCCTGGGGCCCCTTCCCCATCCATCTCTCTCTCTCTCTGCTTCCTGAACCCACCACGAGCAGAGCAGCTTTCCTCTGTTGGGCCTTTGTTCCAGGATGTTGTGCCTCACCTTGGACCCAGAGTCATGTAGTCAGCCATCTATGGACTGAGACCTCGGAAACTGTGAGCCCCAAATAAACTTTTCCTCCTCTAAGTTGTTCTTGTCAAATATTTCAGTCACAGTGACACGAAAGCTAATTAAAACACACATTCATTTTGTAAAAAGAAAATGATCATGTTTTGGGGAATTCCAGTTGCACATCCTGGCTTTAAGGCAGTATCCCTTGACTGCCCTTTTTTCTTCATCTCTAAGAACTTTTTGCTTGGCTTCTGTTTTTGCTCAGACATTCCCTCTGCAATGGGCTGGAGATCTCTACAGCCCCAGCCCCACACTCCCCCATCCTAGAGACCCTGAGAGAAGGATGATGCCAATAAGTAATGACAACAATTAGAATAGCTGATATTCTACTATGAAGTCACCAAACATACTGCATGCCAGGACATGTCTGAATTCTTTCATCCTCATTTACTAATTAAAATAACTTTATTAAGTGGGTGCAGTACTCTTTATGTTTTATAGATGAGTGTAGGGCTATTAGGAAATGTGAGAAATCCCTAACTGATCTGATTTTTGTTCAAATGCGTATTCCTAAGGCAGATTTTAGGTAATAGTTAACCCAGCTGCATTCCAGGTCTACCCTTTGGGACATGGAAAGAATTCCATGTTCCCCAAGGAGGAGAAGAAAACATCCTAAACTACCCGTCTCTTAGCATCAACATTGGAATTCCATAGAATTCAATGTCTACATTCAAATTTGATGAATACTCATCCAATACCTTAACTTAGATGTTTTAAGGAAGGGATTAATAATGATTAAATAGTAATCATTAAATATTAGTAATACAGTGAATCATCTAGTGCTCATTAAAAACAGTAATTTAATCTGTACATTAAAGGAGGTCAAATAAGTATAGAGAAAGCAATAAATATAACATGAACAACTATAAGAAATGCATAGAAACAAAGCACAAACAAAGATAGGCAAAGGAAGAAATTGTATATAATAGAAAAATAAAAATTATAGCAGCTAAACCTTTTTTTTTTTTTTTTTTTTTTTTTTTTTTTTGGGTACCAGGGATTGAACACAAGGGCACTCGACCACTGAGCCACATCCCCAGCCTTGCTTTATATTTTATTTAGAGACAGGGTCTCACTGAGTTGCTTAGCGCCTCACTTTTGCTGAGGCTGGCTTTGAACTTCCAATCCTCCTGCCTCAGCCTCCTGAGCTACTGGGATTACAGGCGTGCACCACCGCACCCAGCAGCAGCTAAATATTTTTGAAAGTCTCTTATATACTGTACACTGTGAAACGATATGAGAAATGCTTAGATTTCTCATACTTCCCAGAAGAGGGAACTGAGGCTAAGAGAAAAGAAGTTCAATCAAGGAAACAGCTACGGAATTACTGGGCCTAGATTCAAACTCTAGTGCTTGCTCTCTTGTGAATCCTCTTCTTGTTGAGCAAAACGGGACTAGGATAGAATTTATTTAAATTAGTTCAGAAAAAGAAATGCACCGTAAATTATTGAGATTCTTTTTATCTTATTTATTGAAAGATAAAATTTGCTCTGCAAATTTGGAATTTGCAATTCCAAAGTCATAAAACATGCACATTGGAAGTTTCATCTGTAAGGAAGGGGAATTTCTTTAGTATTTTACCTTAAACTCAAAATATAAGCCCAAAAGAACAGTATTAGTTATCAATCAAATTAATGAACATGTTAATACAGTCCAGGTGCTTTTGCTGCAGCCGGTATGAATTACAACCCCAGGAAGTACTGTCGTACATCAAAATAATTTTGCTAATGTGGTAGGAATGATACATTGTATCTCATTTCATTGATGCTTTTTAAAGACCAAAAGGTCTACTTTCAAATTGTGACACGCCTCCTTTAATGTCAGATAAAAACGTTAAGAACCACCCTTTGAATTTTCAAAGAGGTACCTTACAGTTTATCACCTCAGTGTTCATTTGATGTCAGTTGGTGCCTTTGCTTTGCAAGACTGGAGCTGGAAATAATTCAAGGTCATCTACTTGACGAGTAAGAACTTAGAGGGAAAGTATCAAATGCAGGAACTTCAAGAATAAGTTTCTGAGTCAAATAAAAAAGACAGAGTAAATCTCTGTATTAACACATTATTCTAGAGGATTTCTTAAAACACTGGTGGATTTTAGAAGTTTGAAAAGCTCAAACTTTAAAATTTGCTTTCAGGTGGAGTAAAATGATCTCGGTTTTTGCATAGGGACTTTACAACTTTGACTTTAAATTTCTAAAATTATTTTTGATTTGATTATAAATATTGGGCACACTGATCTCAAGTGTATCATCTACTATGCATCTAGCATGGCAATAGTTTGGCAAACACATTTTGCCTGTGCAAACACCTTTGAAGATTCTAGGACAAACTTTGTGCTAAAAGTCATCTGAAGAGGAATTAGTGGAGACCTGTTGAGGATCTGCCTCTGTATAGACAAGACAACCAGCCCGACAGCTGAAGATTTTACTTCACACCCTGTTATTCTGAGCATACCAGCACTGTCAACTCGGATCTGCAGATGTGAAAGGGCGACCTTACGGGAAGAGTCAGAGACGTTTCCTTACCAGCTCATTAAAAAAATCAATTTGCAAGCACAGAGAGGAGATCAAGGCATCAGTGACAGCCAACCCTAATTTATCAGAAATAAATCAAACTAAATAAATCCAATTTATTTTCATATCAAAAGAAGTGACCCTGCGAGTTGGAAAAATTCAGAGATAAGAAATTGCCTTCATTTTAAAATTTTCTTTTGAACCTACATTCACATAGAGTTTTGACTGATGAAGATTAGTTTTGCAAGAGAACTAATTCAGAGAATGTATATCCAGAAAAAAAAATATATATACACACTTATAGGCAATAGGCCTACATGAATGGATGCAGACAACTTCATGGTGCTTCCTCACATTTTGACTTGGTTTCTCAGTTCCAAGTTACCCTGGATTGAGGATGAACAGAATATAGGAAGAAGGAAGTTGGTGGAAAAATTTAAGCAAGTGCTATGGAGAAAACATGCTTGTAGCTCATTTGTGAAACATAAAGAAGACTGGTCTGTCTGCAGTGGAGGGACGTGGTGGAGGAGAGGGGGACCAGGAATCATGGCAGTTCATGATGATGGGCATTCAGAGTCGGGCAAAGGAATTAGATGCAGATAAAATTAGATGTGGGAACCGAGGAAGGACTTGAGCAAGAGCAGAAGTAACATGGCCCAGGAAGTTTGCCTTCAGCGATGAGTGGGACTGAGGCGAAGCTAGAAAAGAGAAGTGAAGTGAGCTAAAAGGGGATGCTGTGCTATCCAAGCTAGGTTGTGACATGGTATCAGGATGGCAAGGGGCTCTGATTGACAGGAAAGACACCTCCAAGACAGAACTTGGAGGACCTAGCGTCTTTATCCTCTGTGCATGACCCTGGTCTTAGAATTCAAGCCTGGACAATGGGGAATGGGACAGGGGTCCTTGTAGGAACACTGACTCTGTGTTCTTGGACTCCAGGTCTTTCCTTGAGACTGAATCTTCACATCTGTAAATGGGGCCTGTTATGGTTTGGATGCGAGATGTCCCCCAAAAGCTCATGCGTGAGAGAAGATGGTTCAGAGGAGAAGTGACCGAGTGGAGAGTCAACTCAATCTGTGAATTAACTGAGTGGTAACTGGAGGCAGGTGGGGTGTGGCTGGAGGAGGTGGGCATTGGGGGCGTGGCTTTGGGGTATGTATTTATATCCGGCAAGTGGAATCTCTCTCTGCTTCCTGATCATCAATCATGTGAGCTGCTTCCCTCTGCCACACTGTTCCACCATGATGTCCTACCCACCTCAAATTCTAAGGAGTGGAGCCTGCTGTCTATGAACTGAGGCCTCTGAAACCGTGAGTCCCCAAATAAATGTTTCCTCCCTTAAAATTGTGCTGGTCAGATCTTTTAGTGGAAGCAGCAAAAAAAGCTGACTAAAACAGCCTCAGCAGATCCTTTCTCTCAGCTGTGAATCCACGATTCTATAATACATGCTGTGGAAGAATAGCCAGAGTTCATTGGGCTGGAAGGTGTTTAAGAAAAGTGTAGTAATGGGTAATTGCTTGAATAATAGCACATACAGAAGAACATTGAGCATGGACCACAAAGAGTACTAACTATTTTGCTTTTATTATCTTATTTAGTTCTAATAGAGAACCAATAATGGAAAGGGCAGATAAAATAAGAAAAAAAATGAAATTCTTGTCAAGAAAGACAGTAAAGCATCCTCTGGACAGACGGAATGAATTGACAGGGAGGCCTCTGAGGGTTTTCTGGAATGGGGAAGTCTCCATGGAGTCTGGCCCAAGTGGCCTGAGGTTCGGTTTATATAACTCCATGCTATCTCTTGTTTATTTAACTCGCATTGACCCAAATGAAAAGAAAGGGCAGCAACACCCATCTTAGCTCCAGAGATTCCACCAGGGCTGTGAATCTTCCTTTTTTCAATTTGCCACCACAGACCACTTAATTCTTGTAACTGCCTCCTCACTACACACTTTCAGCGTTAAAGGCATTCATCTGCACCACTCTTGACCAGGAGCAAAGCGGAGAACAATTCTTTAGGTGGTGTTAACACTCAAGCTTAGACTAAGCATGCCAAGTGTGATTTATATCGTCTTTCCGCAGCCATAGGACCAGTATTCTGTGGGCCCTTTCTCTGCGGTTGCACGTTAAGCTGCACAGTTTAGGTTTGCTGAAACTCCCAGACTGCTTTCCTAATCAGTATTCGGCAGTATCTTTCCCTTCAGCAGATGCACATTATTTTCTTCTCTCTTTGTTCCTTTATTTAGTATTCTCAGGTTTATCTGTATCAACTGCCTTTGCAGCTTATTAGCTTGATTTCAATAATGACCCTAAGTCCCATAAAGATATACATTTAAATTGTATGATAGCAAAACATACCAGCTTGCCTTTGGAAAATTAAGAGGTAGAATTATGGGCAATGTCTTGCAAATAGATATTCTTCCATTGGGCAATCTAACAAGGACAGAATTTTTTTTTTTTTTTTAAGTTGCAAGATTTATGATGGAATCTTGCTTATGCCCTTTTAGATAAAACATTTATCTTGGTGTAGGTATAATCATATTACTCAAAACATGTACAATGGCATCAATTTAGTTTTGGAAGAAAAAGAAAATAATTTGACTTTATGAAATATTGTGAGACTCTGCTTTCACTGAAAGCTGTGGTATAAAAATGCATAAAGGTAACCAATTACAAGTATGTCATCAAATCAATAGTGGATGTAAATCATTTTCACATTAGTAACATGAAAATGTGAAAAAGCTGATGAAAATCAAAACATGAGATACTGGTTGAAGATAAGAAAATCTTTCATTCTGAGTTCCCAGACTGCGCCAGGAACAAATACAAGCAACCAAAAGCAGTAGTCTCTGGGCTTCCAAATGAGGAACAGACATAATTACAATCCATCAGTTTACTCAACTGGTCAATGTGATTCACAGTTGAATTCGGCTCTAATTGCCATTACGCAAACTACGCTATTTATCCCCAGACAGGAAAAAATGGCAGCTTTGTAGCCCAGCTCTAGAGCAACACATTTCAGACAATCAACACTTACAATTGTTTTCTATTCGAGCTTCCAAGAATACAAATTGCAGTGAATGGTGAGAAATCACAAGATGAGTCACGCTTAAGTTTCACGACAATCAGATTATGCAGTGAATGCATCCATCCATCCACCATTCAACCAACATATATGTGCTAGACATGAGACTTAATGTTTGGAATAAGCGATGAAGAAAAGCAGATGTGGAGCTTACAGGCCAGGCGTGGGTAAGAGTGGCAGGTGACATTAATCAAATTATTACACAGATGTCATGAGGGAGAAGGTCAGGTGCACAAGAGTGTGCAATAGAGGAAGACAACTATAGTCAGAAATCTTGGATGAAGGATCCAGTGGGAGTAACACTCATTCATTGCATTGAGCAAAGGTAATAGTGAGATGAAATTAATTCATTGAAGAAGGGAGTGAAAAGAAACCCAAGCAGAAGGTGGAAGATGGGGAATCCTCTGGTGTGAGGGCAGCTTCGTGCATAAAAAGCAACTAAATGGACAGTTTTGCTGGAGTATAGATTGCAAAGATCTGGCACCCCAGGGAGAATCCAGATCAGAGTGTCCTGTGGGCCATGATACAGAATTTGGTTTTATTCTATATGAAAGGAGATAATATTGTGCTATTTTAAATGGGGAGGCAGGTTAAGATTTGCATTAGGAAAAGATCACCCCAGCTTCAAAGACTGCAACAGATGATAGGAGAACATCAGAAAGACCCCCAGCGCTCTTCCTGGTCTGCATTACCAATGGCAAGTATTGTCACACGTCAGCGGCACTGGAATCAGAAGGATCACAGGAAGACACACTTGGGCTGATCTAGATAGGCAGGTTTATGACCCTGCTGCCCTGCAAGGAACGCTCTTCCGAAATTCCTTCAGGAGCCTCCTGAGATTGGAATCCTGGTTCTCAATCAACCTCTTTGCAACAATGACCCAGGTCCGAGCGGCCAACAATTAGGTCTACCACCATGTTATGGCCCCCTACCTCTGCCTGTCTCCATTCAGTCAACATTTCAGATCATGTTCCACTTCTGCTCCTCCAAAGGCGTCCACCTAACTTGGATTCAAAGTTAAAGTTATCACAAACGCGGCACTGAGACATGTCCACGCCCTCTCCTCCTACCCAGCAATCACATCTTAGCCTCTTATCTTCCCTCTCTCCCTCATTCTCTTTTCTCCAACCACCTGTTCCTTGAGTATGCATCCTCCTGCTTTGGATTTGAACGTGCCACGCCAGGTGCCAAAACACTCCCTCCAGGTACCCAGTTGGTACCCATTCCTCCGGTGTCTGTCTCACGTGTCCCTTGCTCACAGAGAACTCACATGACTATCCCACTTCAACTTACATATGCCCCCATTTCTCAGGTTCTCTGTACCTTCTCTCCCCATCCCTGTTTTTTTTTATCCCCTTAAAATACAAACACTGAACAGATGATATGCTTTATTTGTTGTGTTTGTTTGTCCCCTTCCACTATGTGACTCTGTTGTTCATTATCATAATAAAATACCTGAGGCAGGTTATTTTAGTTTTTAAAAAAGGATTTTTTTTTTTTTTTTTTTTTTTTTTTTTTTTTAACTCATGGTGCTGGAGGTACAAGTCTAGGGGCCTCATCTGGTGATGGGTCTCTTTGCTGGCAGGTCCAAGGCAACACAGAGCCTTGGATGGCAAGAGAGGGGTGTGTGGGGTGTGTGTGTGTGTGTGTGTTTCTTATCTCTCTCCTTATAAGTTCACAAGAATTCAATCATGAAGGTCCTTCCCTAATGACCTCATCTCTCCTACTGAATTTCCAAAGGCCTTACCTCTAAACACCATGGCTGGATTAAGTCTCTGTTCTCTTAATATGTTATAAGTGTTAAATTTCAATCCATGAATCCTTGGAGGATATTCAATCCTTATTAAAACCATATGACCAGCTAATTATTATTATTATTTTTATTATTATTTATTTTTTTTTTTGGGGGGGTACCAAAGATTGAACCCAGAGGTGCTTAACCACTGGACAACATCCCCAGCCACTTTATTTTTTTTATTTTTATTTTGAGACATGGTCTTACTAAGTTGCTTAGTGCTCCCAAAGTTGCTGAGGCTGGCTTTGAACTTGTGACCTTCCTACCTCAGCCTCCCAAGCCACTGGGATTACAAGCATGCACCACTGTGCCTGGCTTAATTTTACATATATAAATAGATATATTGTGTGTCAGTGTGTGTGTGTGTATGTGTGTGTGTGTGTGTGTGCATATACATAAATAAAACTCCAACTCCAGGCAAAGACTGCATGTAAACTCATTTGTAAAATATACAAAATGTTATCTTGGTCATCAGATTGTTGCTCCTGGAGAACAGTGGGAGAAAGGACTAGCTCACGAACATTTAGTCTTCCAAGAGAAACATACTGTCACCTAGACCTGCAAACTCAAGGTCAGCAGGAAGGATCTTCACTGAGGAGCTCATTAATGCAGTGTTACCTTTCTCCATGAAAATAACTAAATGAAGAAATGCGTATGTACATCACAATTTAAAAGTGGGACACTTCCACTAAAATCTGAATTTTTAATTACTCTTGAAAAAAAATTTTTTTTAAAGAAAACAGAAGATATAAGCTTACTGTAGCCTTATTCCCCAGGTCAGTGAGGAGCCTGCATCTCTGTCAAAACAAGAAGACAAGGGAATGAACTAAATGGAGGAAATGCTTAGAAAAGCAAGATGGAAGACATCTCTTATTGCCAGTGGTATTTCCTATGGTCAATATGGAACCACCAGCACATGCCTCTCATTTACATGATGTTCCCGGTCCCCGTGGGCCTCTGATGGGGCAGACCTTGAGCGATGAGTGGGGAAGGACTTCAGCAGAGGGAGCAGGGAGCAAGCTCAGAGGCCTGGCCTGCTGGGAACAGGGGAGCGTGGGAGTAGGTGGGTGCAGGGAGTGGGTGCCCTGCAGAGGGCAGCTGTGGACAGATATGAAGGCCATTTATAAGGAGTCAAGCTGTCGAGATGTCTTTGAGAACAACAGAGGTAAGTGTAAATTTTAAGTTGTGAAGCAAATTCATCATGAATCCTGTTAGGATTATGGATCCAAAGGGAATAAAAATATATATATATATAACTGAAGAAAATCTGAGTGATTTTCTGTAAATCTAACTTCATGGACCTCACCGAAATTCTTCCAGCTGCTCAGAGGTATTTGCTACTCTTTCCTGAATATGTGGTGAGAAGTTTGAAATTATGGGAAACACAATCTGGAAACTAGCTTTGAATTAAATTTATTACAGTAGCATTCATTCCTACTTTGATTTGCAAACTTAAAGAGTAAGGTGCAAAGAAATGAATGTACCATGTGCATGTGTGAGCAATGGGGACTCGAAATGCAATCTGCATCTCAGGCTCCTGGCTGTTTCTGCACTGAGGTTGCAGGGAAATGCATAACATCATCTCTTACCTCTGGTTACGGGACCCCAAGCCACAGCCCCTGAGACACACACACAGTAGTCTTCTAGGCAGACCTATGAGAAAATATTTGCTTTGCTAATAAAAAAAGAAGAGATGTTCCTGGCATTGGCCTCCTCCTTCCTCCCTCTTTCCTTTTCTTCCCATCAGAGGCCAATAGATGACTGGTATTCAGCTCCTATCTTGGCTCTCCTGAAAATATGTAATTACTGAAGCTCGCTTTGTTGTCTTGTTATGGGAGAAAAAGGAACTTGCCTTCATTGAAGCCAACCCTGTGTCTTGGCTGTGGTAAGCACCCTCTGAGACAGCCTTTGCTGAGCCCACTTTCTTGTATTCAAGACCTTCTGTAGTCTCCTCCCCTGGAGGGTGAGTTAGTAAGTTTGACTTACTTCTGTTGAACAGAACAGGTCAACAGCAATGGGGTATCACTTCCAAGATCAGGTTACAAATGGCAGCAACTTCCATCTTGGGTGCCATCTCCTGCTTACTGGCTTGATTAATTTAAGGGAAACCAACGGCCAGGCTGTAAGGATATGAAGACATGCTTATGGATATGAAGACACTCATATGACCCACAGAGACTAAGCCACCAACAATCATGACTGTACCCAGACACAGATCCTCACTAGGTTCGCCTTTGAGGTGACACCTTGGTAAAGACTTTCTGGAGCCCCTGGTCCAGAGGTAGACAGGTAGGCTACACCCAGATTTTTGACCTAAAAGTACATGAGACAATGCATATTGCTTGTTAAGTTGCTAAGTTTTAGGGCAATTGGATATGCAGCAATAGGTAACGAATACAACCAGCTAATATGATCATGCCTAGAAGCACTTTTAAAAATATCCAAATAGGGACCCTGAAAACACTAATTTCTTCAGCAAGAGAGAGAGCTGAGACCCAGGAATCAGTCATATAAAATGCTCCCTGGATAACTCTTATGTCAGTGTGCTTTAGAACAAGGACTTTAAACTACTTGTGTGTGTGTGTGTGTGTGTGTGTGTGTGTGTGTGTGCGTGCTTTGTTGCTATTTAAAGCAAAAAAGACTATTAACCATTATGCTTTCTGGTGTTAACTATTAAATATTTGGGTACCCACCACTTCCTGATTTAATTCTAGTTTTCTTTTGGCATTTAGCAAAATGTTTGATCCATGGGATAGCCAGTGTACCTTTATTTTCCTTGCTAGCTCTTACCTATTGTATGTAAGAGTTTTGCATTACATAAAGACGGCATGAAAACTCCCAGACTGGCCCCTTCCATCTTGTGAAGAGGCAACCTAGAAATGATAGATCACCTGGTAGCAAGTCTGATTCTGTGTTCAGAGCAAGACCGCCCTTACTCACTGAACATTAGTCATTATATTCTGCAGTTTGTGAATTTTTACCAAGGACTCCAGCACAGAATTTGTGGTTGCTTTCAACTTTAAATGATTTTTGCACATTTGAGGTAGCTCTTATTCAAAGTACATGGACCCTGGGGGCAGAAAGAACTGAGTTTTAATTACTATTTATTCATTTGCCAACTGATTCATGTTGGGTGAATTCTACTTGTATACAGCTCATTTTTATAAAGTATATATAGTATATGAGGTATACTACATATGTTACCAGATTATTGTGAGATTTATACATTCATATTTAGCTTAGTAAATGTGAGTTGCTATCATTATATTGTTAATATTTTTATTTTCAATGAGTAAAAGATGACAATTCTATAAAACCTACCATGGTTCACTCACCATGGATAACAATAATAACTTGTTATGTTTAATTTTCTGGATAGCTCTTTGGAGGATAAAGTATTTAAAAATCACATCTTTATAGAAATTATTATCCTATGAAAATGTTTTGTGCTTAAACCTAGGGCACAAAACTTGAAGAATTTGGGGGGTGGTCCACAACAAAGTAGATGGGCTGGAAGTTAAGAGTCCACGAAACAGCTTTTAAAAAGAAGAACCCGGTAGGCATTAACAGATAGGGTAAATGTAAGTGAGACAAGAGAGCAGCACTAATGAGTCCCAGGAACATATTTTATTAGAATTTATGTCCAACCCTGTTTGGATCCTGCCAAAGGCAAGATTTCCACACGGAAAGTAAGATGTTTAACTGAGATTACTGTTTAAATAGCCAATACCGCTGGAGCTTTCTAACATTCCACGAGAGTTCCCTGAATATTCATTCCGTATTTCATCGTAAAATAACCACATCTGGCCTATCTCCCATAATGAATCTAGAGATAGGAGTTATGAACATGAAGTTGTAATAAAATGGAAAGAAAAATAATTGGAAGAAACCTGAAAATAATAACATTGTGTGAGCCTCCAAGGACACTTGGACAGAGCGAAAGTTAGAACTGTTCCTAGTATAGAGTGACCCATGGGCTGGGGCTGGGGCTCAGTGACAGAGTGCTCACTAGCATGCTTGAGGCCCTGGGTTCAATACCCTGCACCGCTCAGAAGTTTTTTAGTAAAATAGGCAAACTTGATACCCTAAGCTAAGCTTAGCCTTCAGTGGGAAAGACAAAAGTGGAATGGATAATTCAAATGTTTTCAATGTAGTCAGGAAGAAGTGCAGGGTGGTTGCTTTTAATAACCAGACTTAATCAAAGCCGGGGGTTTAGTGGAACTTTGCTAGAGAACGAGACTGTTAATTTCAGATCTGAAGACTCAAATGCTATTACCATGTACATATGGGACTTGAGATGCTGTGACAGCATTTTGCTATATAAAAGAGTTACTAAATTAGAGAGACTTTAATGGGAAGAAATCTGGAGATATATATTACAGATGAGGATCACAATGGCTGAGTTCGGAAGAAATTGGTAAAATGGTCATGTAGCAGACAGAGCTAAGAAAGTGCTTGGCATAGCCAAGCAGAGAGACACTCTGGCTAGGTATATGGGGATCCCAAAGAGCAAAACAGAGGCGAAGACATGGTTGGTGGGCTTGGTGCTAGGTTGCCTCCGCTCTGCAGCCTACAAAGTGATCTGGCTTTGGAACAGCATCTGGTTTTCCCTCTTTTTTACCCTGTTTTGGCCTCAAAATACTATTGGTGTCTAAAAGCCATTTTCATTCTATTTAGTGCAAGTCTGTCTAGGTGGAAAGAACATCTAAGTGAAGTTAAGCGTCAGAAGAGAGTAAGCAAGACGTGAACTAGAATTAGGGGAATGTGGTGCTTATAAACTGGGAGCCATCTAGAAATTGCAGTGGAGTTGACCAAATCATTGAGCTTCTAGGACCCAATAATCATGTGGTCTTTCCAGGCCCAGAGATTAAAAGGTTCCTCCCAACTCGTGTCTCCTAAACAGTACACTACAAGTTATTTTCTGATCTCCACATACATAAACTAGATTACCTAATAGTCTAGATAGGGAAACTGAGAATTAAATAAGTTCCTCATGTCACACAATTAGTAAGTGTGTGTCACAGATGGAAACCGGACTTCTTACCCTGGTATCTGTGCTCCTGAGCATCTCGAAGGCCAAGTTTGCTTGTTGCTGGAAGATCCTATCATTCTAAGAACTGGTGGAGCTTATGGGGAAAAAAAAAAAAATCTCTGCTTTGATTACAGAAACCTTTTAAGACCATCTTCATGTACCTACAATCAGGCCGCTCTTGGATCCTAAGCTGGGGTCAAGTTCATGGTCGCAGTGGGTATGCGTGAGATGATTTTACATATGTGATACCACGTTCATTTTTTTGCCACAGGGAGCTTGCCTGGGAGATGACCAGTTGTGTGTTTATTGCTACCTCTGACCGGCTCTGTGGATTTCTGCCCAGAAAAGACTAAAAACAAAATAATCAACCAAAGCATTGCTAACCAGCAAAGACCTCTAAACTCAGACACAGATCCTGTGCACTTGGACCCACGTGGGTTTATGAACTAGTTCATAAATATTGCTCTTTTTCCTTTCCAAACAGAAGAGCCCTTCAAACCAGATTCTATTGCTTTTCTGACAACTGTATTCTGACACCCAAAGCAGCTGCCAGGTTTCATCTCTCATTTTTCCAGAAAACCTTGATGCTTCTTTTCCCCCTGTTTATTATCCCCCATCTTTTGATTGTGTGTGTATGTACTAAGTGAGAAGCTGCTTGAGATTGCAAAATCTAGGAAAGGCTCTTCCTGGTTTTGGAGACTGTGTTGACTTTCTGCTCTCAAGTTTGCCTTTGTAAGAACCCCAAGCCCTAAGTCAGTAACAGCTGCTTCACCTCCATTATCTACCTGACCTGGGCCAGGTCATAGGTGGGAAGGCTCAAGATAAGGGAAGCTGGGACAGAAGAACAGAGGAATCTCTAGGCAGCAGTGTCTGAAAGTGTCAGCAGGAAACACAAGCCAATGAAAGATTTAGGAGACATGAAAGGAAGGAATAGTTCCCCAAGTGTGGGCAGGCTTAAAGAAGCAGCACCAGAGGCTGAGGCTTGGAGCCCGCTGCAGCAAGAAGCCACTTTCACTCTTTAGCATAAAGTGAGAAGAGGACATAATGTTACCTGCCTCTAGAGGGAAATGAAACTCAGGAAGGGCAACAGTTGGCTGAGGAGAGCTGTAAGTGTGGAAGCAAGAAAACTCAGCCAGAAAATGTGGCCCAGTACAGAAAGAAAGCAGAGGAGCAAACTGTCCTATCACTCTCTCCATCTGCATGTTGACTTCCTGCTGGTGTCTACCACGGGCCTTTCTCTGCATCAGGGTGTTATGGGCTAGATGTGAGGTGTCCCCCAAAAGCTCCTATGTAAATGCAGGAAATGTTGGGAGGTGCGATGATGGGATTGTGAGAGTTGTTACCTAATCCGTGCGTCCTGGCTCTGAATGGACAGACTGGGGGGCGATTGCAGGCAGGTGAGATTGGCTGGAGGAGGCGAGTCACTGGGACTGTCCCTGCAGTGGCTCATCCTTCCCCGTGACCCCTTCATCTCTCCCTCTCTCTGCTTCCTGTGCCATGTTCTGAGCAGCTTCCTTCTGCCTTGCCCTTCCGCCATGATGTTCTGCCTCACTTTGGACCCAGAACCACTAGTCAGTCATCCATGGACTAAAACAATGAAACCAGGAGTCCAAATAGAATGTCCCTCCCCTAAGGGAACTTTGATCACAGCAACACAAATCTGACCAACACACAGGGTTTCTCACACTTTACATGCATTGGAGTCATCTGAAAGACTGAGGAAACAGATACCGGAACCCTGCCTCAGCAGGGTCTGGTTTGCTAGTCTCAGGGTGGGGCTCCAAAATTCCTAGTACTGGGAGAAAAGTTCCTAGATGGTAGGGATGCTGCTGGTCCAGGGACTCAACCTTGGGAACTCCTGATGTACAGGAAGCTGGCAATAGGATTCGGGTGATGCAGCGCATAGCAGATCACCCTCCACGGGCAAAAGGAAAACGTGCAGAGAAGAGGGAGTAGGAGTCTGGGATAGCTCATGAAAAATAACCAGTACAGGGAAAGACACCAGCAACAGCCTCAAGGAAGAAACCGGGAGGAAACATGCATGAAGTTGGTGGGTTGTGTGTATAAAATCTAGTGGCAGAAATAGAAGCATTCTGAGAGTGACTGGGAAGGCCTAGTTATTTCAAGAAATGTGGGGAAGGAGACAAGACGGCAGTTCTGTCTGGGAACAGAGGTAAAGATCAGGTCCCAAGAATAAGAGACTCAGAGCAGGATCCTCAAGTCCTGAGGTAAAGGAGAGGGGCGTAGGCAAGGAGCGGCCTGAAACAGGTGAAGGGTGAAATAGAAATGGCGTCAAGTATCCCATGACACCTGGTGTTGACCTGCTGAGCAGGGACTTCCTCCCCTTTCCTGGAAAGTAGCACAGACTCTCCCTGTGAGTGCTATGGAAAGCTACCCTTCTCACTATAGGAAAATTGACAAGTTGGGAATACAAATACAACAAAATGAGTAAAAGCCATTTTACTATTTTAGCTCTGAATATGTAAGTCTGTGCCTACATAATTCACACACACATGCAAATATCCATGTGTATGTGTTAGTTATATGACCATTAAAAAGTTTACTATTATTTTTTAACTTTTAAAATTTGTTCTAATTATTTATATCTGACAATAGATCATTTTGATAGATCATGCATAAATGGAGTATGATCTCTCATTTTTCTGATTATACATATTGCAGGATCACATGGGTCATGCAGTCATACATGTACATGAGGTCATAGTGTCTGTTTCACTCTATCACTCCTTGCCCCAGACCCCTTCCCCTCCCTTCACTCCTCTCTACCTAATCTAAAGGAACTCTATTCTTCCATATTCCCACCCCATTTATTGTGATTTAGCTTCCACATATCAGAGAAAACATTTGGCCTTTGATATTTTTGGGTTTGGCTTATTTCACTTAGCATGATATTCTCTAACTCCATTCATTTATCAGAAAATGCCAGAATTTCATTCTTCTTTAAAGTTGAATAATATTCCATCATGTGTGCATACACACACACACACACACACACACACACACACACACACACAGAAAAATATATCTCAGATTTTCTTTATCCATTCATCTGTTCAAGGGCATCTGGGTTGGAGCAAAGACTTAAGCACTAGGATATAACAATTTCAATACAAGTGTGTGTGTGTGTATTTAACTTTGCAACATAGTTTAAATTATTGCTACTCACAACCCAGATGGAGGGCCTGCAGTAGCAAAATCACCAGGGAGTTTGTTAGAAGGGCAAGTATCAAACTCCCACTCTCCAGGTATTGAGATATTGACTCAGTATCTCAGTATCTCTGGTGATAGGGCTCACAAATCTGTACTTTAATAAGATTTCTGCATGGTTCTGACATACATATATGAAAGTTTGAGAAGCACTCATCAAAATCACTAGTCCTCAAATTGGTTAAATGTTGGGTTGCCCTGAAAAATCATCTGCCCATATCCTACCTCCAAAATTCTCAATTTAATTGGAATAGAAAGCCATCAAAGATGATTACATAGTCTTTTTTTTTTTTTTCTTTTTTTTTTTTCCTGCACCAATTGCCACTTCATCCATCAGGAGGTGGAATTTCCTTCTTCATGCCTAAAATCTGAGCATCATCATGTGAATTTTTTGTCCAATAGGCTATTAGTAAATATGGTTAAACAAAGACTTGGAAAGTCTTGGATATTACAGCTTGATTGTTTTGCCCACATTTGGAAAACAGAAATCATGTTAGTTGGATGACAAATCCAATCTTGGCAATTGCAGAAAAAAAATGAGATGCTCTTATCTAATAATCTGCCAACCACTAGACATGTGAGTTTATATTAAGTCATTCACTAGATGATTATATAAGTAACCCTGGGTGAGACTAGTAGAAGAACCACCTAGCTTAGCCCAACTAAAATGACCAATCCCGTAGTAATTTTAAAACAATGTCATGAGATGTTTGTTGTTGCAGCAGTAGATAACTGGTACAGGGTATGGCTTGAGTATTTTGATTTGTAAAAGCTCCCAGAGGGATTTTAATGTGCTGCAAAGTTTGAGTACCACTGATCTTAATCACTTAGTCTTATACTTGGCTATCTATATGAATCATTTGGAAAGTTTTCAGTAATAATGATAGCTGGAGCATACCACCAAAGTTTCTGATATTATTGGAAAAGATTATGTCATAATCAATGGTATTATTTAATAATGCTCAGGTGAACCTATTATGTAGCAAAATTTGAAGAGCATTGCTCTTAAAGGGTGGTAAAGTATATTTGGTGTTATGGTAATATACATTCATTTGTACAACCATCTATTCTAGTGATACCATGTGGTCAATGGATAGTGAAAAGAGTAATAAAGCTCCATTGAACCATGAGTTAGATTTGCACACATATACTTTCAGCTCTTGTCTAACAATTATCTATAGATCTTGAACCTCTTAAGGTAAGTGGTATCTTCATATGAACAAGGTGGGCCCTTCAGATTGACCTGAAAGAGCATGAATTCTTTGTACCCATGATTATCATATAAATCTGAAATTGTCAACACTTTGTGTCTATAGACACCAAGACTACCCAAAATATCCTATTAAAAATCTTTGAATGAAACAAATTTTAAAAATCTGTTTGAATATTTAAATTGGGAACTTGTATATAAAAATCAAGATAATTCAGCTGTTTCTGAAATTTCAAAAACATGGCAACATTGACTCCCTTTCTCACCAAAGCAATAAATGGAGTGAGCAGAATAGCAGAATAATGGAACTAAAGGTCTTGAATTTAAGAAAGGTCTTCCACCCCAAAATCCCTAGCCTGCCACCCTCTTAGCTATTCTTTTTATGACCAAAATACCTCAGAAGAACAACATAGAGGAGGAAAGATTTAATTCAGCTCATGATTTCAGAAGATTCAGTTCATGGTAAGCTGGTTCCAAAGCAGAAAGCATCAAGGCGGAAGGACTTAGCTTATGGCAGTTAGGAAGCAGAGAAAGAGAGGAAGAGGGCCAGGGGTAGATATAGTCCAAGGCAACCCCAGTGACCTCCTTCCTTCAGTCATACCCCATATGCCTCCATATTCCACCCACTAGTTCATTCACATATTAATCCATCAAATGGATTGATCCACTGATTAGGTGGAAGGTCTGCATGATCCAATCATTTCACCTCTGAACTTTGCTACATTTCCTCACCCATGAGCTGGTGAGGGTCACTCCAGGTCCAAACCATAACATTGCCCTCCAAAGGACTGGTTCATTGTTTAGGTTGCTTGCTAGAGTCCTGTATGAAAGGGAATATGGCATTTCCTGACACTTCTTTTGACTTTACATTAGATGACATTGAAATGTTTAATAACATTCTTTCTCTGTTAGTTTACCTGAACAAATCTACTCTTTCCATTAAGATGGCAAACTTCTTGAAGCCAGAAGCAATACGTAAACTTTGGAATTGTAGGAAGTAACTACTATCGTGTCACGGGTGCTTCCAGAGGGTGGTTTGTATTACACCTATTGTATTACATGTAAATTCTGCTAAGGTATTCCCAGATACTCATTTAATTAATTGGTTTCTACATCTTCTATCACTGTTTTCAAATCTTATGTCTTCATATATAGTTTCCTTGCTCTGCAGGTCAAATAATAAAGCAGATTCATTAGATAGGCAGCTTGGTATGCTCCTACGTGCACCAAGAAAATTTTAATAATCAAAGAAATAGCTGATTGTAAGGATATGACAAATTGCTTTGCTACAGGGTAATATAAACCTTAACTAGTATGATGAATACTTTTGCTTCACAAGGAAAACCGAAAGAGTGCAAATGGCTTCCACGTGTGCTTTCTGATAAATGAAGACAACTGTCTGCAACTATTCCAGATGAGACATAATATCACTTTCACATTGAGGCAAAAATGTCCCTAGAAAAAAGACATAAAGGAAGACGTTCTGAAGAAGAGAATATATACATGAAAAACATTTAATATCACCAGCGCATTTGTGGAAACATCTTTGGAACATGATGTTTTAAAAAAACTCCACTCCCCAATTTATAATCATCGCATTTAAGAATAATTGGTTTTTAACACTCTTCCCAAATGCTAATTCTCAAGGATGGTAATGAAGAAAGGTCTTTGACAACTGGAATCTCTGGGGTTTAAAATTCATTAGCACTTGTTTTCTAGGCTTTCCTTATATATGGATATTAATAAATGGTAAGAAATAACAGCTGAGGAGTCACTGGGTTTCTGTCTGTGAATAAAATATAGGATGACTATACTGTCGAATCTCGCAAAAATGTGACCAATGACACAGCAAACTCAGAACCTGGTAGGAGATATTCAGTCCTTGTCAATGGGGAGCTGATGCCTCATGTACTTTTAGGACATTTTTTTAGCGCAATTAATTTTATGTTGTTAATCTCTCAATGTACCCCTTCACTGAATTTTCTTTGGTTGTTTGCCGACCTTCCCCAATTGTGTGCTTTCTTCATCTATCTTAAATATTTTCCTTGGTCCATACATAATAAATCTTCAAGTGCCACATTGGTTCCTTCCCTAGGACTTGGCATAGTGCTTTTTTTAAAAACATTTTTTTTGGCGGGGGGGCACTGTTGAGCCACATCCCAGTCCTATTTTGTATTTTATGTAGAGACAGGGTCTCACTGAGTTGCTTAGCACCTCGTCGTTGCTGAGACTGGCTTTGAACTCATGATCCTCCTGCCTCAGCCTCCTGAGCTGCTGGGATTACAGGTGCTCTTGATTCAATTAAATATATTATTTATTTTTTGAGGCAATATTTTATTTTTGACCCAATACAAGATCATTTTCTGGTTAATGGTTCTTGTGTTAAAAATGAGTTATTATGTACTTTTTAGAGCTAAACAATCTAGATATACCTATTGGCACTGAAATTTACTAAATCATTATTATATTCATAATCGCTTTCCTTACTCATTTATGTTGTTGAGTGGATAGGTTGGGTTTCATTGTGATTTTCACAAGTTCTTTATTTCTATTAGTTTGCAGGTAGTGTTTTCAATTGTCCATGTGAGTTAAAGTACCACATTGTAAAAGGGCTATAAAGAAATAAAAATCTGAAAACTCTAAAGACAGGGCAAAAGGAAATTAAAAGTAACTCAGATGGGGCTAGGGATATAGCTCAATTGTTAGAGTGCTTGTCTTGCATAGAGATGGTCCTGGGTTCAATCCCCGGCACCACAAAAATAATAATAATAATAATGAAAATAATAATTCAAATACACATTGTGTGAAGTGGTTAAAAGTGATTGAAGAATTGGAGATATTTAGTCCCCTGTAGGTAAGAATTGGATAAGGGGATACAGTGATAAGTACACTCTCCAAATGCAAATATATTAGGTCCCGACACAGGTCGTGTGCTAGGCCAGGAGCTAGCTGAGGTCTAGAGCTATGTTTACAACACAGAAAAAAATTAATAGCATTAAATAACTGGGTTTTTCATTTATTTTAATTTCTCTCTCTCTTCTCCTCTTTCTCTCTCTCTCCCCCTCTCTCTATCTCTCTCCTTGTCTCCCCCAAACCCCTCTACAAACAAAATAGGCAGGAGCTTGGCACAGTGGAAAAAAATCAGTGAGCCTTGGCTTTCAATGCATTCTTTTCACCCTAGCTGTGTGTCTTGGGGAAATTTATTAGTCTGTTGTGTTTCAGGTTCTTAAAATAGAATTCTTTCTTATAAGGTGGTTTGAGACCTAATGAGATCATTTGGTGTGAAGAAACTAGTGAAAAGTATCCATCACATAGTAGGTACTCAATAAAGAGCACACCAATGCTATATAAAAATATATATTATAGTAATAAACTAATATATATGGTAACATAATTTTATGATTTTTATGAAGCTTCTTAATAAGAAATTAACATTCAAATCACAATGTTCCGTTTGTTAGCTAATGCTGTGTAACAGTACCACCACTGATTTAGTGACTACAACCAAGAGGGTCCAGGCACAGTTTAGCGGGTCCTCTGTATCAGAGTCTCTCATAGACCTTGGTGAAGGCCTTAGTAAAGTTGGGATTCTCATCTCTAGGTTCAGTGAGGAAGGATTTGCTGCCAAGTTCATGTGTTTATTGGCAAAATCCAGTTCCTTGCAGGTTTTTGGACAGAGGACCTCCAAGTTTTGTGGGTTGCTGAATTGGGCCACCATAGAGCCCTCTCCAAAGGCCAGCTCAGAACATGGCGGCTCACTTCTTCAAAGCTGGCAACGGAGAAAGTCTCCTAGCAAGACCAATATAATGATCTTGTAAAAGATAACAGCAGAAGGACATGCCAGGCCTTTGCTGGGGGCTTTCAATCAGAGGTCCTAGGGTCCACCCACACTTAAGTGGGGGGTATTTACACAAGGGTACAGGTATCTGGATGTGGAGACCCTTGAGGCTACTCTTGCCACACACAGAAATCAGAGGAAGGAGCACTGGTGTTCATTTGAGAGTTAGCTTAAAATAATCAGAACTCGTCAAAGGACTGGGCATGTCCGTGAGCAAGTGTTGACATTGGTTCAATTGTTCTATCAAAGATGCTAGAGATCCAGCAGGCCCATAGCTCATTTCCAAATTATTGTCCCAGTAGAACATGACTTGTTTAGGATACAGCGAACAGGGCTTCATGAGACTAGTCCTCATATCGCATTGTTAACAAAAGTCACTAGAAAAGACTTTCAGAACATTGGGAGTTTGCATACTGCCGAGTCACACAGCTTTGGGCACAAAAACAAAGTGTGTCCCTAGGAAGCAAACAGAGGGGCTAGTTTGAATACAGGGATTCCCTCCTGGAATCTCACTCCCAGCCACTTGTACAAACAAGAGATAAGCAGTGCCCACTCCTGATTGGCTGATATTTACATGGGACTGTGGGTCCTAGTTCATTGATCAGGTCCAGGGAACAAAATGAGACCTTCTAGAAGCCATTGATTCTGGCAGTAGAAACAAAACGCTGGGGCCACATTTGCTGACCCCTCATCAGCAAACGGCTACCAGAGTCCATCTGAATTAGGTCCAGTTACCCACCTAGGACTTTTCTCAGAGACTCAACTTTTCAAAAAAGTTTACCATATTCCAGTGACTATGAAAGAAATGACCATTTTGAAAAAATAAAATAAAAGCAGAAATGATCATTTAGGGGAAGAAAAAAAGAGGAGTAAGGTCAGTCAAATATCCACCTTCACCTATTCTTATGCATTCCTGTAAAATTCAAAAGCTTTCTACCTTAGAGAAACCATTGTTCAGGCAATAACCTAATAAAAATATATGAAGCTGAAAAACATAAATGGTCACACTGATACAAGAGGTGTAAATGGAGTCCAAAGTAATGAGCTTGACAATCGTCCTTCCACAGTCCACATTCAGAAAATAATCACTGGAGCTTACTAAATATTTATTGGAAGCATATTGCATTTTGCTGAAATTTAAGAAGGAAAGCGAGGAGAGAGACTGGTAGAGTTCTAACCCTTCTTCTGGTAATTACTTCTGTGTGACCTTAGGCAGGTTGCTCAATTACTCTGTGCCTAAGTTTCAACATCTTTAAAAGCGAGGGTAATATGTCTCCTCAAATAGACTTGTTTAGAGGATTAAATCAATTAGTTCCTATCAAGTTTTGACATGGTATGTCCAATGTGCCTAATAAGGTATTAGCTATTTTCCTAATACCATTTAGTCAATTTGATTAAAAAAGAGAGGCAAAACTGTGAACTTTGGAAATGAAATAAGATTTTTTTAAAACTAATATATTCTTGGAAATGTGTCTAATAAGTAGCCACCGTGAATCCTATCTTCACATTTTCTTCTATTTAATCATTTATACAGCACACACAGAACTAGTCAATTCCCACTTGTTGAAGCTTGATTACGAAGTTTTTTTTTCATTATTCTTAATGAGAACCTTGGATTAAATTAAAATGCAAGAAAACAGGTGGTTTCTCGAATTTTAATAGTAGCAGGATAATGAAGCCTTTGTTTTCCAATTTAATTAATAAATTATCCCCTTTTGATCCAAAAGCAAGAATAGCTTTCGGTAAATAATCAGCCTGCCAATATTTGCCAAACATTTCACATTAAATTGCTATCATTTGGATTACAGATGTAAGCGGTTCACAGACCCTCCCTGGTGTTTTCCCAGAAGCAATGTGCAACTAAATCAGCTCAGAAAGAACATGAGGATTTGGAAGAACTCATTTGAATGTATTAGAAGACATTTCACAAAAGTCCTCGTTTACATTCTTGCAGAGGCTTGGGCAATGCTAATAAATTGCACTGACTTAAAAGGCTGTTTCCTTTCCTTTTCTCCCTTTCTTTGTAGGTGGGAATTTATGGATGAAAAATTTTACAGTTGATGGTGAGAGAATTTCAGAATTAACCCTTTGGTTGAAACGGAGGAGCCTCAGCTATGCTTCTGTCATCTTCGGTTACCTTACAAATCTCAGGTCTGTTTCCTTATTTGTCAAGGCCACGCTAATTGCTAAAAGGGCACAGAAACACACTGGCACCAATGGACTTGGATCACATACTAACAGCATCTAAAGGAGGCTACTCCATCCTCCGTCTCTGCCTTGACATTCCTTTTTATTTTTCAGATAGGGACAGGTTTGTGCACATTGTGTAACTATGAAGACACACATTGAGATAGATAGAGCCCATCTTCAGTAATGCAAAAAAAGAACAACCTTATGCTTCTCATCCATGACTCTGGACAACAGAGACCTCTGCTAGGGGTGAAGTTATCCCATTGATAGTGTGCCCGCCTCTCACCTTCTCTTGCCAACGCCTGCCATCTTGAATGTCCATTAGGTCTGGACTACTATTTATTGGTGTAATGTGAGTACCTCTGTTCAGGTCATGAGACTGAGACAGCCGGCTGATTTCACATATCACTGAACAGTGAATAGACAGCATCCTTGTCCCAAGCTATAAATTGCACACACACACACACACACACACACACACACACACCACTTATGGTATAGTATGCTTGTTCAGTCCAGTTAGTTGGAATAAGAGAGAATATGAAATTCAGTAAGGATGATAGAAAAAGATTTTGTTTTCAGAATGCCTTTGCTTTAATATACAGAAGTGGTATAGCTTTAAGAATCCTCTAGCTGGGCATGGTGCTGCATGCTGTAAACCCAGCAGGAGGCTGAGGAAGGAGGATTGTAAGTTCAAAACTAGCCTCAGCAACTTTGTGAGGACTTAAGCAACTTAGTGAGACTCTGTCTCTAAATAAAAAAAAAAAAAGAATATTCTAGAGCCAGGCTGACTGATTTTGCATCACAGGGACCCCTGGGCAAGGTATCCAATGTTCTGGTTCCTCAGTTTGCTCATCTTTAAGATGGGAGTAATAAACAGTCTACATCCCGGTGGTGATAAAGAAATGAAATAAAATGGTAAATGATAACAGACTGTTGTCGAAGCTGAATAACTCTTAGAAGAATAGTAAGTAGAGTGGCAGGAGCAATAGAGGTCATCTTGACTCTCCCAAGTCCAAGAGGAAATAAACATACAGACTTTATGCAAATTGCTCTATGCAAATCACAAGTCTCTTTCTTTTCCATACTAAATAAAATAAAAATAAAACATTTGCTCTTGTCAATGGCAAATGTGTTATTGAAATTCCTGTTTTTTGTTTATAGTTATGTTATGGAAATGGAAATACCCTGCGGCCTGTCAATTAGGAGAGATGTTGCGTTCACCACATGCCTGAGGAGTTGCTGCTTCCGTTATTGCTGTACTCCCACGAATTCACTCTGGCAGGAGATCTGCAGTGGTTTGCGTGTGGTCTCTTCTCATTAGAGCCATGTTTACCACGTTTAACACAACACAAGTAGAAGGAGACGTTTCATGATCCGCTTTTTCTGATATGAATGCATTTGAAATGAATTCACCTGTATTTCTCCTGGACGACGGTTGCCTTCAACACTGAAAATAATTATTTACTTGATTTATCTTGGCTTTGAAAAGGAAGAAAAAAATCAACAGTGTGGGCTAAAAGACATAATGGGCTACAATTGGTAGAAATAATTTCTGTGCTTTTATTTGCTGTGTCCATCATACCCAGACATGGGTGTATCAATTAATGAAATACAATAGTTCTTTTGACCCAGCTATCCCACTCCTCGGTTTATACCCAAAGGACTTAAAATCAGCATACTACAGAGACACAGCCACATCAATGTTTATAGCAGCTCAATTCACAATGGCTGAACTATGGAACTATGGTGCCCTTCGACAGATGAATGGATAAAGAAAATGTGGTATGTGTCTATATATATATATATAGATGGAATAGAGATGGAATATCAGTTTTAAAGAAGAATGACATTATGGCATTTGCTGGTAAATTGGATGGAGTTAGGGAATATCATGCTAAGTGAAATAAGCCAAACCCAAAAAACCAAAGGCTGAATCTGAATGTTTTCTCTGATTACAGAAGCTAATTCAACAATAAGCAGGGGAATAGGGAAGAATAGAGTCACTTTAAATTAGGTAGAGGGGAGGGAAGGGAGAAGAAGGGGTATGGAGGAAGGAAGGACAGTAGAGTGAACAGACATCATGACCTCATGTACATTATGACTGCATGACCCATGTGATCCTGCAACATGGACAATCAGGAAAATGAGAGATAACGCTCCATTTATGTATGAGCTATCAAAATGTGTAAATGCATTCTCCTGTCATGGACAACTCATTAGAACAAAAAATTTTTTAAAAGTACAATAGCTCTACTAAATTCAGAGTGTTTCTGCTGTCCTAATGTTCACTGTGTTCCTATTATCGAATGATGATAAAGTCTTCTTGTATGCATTTCTTTAATCTTCTAGTAACCCTATGAAATAGGTATCATTTTAATCCTGGCTTTGCAAATGAAAAAAAAAAAAAAACACTAAAGAAATGTTACAGTTTGGATATGAGGTGTTCTCCCAAAGCTCCTGGCTTAGTGCAGGAATGTTCAGAGGTGAAAGGGTTAGCTTATGTAAACTGTAACCTAATTGGTCCATCCTAGGTTGGATGGACTGACTGTGTGGTAACTGAGGCAGGTGGTACACCCCGGGGTGGTCCATCTTCCCTGCAGCCCCTTCCCCTTCCTCTCTGTGCTTTCTGGCCAGCCAAGAACAGAGCAACGCTCCACCAGGACACTGTTCCACCATGATGTTCTGCCTCATCTCAGGCCCAGAGCAATGGACTTGGCCTGCCAAGGACTAAACCTCTGCAACTCTTAGCCCAAAGTAAACTTTCCCTCCTCTAAGTTGTTCTTGTTAGTTGTTTTTATCACAGTGACAAAAAGCTGACTAACATGTACACCAAGGAGATAAGCAACTCTTCCACTACCTCCTTAACCACAGTGGATGGCTGCATTTAGCTGCTGGCCAAATCCCTTTACCCCCTTTATTTATTAAGCAAATACATGGTTCTGCCACTAAAAATAATAGTTTCTGATTACATTCATAAATGTCTTATTTGCTGGTTCTCCATCCCATGGAAGAAGTCAAGGCACAGAGAGGTGAAGAACTTGTTCACAGTCACTCAGCAAGGAGAAACTGGGAAGCCAGGACTTGAACCCAGCCCATCAAGCTCTATTGCCTCATCTGACAGCTGAATGTTCTGCTGAATGGAAGAAATAGTCACCTTTATGCAAAAAAGGTATTTTTTACTTGAATGGTCTTTTGCTACTGGCAGTAAACTGGAGTCTTCCAAAAGTATCTTCCTTCCATGTACTGGGCTCTTTGGTCTGAAATGCCCATTAGTAGTGTCCCTTTCCACGTCTTTGCCCCTGCCTCCAACTGTAGAGTAGCATCCGCTCATACATTAGCATCTTTGACACACCAAGGACAACCTGACTACAGTTATAGAAAAGAGGGTCCCAAGGAGAACAGGACAGAGTACCAGTGAATTTCAACAAGTACTTCCTGGAAGACACAAGGGAGAATGGAAATAACAATAAATCTTCCCCAGATCCCAAAAAAGAATTGGAATGAGGAAATGCAAGTTAGGCAGCCCCCAAAATCAGGACTCAAGATGCCCCAGCAGGGTACGATTATAATTTATGTCCCTTAAGTGCATGAAAGCCCCAGTTTTACCTTGAATCTTCATCCACTTTGAAAAGTTAGCACAATCCTATTACTTTACAAAGCCCTTTCTCAGATGATATTTCATTTCTTGTGTAGAAACAACACTGCCTATCCAACACAAATGAAATCTGCGGATGTAGTCCTGAACTTTTTTTTAGCATAAATTAGAACTTTGGGGGAAAAGACCAAGCAAAAGGAAACAAGAGACTTTTAAGTCTTTAATTTCGAAATGTCAACCCTTCAGAGATAAACAATACTAGGAAATATACAGAAAACACATGGGTTAGTCTATTTTGTGTTACTGTCAGGAATTACCTGAGGCTGAATATCTTTGTAAAGAAAAGAGGTTTGTTAGCTCACAGTTCTGGAGGTTCAAGAAGACATATCTGGGTGATGGTCTTCTTGCTGGCAGAGTTCTGAGGTGGGTTAGGGCATCACATGGCAAGAAAAAGGGAGTGTGTATGTCTGTATGTGTGTCTCAGTTCTGTTTCTTTTTAACCAGTATTCAATCATGTGGGCTTATCTAACCCTAATCACGTCCCATAGACTCCACACTAAGCACCATAGTAGGATTGACTTTCTACCTACCCTCTTAGTCTCTCACAATGGGGACAAGAGTCCAACACATGAACCTGTGGGGCGCACATCCCACCCAGGTGGGATCCATAGCAACGTGGGTACAGATATGGATACTGTGGTGTGGGTGGCTGTGGAGAGATACTGAGGTTGGCTGAATGCTGTTTTACCTGAATGCTGTTATACCCCAAAGCTAGGACCCCAATGCCCACCTCCTCCAGCCACACCCTGACCACCTTCATTACCACTCAGTGACTCCCCAGCAGAATTGTCTCACATGAGCTTTTGGGGGACACCTTCACATCCAAACCATAACACAGGGTGATTTTTTAAAGTTGCCAGTCACGTGCTGGTAAACACATACACATTTTTCATAGGCTAGTCTGTCAGTATTTTACCTCATTTATGAAAGAGAAGGTCTTTTGTGGGGTGGTTTCACCTGGAAGGGAACAGGACTACAGTCATAAGGCCTGGGCTTTTGTTCTCTCCAAACACGTTAAGTAAGGGTCTCCAAACCCCCCAAACCAAAAACCATCAGTCAAGAACCTGCCTGTGTGAGAAGTGGTTATAATTGATGAACTTTTTTCTGGGTTGTTTGTACTATACACAATAGAATTCAGATTCATTCTCAAGGCATCTATATTTCACCCTAATATTTACATTAATAATCCAAAAACTGAATTAAATAAAAGATGGTATCTCAACACTGAGCTATTTTCTTCTCTTTGTTTATTTTAAAATTTTTCTTGGGGGGGGGGGCGTCAAGGTACTCAAGGAGAAAAAAATCAACCCATATGTAAATATAAATAGATGAGATATAATCATAAATCATCTATACCTGCTAAACTCAGGCAGTGATTAAATACTGAAATAGATTCGCTTCGCTGGAAATGCAGAAAATTTTAAAAAACAAGTCTCTTTTCAAAGAAAAAAAAAAGTGCTGGCTGAGAAGCTTTTTTAATAGCTTCAAAACTCTAATAAGTAAAGTGCCGTAATATAATATATTAAATGACCCATTCTGTAATATTATGGCTTTGTTTGACATGATTAATTGCTTTATAACATGCCAGTATCTATTAAAAATAAATCATACTGCTATAAATTATGGAAATATCTGTCGGCTTTTAATTATTAGTTTTTTACATATGGCTACTGACCCATGTTCAGACACGAAGACTTGCCTCCTAGTACTTGGGAGAAGTGTCGACACAAACAAAGGAAATTAAAACGTCTCTGAATAATGGCTTTGCCTTCCTCTGGTGCCCTTCGATGTATTTTCCTGGTTCCATATTAAAATGAGCCTTGAAACCTGCTATGTGGAAGAATCCTAGACACCGTGCGGGCCAAATAACAGCACTCAGAGTATGTGGAACACTCACTAATGTTACAAGTTCCAATGTGTCTAGGAACACATGGAGCATCCAAAATGATAACAGTTTTGCACATGTCAAATAGGTGACACGGATGGCATCTTGGCCTTAGGTCATATATGGTCAGTGGCTGCAGTTTGGATATCGAGTGTCCCCCAAGGTCCATGTGTTAAGGGCTCTGCCCTCAGGATGGCACTGTAGGGAACTGGGCCTTGTGTAGGTAGGGCCCAGTGGCGGGTCCTTAGGTGACTGGGGAGGGGCTCCTCTGTTTTTTTCATGGGAGGATTGCCCTAAAGCCTGAGCTTGACCCCTCCAGTGTTCTCTGCTCCTGGTTAGGAATCAGCAGGCTTCTCTTGCTCACTCCAACAAGCGTGGCCGCCACTGCTCTCTGCACCATCCCTTTGCCTAGCCTGTGCGAGGGTGTTTGAACATTCAGACTCCAACACTGAGAGCGAAATAAAACTCTTTATAAAACGAGCTGCCTCCTGTATTACCTTCTAGTCAAGCAAAGCTGACCAATACATGGATACATAACAGCAGTGATAAGCGGGGACCTCATTAGCTCTTCCTCATCCCTTCTCCTCTTCCCTCCATTTTCTTTTCCCCTTTTATTCCCACCTCCCCCATTTCTTCACTTCTAGAACAATTCCATTGTCAATCTTTAGGTAGAACTGAAAAGCAAACATGTATGCCAAATGTCCACTGGTGTCCTCTTTGGCCCACACCAGGGTGCCTACGATGCATAAAATGTCTGTGGATGAGGCTCTTCCAGGTGTGTGGGCCTCTGAGGAGGAGAGCATCTATCCAGAAGGGTGGCCTGGGCAGGCTCACAGGCAGTAATGCCAATCACGAGAGGGTCTCTGTTCAAATGGGGAGGAGGGCAGTTGCTTAAGGACAGGGTGGCAGGCAGCACAAATGGATATTAATTAGATATAGGGGGTTGATAATATCATTAAATCAATTAAAATTAATAGAGGTAAGTATGGAAAAGAAAGAACTACACTGAACTCTAGGATGTTAGATTGAAATGACAGGCATTGCTGTGAATTCATGGTTTTCGATTATGTAAGATGGATATGGAAACACATACTGATATAAACATATGTATTTTTTGTATATGTACAAAACATATAAACATATATATATGTATATATTTATGTTGTCTCATTTTTATTTTTTTGCTTTTTTCTTTAGAGGTCCTGTGGGTGGTGAATCACCAAGAGCAATGAGCACACTCAGCACCCAGATCTTGGCTTCTAAATATCATCCATAGGCTCCATGGATAAATGGTTAAACCCAGGGTAGATGGAGGTAGGGAAATGACAAGGTGATCCTCAAGCATCTTGTCATGCCAGAAAATGAGAGAATACTCAAAATATGGTGGAAACATTTCCAGAGGGCATTGACAGAAGGAAGTTCCAGTGGCCAAGTCAGAGGCAAAATAAACGTAGCAATCCATTGTAAACCATGCAATGAAATAGCCAATCAGTTGAGGAAAACATAAACACAAAGCATTAAAAGTTTTACAAAGAGTGGTTTTCTATACAATTTCTAAGTACTTCCTAATAAAATAACTAGTAATTTTGAAAGAGGGAAGTTTACACTGGGGAAAATGGACAGGTACCCTGTGAATCAAGGCGTCAAATAGAAATCACAGGAAAAGTAAAGATGCCACGCAAAGAACATAACGTTGCTTCAAAGATGTGTCAACTAAATTGAGTCACAAGGTGCCATGACATAAACTCAGACTGAGTGGTGGTTTTAAAAATAACTTGCCTGTAATTTTCAAAAGCGTCAAGGTCATGAATTCCAGGAAGGACAAGGGAATTGCCCCATACTCAAGATATTAAAAAGACATCACAGATAAGTATTGTTTGTGACTCTGAATTGTGTCCTCTAGCTAGAAAGGACATTCCTGAGACAACTGGTGAATTTTCAATGAGATCTGAGCATTCGATGGCAGGAGTTTATCAATTCGTTTGCTGAATTTGATGACTCCATGTAATAATATAGGGGGTCTTTGTTTAAAGGCCAGTGGGTGGTAACACAGCAGAAGGTCAGCAATTTTCTGCCAAATGATTTGGGAAAAAGCTCTCTATTAGGATCCTTGCAATTTTTATGCAATTCCGAATTTTCTAAATTTTGTTTTGCTTTGCTTTTCTGGTGCTGGAGATTGAACCCAGGGCCTTGTGCATGCTATGTATGTGTTCTAGCAAAGAGCTGTACCTCCAATTCCTTTCTGACATTTTAAAAATAATCAGGTCTTTTGTATCAGAGACTCTCACCACACAATCTCTTATTTTCCTGGTGTGAAGATAGTTGTAATAATATTTCTTTTACCGTGACTGAATTTGAATGGATGTTATAGATTTTATTTTTCAACTTTCAAATGTTTTATATCCTAGATTTTTACCACCCTCGAGAATTTCTATATAATTCAATTATTTTTCTAGCTCACTTTATATCTCACTGTGATATATTTACACGCTGTGCCCTGGGACCTAAGGATAATATGGAAAATCAATTGTTTAGAAAATAAATGCAAGCCCTGAGATAGCATACACCATTGTTGGACTTGGGTTTCAAATGTGCTTACTTGATTCTATTTTAGAGTAAATCAGATAAAGTTAAAATTCTATTTATGTATTCACCAGAAGTTGACTGAGCTCCCAAAGTGGTTGCCCACAAAGAAATTTTAATTAGTTTGATCAAATCTGTCTTTTAAGTAGTTAGGAATTTGGAGATCGGAGAAAATGATCTATTTTTATTTATTGTTTTAAGAAAGCGCGTGTGCACGCACGCGTGTGCACACACACACACACACACACACACACACACACAAGGAATTAAACTGCTTTGTCTGAGAGGAGCAGAGGAAAGACTCTCTGCCAACATAGCACAATTTGTATGCAACTCTCTTCCTCCACAGTTATCTCTGACTTAATGCATCTGGAGGGTTCCAGCCTACAAAAGCAGCTCAGGTAGGCAGGATACTGTAATGTGAATAATGGTATTAAGGCAGACAATATGGATTATTGACATTATAGTTTGCAATAATGCCATATAAAATAATAGGACTTGCAGAGCCAATTTGTGCTGAAAGTGTGTAGCCTTATCACATTACCATGGAGCAGTGAGAATTTCCTTTTCAAAGCAGTGTTCTGACCGGGGTTGAGAGCCAAGTTCTTTTCTAACTGGGTTTATGCAAAGATTTTGTTTCAGACATCTTGGGCTGGAGCAGCATGTAAATTGTCAGGAAAAAATATTGCTAGCCTGGAGCTACCAACAGAGCCAGTTGTACAGCCAAATGTGCAGATTTGGCAAACCAGCTGTTTTTTCCTGCTGAAGGAATCTTCATGTTGGGCTCCTGCTAAGCATTAAATCCTGCAAGCATTACATGAGTGGATTTTATATTGCAATAAAACCTGAGGCTTTTGTGGAAATTTAAACAAAGGGTACTCAATATTTTATGTGTTCTTTTCATTATTATTTCTTCACCTTGTCTGTTTTACCCAAGTTCCAAATATTGAAAAGGACTAGGCGACACAAAGCTACTCCACATTTCAGTGTATTTAAGTACTAAAGAAAACAGAGGGAAGAAGGCTGGACAGGTGATAAGAACACAAAGTCCTTTCTTCCCTTTCTAGAATAATAGATGCAGGAGAGCAGTGATTTCTGCCAACTTACTTCCCTATCTCTGTGTTCATCAGCACAGGGAAAAGTGCCTGGCAGATTTCTGAATTAAAATGTGCTCATTTCTAGAGTAGAAAGAACTGATTAATGTTCTCATCATGGGTGAAGATCACTACTTCTCAGTCAGGAGATTAATCCTGAGAGATATAACCTCAAATGTTGAAGAATGAGACCTTCTCTCATTATTGTTTCTTCATGAACACAGTCTTCCTGATGAGTTCGTGTGAAATGAGACCAAGAGGAATTATGGGATAAATAAAGATACCCTGAAAAGAACAAAGCATCACTTTAAAGATGCATCACCTAAATTTACTCACAAGGTAGCATTATACAAACTGAGTAGTGTCTACTTCATGGTCATAGATGGTCCAGACCAAATGGTTCTTAGAGAATCATTCATTCTTCTTTCTTCCTGAGTTCTTTTATTTATCATCGATCAGCTGTTTGTCACAGACAGTAATGATTGCAGGAGATACAAATACCAAGGGACAAAGGGCCTAATGAGTGTGTTAGTCAGTTTTGTGTCGCTATAACCAAATATCTGAAGTTGGGTAATGTATAAAGAAGAAAGGTTTATTTGACTTATGATTCTGGTGTGTGGAGGCTCCAAATAGCATCCTCGTGAGGGTTTCTTGAAGGCATCACAACACAGTGGAGAAGTAGAAAAGGGACAATATGTGGAGTGGCCTCACTTTGTAACAACACACTCTCTTAAGAAGCAACTCACTCTTGTGTCTTGTGAGACTCAGGCCACTCTGTGAGACCAGCTTCTCTTTTTTTCTTTTTTTGGAGTTTTTGGTACTGGGGATTGAACTCAGGGGCACTGGGCCACAGAGCCACATCCCCAGCCCTATTTTGTCTTTTGTTTAGAGACAGGATCTCGCTGAGTTGCTGAGGCTGACTCTGAACTCACGGTCCTCCTGCCTCAGCCTCCCAAGCCACCGGGATTACAGGCGTGCTCCTACAAACTTGGCCACAACTCTTAAAGGCACCACCACCTTAGTACCAAAACACTGGGAACCAAGCTTCAGAAACATAAACCTCTGGAGAATGAACCACATCGAAACCTTAGCAGTGAGAGTACTTGAGAGGAAAAGATTCTAATGCACATATGATAAGGATTACGAAACGGGAAGGAAAAGGTATGTATTCTGACTCAGATAATGCTAGTATTCATAGGGAAGAAGCATAAAATAATGTTAGAGGGGTCTAATAAAAAGAGACAGATCAGAAGTCTGGACAGTAATGAAGTTCCAAGAATGAAGCCCCTCAGGTAAATCCTTTGGCAGGAGCTCTCTGCCTGCATGCTCTGTTTTCTGCCTGCCTGAAATCTCACTATAAAACCTTGTCATTTTAAAATTACCATTTTACTGTGCTAAGTGTTTTGCATGCATTACCTCATTCATCTTTTTAAATATGCTGCCAGTAAGACATTTCTATTCTTCCTATATAGAAGATGAAATAAGGTTTAAGGATGCTTAAAAATTAAACTTTCCACGTCACTGAGAATCAGAGGCAGGATGTCCCTCTAACCTATGACCTTCGACGTGGAGATACTTGGTGTCCATCAGTGGGTGGGGTAGGGTGGCTCAGAGATCGATATTTGACAACCAACTTTTAAATCCAGATTTCTGGATTCCTCGTTGGCTTCGTGAACACTTTGTAGGAGACACAGCCTAGCACTAGGGACTGAAGTGGGAAGCCCACCTTCAGCCTGCATCGTAGTCATGAAACTAGGAAATAAGCAGACAAAAATAAAATAAGAGTGTCAAGTAGAATAAGTCCAAAGAAGCACATGAAACCAGGTGAGAAGATAGAGAAAGCTTGGGTGTTCCTGGGATGGAGTCAACAGGAAAAGAGGACAGAAGTGGCCTTGAAGTTTGGATCTTTGAGACAAGGAGAAGCCAGCCAAGAAAATGTCACGAAGAAGAGCAGAGGGAAAAGCAGCGTGGTGTGCAGACCACCGGTGGGAAGCAAGTGTCCCCCACATGGGGAGCCAGGAGAAGGAAGGGTGGCAGCATGTGGTCAGTTTAGGAACAAGGACACCAGTAAAAGTCAGAGAGGAGATGCGCAAACATCCTGCAGCATTCAGCTGCTAGATCTGGATGGATTCTAAGTGTGAAGGGGGCCTCCTGGGCGTTTGAAGCAAGTGGCAAGATGGCTTGCTATGCAATCTTCTCAAACAAGAACAAAAACATTTATTGCATTGGACGGAACCGGATGCGGGGCTCCAGCGGCAGACCACAGGTTGCTCTTTATTCACCTCTTCCTTAGAGATTCAGTTATTCCGGTCTCTTTGATTAACAAGGTAAGACTTTCTCCACCATGTGCTGGCCTAAGCATTGTTCAAATCCAGCTAGAATGTCCACCCCTCTTGCTCACAATTTTAGCATTTTGTTGTTGTGCATGCCATTCAGGGGCACGTCGGTCTCAGTCATGATAATTATACTTCTGGCAGTTAATGCAGCTCGTTCTTTATCCGTCTCAATGTGAACCTAAACCATGATCAACCTGGACCCACCAACCCATGGGAAAGATGGCCCTTGGAAGATTCTTCATGTTAAAGAGGGATGATTGAATAATATTCCATTGTGTATATACACCACATTTTCTTTATCCATTCATCTTTTGAAGGGCTCTAGGTTGGTTCCACAATCTAGCTATTGTGAATTGAGCTGCTGTAAACATTGATGTGGCTGCGTCACTGTAGTTTGCTGATTTTAAATCCTTTGGGTATAAACTGGGATAACTGGGTCAAATGGTGGTTCCATTCCAAGTTTTCTAAGGAATCTCCACACTGCTTTCCAGAGTGGCTGCACCAATTTGCAACTCCACCAGCAATGTATGAGTGTGCCTTTTGCCCCACATCCACACTAACACTATTGCTCGTGTTCTTGATAATAGCCATTCTAATTGGAGTAAGATGAAATCTTAGAGTTGTTTTAATTTGCATTTCTCTAATACGAGAGATTGTGAACACTTTTTCATATATTTATTAATTGCCTGTATATCTTCTGTAAAGTGTTTGTCCAGTTCCTTGGCTCATTTATTGATTGGGTTCTTTGTATTTTTGGTGTGGAGTTTTGCAAGTTCTTCATAAATTTTGGAGATTAGTGCTCTATTTGAAGTGCGTATGGAAAAGATTTTTCCCACTCTGTAGGCTCTCTTTTCACATTATTGATTGTATCCTTTGCTGAGAAAAAGCTTTTTAGTTTGAATCCATTCCATTTATTGATTCTTGTTTTGATTTCTTGTGCTTTGGGAGTCTTGTTAAGTCAATTCCAAAAAACCAAAGGCCGAATGTTTTCCCTGATAAGTGGATGATGATACATAATGGGGGATGGGGGTAAGAGCAGAATGGAGGAACTTTAGATGACATAGAGGGAAATGAGGGAGGGGTATGAAAGATGGTGGAATGAGACAGACATCATCACCCTCTGTACATGTATGATTACACGAATGGTGTGAATCTATATCATATACCACCATAGAAATGAAAAGATGTACCCCATTTCTGTACAATAAATCAAAATGCAGTCTACAAAAATTAAAAAAAAAATAAAAATGGATGATTTCAAACTTACTGCTGCTGAAGATGATGATGATGATGATGATTTTGATGATGAGGAAACTGAAGAAAAATCTCCAATGAAGAAATCAACACGAGATACTCCCAGCCAAAAATGCACAAAAATCAAACCAGAATGGAAAAGACTCAAAAGCATCAACACCAAGATGAAAAGGTCAAGAAAACTTCAAAAAACAGGAAAAAACTCCTAAAACAATAAAAGACCTAGTTCCGTAGAAGACATTAAAGCAAAAATGCAAGCAAGTATAGAGAAAGGTGGTTCTCTTCCCAAAGCGGAAGCCAAGCTCATCAATTATGTGAAGAATTGCTTCCGGATGACTGACCAGGAGGCTACTCAAGATCTCTAGTAGTGGAGGAAGTGTTTCTAAGAAAATAGTTTATGAACAGTTTGTTAAAATTTTGTCTTATTTCATTTCTGTAACAGTTGATATCTGGCTGTCCTTTTTATAATGCAAAGGGAGAACTTTCCCTACCGTGTTTGATAAATATTGTCCAGGTTCCCGTACCAAGACTGTGTTGTCCAAAATGCCTGTTTAGTTTTTAAAGATAGAACCCCACCGTTGGCTTGATTTTTAAGCATGAATGGAATGTTATGATAGGACATATAGTAATTGTGGTCAGACATGGACATGGTGGGGACACAAAAAATATACATGTGAAATAAACAGTATTTTAATAAAGTAGCACTATTTTTAAGAAAAAAAAAAGATGGATGATGTCTCATACACACCTGGAGCAACAGGCGATGGCGTACTAGCTTGTCAGGACCGCCTTGCACAAACATCAAGATTGATGCTGTGCACCTGACTTCATTACCAGACTACTGAGTTTCAATTGCCATGGCCAGAGGCAGAGCAGGCTGTGCTATGTGAGCAGAATCAATGACAGCCTCAGACCCTGTGGCTCAGCTGGCCTTCCCTGGTCAGAGACATTGCAGCGACTCTTGCTGTCGCTTCCTGTTAGAGGGAAAGCGTGTCCTATAAAGTCCCAGAGAGAGGATCCAAAGCCTATGCCTGATTGCTGTGGGGTCTCCTTGGTGCACAGCTCTTCCTGGCTGCCTTTTTTTTCTCTGTGTATTTGCTGTAATAAATCTTAACCACGTGCAGAGCCTGCTTTGGGGACTTCGCATTCTTTCGGCAAGCTATGGAACTTGGGATGGAATGGAACTCCTGAACACTGCCTCACATTTGCTTCTGCTGAGAGAAAAACTGTAGGACATCTGTGTTTGTTGATGTGGTTTGCTTCTCCTTTGGTCCCTCCGCCTTTTCTAATTTAGTCTTCCTGATACTTTCTCACTGGAGTCTGGTTTCATGTATAGATATTTGAAGGCATGCACACTGGAGGTGCTTATATTTATATTTATTTATACATGTAAATTTATATTTAAGGACAGGCTGCATGAGAAGAATTTGGCTTTTATGATGGCTTTCAGAAGGGGAGTTCTTACATCCTTGGGATTTCCTAAGAAATGGAGCTTCTTGGTTATTCATGAGTCCATTGGGTCACAACCGAGTTTATAGGCAGGAGATGACAGGTTAGGGACTGGTTGGCAGGAAGGTCAAGCATGAGGTTAGAGAGTTGAGGCTGGAGCCAGCTGGACTTCCAGGGAGGACAGAGCGGGTTGGAGATCAGGTTCAACCTTGTGGTCTGTGATTCCCCCACTGCCGCCTGTGCGATCAAAGTGTAATGAAAGGACCTGTCAGCTGATGAGGACATGGAGGTGCTGAGGGTGAGGCGCTCTGATTGGACGAGGAGAGGACAGACGTGCTGGATTTGCCACCCTCCCAGTCCTTACCCTGAGTGTCTCTTCCGGGGCTGGTTCTGCACTGCGTCGCGTCTTTTGGAACTCTAGTTACGAGTATGACATTTTCCTAAGTCCCATGGTTCATTCGAGCAAATCATCAGACCTGAAGAAGGGATCGTGGACACCTCTCAGGCTCACAGCCAGCTGGGCAGAAGGACAAGGGACAGGGGGACTCCCTGAGTTGCTGCCAGCATCAGAAGTGAGACAATCTTTTCGGAAACCACTTCCTTCATCCTGTGGGGAGTCCAGTGCTAAGTCCAGGTGGTTCAATTCAGAATTGGACTATAATATTCCAGAATAGGGTGAAGGCCAATGTGTCAGGGCTCTCCAGTAAAAGAAAAAAAAGAACCCATGAAACACAGAGATATATAAAAGGCGGATTGGCTTGGGTGGTCCAGGAGGCTGACAAGGCCCAAGGTCTACTGCCCGAAAGCTAGAGAATGAGGAAACGCAGCAGTGTAACTCAGTCTGAGTCCAAAGGCCCACGGAGAGGACTGGGGTGCAAGTGGACACCCATGACCTCCTCCCCGGCCGGGACCAAGGCCTGAAAACCAAAGAGCAGCCCAGGGAGGAGAGCGCTGGTGTAGTAATGCTGAGTTCAAAGGTTGGAGAATGAGAAGCGCCTGTGTCTGGGAGTGGGAGAAGATGGAAGCCACAGCTCAAGAGGGGAGAGAATGAGACTTGGCAGTCCCTCCGCCTCTCCTTCTAGCTGGACCTCAGTGGGTTAAGTATTACCTGTCCACATTGGTGAGGAATGAACTTCTTTATTGGGTCTGGTGGTTCAAATGCTGATCTCTGCCAGAAACACCTCCGCAGGCATGCCTAGAAATGTGTTACCAGCTATCTGGGCGTCCTCGACTTAATCAAGGTGACACAAAATTAACCATCAGTCTGGTGATGGGAACAACACCCCTCATGCTAAGACAATGTCTGGTGGGCAGTGCCCGATATGTCATGTATTCTGTTTATGTTCCTTGATAAAATGCACATCAGGCCCAGACTGACTCTGCTCAGGATAGAGATTATAGCCAGTGCTCTTTACTTCTTATTTAAGCTTAATGACAAAGTCATTCTCGTTGCCCAATAAATGACACATATATAAGACACCAAAGAAAATGGTAGGTACATATTTGGTGGTGAGTTCACATTGGTGTTCTTCCTATCCAGCTCTTTAGGGAGTCCAAAGTGTCTCTCATTGGCATAGATTCTGAGCAGGCAAATTCTCTGGCAATGGAGAATTCCCTCCATTAATCCCTGCATGGAAGGGCCCCAATCAGACCAGAGGAGTTTCTCCAGACACATGATGGAAATAGACTTGTCTGCATTCTCGTTTCTATTCTAAATCGGACCCCCACAGCCCAACCTCCAAGGGAAAACAAAGGTTTACTGGCATCAGGATTAGGGATTTTAGAAGTTATTTTATAAAACCATTAGTGCTTTACCAAAAATGAAAGAATGGGTATGGAGACATGGGTTTTTGGCAGGAGGAAGGCATTTGGGATTAAGACACATGAATAGAAGCAGGGTGGTAAATTTTGACTAATATCTAGGGACAGTCTTTGGCTATTATTTGGAACAGGTTCTCTTTGTATGAGAGGACAATTCGTTCATGGACAAGGGGAAAAATAAAAAAGGATTCTTTGAAATTCTCCTTACCCTGATTTCTTGCTATCTTCGGTGGTTCTACTCATTTGCATGATTGGCCTAGAGAACAATCCATCATCCCTCTTTTACGCATCTGATTTTCTAAAGGTCGCCTGGCAAGTTGGGGATGACACTGGGCATATTCTCTTAGGTCCCTTCTGATAATTGCACTTCCTCCCCAGGGCTTTGGGTGTCTGGCACATTTGTAATTGACAGAAGGATAACAATGCAATCTGGCTGGTTTCCAAGGCCACTTTCAAAAGAGAATTGGATTGTGTGAGGCATCTAGACTGTCCCTCCATCCTTTGGAAGGCGGGATATGAGAAATAAAGGGATTTTCTGATGGGGTCACTTGTTTTTTTTCTGTAATTGAAAGAAAAAATGCATATATGATTAACGTATGAGTCTGGATAAGCAAGCTGTGAACAGGGTGGGCATATGCATGCTGCTTACACTCTCTTCGGCTAGCTTTGGAAAGGTGCAACCTGCTTCTGCCTTGAACAGGTGCAACCTGCTTTTGCCTTGGACACCTTGTCCTTTCTCAGCACTTAATCCTGAAAATTCTGCTTATAGAGAAAAGTGACGAAAGGGTCCCCTGACTTCTCAGTGGTACTTAACCACGCTGATCTGGGTATAAGCACTGACTCAGGAATGATGCATAGATTCTTCACATCTATGCCTCAAGAGGAGGTGGGGACAGGATAGGGATCCTGTCCCTTCAGAATGTGGATAAAACAGGAAAGATGATATTTCTTCAGCACCAGGGGTCAGCCAGGTAAGTTTCTTTGAACAAACCCAGGACACATCAAGACTGTCTTTGTACATGCTTGACAGCTTTGTATTGGTCTTAGAAAAGAAAATGTGAAAGTTTTATCTATATGTATATTATATGTATTATTATAGTACCAAGTATCTTTGTTATTGTTTTATAAAAATGCAAGGTGTTACGATAATGATGAAAGAATATTTATTGCGTTTCTGAAACAGCAGATAATTAAACAGTATAAATCTTTTAAAAATAGGCCTTTAAATTGCCGCTAATTAGGTAAGTACATTAATTTGATTAATTATGGTGCTTGGAAATTTGATTAATGGGAGTACGTGGTCTTTGCAACTTAGCAAAGTACTTTTGCATTTTAACTTGTCCTAAATATGGTAGATGACTTGAATGGTCCCAGGCCTCCACCTCTTCCCAGGATGCAGGCTGGTATATCTGCCCTTTGCCTTGTGACTTTGCAGTGACTATGATCTGGGCCTGGTAATTTACTTTGACTGACAGAACGGGGCCAGAGGGACTGTGCACCAGTGTTTAGTGTTTTTCTTGTGCTCTTCTTGTTCAGCAACTGCCACGAGAAGGCATTTCTCAGGCTAGCTGGTGGGTTCCAGGAAGTGACTGAGAGAAGCATAAAACAGAAATATTCCACAGAGCCAGCCCAGCCAAACCCAGACCCCCCAGCTTCCCTGCAAATGCATGGATTGCAGTCATAAATAATCACCGTTTTCAGCCCCTGAATTTGGGGGGTGCTCTGCTCTGTAGCAATAGGGAAGTGATTCGGAACTGGTGATTCAGTACTAGTGACTCAGTGCTAATAGTGAGGTTAGATTATTGCTTTGTGCATGGTTTACTAAAGATTATACAGCTATCCTGAATGAATGAAGCACTTGACCCAAATTAGATGCAAATCAGCATTATATCAGACTTCAAACCCACCTCTAGATTTCCAACCCCTGTGTGTTTTAACTCCAGGAAGAAGCCCTTCTAGAAACGGAGTATGGTGACTCTAAAAGTGTATGAGGCCTCACACAGGGAATCTGTGTTGTCATCCAGCCCCTTCTGCTGCCTGGCTACCTTGCTCGTGGGAGAAAACCACGTGATCAGTGCCATTCGAAGCTCCAAAACTGTCTTCCAGGCGCAGTGCCCTGTGTCTCATGAATGCACGCATCTTATCCAGAGACCAATACACAAGATTTGACTGCAACCCTTAATTTTGAAAACGGCTGAAGATAGAAGGACAGTGAAGGGTTCAAACGTTGCTGTTTTGACCCAAATTCATCAGATCCTGGAGCTGAGATCAAGAGCTATTAGGCTGGAATGGATATAAAAGACAGGAAGGATACCTCCTGTGTAGTACACCTCTCTTCACTGCCTGGGGCTTAGAAAATTCCACGCAGCTGGAAACATTAATTAAGTCTGCCCTTGTCAGAAATTCCTCAATGCCACATACAAAGTTTTATGAGTCACAACTAAAAGATACAGAGTTAGGGCAAACAGAGGCCACCTAATTTCATATGTGGAAGAAAGAATTTTGACTAAAGAGTGCTAGAGAAAGCATCAGAATTCAACTTTTACTCCGATATCATTTATGTTTGGCCAGGGAGATACTTTATTTTTATTTATTGCATTTTATTTTTGCTTTTCTTTGGGTATTTGTAAAGGCCGACTGTGCTACTTAAGTCTTGTGAAAATCTTTGGGGACACATCAAGAGCCTGAGACCAGTAGAACGACTCTGCCAAGTTGTAATATATTTTTGCAGATTCAGCTGAGAAGGTCCCTGTGGCAGGCTTTTAATAATTGGGCTTCCAAAGTTGCATGCACACTGACAGGTAATATTCATGCACATAAATTTGACAATAGCAAACTCATTGTTCTCAAGCATTAACTACCCTGGCACACTGAAGACTCAACTTTTTAAGCCTAGCAGAGTCCTCCTCTCTAGGTCTGGACTTGAATGCTTAACTGGCTTTGGGATATCTGCATGTGAATGCCCCACGGCACCTTGGAATTAGCATAGGCAAATCCAGCTGGATCACTGTTCCCTTGTGCATTTTCTGCTTAGATTCTGAGTTAACAACCTCGCCATCTACGGAGTCACCCATGCTACCATTCCAAAGCTCACCCTGGACTCATCTTATTTCTCCATCTTTCACTCTCTGCTGGCACACCACCCTGTCAGCCCTGCCCCACGAGTATTTCTGGTATCTGTCTCCTCCTGGTTTTTCAATGCGCCTCCGCTTAAGTATCACACCTCCAGGAATCTGCCCCACGAATCTCACTTTAAGGGAAAGCTAACCAGATGGCTGTCACCAACAATGACTTCCTGTGTCTGCCTACCAGGACTCAAGCTCCCGAGGCTGCACCTGCAGGGCCTGAGTAAGGTGGTCACCACCTCTCTCAAACCTGGTCTCTACAAAGACCACTCTGGACATTGATTATCCAGAGGCTCCTATTCTGGCTTCACTCCTCACTAGTTATATAACCATCGCTAGGTTGAGAAAAAGAGGCGCGCAGTTATGGTTCCTCGATAGCTCCCAGAAACGCTCCACAGATTCAGGTCTCATACAAGGAACCGTTGATTTGCTCAGACGAATTCACATCTGCACGGGGGAAGGGGGAAAGGCAAGAAGAAAGATGGCGCTAGGTTTCTCAGACATAGGAATTTCCCGGGTTGAGAGGAACCAATCGGGGAGGAGAATTCTTACAGACTGACTGATGGGCCAATGACATAGTAGGACGTAATGCTGGAGGCAGGAAGCAATGTAAGCCGGAAATTCCTGGAATGTGAGAGGCGGGCTAACGCAGATTCACAGGTGGTGGGGAGGCTGGGAAATTCCTGAAACGAGAGAGGCGGGGAAACGCAGATTGACAGGTCGTTGGGAGCTGGGAAATTCCTGCCACGGGAGAGAAAGGTGGCTTTATATCTTACAACCATGAAGAGGCTTCTCCATGATTCTGTACTTCAGTTCCCTCTTCTGCAAAATGGAACCACAGACCACTTATCTCGAAAGGACGTCATGAGCACTCAGGAGTTAATATGATGAATAACTTGGAAACACAGTACCTGTTTCTCAGACCCCTCTGCGTTGGGCCTTCCTGTCCACCTGTTATTTCCCACGTGCGCCATGTCGCTCACTAGCGCGATGCCTTTCCTTAAACTGCTTCCTTTTGTCAAACTAGAATAAGCACTTGATTCGTCAACTCTCCAAAGCAAAGAGTTCATTTGGGAATAGCAGAGGGTTATAATTTCGGGCATGCAAGCCACCGTGAAGCATAGGTTCATCCAAGAGGGCTGGAACAAAGAGGAAATGTTTAAAGACAGAAGAGAAGACTCTGGAAGCTGTTATGGAACAAAGATCACTGGTGACAGGGACTTGCTTCAGGATTGACACTAGCTCACTGGTGGAGACAGCCCTGTTAGCCACCTGTCCCTGTGCCAGTGGCTAACACTGTGGGTTTGAGGAACTCCTTGCAACTTCCCACTGGGCCTTAAAGATGTGAGGCCGCTCCTTCTCGCTCCATGTGTTAGGGGGCCACACTCATTCTGACTAATTCGACATCTGAGGACCAGTGTACCAGTAACGTTCAGACCTGTTCTGTATCATGATGCTTCTTCTTTGCCTGATTGTCCCCGTCCGCCCTTCACTGGTGCACTGGGGTAACAGAGTCAATTTTTCATGCCTTCATGTAGTCACTGAACCATAGTTCACCTGTCAACTCTGACTCGTAGGGTGGGAGGTTCGTGTAGAAGGGACCACGAACAATCCGGCCCTCTGGTGTCAAGACACTGGCGGGAAGACATGGCGGGAGAGAGGGAAAACATGAATGAATCCATTGAACCTGATTAAAGGAGACTGCGTGCTGAGGCGCAGGAAAGGCCAGGGAGTGCAGAAACATCCGTGGGGGGCAGTCACCCAGGTTAAAGGAGGCATTTCCTCCCGGAAATTCTCCCTAAATCCCAGAGCAGGTGTCCCTCCTGTGGTCTCAGGACATCTTAGGCTTGGCGATCTTGGACTGTAGCACTATGACAAGAAATATGTGGTTTGAACAACTGACATTTATTTCTCACAGTTGGGGAGGTTAGGATCCAAGATCAAGGTTGTGGCTGATCTTGTTGCTAGTGAGGACTCTTTTCCAGATTGTGGATGGTGATCTTCTCACTGGGTCCTCTTGTGTAGAACAGACCTCCTCTCTTTCCTTCTCTCTCTCCCTCTCTCTCTCTCTCTTTCTCTCTTCCCCCTCTTTCTCTCTTTATATCACACACAAAGCTACCAAGTCTCATCATGAAGGTCTCACTCCCATGAACTCTATCTTCTAAAAATGGCCCATGTCCAAATGCCATTGTGGAGTCATATATCCCCATTGGTGCAAAATACAAAACCCTCAAATGATTGGTGGTTCTAGGAGACTAAATGATTGGTGGTTTCGAGTGGTGTGATGCGCTGATTGGATAGGTACTCAATACAAGAAGAAACAGCCTCTGCAATAAATGAGTTAGCAGCTAGAAGCTCACCTGCTCTTACCTGGCTCCCAGTGTCTGCGTGGTAATTGACACTCTGCCCTTCACCCCCCATTACACGAGCCCCCATGGTAAACAATATGCCATCACCCTGGGCCATCGACCTAATTACCTCCTAACGGCCTGGTATCCAACTACAGGAACTCTGGAGGTGGCACAACCTAGTACACAGCACCTGACTAGCCTCTGCCAAGAAACCACAACTTCGGTTTTTGAAAATATCTCTTTCCTGGGCCAGTTTCCCCTTTGGACTACAAATGCCTTGAGGGTAGGCACTGCATCTTTTAACTGTGGCTCCAGGGTCAGATATAGGCACAGAAACGCAGCAGGCGTCCAGCCTGTATTTGTTGAACCACGTTACACGTTCAAGCGCTCAGTGGGATTCTGTTGTTCATAAAATTTTGTTTTATCTGAAGCTAAATTGCATGATATCTGTGTATACTTTGGAAAAGCTAAATTACATTATGATTCCCTTAGTGATATATTATATTCCTGAAATAAATGGCTTTGGATAAATCATTTCCCCCTGTTGAGCTTCAAGTTTTTTTGTTTTTGTTTTTTTTTTTTTTTAAATCTGTAACAGTCAGGTTCTTTAACTAAATAATGAAATTTCCTTCTACCCCTCTCCTGTGTGGTTTTACCTTCCGACCCCCGTCTCTGGGCCCCTCTGATGGAACATCCATCTCCTCCTGGTGGTCCTGCCTCTCCCTCCCTTTCTCAGTTTCCTTTCCTATTTCTCTGTGGCTCCTCCGCCTTCAGTAATGGAGAGATTTGGACAATATCCTGCGTCTCTTGTCACTGCCCCTCCCCAAGACTGTGCCTGCAAACCAGGACCTGAGGCCAAATCCTCCCCGACTGCCTACGTTTGTAAAGAGAATTGTATTAGGACGTAGCCGATCCTATTGTTCACTTTTGTCCATGCTGCTTCCAAACCACAAGGACAATAGGTGCCACAAGACCTAAAATATCCAAGTCCTTTCAGAATAAGTGCCATCAATCCCTGCCCCAGGAGACTGCACCCTGCCCAATGGCTATAAATACCATCTGCTTAATGATTCTTAAGTTTATATCATCACGATTTTCCTCCCCTGTGGTCCCTATGGGTCTCCACGCTCATCCCCTCCTTGCTGCCTGTTGGTATTTGGGCCACCTTGGAATAGTGAGGTGGTTAAGATGACTTGGTGGTAGGACTCACTTTGCTAAGAGAGTGGACTCAGCAGTAGCTCATCTCCCTGGGACCTATGATCCTAACTGGCAGAATGCAGGTGATGATGAGGACAGTAATGTTTCAGTGTTGTCAGGAAGACTGTATTTGTTAACACGTACACAACACAACACTGTTGGGTGTTGTGGGCTCAAATTTTAGGAGTTATCACTGACTTTCTTTCTTTTGTACCCCACACATAATTTGTCGGCAAGTTCTCTCAAGTGTACCTTTAAAATATTTATTATTGAGTAGGACGTGGAGGCACCTGCCTGTAATTCCAGTGATTTGGGAGGCTGAGGCAGGAGGATTGCATGTTTGAGGACAGCCTCAGCAATTTAGTGAGACTGTCTGAAAATAAAAATTAAAAAATGACTGGAGATCCAGCTCAGTGGTACAGCCTGCTGGGTTCGATCCCCAGTACCAAAACATTTTAATTTTTTTTTAAATAATGGCTGCACTGTTAATATCCTACACCAAGCTACCATGATTTATCACCTAAACTACTGGCTCTCCCAATTGAGTTCTCTGCTTCACTTTTATACAAAATCTCTTTCCTCTGTGATCAGTGAGAGGTCAAGTCATCTTTAAAAAACAATTCAATCCTGTTTAAATCAGCACAAAATATCCACTATCTCCCCAATATGCTTAGAATAAAATCAGAATTCCTTGCCATTGACTTACAAAGCCTACCTGTCTGTCTCCATTTTTCTTTTATTTCCTTTCCCCTGGACACTCTGCTCCATCCATTTGTCCACTTACACTGGCCTTTCTTGATCCTCCCAAGCATGAAAACTTGGCCTTGCCACAGACACTTTGGACCCAATGTCCTCTGTCTGCAGTGGTCTGTCTCCAGATACCTGCATGTTTCATTCTGTTTAATTCATCCTTCCCCGACATGTCCCAACCACAGAGTGTCTTTTCCAGCCTTCCCTATTTAAAGTCTACCTTCCGTTACTTTCTTCTCACAGCCCACTTTCGGGTCTTTGTAACACGTGTCACTCATCGCATTATTTGTTGATGGAATAACTACTTGTCTCTCTCTCTCCAGATTCTTGTGGTTCATTCTTCCTTCTGCTCCATGCTTCAGAGTTAAACTGGGAGGCCAGTCAATTCCTAATTAGGTCTTGCATCTTCACATCATTCCAATTTTTATCATGCTGATCCTATCACATCATTTCTAGAAACTTCTTTATCTCTTCGTTGCTTGAGAACATCTCGGTCTACAAGGAGCTGTTGAAGCATGTTCTGCTTTGTTACATCTTCCTTTAATACCTCTTCAATTCTTCAATACTACTTCCTGGTTAGTTAGAAATCTGAAATGAAGTACTCAGTGGTCCAGCTTCTTGAGAAGAAGTGAGTGGTCACCTAGAACAGGGCTGGCCGGTGAGCTGTCCCTAGGCCCAGATTCCTTCCAAAATCAAAGGCTGAAACAATCTTTGTAGATGGCAAAATTATTTGAAAAGCGGTCTCAGAGAAAAGAGCCTGTTGCTAGCTGGCTAGGGTGGTGCATGCCCAGCATCTCAAGAGGCTGAGGCAGGAGGATTGCAAGTCGGAGACCAGCCTCAGCAGTTTAGTGAAGCCCTGTTTCAAAATAAAAAACAAAAAAGGCTGGGGATATGGCTCAGTAGTTAAGCACCCCTGGGTTCAATCTCTAGTACCTTAAAAAAAAAAAAAAAAAAAAAAAAGGAATAAGTTCTTATTCAGCATTTCCTATTCTAAGAGATATTATATATATTTACGTTTGACTGGGAAAACTTCATGTAATCAAAAACCCCTCCTGATCATGTCTTGGTATTCTATAGTGTCTAACTCAGTGACATCATAGAAACTCAATGAATATTTCAGCGTTCGAACCATCTATGGAGAGATGTGCAAGGACAGACAGGATAATTTTATTAATATTAATAATCTCTCCCTTTACAAAAAAACTGGGTTCCTACAGTACTAATGTATATACATCCTTTAAAGCTTCTACTGGTATGTAGATTTCCAAGCGTCATACTGCAAGAGGAAAGTTTTAATATTTATACATCATGACAAAAAAGAATCAACAGCCGTATCCCAGCTGCTCTGACAACAGCTTTCTCCAAAAAGATAATTTTGACCCCCAGACAAAATATTAAACTTTAATCATTGCTGGCGTACCCTGAATATTTTCTTGTCTTGTTTTCTCCATCTGTTTATTATTGTGCACACTATATTTTGCTGAAATTGGGACTCTAAAAGGACAAAAAGAACATCTTTGTTTTTTGTGGTTGAGGAATTCTTTGAAAAATGTTTTGCAGCTCAGAATGAGAGTCCGTGTTGCCAGAAGGTCGTCCTTGGCCCAGTAAAGCTTCCTTTTGACATGATTCTAATCCTCCCTGTGTCTCATCTTGCAGTTTCTCAAAGACGTGCAGAATCGAATTGAGTAGAAACTTCCTCTGGGCTCAGATGCAGAGCAGACCCTTGTGACGCCTGTTCAACGGTGAGAAGCTGAGGCAGGGACGCACCAGGGCAGCACCGTCCTTTGGAAGTAGGCCTCAGCTCCTCGCTTTCCGTTTTCACATGAGATTCCTTTACTGGAACTCCTAGGTTTGTATTTTAACCCGAGAGTTGTTTTTCTCCTTTGATATCACAAGTGACACAGGTCATTATGGAAAGTACCTAAAATAACTTGATAAATTTGATGTTGAAAAATTGCAACATAATTTTGCATCAATAACTTGATGCAAAATTAAGAACAAAACAGCCCAATCATAGATGGAATTGGAGAACATCATGCTAAGCGAAATAAGCCAAACCCCTAAAACCAAAGCCCAAATGTTTTCTCTGATATGCAGAAGCTAATTCACAATAAGGGGGGTGGGGAGAGGGAAGATAGAGTGACTTTATATTAGGTGGAGGGGAGTGAAGGGAGGGAAGGGGTATGGGGTAGGAAGGAGAGTAGAGTGAGACAGATGCCATGACCTCATGTACATGTATGACTGCATGACCCATGTGACCCTGCAACATGTGCCATCAGAAAACTGAGATGACACTCCATTATGTATGATCTATCAAAATGTATAAATGCATTCTACTGTCACCTACAACCCATCAGAACAAATTAAAAATCTAAAAATTAAAAACTGAAAATTAAAAAAAAAAAAACAGCCCAATAATTTAAACTCTCAAGGATGGTCACCCTTAATGTGTTGGTGTATTCACTTATCCTAGTGTTTCTCTGCATCAGACTACACAGTTTTTATCATATAATATCAAAATGTTGTCCAATAGAAGCATATTGTATCGGCTGTTTTTAATAAACCACTTTTTTTTATTGCTTTTACGTTTTTTTTATTGTAAACAAATGGGATACATGTTGTTTGTCTGTTTGTACATGGGTTAAAGGCATACCATTTGTATAATCATAAATTTACATATGGTAATGTTGTTTGATTCATTCTATTATTTTTTCCCTTCCCCCCTACCCCTCCCACCCTTCTTTTCCCTCTAAACAATCCTTTCTTCCTCCATTCTTGCCCCCCTCCCTAACACTAACCCTAACCCTAACACTAACTCCTCCCACCCTCCCCCTTATGTGTCATCATCCACTTATCAGCGAGATCATTCGTCCTTTAGTTTTTTGAGATTGGCTTATCTCACTTAGCATGATGGTCTCCAATTTCATCCATTTGCCTGAAAATGCCATAATTTTATCGTTCTTTATGGCAGAGTAATATTCCATTGTACATATATATATATACCACAGTTTCTTTATCCACTCATCAATTGAAGGACATCTAGGTTGGTTCCACAATCTGGCTATTGTGAATTGAGCAGCTATGAACATTGATGTGGCTGTATCTCTGTAGTATGCTGATTTTGAGTCCTTTGGGTATAGACCAAGGAGTGGGATATCTGGGTCAAATGGTGGTTCCATTCCAAGTTTTCTAAGGAATCTCCACACTGCTTTCCAGAGTGGCTGCACTAATTTGCAGCCCCACCAGCAATGTATGAGTGTACCTTTCTCCCCACATTCTCGCCAACACCTGTTGCTTGTATTTTTGATAATCAGCATTCTAATTGGGGTGAGATGGAATCTTAGGGTGGTTTTGATTTGCATTTCTCTTATAGAGATGTTGAACATTTTTTCATATGTTTGTTGATTGCTTGTACATCTTCTTCTGTGAAGTGTCTGTTCATTTCCTTAGCCCATTTGTCGATTGGATTATTTGTATTCTTGGTGTAGAGTTTTTGAGTTCTTTATAGATTCTGGAGATTAGTGCTCTATCTGAAGTATGATTGGCAAAGATATTCTCCCACTCTGTAGGCTCTTTCTTCGCATTGCTGATAGTTTCCTTTGCTGAGAGAAAGCTTTTTAGTTTGAATCTATCCCAGTTATTGATTCTTGCTTTTATTTCTTGTGCTATGGGAGTCCTGTTGAGGAAGTCTGGTCCTAAGCCGACATGTTGAAGATCTGGACCTACTTTTCCTTCTATAATCTGCAGGGTCTCTGGTCTGATTCCAAGGTCCTTAATCCATTTTGGTTGAGTTTAGTGCAGGGTGAGAGATATGGGTTTAGTTTCATTCTGTTGCATATGGATTTCCAATTCTCCCAGCACCATTTGTTGAAGAGGCTATCTTTTCTCCATTGCATATTTTTGGCACCTTTGCCTAGTATTAGAAAGTTGTATTTATTTGGGTTTGTGTCCATGCCCTCTATTCTGTACCATTGATCTACCTGTCTATTTTGGTACCAATACCATGCCGTCTTTGTTACTATTGCTTTGTAATAAAGTTGAAGTTCGGGTATTGCGATACCCCCAGCTTCATTTTTCCTGCGAAGGATTGCTTTAGCTATTCTGGGTTTCTTATTCTTCCAGATGAATTTCATGATTGCTTGCTCTATTTCTGTAAGGTACATCATTGGGATTTTAATTGGAATTGCATTGAATCTGTATAGCACTTTTGGTAGTATGGTCATTTTGACAATATTAATTCTTCCTATCCAAGAACATGGGAGATCTTTCCATCTTCTAAGGTTTTCTTTAATTTCTTTCTTTAGTGTTCTGTAGTTCTCATTGTAGAGGTCTTTCACCTCTTTTGTGTGATTGATTCCCAAGTATTTTATTTTTTTCGATGCTATCGTGAATGGGGTAGTTTTCATAATTTCTCTTTCTGAGGATTCATCACTTATGTATAAAAATGCATTGGATTTATGAGCATTGATATTGTAACCTGCTACTTTACTGAATTCACTTATGAGTTCTAAAAGTTTTCTGGTGGAATTTCCTGGTTCCTCTAAGTATATAATCATATCATCAGCAAATAGGGATAGTTTGAGTTCTTCTTTTCCTATTCGTATTGCTTTAATTTCTTTGGTCTGTCTAATTGCTCTGGCTAGCGTTTCAAGTACGATGTTGAATAGAAGTGGTGAAAGAGGGCATCCCTGCCTTGTTCCAGTTTTTAGGGGGAATGTTTTCAGTTTTTCACCATTTAGAATGATATTAGCCATGGGCTTAGCATAGATGGCCTTTATAGTGTTAAGGAATGTTCCCACTATTCCTATTTTTTCTAGTGTTTTGAGCATGAAGGGGTGCTGTATTTTATCAAATGCTTTTTCTGCATCTATTGAAATTATCATGTGATTCTTGACTTTAAGTCTATTGATATGGTGAATTACATTTATTGATTTCCGGATGTTGAACCAACCTTGCATCCCTGGGATGAAACCCACTTGATCGTGGTGCACTATCTTTTTAATGTATTTTTGTATGTGATTTGCTAAAATTTTGTTGAGAATGTTCATTAATGATATTGGTCTGAAATTTTTATTCATCGATGTGTCTCTGGTTTGGGTATCAGGGTAATATTGGCTTCATAGAATGAGTTTGGGAGGGTTCCCTCCTCTTCTATTTCATGGAATACTTTGAGAAGTATTGGAATGAGCTCTTCTTTAAAGGTTTTGTGGAACTCGGCTGAGAACCCATCTGGTCCTGGACTTTTCTTTGTTGGTAGGCTTTTGATGACCTCTTCTACTTCATTACTTGAAATTGGTCTATTTAAATTGTGTATGTCCTCCTCGTTCAGTTTAGGCAATTCATATGTCTCTAGAAACCTGTTGATGTCTTCGAAATTTTCTATTTTGTTGCACTATAGATTTTCAAAATAGCTTCTAATTATGTTTTGTATTTCAATCGTGTCTGTTGTGATATTTCCTTGTTCATTCCGAATTTTAGTGATTTGGATTTTCTCTCGTCTTCTCTTTGTTAGAGTGGCTAAGGGTTTATCAATTTTGTTTATTTTTTCAAAGAACCAACTATTTATTTTGTCAATTTTTTGTATTGTTTCTTTTGTTTCAATTTCGTTGATTTCATCTCTGAGTTTGACTATTTCCTGTCTTCTACTACTTTTGGTGTTGGTCTGTTCTTCTTTTTCTAAGGCTTTGAGCTGTAGTGTTAGGTCGTTTATTTGTTGATTTTTACTTCTTTTATTGAATGCGCTCCATTAAATAAATTTTCCTCTAAGTACTGCTTTCATAGTGTCCCAAAGATTTTGATATGATGTTTCTTTGTTCTCATTTACCTCTATGAATTTTTTAATTTCCTTCCTAATATCTTCTGTTATCCATTCATCATGTAATAGCATATTGTTTAATCTCCAGGTGTTGGAGTAGCTTCTGTCTTTTACTCTTTCATTTATTTCTAATTTCAATCCATTATGATCTGATAGAATACAAGGTAGTGTCTCTATCTTCTTGTATTTGCTTACATTAGCTTTGTGGCATAATATATGGTCTATTTTAGAGAAGGATCCATATGCTGCTGAGAAGAAAGTGTATTCGCTCTTGGTTGGATGGTATATTCTATAAATGTCCGTTAAGTCTAAATTATTGATTGTGTTATTGAGGTCTATGGTTTCTTTGTTCAATTTTTGTCTGGAAGATCTGTCCAGTGGTGAGAGAGGTGTGTTAAAATCACCTAGTATTATTGTGTTATGGTCTATTTGGTTTCTGAAATTGAGAAGGATTTGTTTGACACACATGGATGAGCCACTGTTTGGGGCATAGATGTTTATGATTGTTATGTCTTGCTGATTTATGGTTCCCTTAAGCAATATCTAATGTCCTTCTTTGTCCCTTCTGACTAACTTTGACTTGAAGTCCACATTATCTTAAATGAGGATGGATACCCCAGCTTTTTTGCTGAGTCCATGTGCATGGTATGTTTTTCCCCATCCTTTCACCTTTAGTCTATGGGTATCTCTTTCTACGAGGTGAGTCTCTTGCAGGCAACATATTGTTGGATCTTTCTTTTTGATCCAATCTGCCAGTCTCTGTCTTTTGATTGATGAGTTCAGGCCATTAATATTCAGGGTTATTATTGAGATATGATTTGTATTCCCGGTCATTTGACTCATTTTATTTATTTATTTATTTTGACACGACTTGGTTCCTCCTTTATTTGACAATTCCTTTAGGATAGTTCCTCCCATTGCTGATTTGCTTCTTTGTTTTTCATCTCTTCCTCATGGAATATTTTGCTGAGAATGTTCTGTAATGCTGGCTTTCTTTTTGTAAATTCTTTTAGCTTTTGTTTATCATGGAAGAATTTTATTTCATCATCAAATTTGAAGGTAAGTTTTGCTGGGTATAAGATTCTTGGTTGGCATCCATTTTCTTTCAGGGCTTGAAAAATGTTGTTCCAGGCCCTTCTAGCTTTTAGGGTCTGGATTGAAAAATCTGCTGATATCCGTATTGGTTTCCCCCTGAATGTAATTTGATTCTTTTCTCTTGCAGCCTTTAAAATTCAGTCTTTATTTTGTATGTTAGGTATTTTCATTATAATGTGCCTTGGTGTTGGTCTGTTGTAATTTTGTATATTTGGAGTCCTATAAGCCTCTTGTACTTGATCTTCCATTTCATTCTTCAGATTTGGGAAATTTTCTAATAGTATTTCATTGAATAGATTGTTCATTCCTTTGGTCTGTTTCTCTAAGCCTTCTTTAATCCCAATAATTCTTAAATTTGGCCTTTTCATGATATCCCATAGTTCTTGGAGATTCTGTTCATGATTTCTTACCATCTTCTCTGTTTGGTTCACTTTGTTTTCAAGGTTAAATATTTTGTCTTCAATATCTGAGGTTCTGTCTTCCAGGTGTTCTATCCTATTGGTTATGCTTTCTATGGAGTTCTTAATTTGGTTTATTGTTTCCTTCATTTCAAGGATTTCTGTTTGGTTTTTTTTCAATATCTCTAACTCTTTATTGAAATGATCTTTTGCTTCCTGTATTTGCTCTTTTAACTGTTGATTGGTGCGATCATTCAGTGCCTGCATTTGCTCTTGCATCTCGTCATTTGCTTCCCTGATCATTTTAATTATGTACATTCTGATCTCCCTTTCTGTTATTTCTTCTGCCATGCTGTCATTGGGTTTTATTTATGTAACATCTAGATTTGTTTGCAGCATTTTCTTTCCTTGTTTTCTCATATTGTTCAGGTATCAGTGGAGTGCTGAGATATTGCAGATTTCCTCTATTGACTTATAATGTCCCTGAAGATTTCTAGTATATCCCCTCTTAGCCTTCAGTAGCCTGAAGTCTTGGAGGAAGTTGATAATGCAGTGCTCCACATAAGCTGCCTCTGTAGGGGTGGTGGCCTTCCAGTGGGGTATATTCCCTGCTAGTGGGCAGAGGTACCTTCACTTTCTGACGAATGGTCATCCAAAGGGGAACTAGGCTGCGGGCTGAGGCAAGGCCTGTTTGGGCCTGTGTCTCTGGTTTTACAGTCCTTGTGGGAGAACCTCACCCGGCAGGGAAGACTCACCCGGTGGGGAGGTCTCGCTGGTCAGTTCCCCTCCTAGAGGTTCCGTTCAATTCACACCTACCACCTGGGCTGGGCAGCATTCTTCTGCAATGTTCCCAGGGACCCGGACCTACCTCCTGGGCCTGGAAGCCTCGCCCTTCGCAGACGAATCTCCTTAGGCTGCCTCTTCTCAGAGAAGCTGCCTGCAGTCCTGGAGCCTTCGCTCCGCCCCTCAGTTTGTCTGTGCGGCTCTTCCACCAAGAAGCCGCCTAGGTCCTGGGACCCTGCTCTGCACCTAATCACCTGGCTATGCGGCCCCTCCTCTGAACAGCCACCTAGAGCCCCTTACAGTTGCTCCGAGTCCCAGTGACCCGACACACGCCTCTTCCTCCGGCAGCCGCCTGGTGTTCCGTGCGGTCGCTGTAAGTCCAAGTGACCCACCGTACACCTCCTTCTCCTCCAGGCAGTCACCCAGAGATCTGGTGCGTTCGTCACGAGTCCCAGGAATTCACCTCCTCGTCCTGACCGCCACCTGTAGCCCTGGTGCAGTCACTCCGAGCCCAAGCACCCCGCCGCACTCCTCCTCTTCCTCCAGGCAACCCCACTGTGTTCAGGAGTGGATGCTCTGAGTCCAAACCACTCACCACGCTGCTCCTCCAGATAGCTGCCTGGAGCCCTGGTGCAGCTGCTCCAAGACCAAGCGACGTGCCGAGCCCGTGCTTCTCCTTCTCCTCTGGGCAGCCCCCGGTGTTCAGGAGTGGTCGCTTTCAGTCCAAACAGCTCACCACGCACTCCCTCCTTTGGGCAGCCTCCCAGAGCCCGAGTGGGTTGCTCCGAGTCCCAGCACTGTGCTGAGCAGCCTCCTCTCCGATGCTCCCAGTTGTCCGAGTTCACTGCTCCAGCGGGGGGAGGGGTGTCTTCGTCAGGCAAATCTACTTCACAAAGTTCCCTGAGTTCAGGGACTACTGCCCCATCCAGGACACCTCCCCAACGGGAGAGACTCATCCAGCTGCTTTGAGTTGGTCCCAAGTCTCTCTATATCTCCTCTTCTTGAGTCCTGAGTCCTGGAGCAACATGAAACGCAGCCACCCTCTAGTCCGCCATCTTGAATCCCCCAATAAACCACTTTTTAAGCCTAGCCATTTGTTGGGAATATTTCTGGCAACATAATTATAATATCCTCATGGGGTGGGTTTGTAAAGCTGTACCGTAATTAATTTATCTTTTGAGAACAGATCTCCTCAATGCTACTTTCCCTGGTGAGCAGAGTGGGGTCTGCTGTGCTCTTATTTTCTCCCTAGCATTATTTCTTTTAGGATACTCATTCTCCCCGTGGTCCTGGAGAGAAATCAGCACAGCACCCCATACGTTCCACTATGGTGGCCTTGGCTTAGCTAATATCTCATCCTTTATAAAAAGATATTGGTTTAAAGAAGGTAGACCACAAAGAGAATCAGAATCTTTCTTGGGATTGACAAGGAGACAATGCAGGCAGACAGCAGAGAAAGCTCTAGGTTTTCCTTAGTGTTACATTGGTAAATTGTATTAATCTGCGCCAGGAAAACCCATAAGCTTTCTTTCAACATTTCTCCAGAGAACCCAACTGGTAATTTGGGACGATACAACAACAGCAGAGACAGGTGAGAACTTAAAGAAGAGAGCAAGAGTGTTAATTTTCTGAATCAAGCTGTGCCTGAAGCTATATCTACTCCTCAAATTTTCAGTTATATTCACCAATATATGCTTTAATTTTTCACTGTTATTATTTTTGCTGAAATTAGTTTGGCCAGGATATCTGATAGGAGTTAAGTAATAATTCCAGTGCGTGCGACAGTCTGATACATTTTCTGTGAACAAAAGATGCTCTCTACATCTCATTTTCTCAGCGTAATGAGTTTGATGCAAGCTGACAACCACATATTTTTAATGTGATCATGATGTCCTGAAAGAAACCTGGCAAATGCTTAGTTCACGAGTTACATTTTCTTGATATTAACTTTTAAAAATGGAACAGGTTTTCCTCCTGCAGACCATTCTTTTAAGAACCTATTTAGTTCTTTGAAATGAGCCCAGCACATGGCAGTAAATGAACAGAAATGTGAATGAGTGCTTACATTTGCTGCATAGGGAGCCCCAAGAGTATTTTTTTTTAAAAGTCACATCGATTCCCTCAGGTTATGATCAAATGCTGTCTCAAACTCTGTGAAATACACACTGTTCTCTTTTGTCCTTCAGTTTTATATAACGATAGAAAAAAACCACTGCATTGTGTTTATTGCAATTTTTCAACATCAAATATAAGTGAAACCTTAAAAACATGAAGTTTTGCTTCTAGGGAAAATACTAGAAGGTCCCCCTGAGATTGACACACGGATGACAGCATTGTCGATTTGGTTTTTGGTTTTGAGTTCCATGATAGTTTAATGAAAGTGTAATATGAAGGAGGGAGAAGGATTTGGGGCCATGGGATCATATTTAATGCCCTCCGTCAGTGAGTAGTTTGTCACCAGTCTTTCCTTTTCTCCCCCACCCCGGGGACTCTGCTGTTTTCCCAGGAGAGCTCCCTCTCTCTCTGGATCGACTAAGAAGCAAAGAGAAAAACCTGCACAAGGTTTAATTGTAGTCATGATGTTAAGGTCCTTTTGAACATCAGAATGACAGCCATCAATCACAACAGCTCATAAAGAGGCAGGGGTCAGAAACAAAGGTTAATCAAATGGCTAAAGCGTCCTGGCTGGCAGGGCTCAGTCCACTCTTCAACTAACCGTGCTGCTTCCTTTTTTTATTTTATTTTTAAAATTTTGATTCATTGTACACAAATGGGGTACAAGTATTGTTTCTCTGTACACGAAGCAGAGTCTCAACGTGTGCATGATCATACATGTACAGAGGGTAATGGTGTTTGTCTCATTCTGTTATTTTTCCTTCCCCCACCAATTAGAATATCTATTATCAGCAATACAAGCAACAATAGGTATTGGAGGAAAAGGTACACTCATACATTGCTGGTGGGACTGCAAATTGGTGCAACCACTCTGGAAAGCAGTGTGGACATTCCTCAGAAAACTTGGAATGGAACCATTTCACCCAGTTATCCCACTCTTCAGTTCATACCCAAACGACTTAAAATCAGCATACAACAGTGACACAGCCACATCAATGTTTATAGTAGCTCAATTCACAATAGCTAGATTGTGGAACCAACCTAGGTGTCCTTCAACAGATGAATGGATAAAGAAACTGTGGTATATATACACAATGGAATATTACTCAGTCATAATGAAGAATAAAATTATGGCATTTGCTGCTTCCTTTTGTCACACTAACCAACAGGCCCATCAGCTATGGCCATGTTTTCTTTCTTGCAGAGTTTTTCAGGGTTTCTTGCTTTGTGACACTGCGTTTCTCTGATGCTAGACCACCTGTTTGTATAACTGAGTCAAACAGGACTTTGCTACAAACATCCCCTTGCAGGCTGCCATATGCATACGTCCAGAGTGTTGGTGCTTGAAGGAAAATCCAACCCTGGGAGGCTCCCTCCAGCAGGGGCCAGGCAGGTGCCTGCCACCTCAGAGGAAGACTGCTTCAGCAGGATGTCTCCTCGCCTCCAATGGCACCAACCAAGTGGAACCTCAGAATCCAGCTTCCCCCAGGAAGGACCACCTCCTTTCCTCTTCTCCCTCCATACCAACGACCTTCAAACGCCTCGCGCCTGATTGAGGCTGACCACTGCAAGATGGTGAGGACTCTGCATCACCGCCCCCTCTGCTGCAGATCCTCTTCCTGTTGCCTTTTTCGAGCCCGGTCTCTCCATCTCTATCTCTATAGCCCCTTCATGGAGATCTAGGTCAGCCATCGGCAAACTCCCATCTCAGCCTCACCGGCCTGCTTGGACGCTCCTTTCACTGACGTCATCCCAAGGGCTGGGCCCTTTCTCTCCGGTCACTCTTAAATCATGGCACCTAGTAGCAGGATGTCTGTCCCACCCCTTTGCTGCCACCCCCAGACCGTCCCTTCCGGAAGCCTACGCAGCACTGTTCCACCCAACCCCGGACTACACCACCGCTTCCTCTGAGTTCCACCGCCTCCAGGTCTTCCTGTCTCACGGCTTATTTTTTCTCCTCCTGTATGCTCATTTATTTCGACCTCACCAGCATCACATTTCTTATGAGTGTCCAGAGCAAGGATGATGTTTGCAAGGTGCTCCTCTTTGTTCTCTGACCTCTTCTCCAAGGGCCTTGTCCTGCACTCTGTCTCAGGCACTCCGTGCCATGGACGTAGACTTGACCATGTTATTTACCCAAAACACCACATTCCATTCTCCAGCCACAATATGACTCTCCAGCTCCCTCCATGTAGCACCCAAACCCCAGCAACCACCTCCAGCCCTCCGGAATATCTAAGGCATCAAACCCACCAAGAGTTTATGATTCTTTGTGAAATCCCCAGTCCTTCCCTTTCTCCTGTGCTTTTTCTTAAATTCCATAGCATTTACTTAGACCTTTTGTATTTACCTATTGTCATAATCATTGTCTTGTAACTGTGTGACTCTCCTGGCAAAACCGCACCCCAGTTACACTCCCCTCTGGATGTGTTCGATGCTTCCACCAACACTACAACACTACCACACCTCGCCTGGACAGGACGCAAAGAGGTCTTGATTGATTTAATTTTGAATTCATCAGTAATCTCAGACAGGTCCTTTTTGAACCCGGCCACGTATTCTATATGTCCTTAGTCTCCTCTCGCTCTTAGTCTCTAGTTAGTGCTTCTCAAATGTTAACAGGCAAAATTAAAAGCATTTATTATTATTATTATTATTATTATTGGTACTGGGGATTGAACCTAGGGCACTTAACTACTGAGCCACATCCCCTGTCCTTTTATATACTTTATTTACAGACAGGGTCTCCTTAAGTTGCTTAGGGCCTTGCTAAGTTGCTGAGATTGACTTTGAACTCTCAGTCCTCCTACCTCAGTCTCCCAGGCCGCTGGGATTACAGGCGTGCACCACAATGCCCGGCTGTGTGGGCGCTCTTGATAAAAATGCATGCTTTGATTTTGCAGGTGTATCAGGGAGACTATGATTCCGCATTCCCAATAAGCTCCTAAGAAAGCCAATGGTGTGGGCACTTAAAGTTCAGTCTTATGGTCTGAATGCCTATTGCAGACCCTTCTTCCCTCAAACCTCTGTTACATTTCCCTCTGTCATTATTCACAAGTGTTGATCTTGAGCCCTACTTTTCTTAGGAAATTGAAGCAATCACAAGATGAAGCCTGTAAATAGCACCTATCATATATGCCACCTTCCTACTCTTGGGCTGTGACCTCCCCTTATTACCTATTAGCAAGGATGGGCAGTTAGCGTTCCTCACCAAGGCAAAACCTCATACTGACTCCTAGACCCCCTTTTTCTCTGTCTTCCTATATTGTAGTGCCCCAGCAATACCCCACTCAGTATTTCAAAAATATCGACTGTACCCTAACTGCGTTCTTCCTTCTGTCCTGTTACCTCATCTCCCCTTTCTCTGATGAGACTATCTACCCTCTGCCTCCACCTCTCTTGAAATGATTCCAGTGAGCTTTTCACTGCTATCTTCACCAAAGCTGGCCTCCTTTCTGTTAACAGTGACCTTGATGTCCCTCGTTCCACCGAAGGTCCCTTCTCATTGCACATATGATTGAACTGCGGCATTCACCACCGTTGACCTCTTTCTTCTGGAAAAGGACCTGGCTTCCAAGAGACCTGATTTCTCTAATTTGTCTCCTACTCTTCTGATTACGTATTCTCTGCCTCTTAGGCTGGTACGTCTTGATTCCCAGTCCTAGGACCTCTTCTGCTTCCTACTTACAGTCACTCTGAGATGGCACCATCCGGTGCTACCACCTTAAGTACCTGCCTCCATGCTGATGTCTCCAAAATTCCCCTCTGCATTACAGCCTCTCCCCGGAAACCTGCATTCAATGTCCAACTGTCTGTTTGTCATTCCCACATGAATGCCTAAGAGGTAACTCATGCTAGAATGTGGCTAAAACTTAGATCTCCATTTCTTCTAAGTCTTCTCTCCTGATCAACCTTCTTGTCCTACAGGTTTGCTTTCTTGGTTAATATTTATTCTTTCAGCTCAGCTCTCTAAGCTTATATCTTTCAGAACTCTCCTCTTCCATTTACAATCCATATACAGACTGTCAGCAAATCCTTTCAATTCTAACTTCAAAATATATTCACAATCCATCCAGTCTTCCTCTCTCCTAAGCCCGTCTTCCTGGACCAAGCCAGCAGGCCTAAATTACTGCAATATCATCGTCCCCATTTATCCCCAGTGGATGCCCCAAACCGTGGACAGCACTGCGTCCTACAGACCTATGCCTAGCTACCATAACGTTTCATTTATGAATTAAATTAAATTGAGAGATTAACAAGAATAACTAGCAATGAAATAGAGCAATTATGATAATATTGCTATAATAGAAGTGATTCAAAACTCAGGAATTATTTATTTCTAGAATTTTCCACCTGCTGTGTTCAGACCACACTGGACCATGGGTAACAGGCACCACCACAGACTGCAGGCATGAATAAGGGGGGTGGTCTTCTCTCATCTCACTGATCTCTGCTTCTGCTCTGCAAACCCATTTGCCACAGTATCAGGAGTAATCTCCTTAGAAAGGAAGTCAGATCCTGCCAACCTTTGGCCACACTCCTCTGGAGCTGCCACCCTGGGCTGTGGTATTGGTCCCGTCCCCTGCTGTCTTTCTAATGGCATCTTCTCTTCCCCCGCAGTCCTTGTGCCAGTAGGTCAGCCTTTGATGTAGCTCAGTCCCTTGGCCTTTGTTGTCCCTCTTCTTAGAAGGAGTCTTCCCAGACATTTGTCTGGCTGACTCCCTCCTTTCCTCCACCAATCCCCCCAAAAACTCTCTTCTCAGCTCAGCAAGGCATTTCCTGATTAGCTTGTCTAAAATTTCTTCCAGCCTGTGTTGACTTAAGAAGTTATTATTATTTTATTAACCCATCACATAGAGTGCACATTTTATTTTTAGTTAATTTTCTCTCTCACCACAAGAACATGCCCTTGAAAAGGACAGTGATTTTTTTTTTTTTAATTTGTTTGTTTGGGTTTCTTGTTATTTTTTTTTTTTTTTTTAATTGCTTCCTTGACACTCAGGTCAGTGTCTGACACTTACTGTGAAATTAAAAATAGCTCATCAAATGAATAAAATCACCTGAGAATTTAATGAGATAGTGCCAATCTACAGCTCTCCCCTCATTTTCACTGGGGGATACCTTTTGAGACCCCCAGTGAATGCTTGAATCAATGACCAGAACAGAACTTTATATATACTATGCTCTTTTTTTTTTTCCCTAAGCATCAAGACCTATGATAAAGTTTAATTTACAAATTGGCCACAGTAAGCAATTAATAACAATAATAACATAGAACAATTATTGCAGTATACTCTAAGGAAAGTGATATGCATGTAATCTGTCTCAAAATATCATATTGTATTTTCCCCTTTTCATCAAAAGAAGCTCTTCCTGGCTTCTTCTGAAATATCACAATGACTGGAGTCATGCTTTTGCATCTGGGAGCACTATGAGGTCTTACAAAGTGCAAGCATCACAATGTATGCAGATGACTGAGATCACATGGTCACTACTAAGTGACCAAGGAGCAGGCCCTGTATCCTGCCTGGCTCTGCTGGCAAAGAAAAGAGTCTCACCCTAGCAGGATGACGGGGGACAGTATGAGATTCCCTCAGGTGACTTGGAATAGCATGTGACTTAAAACAGATGAATTCTTTACTTCTGGGATGTTCCACTTTACACCTTGGGACCACACAAGCCTGTATAACCAAAACTGAGAACAATGAAACTGCAGATAAGGGCTTTGCCATAAACTAACTTAAAGCTGTGGGTCTCTTTTCCATACATGTGCAATAACAGTCTGATAACTATTAAGGACAAAAACTTTAGTAGTTGCCTGAACTTGAGCCAGGGCTATTTTATGCATACTTGAAAACCACCCTTCCTTCTTCTTTTCTTTTCTTTATCTATTTTTTAAATTCTGTGGGTGCAATGGATTTGCTATCTTCCTAGCTTAAACCCAACTTAGTCTATCTTACGTTGGGGCTCCTGACAAAATTATAGTCATAGACTCAAACGCAAAATCACCATACGACCCCTGCAGCTTTCATTTCCTGCTCAACCTCACTATTATCCACCAAAGAGATCTGCTCTGACACTTTGTCCTGGTGCCCATGGTCCCCTGGACATAGTCATCATCCTGGTGGGGACATGAGTCAGAAGCACAGGGTCTTAGATTTGTAGAAGCTCTTCTATAGCCCAAAGATTCTCCACGAATTTTATTTCCTTGAAGAATCATTCATGTGCTCATAAACAAGTCTCTATCCTATAAGCCTTTCCAAATGAAAAATGCATCAGAACTTTCTTGAGTTAAAATTCTTACTCATTTTCGTTTCTGGCTCAGTTGCTTAGCATCCCCATTATACCTTGCTAAGGAGACCGCAGGGTTCCCAAATTGCTGCTGTGTGCACACTGTTTGTGTAATAAATAGCACGCGAGTGCTTCCAGTGTGCACTGAGTCATGGCACCTCAGCTTGTAAGAAGCATTAAATCATTTACCTGACACTCCCCCACTGTTTTCTGTCTCTAATGCTCCCTTCTGAACATCTGAAACTGAGTACACACTCCTCTTGAAGAAATGCAAGGGAGGCCTGTTTGAGAGTTCTCCCATGTTGAGTCACGATATGACTCTGTGAAGCAACAGAAAAGACTTGGATCCACTTGAAAGGACCTGGGTTTCCAGCTTGGTTGAAGCATCTGATGGTGTAGTTGCTTTTGGACTCTCCATTTACCAACTGCCTTTGAATTTCTAAGTCTGTGGTAGAAACTAAGAGGGGTAGGCTGCTTTGGCAACTGACCACACAGCTGAATGGCTCAAACTCAGTAGGAGTTGGAATCTTCCTGTGCAGTAGTGCCAGGGGGCTTAGCAAGTTGGGAGGGCAGCCCTCCTGCACACAGCCAACCAGAGACCCAGGCCAATGGAGACAACGCCATAGTTAATATGGTTTCCAAAGTTATTCTTTCTAACCAGAGGGGGAAAAGCATATGGAAGCATGCTTATAGGTGATGTGTGTGTGTGTGTGTGTGTGTGTGTGTGTGTGTGTAAGGTGTCATATGTACAAGGGACTCCCGATTCTTTCACCAACAGGCCCCCTGCATATAGCCACAGCTGACTGGGGCTAGGAAGTGCAGTCCCTGACTGGCGGTCACTTCTCAGAGATAACACCATGGAAAAGAGAAACACAAAATTTTGATCTCCGTCCAGCTGTCAAACAGGACAAGGATGCCTCTCAAAGATGAGAAGTAATGTGTGCGTCCTTGTGATGTGCAATAATGGTTACTGTTTTCTGTATTTTGTATGCAAACAAAATAAGCTCTTTGAGTCCCCTGTGTCTTTGTCTTAAAATGCTCAATGTCATGCACCATGTGTCCTTTAAGCAGGCTGTTCTCCTGGTTAAATAACTTCTGCTCAGTTTGCCGTTCCCCACAGGACATCTTTTCAAGCCACCAAATGGCTACACTTCCTTTTCAAAAGCTTCCACTGCATTGTATGCACCTGGGTATGATACTCCAGGTACAGCGTGAGCAGCCCCGAGAAGCAAGTGACCCTTTCTTCCCTCGTTGGACAGTCTGTCTCTTTTGATGCAGTTAATGATGAAGACAGCTTTGCCAGAGACCTCATCATAGCGTTGATTTATATTGACCTTGCAGCTGAATAAAACCCTTAAGTATTACAGTTAAGTTGCTTTGCATTTCAAAGCTCTTCTACTCCCTTTTGTCTGACGTATATCTGAATTTCACATCAATTAAGAAAACATCAAATGATCAAGAGAATTTGGGGCTTATCCAATGGACGAGGCTTTTAGGAAAAGATGCAGTCTTACAGTCTGAAAATCCATGCTTCCCATTGTTATTGAACAGACCTTTATATTTTTGTCATTGTTTTAATTTTTAATTTTGCAAATGCTATATTAATGCAATATCATTTTATAGTAATCAAGGAAGACAGGGAAAGTAAATGTCCCCTGTGGCTTTCTGTCCTAATACAGCTTGGCTCCTGCTTATGTACGTGTAATCTAGGGATGTGTATAGTTTTATTTTATAAAGATTTTGGATATAATTTATATTACACTGAATGTATTTTCAATTTTGAACATATTTAAATGTCCACGTATGTTGGCACACATAAATGCACCTGTTTTATTTTTAAATTAGGATTACCTACTATATGGCTGCAGATAGTCCATTTAATGAATGTTCTGTTTAGAGGTATTTAAATTGGGTCTGGTTTTTGTTATCATAAACAATACTCTAGTGAACCTCCTGGATCTACCTCATTGAACACCTCTGTAATTTACTTTTTATATTTAAATGTGTAGTCACTGAGTTGCCTAATGAAAAGGTTTTAAGAGACATAGAAACACTTTTTTTCTGAAAATTTAATACTGATTGCCATTCCATTTCTCCAGCAATGGTAGGAAATACCTGCTTTCTTGCAAACTTCACTGACATAAGACTTGACATTTCTTTAATGCATTTAATGACCGAGATAGCCTTTTGGGCTCATCATGCCATTAAGTTTTACATCAGTCTTTTAATTTTTTCCAATTTTGTAGAAGAAAGGCTATCTTACAGTTTTGATTTGCATGTCTCTGATAAGGAGTGTGTTTGTGTGTCTTTTCCCAAGTGCGTTGGCCATTGTTTTTTTTCTTTCCTATTCATAAGAGGACCCTGGGTCTAACAGGATACAGACAGAAGTGAATGGAGGGAACACTAGGTTAAGGAAATAATTATGTAAACTGGTCCTACTGTGCTGAGCCCTGCATGCTTCCAGTTTTTTAAAAAAGCAATTGACCTGCATCCCTGCCTGGCTTAAGTTGACAGAATGTGTTACGTTCCTCAGAAAACTTCCTGCCATCCGCTGGAGAAATGTAGGCTCCCAAATGCCAATAACAAGGACAAAGTTACCCAGAAGGGGGACACTTTTGTGACCCTTCCACAGACCAAATCCCAGAAGTTAGTGAGATAAGGATAATTCCCCCTAACCATAAAATCTGTAAGAACAGGTTCTAATTAAAACCATTCAGCAGGGGCCAAAGTGGCCTAGAGGGTCATGGTTGTGGGGACTCGAAAGCCTGATGTCAACCTGCTGTCACTCAAAAGTCAAGAGGTGCCCCTGGGAAGGACTCTCTACGCTTTCCTAGGACACCCAGTACAGCTGGAGGGCAGGAGAGGCACAGAGTTCCTTTCCTTTCTGAGGAGGCCCACCCCTCCCTCTCCACCGCTTCTAATGAACTCTTGCCTGTTACTGATTGTTGTGTCTGAAATCTTTCCGGTGTGGTCACAAGAATCCTGGTTTGAAGGAGGGCTTCTGCACTGTGGCTTCCCAGACTCCCAGTCCTCTAATACACCCGCGTCTGCTCACATTCTCCTGGGCCTCTTTCCACTGAGCTCTGCTCACTCTGCAGGGATTTGGTCTCTGTCTTGTCCTAGCATATCTGCAGAGCCTAGCACTGTGCATCCACATAGCAAAGGAAGCCCCCCAAACTCACTCCCCCTCACTCCCCAGGTATTAGGACCAGCAAGTTCTGTGAGTCCCATGCTTGAAAGTAGCCCATTTCATTGCATCTATCCTGTCTCTCCCTTCACTAAGAAGTGCATTTTCATGTGAGCAGGGGCTCTGCCTCTTGGGTTCATGCACTTATTTCCACCAAGCTGCCTTTTTACACTTTTAGCAACCTTTTGTCTGTCCTTTGAATGATTTCACTACATGTCCTAACTTAGGCGCGCAGAAGCTTTTGGATTCCAACTTTGAAAACAATGTAGGCAAAGTACTAAATCGATTCTCTTGTGTCATCAAAAAAAAAAAAAAAAATTAGTCCTCAATGTTCATCTGAGCCTAATGTCCTGGGAGGACCTCAGTTCCACGTGGGGCTCTCTGGAAGCCCATAATGCCTACCCCAAATACATCCACAGTCTGCTCTGCCCCGTACGTGATTGTGATAGTGGGATTCTGCCCAAGTGAGCAAGGTAAGAGGTTTGAAATGGGACCTTCCTTGGTCATCCATGTGGGTCAGCACAGAGTTCCCATAAGAAGGGGCAGGAGCATCAGAGGTATGGTGGACAGGTGGCATGGACAGAGGCTGGGATAGCTCCAGAAATGATCCGAGGAATTGGAGCTGGCCTCTGGGAGCTGGGAAGGGAAGGAGAGGGATTCCCTCCTGGAACTTCCAGAAGTCACTCCCCTGCCCTTCACTGTGGAACTCCTGGAGGCCAGAGAGGAGGGGCCGGAAGAGAAGCCCAGCAAGAGGCATTGCCAGTGGGCGCGTCATCTTTCATTTTCTCCAGTGACCAACATGTTGCTGTGCTTTGCTTTTCTGGCTTCAGAGGGTCATGCCTGACCCAGACTCTTCTCCTGATGGCATCTATTCAAGCAGACAGGGGCCTGTCCTGCACACAGCTCCCCGGGAGAGTGGCCGCGGTCATGCTCAGACACATCTGAGCTATGGCGACAGACAGCGCAGGTGCCCTTTGCCCCTCCCAGGAATATTTTACCTTTCCCCTTATGCTTCCCATTTCACCAAGCAATCCACCTATGTTGTCACATTGGATTCTCAACCTGACTCTCAGAGGAAGGCAGGTGGGAAAGAGAGCTTTACCTCCATTTATTTTTTTTTTAAATACTTTTTTTTTCCTTTTCACAAACTCTTGAATTTATTTATTTATTATTTATTTTTTGCAGTGCTGGGGATTGAACCCAGGGCCTTGTGCTTGCGAGGCAAGCACTCTACCAACTGAGCTATCTCCCTAGCCCTTTACCTCCATTTATAGACTCCAAAGGCATGTCTTATTCAAGCCCACCTAGACGGTGAGCGATCCAATGAAGCTCGTAACACTTCAAACTCTGTGTGCTCTCTGGTCCATCCGATGTTCTTAAAGAGGGGCACGGATTAATTTATTTCCACATGAGAAATTACCAGGACAATGAACAACCAGATGATAAATAATGAGGATTTGGTATTTATTATGCAAGAAAGCAGAGCATTTTGCTGAGTGATCAGCGGGACTTCAATTGTTGCTCATTTCAATACTGTTGTACCTATTTTCCTTTTTAAAAAAACAACATTAAATAATGTAGTATTTCTTAGCATTCATACAAGGGCACTGTAATATTTTGGCAGTTTATAATGAAGTTTCCAGTCCTACACATGGCAAGCTAAGGAACCAGACAGAAAACACTGGTCTGTATTCTGCACAAAATCCAGAGCCAAGAATTCTCCAGTGGATACTAATAAAGTCTAATGAGCACAGCAACCAAATTACACACCTAGATATTCCCATATGCCCAGTGTCAATAGACAAAATGAAATCGACAATATTGTCATTTTTATCTATTAGCAATAGCTCTGGGGTAACAGGAAAAATTCTGAAACAATTCCAAAGTCTGCAAATTAAAGTCATGTTGGGGACGCTGTCCCACCTGTCATTCAATTTTTCATTTCAAAGCATTTTCAGAGAAAGCATGGCATTTTCTGTCTCTCTCCTAACTACATGTCAGAGTCCTTTATTATATTTCATTAAGAGTTCAGAGTCCCAAGATAATGATGAGTTTTGAATGGGTGAAGGCAAAGATACCAAGCCATGTGCATTTGTTTGAGTCACTTTACCGGCACACCTGGGGAAGCCAGGAGAAGGATATAGCCCTCATGCATGCACCGTTCAATGAGTGGAAATTTTTAAAATGTAGAAAATTCTGTTTTCCGCATTAATAACAGATTTGCATGAGCTTGTCCTATTTCACATCAAACCAGAACCATCTTCTGTAATGATGTGTATTTTAAACTGTAACAATTTTGTACGTGGTTTGTAGTTTAAGGTCTTCCCCTTGGCATACACTTCCATGATCATTGCTACAGTCCCTCTCTTAGTCCTAGCCATGACTAAGAGTTCTCCCCATTAACTCAAAGATTCTTACTTCTCACTGTGTCTTATTGTTAAGTGATTTACAAAGAAGAATGTTGACATCTCTGTGTGCATAATTAGCTTTTTTGGTTATCATTCAAATTATTATGAATGCTACTAATAATAACAGCAACAGCAGCAAATAAACATGTATTTAGAGTGCTTTTATGTAATAGAAATTGAGCTCAACTACCTGTAGGCATTATCCCATTTTATCTTTATGGTAACCTTATGAGTTGGGTTCAATGATCTCCTTTCTCTCTCTCAAATATGAAAATTCATGCTTTAGAATCTGCTCAATTGGCCCATGCTGACATAGCTAATATGTGAGTTGAACCAAAATTTGAACCCAAGTGATAAGACTAGATTCTGGATGTTTGCATCAAACATGCTGCACTTTAAAGACTGAATCTTTAAACTTAACCCAAGTATAGCTATAGGAATTATTTAACATAGAAAACAAAATCCAACACCTAAATTCCCACTCTTCCCTACCCTGAAGGGTTCAATAATTGCTCAGAATGAGGAGAGTGCTTTTTCTTTGCAGCATCATTGGTTATTTTCCTGAGCAAAGATAATGCAAACCCAATGCATTTTCTAGAACATGAAGATTTAAATCCAAGCTGTGCAAAATAGGGTTGTCTTAAGGTGGGAAGAAAGAAGAGCATTCAAGCAAGGGAATGCTGAATTTCAGGCCTGGTGTAATGCAGTCTGCAATTGAGCAAGTCTACACTCCTCCCAGCATCTCAGAGCTCCATACATGAAATAAAGGGGGCCCAGCTACCACCCCAAACCTCTCACAGCTGTGCGAGTCCCTGTTTCTCCCTGGGTCAATGGTGCTACTTGCCTTTTCACGTGGATCTCTGTGGTAGAGACAGTGTATGTCTTCATCTTCTTTATGTTGTATGCTTTTATTCTCATGTAGTACTCTAGAGTGGAAGTCCCCAGGGGCCATTTGGCAATATCTGGGGATTTTTTTTTTTTTTTTTTTTTTTTGTGGTGCTGGGGATCGAACCCTGGGCCTTGTGCTTGCAAGGCAAGCACTCTATCGACTGAGCTATCTCCCCAGCCCCTGGGGATATTTTTAATTGCTGGGATTGGGGTGATGCTACTGGAATCTAGAGAACAGAGGCCAGGGATGCAGTTCCACATCCTACATTGCATATGACAGTTCTCCATGTGGAAGAATTATCCAGCCCAAAATGTCAACAGTGAAGCTATTGAGAAACCCTGAGCTAGATTGGAGTTTAATATCACTGCACATTGCAAAATGCTAATCATTGACATTGCTACACCTCGTCAATGATTAATAACATAATGTCTCTCTTTTTCATGGTCTGTTTTCCTATTTGTAGGATGTGGCCAATAATGCTATATAATTTGCTATCCCTATTGACATTGCTAATGTGTAGTGCTTGGTCACATAATTATCATTAAGAATAGAAATGTGCAAGTTGAACAAGCCTATTGCTGCCAATTTTATTTTTCTCCTAATAGTAAAAAGAGATAGTTATAACCTCCTTTGCACCTGCTGTTTTCCTAACCCTGAATATATTTTCTTTTGAATTGTGTATTCATGGTCAAAAACCACCGAGGCTTAAATATTCCACACTGCAAGATATCAGGATGGTCCTGATCTTAATGACACCCCATTCTGTCTGCACAAAATGAGAATCACGAGTATAAAGTATGGTTAAAATCACCGACACTTTTCAAAGTGACTCTCCATTTTAAATTGGCAGCTAAAGACCTGCTGTGTTTATAGAACTACGTAAATGCTTCCAACATGAAACAAATTTCAAACAAAGCATGCTTCTCATGGAATGCATACCGGGAAAATGGAGATGGCTCATCACCGCTAATAAAAATGAGCTCACGGTACGGTGCGAAGTAAATGTTTGAAATGTTGGCCAGGATGTGTAGCGAGGAAAAGCAGACATGAAAAGAAGCCATGTTCAATCCTTTGGGCTAAACATGTTGCTTTGTGCTTCAAATTTGAATCAGAATCAATACAACAAATATTTCAGAGATTTCTGTGAAAGCTGATATTCCAAAATTAAAGTTTGTATCCTCCCTCAACTCCACAGAAAGGCTCATCCATCAGTCCCCATCAGCCAGTTGGCTCCTCTTTGTTTTGTTATGAATGACTATAGTCAGGCTATTTAAAGCAACTGATGCATTCACTTGTCAGTTACAAATGTCTGCAGAGAGTCCCACAAATGAATCACAATTTGATTTAAACCTTTTTTTTTTTCTTAAGCAAAATGGCAGAATTGGGAAGCATATAAAAAAGTACATCTGTTATCAGGACTAAAGTGGGAGAGACAATGAAGAGGAAAGACTAGGAAGCAAAACCACCTGCAAACAGAAGTTAAAGACCTTCAAGAGAGAATGAGGGGGGAAAGCCCTTCTGGTCATTTACTCTGCTAAGATGAAGATACATAGGAGCTAAATCAGAAAGCAGCCTCAGCCTCAATGAGTATTTGAGAATGAGATATTGATCTCAATATAGCCCCCCAATTGGCTACATCTTGCATCTTACAATGAGACTATCCTTAGTCTTCATTTTAATGCAGTTAAATAAATGAAGGGGTTTTTGTCAATCTTACATGAGCATAACCAGCAAATGGTGAAGGCCTACTATGTGAGAGGCTTTGTCTCAAGCAAAAGACACAGAAATTAGTAAAGTGTGGTGGTGTCAGTTATCTGATGGAGCAAACAAATGGTCCCCAAATTTAGCAGCTTGGCAAAATAAATATTCATAATCCCATCCAGATTTCATGCATCAGGAACTCAGAAGCAGCCTGTTTGGGGGGTTCCAGCTCAGGGTCTCTTATAACATGGCAATCAAATGATCAACCAAGGCTGTGGCACCAGAAGCCTGGATGGTGGCTGGAGGACCAGTTTCCAACATGGTTCACTCCCATGGTGCTGGTCATTGGTGGGAATCCTTAGATCTTCTCCATGGGGGACTCTCCATAGGCTGCTTGAATGACAATGTTTCTGGCCTCACCCAGAGAGAGAAAAATCAAAAGGGAGGTAAGCAGTAGCCATCATTTCTATCATGGCATAGCCTTGGCTATTTTATGTGGTAATTTCCATAATATTCATTGGTTACACAGGGAAGCCCTAGAGGTCTTTGCAAGGGCCATCATAGCAGGAGAGGAGGAGTCACTGGGCCATTTTAGAAGCTGGTACCATAATGGCTAACAGCTAATTGTTGTTCACAGTGAGCAGGGTTTTAGGATACATAGTAAAGGCAAAGTTCCTTCTTTCATGGAGCTGATATTCTGGTGGAGAAGACAGATGGACAACTGATACAAATAATACACTGTCACATGCTAATATTTGCTATTTTCAAGAGAAAACATGATGGAGACAAATTGGGTAGCAAGACTGGCATTTTTTAATTTGAGCCTGAAGTAAATTCTTTCTCAGGTCAAACTGAGAACTTTGTCAAACAGTTACACAAGAGAAAAAGGAATGAAACCATTGAAGGTGTCTGGGGAAGTACTGCAGGCAATCAGAAATAATCTGGAGCTCAGACTTTTAATGGACACTAGTATTGCTTGTTGGAGGCCCACAAAGGAAGACATGTGGTTGGAAATCCATGTGAAAGAGAGATGGGGGATAAAAGAAAGCCATATGAGTAGGCCCAAGAGAGCTCAGGTATGGTTCCATAAAAGAGTAAAGAATTCTACTGAGAGTGATAGGAGAGAAACAATTGGAAATCACTGGGTTTGAGGTAGGTGAGGTAGGTTTGAATATGTGGTGTTCCCACAAAGCTCATCTGTAATATCATACAAGATTGGAAAGAGGAGAAATGATTGAATTATAAGGGTTACAACCTAATCAATGGATTAATCTAATAATATGGATTTAATTAGGTAGTAAACTGCAGGGAGGTAGGGTATTAACTGGAAGATGTAGGTCATGAGGGGGCATGGACATCATGCCTTTGGGTTTTATATTTTGTCCCTCGTGAGTAGAGCTCTCTCTGCTTCCTAGTGGCCAGGTCCTCAGCAACTTTCCTCCATCACACCCTTCTGCCATGATGTTCTGCCTCAACTTGGGCCAGAGCAATGGACTTGGCCATCTCTGGACTGAACTTCTGAAATCATGAGCCAAATAAACTTTTCCTCCTCTGCATTGTTCTTGTCAGGTCTTTTGGTCACAGTGACAAAAAAAAAAGCTGACTGAAACAGTGAGCACACATTTACCAAGGTGAACCGATCCAGTTGCTCTGACTGTGTGATGTGGTTGTGGAAAGCCAGACTTGACAACTTTCCTTAGGTACCATGGACAGAGGATCTTGAAGGGGACCTAGGACAATGCTTACTAAGTCCCAAGGATGATGTTCTGATTCCCGGTGATGCCTAGTGACTTTACTTTTGTTAAAATGGCAGAAGGACCTGGAAGGAAACCATATTACTCTTTCTCTGGCTCCCTTGGGCAGTTGGGGTTTTAAAGATAAATTGCTGAATGATGTGTGTCTATTACATCACCACGTCTGTCTGTCATTCTTTAGTTCATTAGCCACCATGATATCTATCTTCCCCCTCCCCTCATCTACACTCTCTTTAAAGGACAAGAAGATGCAGCCTTCATCTGCCCATTTTAAGCAACAAATACAATCCTGATCCACAGCATATGCTCAGGAAATATTTGTTGAATGAATACATGAATGGCTGATTCAATTAAGGCAGAGAAGAACAGCACAGTCTTTCCAAGGAAGAATGGAGCATCATTATGCAGAAATGTTAGACCACAATGATATGAAAGTCACATCCATTATTCAAAATATAATAAACATTTGAATTTATGATGCAATCTGTGATCTCTAGGGAACCAGTAATGGAGTTGGATCCGAGAAGATTCCTAGATATGAGACACAGATATAAAAACTGACTTTGACAGTAAGGAGCCAAGAGGTGCTCTGTCCTTGACAGTACAGGCACTTTAAATCTTCTGTAAAAAGAATGTTTATCCATGATGCAAAGACTTGCATTAATTTCTTGCTTCTGGAAATAGATTTTGTTGTGTTCTTTTATGGTTGGATACCGCGTTTGTATTTCATCAGCGGAGTTGATAATTACTAAACCACTTATATACTTCCATTCATTTTTGGTCCCTTGGTGTCTGTGGTTTTTACCTCTCCCCTCAAATGACAATTTTCTTGTTGGCATTTCTCCTTTTCTACTTTAAAATTTGATTTAAAAAAATCACCTAATAAGAATTCTTTGCAAAGCAGGCTTGGCTCTTCAGAGGAAGGCTATCATGAAAACACACATAACATCAAGGAAAAAAAAGTCACTGGCACCTCAGATATATGAGTATCATTTATTTTAGATTTTAACCATCTAAGCGATAAAGGTCATTCAAGGGTGCATGTGAAGACAATTAAGGTCATTGGGATTTACAGGGGATTATTAGCTTTCCTGAAAATGGCACCAGACCTAATATTAAGCTAGGACTGCAGAATGGCAAGAGCCATTTTTAATTATTAAAAGTAATTTCACATGTGGTTTAACAGTCATAATTGGAATTTTGAGTTATGCTTTCCTTGGTAACAACCCATTTCCTTTGTTTGGATAAACCTCAGGCATGGAGAGATGAAATATGATGTTCTTTAGTATGTGATGCTTGAAGAAATTACACTGCACCAGCAGACATTCGGCATTTCTGCAGCTGAAATGGAATTTCAGTAAAACGCAATAGCGATTAGGTCCCACCATTAATACATCTCCCTGGCCAGTCTCTGGAGCTTCAGTCAACAAAGGCTACTAGCAAGAGGCCTCTGTGTGCTCTTCAGAGGACAACTCACCCGCGCCTGGTGAAGGATTGGCAATATGTGGTCGGCATCGCCGAGTGGCTCCTGGGTCACATGAAGGTGATGCTCATGGACTAACAGAAGCAGAGGTGTTTTGGCAGCTTCAAGTCATTTTCAGGGAAAAAAGTAACCTTATCCACCAAAAGCACACAGTATCTCTGCAGGATCCATTTCTACCTCCCCAACAAACCACTGCAGCCGTCTGGAACGAGTCTCTGATTTTTATGTGCTGCCGAAGTCTTACTCAGCTTCCAGGCCCATTTAAATGCATCTGACCTGTGAAGCCTTGTTGAACTTGAATGGGCTCCATTCTCTCCTCCTTCCGGTCCTTATGGCCATTTCCTTCATAGTGCCTGGGACGTTGTTGATCCAGTGAATAAATACTTCCTGAACACCTACTGCCAACTGGGGGCTAAACTAAGCATTTCTGTTTATCCTTACATAGGCAGTAGGCACTGATGTTTCTCCCATTAAGTAGATGAAAACAGGGAGGCATAAGGAGGTGATGTAAGTCACTAAAATTACACTGCTAATATGCAGTTCAGGTGACATTTAAGGTCACATTGTTCTGATCACCAAACCTGAACTCTTAACCCATAGGCTATATCATCTTAGCATGGTATTGCATTGTGTGATTTTAAATTATATTGCATTCATTATCTTTAACATATTGTATACATATAGTACTATGAATACATGCTTATAGGATGTGACATTAGCATGTATGATACGTGGCATAATGTGGCATATGGTATGTTGGAGCTGGCTCTAATTGCTTATAATATTCAATCTTGTCCCATCTCCATATCCAGGGACATCATATTGGTGACCTGGTAGTCATGGCAGGAACATCTGTTTATACCATGAGAATCTCAAATGACAGAGTTCTGGCTGTTTTTCCCGATGAGCTGGGTGATAAACATTTAGCAATCCTACTGATGATATTATTTTCTAGTTACAGGTAAAACAGTCCATATTACATCCTTTCCTCCTCCAGTGATAGGATTATATTGTCATAATATAGATTTTAGCGCTTGTGGCCCAGTGCCTAGCACAAAGTGGGTACGTGGTAAGATATTATTGCATGAATACAAATGAGTGAATGGTTTAGAGCATCTTTCACAGTTTTTACAGTATTTACTTCCATTAGTCTAACAGTCTCAATGTTTGCAATATCACTACCATAGGTTGCCAGGAAGAAAATGTATACAGTCTGAAGTGCAGTTCTTTGCTTTTCAGCTGAATTGCCTTGCAGGGAAGAAACACACCGCATATCAAGTACCTAACACTTATTTTTTACCTGCAAGACGCAGGAGGATGCTGTCTGCACCAGGGATGAAACAAAGTCTACATCAGCTCAAAACAAAGTGATCGCAAACATGAAACGAATATGCAAATACTCGAGCTATTTGTGTACACTCACCTTTCTTTGACTTTACTTTATTTCATATTTTTTTGGTTTATTTCTGCCCTCTCCACCCCATCTCTCACTCTCTGTCTTTACCTGGTTTTGGAATAATCATGTGTTAAATCCTAGGTTCTTGCTATAAAAGAGAATCCTTTCCACTCCTCTCAGGGGATGATGATAACGATGATGATGATCATGATTACCATGATCATGATTTAGTCAAGAAACATTTTTTTGGTAGGGAAACATTCCAGAAGCCAATTTTATCCCAGATTAGCCCAGGCATTCAGATCTGAAATATGGCATATGCACCCCAGCTCTGCATTGATGAAACAGGTAATTCTGAGCTTCAGTTTTCTCTTCCATAAAATGGGTCTGAAGTACCTACTTCCAAGGACTGAATCTATAAACCGCAAGAATTGTGCAGGGTACTTGATCTACAGTGAGCACTCAGTAGGTGGCATCTAGCCCACTACTCTTAAATTAATATATTCTGAATGAATGATTGGATGGGATAAACAAAAACCAAAGCAAAACCCAACAGCTCCCAAAGGTCTGAACATCCACCTACATCCTTCCAGAGCTGTCTAGCAGACACTTCTGGGATGGCAGGGATGTTATCCATCCACGGTGTACACTATGTGATAGCCACATGTGATATTCAGAACTAGATGTGTGTTTTTATAATAGATTCGATTCATTTAAATTTAATGCCCACATGTGTCTCTTGGCTACCATTTAAAAGTACAGTTAAATGATCAACTATGGGAAGCTGGATTGTATTGTAGATTCAGAATAAAATTTTTAGGAAGGATGGCCCAATTTCACCCCAAGAGGAAGTCCTTCTTTGGGGTCCTTGGCTTTGGTCTCCCATGATGCTGAACTGCTTGTGGGATTTCACACTTCTGAGAGCAAGCTCTAGGGACTGTATTTCAAGCCATTTTTTAAAGATCTCACCTTCCTGCTTGTATCTCTTTAAGCACCAAGGACATCTGACAGGCATTGGGGTCACTGACCTGGGCAGGGTGGGAGGTGCACAGAGGGACAAGGTCATGGGTGGCTGGCTGTGGAGGCGCAAGCTGTCTTCACGGTGCACATGTGGCTGCAGTTAAAGGTTGGGACAATTATGCTGTGTTTGCTGCTGATAAAGTGACCCAGCAGCCCCCACCAGCCTCACTAGCTGTTAAGTATTCTACTGGGGGACACGTAAATTTATCTTAGATACCACTCTGAGTAAAATGAGAAAATATGCTCCATGCATTTAAAGCAGGTTGTGATTCCAAGAGGCGCTCCCACCATTGTTATTTGCAAATATTTAGAGCACTAAATCATAAAGCAGAGGACCCTCAGAAATCACCTAATTCCACTCACTTGCTGTACCATTGAAGGGGCCAGCCCAGGGATGTAAGATAGCAGTATAACTTGGACGAAAATCCCTATTTGCTGATTTTCAGCACTTGGTCTATTACACCCCACAGAGAGTTGTAAGTAGAAAGAAAAAAAAAAATCTATTTTGAAGGACTGGAGGAATGTCACCTGTCGGCTAAGGAAAGGTTCTATGTAACTGTATTGTGATGTGATGCTTTGGAAGGGGGCTGGTGTTATTTATGTGTTTTCCCTAATTTTGCCCCCATCCCTCTCTCCCCAGGCGCTCACGGATTTCTGCTTTACTCTGACGGTATGATGCCCTCTTGGAGTCAATTAGGCAGGTTGGAAAGTGGCATTAACTCTTTCCACTCCCCAGGGAGCGCATTTGGTAAATCCCCGTCTCAGAGCACTGATTTTCTTTCTGGCGCGTGGCTAACGCACTGGGGAATGGGACTCTCAGGGCATGTGGGTGAGGTCAGAAAGCACATTATCCCGACTTCATTGCCGGTGAGATGAGACGAAGCCAGCTACGTGGAAAGCAAAGAGTTAACGGAGGGGCAGGCGGCCGTGCTGGCTGTATCTCAGGGTCAGAACGGGACAGGCTGCGATCTGTCATCTTTCAGACCCGCGGGGTTGGCAGCCCCTGTATTTTGCAATCCATCAGTCGTGTTTCCAGAAACCCTGCACCGTGGCATTACCAAGCCTGAAATCACTCAGCCCTCCAGACTCGTTCTATTCCTGCCATCTAATCTAAGGGATTGAGAAGCCAAGGTGAGCTCAGAAATCTCAACAGTCATCATTTCTTTGAGTTTTGTAATTTCCTTCTTGGAGGCAGATACAATGGTGCACTCTGAACCCAGCTTTCGCTCTCAGACAGGGGCCTCCCGCGCTTCATTTCCCTCTCATCCAAGAAGCATTGCTTCAGAATTAGAAGCGACTGTAACACAACCCTCCTAACACCCACCACAACTCTGTACACACTATATTTTCTGGAAAAAAAATATATACACACCAAAACTGAGATTCTACTGGAAAAGATGATCCTCACCAGCTGCTGTCTCGGTTCCTAAGGCACTGTTTTCAGAAAATAATATAAGAATGTACAATCTCGGGAGGGGAGCTACATGCAGGGAAAGCTAAAGTTAAGGAAGTCATTCCTCCATTATTAACCTTCTGGAATCTTCTCCATTCTCCTAGTAGCTGCAGGCTGACACGGAGGAGTCTGTGAGGCCCAGGCTGCTGAACACTGAAGTTCATTAGGCATGCATCTCATTTTGGCAGGAAGCCATTCTCTTTAAGCAAAAGCCAGTCACAGATAAACGGAGGGCAATCATCTCTGGACTAATAAATGCAAGGCTGCAGAGACAGGGCTGCCGATCTTGTGGGACTAGGATAAAAGGGGCAGAGGGAGCCAGTGTGCTTTGCGTCCTTAGGATCCAGTAGTGTGCGGGAATAGGGTCCAGGCAGGAAGAAGGGCTGCATCAGCTCTCAGAGGAGAGATCAACACTGTCTGCACAAACAGGAGCAATGCCTGGGAGTGCGTCTGTCCTGGGGAGTTCAGTGTTTCCTAAAATCCTGTCCCTTACATCCCTATGGCTTGTTTGGGAAAGAAAATGAGTCCAGGAGTGTGTTGCAGACTAAGACCCTGCCACACAGCACGGTTCAAGCATTAGCACGAGGATAAGTCATCCCGGTGAGGTCTACCGGCAGATGGCCATACGGGACAGGTCTGGGGAACCCATTTTTGCGTCTGAGAAAAAGCTTGAACAGCGTGGCTAACTCATTTCCAGAACCAAAATATGACACTGATCACTGCACCCAGGGAGATCACTGCGGCCAGGGAGAAACATCAAGGAAAGGTTCAAGAAGGTCATGTGACTACAGGAGCAGCAAGGGCTTTTATCCAGGGCACCTAGAAAGCCAGCCATTTTTGGTGGACTCTGCCAATTTTTACATATTGGCCATTCATTCTGGAATCTTCAAAGGCAGTGCAAATAAAGCGTGGCGGTCATTCCAATCCAGTCAGCGGGCCGCCAGTTGGGACCTTTGGCCTCGGCAATTAAACACGACTGCTCAAACCTGTCCTTCATCCCACCCGAGTAGGTACAGCAAGGGTCGCTTCCCTTCACTGTGTCAAACAGAACAGCACTGACATACCCTCTGCACTCCTGGGACACAGGGTAAGCGCCCCAAGAGCAACATAACCCAGGCCCCAGAAGCCTGGCAAGCCTGCAGAGACGCTCTGGAGAAGGGAGGACCACCCAGGGACAGAAGAAACAAAGGACCTTAAAAAAATTAATAACAAGATGTGTTCAGAATGTCCTAATAAGGAGTCCGATTGTCTAATACTTTGCCACTTTTGTCACCAGGTGATTCTCTCCACAAACCCTACCTCTGTCTCCACCCCATGATCCCCACACTTCCACCATCCCCATAAATCCCCATAAATCCTGGCGTATCTGTCTGTCAAAAAGCTATCTGGATATTCACATCGTGGTGGATATCCTAGAGCGGCTAATCTTTGGGATTTTTATAACCCTAGGGGGTGAGAGAAGGGTAAGCCTCCCAGTGAAACCCCTTCTACATTAAAAGGTGATAAAGCAACATCCAGTCCCCAGGGCCCATGATGCAGAAACCCTCTGGTCCCACTTTATGTGGATCATATGTCTTAATAGGTTTTCGGGCAATTTAGAAGACAAGACAAAGCGGTTGGATGGGGCCAATTTACAAAGGCCTTGATCTGGGGCCACACACCCGCATCCTGTGACAGAAGCCTTTCCTGAGCATGAGGATAGTTACGCAGCTCAGAAACTCCATTTCAGTTAAACACAGAACATTCTATTTTCATAGAAGCATCATTGCCGTATTTACTTTATGGCTCGTTGCATCTGCTCACTATTTATTGTTCCTCTTAGCTGTTTCAAAATGGCCACTCTGAGCCAGGTAAATGCTAGCAACTTCCTGTGTGTCCCTTATACTGGGGAGGGATAAAGCTGCAGATCTTCTGAACTAGCAACCCACCGACCTCTTTCTTCTTGTTCCTGATTCCATGGCAATACATTTTTTTTTTCTTTTTTACCAATTTGGAGGTAAGAAAGTGAAAACTGATCCTGCATATGATAATAATTTATCTCAGCAATTTCACATTATGCAAATCTAAGGCAAGCTGTGCTCGGAGGTGAGCCTGTGGGGTTCGGCGGCAGAAATCATGACAGGGTAATTCGCAGGGGGAGAAAATGAGTCTTGCTCTTCAAGGTGCCTTCTGCTCTGGAATACATTCAGGAAAATTAATCAGTCTCTAACATCACCATGTTACTCTCTCTCATTACAAATCAGAGTAAACAATTACTGCATTAAGCACTCTCTGAGAGGTTTCAGGGGCGTCTGGTGCTTACCACTGATTTTCATAAATGATCTTCAAGGAGCCTCCCTGGGGATGGGAGATCTGGGGAGGTCCGGGGAGAGGTTAGCCAGGACTGCATCTCATTACCATGGTGATGAGCTGCAACCTGCGGCCTGTCTGTGGAATCGGCTGCCAGGAGCGTGGGCTGCGGTTTTCTGATGTTCTGAGGGAGCGTGGGTCCAGCTGATGGCCAGCTCCCCGCGCACTCTGCTTTTCTTCCGAGTTCTGATCCTAGAAGCCCTGGAGGCAGAATTCAGCTGCAGCTTGCAGGGCTCCTCTGCCTCTGTTGGTCTGCTTGGCGTCACTGTCTCTAAATACCTTTAGATATAAACAGCTTTTAAGGAGGAAATGTTTATCTTGGCTTACTGTTCCAGAGGCTTCTGTCCGTCCCATGGTGCTGTGGGGCTCTGTAGCGAGGCAGCCCATCATGACAGAGTGAATGGGAGAGGAAAACAGCTCACCCCTATGGCCCTAAAGCAAAATGAGAGGAAGGGGCCAGGTCCCCAAATACCCTTAAAGGACATGCTCCTGGGGATCCATTTCCTCCAACCAGCCCCACTGCCCACATACCCACCACTTCCCAGGGGCACCGCTGGTTTGATATTGCACCTTTAATTCACGGCCTATGGGGACATTGAAGATCCAAACCAGGGCAGTGACTTGGGTGGGCGTGCTGAAGCAGAACAGCAATCCGCCTTTCCTAGGGCAGTTGGGGGGACTTTCTGAGATTAAAGAACTTTGAGTAGTGCCTGCCCTGAAATTAGTACTCTGTGGGGAATCCCGGATTTATTCATTTACTTATGTTGACAGTCTATTTCTCCATTAGTGGACACATGGATCATGTTTCTATCTTACCCATGGATCCTCTTAAAGTGCCAAGTACATGGCAGAAACTCAGTGGCCTTCTGTCAAACAGTAAGCCTCCAATGAATGGAGGGTGGCTCTTTGCTCTGGAAAGGGGAGCGCTTTGTCTGTTTCACTCATAGAAACTTAGGCAAGAGTGAAATGACTTAATTCTAGAAAGTCCAATAGTCCCTTTGATTCTACCAGGAGGCGGAATTAAGAGATGAGAAAGTCAAGGTATGGAGTCCTTCTTGAGGTAAGTCGAAATTCCCTTTCCCTCCCTTCTTGCTTTACCGATGAAAGAACTACTCATAACCAAACATGCCTGAGCATTGCTTCCTCGGAAGGATTTGCTGGCCTCCACTCCTGGCCTTCTCCACAACAGGTGTGTCCTGAATGGGCACCTAAGAAACACCTTGCAGTAGCAGAACAGGCCCCTCGGAGGATGTCCACATGCCAATCCTGCCAGCCTGCCATCTTACACGGCGAGGGTGTCTCCAGCAGTGTGACTTAAGTTGCAAACCTTGAGATGGAGAAATGAACCTGAATTCACAAATGTCGTCAGGAGGGTCCTCAAACGTGGAAGGGAGGCAGGGCCTCCAGAGCTAGGGAAAGGGTGATAGCGGAACCGGGTTAATGTGACGACGGCGCTGGCTTGGAAGACAGAGGAGCCACAGGTGAGAATAGAGGTGGCGTCTAGCAACTGGACCACCGTCTTTTTGAAACTTTAAACTTAATACAGCGACACCCATTTCAGACTTCCGTTCTCCAGTCTGAGGAAGAGGATGTGCCACCACTAAGCATTTGACGATTGATTATGTGAACAGTAAGATATTAATACCAATATTTTTTGATTGATGGTTTTTGCTCCCATGATTTTCTTCTTGCACCAGTTTGCAAATATTCCCTAGTAATAGAAACTACCTGGATTCTATCACGGAATTTCACATTAGGCCCTGTGCTGACATATGCACTACCTATCTGATGTCAAAGCAGCTGTCTGGCGTTGATGTAGGACAGATTTGGTTGGACACAGGAGGAATTGGCAGGAAGCAGGTTTATTTAAGCCGAAGCAGCACAGAGGGTTTAATGTCCCCAAATCTCTGGATCCTGGATGTGAAAATTATTCTAGGTTTATACTCAGTGGGGTTGTTACATGACTGTAAGTGGGCCCATAGTCTTCGCCCCTTATTCTTAGGCTAGACAGAGGTTTCACAAAATTTTACCACTGAAAACAGAGGTAGGATCTTCATTCAGCACAGCAACACACTGAATTGTAGACCTAGCTTTTATAAGAAAAGGAAACCAGCATTTGCAAAAAAAGAGTGTGCTTCAAATCACACTGAGCTCTCTGCAGAAATCCTGCTGACATTCTTTGCAAAAATCTTTCGGACAAGAAGAAAAGCTTAATTACAGCAAGGGTCTTTGGAGGACTACTCCATTTCTTTATTTCTTTTTTTTTTCTTTTCTTTTTTTTTTTTGTGGTACTGCAGGTTGAACCCAGGGCCGTGTGCTTGTAAGGCAAGCACTCTACCAACTGAGCTATATCCCCAGCCCTGCTCCATTTCTTTGGGGGGCTATTTCAGCATCAGATAAGAAAGCAGTAGGCACTGCAGGTTTAGTCCTTGATGAGGGACCCTAGACCCCTGGGCTGTCAACTCCACTGTTTGCAAGTTCCATGATCTGTGGGAACTTGTCTTTTCTCTACCTCAGTGTCCTAATCTGTAGAATAGGAATAACAATGATGCCCAATTTATTGGACTGGAGTGATTGACGGGCATGAAGAACACATAACTGATGCCCAGCACATGATAGAGATTAGGTAAGTGCAGATATAAAGGTGTCTTCGCCTCTCCTGAAATGTGATCAGATGAAGTCCGGAGGACTCGCTGCACTTGCCCCATAGAGTAGGGACAGGAACCCAGTAAGTCCCATCTACTTAACTGTAATTCCTAAGAGCCACGCAGGTTTCCCGGGCGAGCCTACAATGGATTCATAATGCTGTCTAAAGTGGGAAAGGAGACCTACAATAGCAGAGAAAGCATGAAGCAGACAGACTCTGTTTCAAGAAGTGATTGAAGAGGAAATGCATTCTGATGGAAATGAGAGACAATCAGAGGTATATTTTGAAAGCTAGGTAGACAGTGGCCAGATCACATCGGATAATGATGCTCAGCAATGCCAGGAAGGTTTTGTGCTGAGAAGATGATTGGTTTGGGGGCATTTGTACATATTAAAATGATTCCTCACCCCGGAAACTTGGGTGAAGGCAGAAATCAGCGTCGCATTTCACAGATGTCACAGAGGGACAGACGTTCCTCTGGCCAGCCTTTCTCTGTACAAGGGTTCTCACACCTGATCGTGTCAGATTGCAGGGCAACCAACCTGCCCAGTGTCAAGTTCAGCGGTTTGGGGACAGGCCGGTCTGGAGACTGTGCTTAGAGACCCATCTCTGCCAATTGTTTCCCCACCGCTTCACTTCCCTCCAAGATTACTTCCAAAAGACTCACAAGAGGAATTTAATTGTCTCAATCTAACATTTCAGGGAATTGAAAGGGAAGTCCTGTCTGAATATTGGTTAGCAGCATGAAGCCCATTAAAAGTACAAGACTCTGAGGAAGCAAATCGGATTTATTCAAGAAAGCTTTTAAAGGACTTGCGGCAGCAAGAAAGAGATTCTGAGGCGGTGGCCACGTCAGACTCACTGAACTCAGCACGGAGGGCGCGAGCAAGTTACCCTCCTGACTGTATCGACTCTCTTAAACTGGGCGCCCAACACCAGCCATGTTGATTTGTCCCCACTGGGGATGGGATTTTAAGGATATAATTGACCAGTCTGAAAGAGATTGTCCTACTTTTTCTGTACTCCTATCTTGGCATAAACTTGTCATAAAACTGCACTTGAGGCCCAGGAAGCTAATCAGTCAAAGAAGACTCATTCCTAATGTGGATGCAGACACACGCTCCGGCACTATCCATCAGAATGGCTGGGATTCTAAGTCTTATCATCCAGCACAAGCCTCACGCGGGAGGAAAAGGTAGGAGAGAGGCAGGAACATTTTTTTTGCAATCATTTCTTTTCATTTCCTGTTAAAATTTCTCATCTAGCAAAGAAATAACTTTTTTGAGTTCACATTTACAAGCGAATGAATTAAGGATTTAAATTAAGATGATGAGATATTTAAACACTTCTACTTAAGAAGATAGAGCACGGAATCTATTTCTGACCAAAATGAAGAATACCCATTGGATCAGATGATGGAACAGAATGAGTTTGGCACAGTGAAAAAATCCTTCACACATCTTTAAATCATTATTTTCAAAATGCAAAAGAAATAGCATGTTTGACGATGGGGGTTATAAGGAGACAGAGGAACAACCATAAGAACATCAGTGATATCATAACCTCTTAATTAAGAAAAAAACTATACTGGGATGCTCAAGCTTTGGCAATAAACTATTGTTTTAAAAGTGAATAACAAAAATCTCTCTTTTGATAGGAAAATTCTGAATATTTAATTTTGGAAAAATAACTCATGATTTCTTCCCCGGCAAATTCTTAAGAGAAAAAGTAAAAGCAGTTGTAGTTTAATGCAAACCTTGAGAACGAGATCAAAAAGAATGCCTCATGCATTCCATTACAGTCTCGGCTGCTCAGGGAAACAGGAAGAAGTTACCCTCACGTGGAAGTGCCGCTGGCTGGCACAACTTCTCTCTCACTTTATATGAACAGAGATTAATTTCTGACTCAGTCAAATTAAAAACCAGACTGACTCCTCTGAAAATGCTCTTGTTGATGCATCTGCCAGTCAAAGTCGTTGGCAATGGGGAATACTGACTAGTTCACCACAGAGCAATGCACACTGCTCTGTATCCCAGGGTAGGAAACAGGAGTTATGAAGTTATGGAGTTGTGAAGATTCCATGGGTTAATTTCATAAGGCCTTAGGGCCAGAACGTGGCCTGCCTTGAGGGATGAAAATGTACTGGATGGTCGATTACCAAGTAAACACTTACTGAATGCATTTACAGAGTGAAGCTTTGATTGGGTGATAATGAATCAAATCATTAAAAACATGAAAAAATAATTAAATAACATTTAGTAGCCAATCACTCTCAGCAAAGCCAAGAATGGCCCAGTACTTAATAGTCATCTTAGTCATTATCTCTAATAAATTCTCTACCTGGATAATAATGAGTAGTGCTTCAGTAGAAAGGCCTTATTGATAGAAATTTTTTTTTTTAAACATATTCTTTCTATTCAGTTTGGGGTCTGGACTGTTGGGATTCGAGCTTGAAAACCATATCTGAGATTGTCAAATGGACTTTAGAATGAGGTCTGGGAGGGATGGCAGGTTGCGGGTTGAAGCAAAAGCAATTAGTTACCCATCATGGGGTTATTGATCTTCCTGTCCTTTTTGTTATCGGGACTTGAAAGGCAAGATTAAAGTGGCTACTTCAATACATCACAATATGGAGTAAATATGAATAACCTTTAGAACACAGCGACTGTATTCTTCCATGAGATACCGAGAGTAACTAGCTCCGACCCCTGTAAAGGGGAGGTAATTGTCAACTTAGGATGACACCTTTCGATGATGGGTAATTTAGAAAAGAAACTGGAAGGATGAAATGCCACTTGGAATAATTGAAGTGAATTAGAAATAAAAACAAATATCTCACCTCTGCCATCCAATTTTAAAGGGCCTTTTAACCTCCATTTTCTATTTGAGGTTTGACAATAGAAATGTTTTAATCAAAAGGGCTCATGTCTGATTTCCACATTCTGTGCCTTGCATATTTGGGGACAGGGTTGGAATAGAGTCAGATGCTCACAGGAATTTCAAATAAGGGAAAATAAAATGGCTTTACAAAGATCACTGCCTGCTTTCCCAACCTCTGGTGACGCCTCCATCTCTAAGCTGCCTGTTTCTGAGGGTTTCTATTAATTAGCATTTATGAGTTTCGTTCAGTCAATCGTTCTATTTCCACACATGTTAAAGGTTGGCAACCTAAGGTCCATGCCTGCTTCATTTAATAAAGCTTTTTTGGAATCCAGTCACACTTATTCATGTGTGATGGCTGAAGACCTGAAATATTAAAGTCTGCAAACCTAAAATATTTACTCTCTGGCTCATAGCAAAAATATTGCCAACTCCTGTTATATTATGGGAATTGCCAAGAAAGCTCCCATAACTGTTAAGTAGGAGAGAGATTTTGTAGCCATTGGCCTGACTTGTAAAAGCTGTGCAATCGTTTAAAGAGGACTCTCAAGTTTTACTGAGAAAAACATCTTTAGAAAACATAGAATTAATCAACGAGGCCAGAAGCTGCCCCAACCCCAATAATGGCACTGCCATCTATTCATATGCTTTGGATAAAAACTGAGAATTCTTCTGTCTCTCTCTTTTTTTTTTTTTTTTTTTTTTTGGTACCAGGAATGAACCCAGCGACTCTTTAACACTGAGCCAAATCCCCAGCCCTTTTTTCTTTCTTTTGAGACAGGGTCTCACTAAGTTGCTTATGGCTTCACCAAGCTACTGAAGCTGGCCTCAAACTTGCAATCCTCCTGCCTCAGCCTCCCGAGATGCTGGGATGACCTGCGTGCACCACTGTGGCCAGCTATTTGTCTCTTTTTCTTACTGTCAACATTGACTTCAGCAGCAAGTCAGCTGATCACAGCTACTTTCGCCACCGTCAGTTTGTGTTTCTAATCCATCCAATCCCAGGCAAAGAAGCATCATTTCTCAGTGGAATGACACTAACCACATCTGCTACTGTGTCTCTCCAAAATTCACACAGTGAAAGTCTAAGGTCAAGGTGATGGTGTTTAGGAGTGGGGCCTGTGGAAGGTAATTGGATCATAAGAATGGGGTCCTCCTGGGATTCGTGCCCTCGTGGAGAGAGACACAGAGTGAATACCTCGCACCCTCTCTCTCTATCTCCCTCCCCACCTCTTTCTCACTGCCATGTGATGATGATATAGCAAGAAGGCAGCTATTTGCAAACCAGGAAGAGAATCTTCCCCAGAGCACAGCATGCAGGCACCTGATCCCAGCCTTCCAGCTTCCAGAAATAATGGTGAGAAATAAAGTTGTTGTTTAAGCCACCCAATCTATGGCATGCCGCTCCAACAGCCTCGGTGCCTGATAAAAACAAATTTCTCTACCTATCCTCTCCCCCTGCACCACACAGTCCATTGCCCCACAGCCAATGCGATCCAAACTCAACTCTGATTACCCAACATATCCTCTGCCGAAATCTTCCTCCACCTTCTGATTTCATTTGAGAGTAAAATCCAGTGTCTGCTCAGGGGACCAAGATGGCCTGGTCTCCTCTGCCTCTGGCTCCCTGCTCACTTGATTACTGGGCTCCAATCACTTTTCTTTCTTTCTTTTTTTTTTTTCCCCCTTCTTCAAAAAAGTCACCAGGTTGGGCTGGACCATCTTCATACTTATTCTCTCTACCCAAATACTGTGTCTCCTCCAGCTCAGGTCTCTTCTCAACCATAATCACATTAAAATGTTCCCCAGACTCCTCACGTCCCCTGCTTCCTCCACATGGTCAGCTCAAGAACATCCCCTGGCTACTTGTACTGGGAAGTGCTGTCATGTGACATGGTCTCACTTAGCCACGTCTTTTATTTCTGCTCCTTCTTGCTCTACTGAAGGTCTGTGCATCATTGGAGTTGGCTCTTTGCTACATACACAGGCCCAGCCTTGCCTGTCATAGGGACTTGTCTGTATTTATTGAATAAAACTAGTTTTCAGGGGCCGCAGAAGGAAAGGTAATGGAATAGAAAGATACCTGAAAGAGTTACTCACTTAAAACCTAAGAATGGCATATGTAGTGCAAAAGTCAAAGGAGAGACTTGGTTAATAAGGGCCACAGGAGACCAGAGAATAAGAGATACCTGGAGGGACACTAGCAGAGAAGACCTTTCAGGGGAGGAGTAAGACTCTCCAGACGGAGAAGGGGAAGACATGGGCAGACGTCGAGACAAGGATTGGTACTTGCAACTACAAGATAAAAAAGGAAGAACTCCTGGAGACTAACCAGATATGAAATTTGCAGAAATAACAGAAACTTTATTGACCATAAAATCAGAATTAATGAGGTGGGTGAAATCACACCTCATAAGAAGAAGGATTATTTCAAATCAAATTACTTAAGGATGGCAAACTCCATACTGGAGTCAGAAGAAGACACGGGGGAATTTCCGACTCTAATGCCAGATCGCAGGCCGCTGCCGGTGACGGGCTTACGCTCCTGCGTGGAGAGATCAGGAGCCCTCTCTTCCCCACCTCTTTCTTCTTTTCCCACTCATTCTGCAGTTGTGTGAGCACTTCATTTATGAAGGGGACAGACTGCCCGACACCTGGTCCTTTCTCTCTAACATAGGAGCTCACGCTGTGACACAGCATGGCAAACTCACCCATTTGTTCTCAGAACTTCCAAGGCGATGCTGGGGCGCTCCTCGCCTCGGTGACCCTCCTTCCTTAGCCTCTCTCACCACCTTGCTCTGCCTTGTACATGAACATTTCCTTGGATTCTCACAAGTCCTGAGGTTCTGGGGCTGGAAAATTCTTCCCCATGTCTTCCCTCTCCTCTTTATTGTTTGGATGTGCAACATCCCCCAAAAGCTGGTATGTGAGACAATGCAAGAGAGTTCAGAGGTGAGATGATCAGGTTTGGAGAGACTTAAACTAACCCCCAATAGGGACTAACTGAGGGGTGACTGCAGGCTGGTAGGGTGTGGCTGGAGGAGGTAGGTCACTGGCGCTGTGCCTTTAGGGTCCCCATTGAACAATGTTCTCTCTTCTTCCTAATTTCCATGAGCTGAGCTCTCGTCCTGTTCCACAACCTTCCACCATGATGTTCTGCCTCACCTCAGGCCCAGAGCAATGGAGTAAACCATCAATGAACTGAGACCTCTGAAACCATGAGCCCCAAATAAACTTTCTCCTCTAGTGGTTTTTGTCAGGTCTTTTAGTCACAGTGACCAAAAAAAAAAAAAAAAAAAAAAAAACCTAACCAAAATATAGCTCCTTCTACTCATATCCAAACTTACCATCATGTCAAAGTTCAAATGCTACTTTCTTTTGGAGTCTTTTCATATTTTCCTTCATAATAGCATAAAGATCACACATACTTGCTGTGATCAAAACCATACCTAACAGTAATGCATGCAAATTTGTTGTTTTCATCTTTGCAACTACCTAACATCACTGTCCCCTTTCACGGAGGAAGACATGGAAGCCCAGGAAGGTTCTGTAACTTGTCCAAGATCCAAGCATTCTGTCAGAGTCCAGACTTTAATTCAGGTCTGTTTAAATCATTCTGGGCTAATGCACTGTAATGTGAAGTCAGTCTGAGTCACTTTCTTCCTTAAATTCACGTGCGATGATTCATTGCATGTCCTGTTATATCACAACGTTGATGCCCGTGTAGGTATCTATCCTGATTGCTCTACACCAATGCCATATCCATCCTGGATTCATGGATACACCTGTGCTTTGCCATCTGTATTGTGCATCAAATGTGTTGCCAGAACAATAGAATAGGTGCTTGTTATTTTGTTTCCTTTTTTTAAATTATTTTTTATTTTTATAGACTGCATTTTGATTCATTGTACACAAATGGGGTACATCTTTTCATTTCTATGGTTGTGCGCAATGTAGATTCATACCATTCGTGTAATCATACCTGTATATAGGGTGATGATGTCTGTCTCATTCCACCATCTTTCATACCCCCTCCTCCCTCTCATTTCCTTCTACATAATCCAAAGTTCCTCCATTCTTCTCTCACCACCCCCCACATTCCCACCCCCATTATATATCATCATCGACTTATCAGGGAAAACATTCAGCCTTTGGCTTTTGGGGGTTGGCTTATTTCACTTAGCATGATATTCTCCAGTTCCATCCATTTATCTACAAATGCCATAATATTCTTCTTCTATAATGAAAAGCAAGTGGAATGATTTAGTCAAATATATTTTAATTTCTAATAACTTAGTTTCTCATTCCGCAAAACTGACTGTGAGACTCTTGAAAGCAGGGTCAAGGAATTCATCCATTCATTCACTGTTTCCAATTCTTACACGTTCTTCACACAAGGTGCTTGCCTGGTGCTAATGCAAACTCCTGGACAGGAGGTGAGAAAATAGTTCTGGTCCCTAGCATGAGTGAGCTTACCACCAGTGTTCAAATCCTCATTCGTCTCTGGTATGTGATAAGTGGCATCGACATACAGTGATTGACAGAGAGTAATAAATTCATAGGATTCTCCTACAAGTTTGGGCACAATGGTCAGAAGGTACAACACAGAACACAGGGAATAACTTTAGCTGTGACAGAAAACTTATTTTATGAAATTATTCAAGTGGAGGTCAGTTAATTGAAGAAGTAGGTTAGGGCAGGAATTCATAAATTAAATTATGCAGATGTTACGTGTGTGTGTGTGGTGCTGGATATCAAATTCAGGGTCGTGCACATGCTAGCAAATGCTTTACCAATGACCTCTCCTTTCGGCCCTAAACCTTATACATTTTGATTTTAGAATGAAATATACTGGAAATGCAATAACTGCCTTTGGGTATAATACCAAGAACTTTTTTTGATGAATGGGCCACCTAAACGGTGTTTTCTGTCATCTACTTTATACAAGCCACACCTGTGGTGAATTCTCTTTAATTTCCATTTTCAATTTTCATTACAAAGAATGAGTACTTAAAGATTTAGGGATTATATATATTTTTTTTTCCTAAATATTTCCCTGTTGTATTGCCATGTTGTCGTTTAAAACCATTTTTTTTTTTTCCTGCAACTTTCCTTCATTGGGTCTTTCTAGAACATTGCAATTAGTTTCCATAGCAACATAACTCTATTTTCACACAGATGTTTATATCAGTTTATATTATATTAAATTAAATTATGTAATTATAATAACAAGTAAACAACTTAAACAGGTTTGGGAACAAATGGCAGAACAGACTCTTGGTAAACACAGCTCAACTGTTGGGAGTAAAGTGTGTGAGACCCCACTTCCTCCCAGGTACCCACATGCAACGTGGAAGCGCACTAGCTCACTGGGCTTTTCCACCATGGATGGTTTCTTGGGGTCTGGACTTTTTGCTCTAAAGCCAGTGTGTTGGGCAAACCAGGCTGCTTGTTCACTTCATCTGCGGGTGTCAGTGACTCTACTTTCTGGAGAGAAGTGGACACCAGTAAATCTGAAAAATTAACCAAGTGGAGTTTTACCTAAGAGAGTTTATACCCACGTTGTGAATGGACTCAAATGGAACCTCAGGATGCCTTCCTGCCGCCATGTTCTTCCTTATCCCTGCCTGCCTCCTTGGGAAAAGGTAATTTATGCCCACTGCTATAATCCTGTACTTGTCCCTGAGCCTAGCAGGCCAGGCCAAAGTCACTTCTAGCCCCACAATTGCAGGAGGGTGTAAATTGCTTCATTCTATAGTTGAGTGAGTTTACATCCTCCGCCATATCCCATATATGTGCAGATGATGGCCAATGGAACCAACCTTTCCTCCTGAAGATGTGCCATCATCCCTACAGGGGATAGTCTGACCCATGCCCCCAGTGAGAAAATGACAAAATCTGTCATCTATACACCACTCAAACTCATCTTAGATATCCTCAGAAAAAGGATTATAGTCGCTTAGACCAGACTTGAGCCATGAGAGACACAACTTAGCTTCCACGAAGTGTTTCTCCATCAAGGGGTAAGTGTCCTGAGGACCCGTCACACATGGACTTCTGGTCACCTGAGCACAAGAAGAAGATGTTGATGACTTCATACGTGATGTTCTATGTAGGTCTCCCTTTCAACAGCGAGACTATGAATGACATCTCTCGGGGCAGGTCTATTCTCAGAGGGAAGTTAGTATCTGTTGCCACAACTGGAGAGACCGAACTAAATATTCAAGTTTTAACCCCATGACCCCAAGTCCTTGCTTTATCTTTTGATGACAGTAGGGAGATAAATATTCTAACTCACACAGAAAAGCAGAGCAAAGGGTACCCTGAGTTTCCAAGCATAACTCCTTTGAGTTATTCAAAAGAAGGAAATTTGCATTTATTATTCAGCGATGAAAGCACCTACACACTTAAGACATTCTTACCAATGACTGTCTTGGGATCCAGGGGACTCACAGAAGAAAAGGCCCTGCCTGGGATCACTATCATTTTAAAAATCCTAATTGTATGATCGGAGTTGACAGTTGTTAAAAATGGCCTTGGTGGGGTCATCCACATACATCAGTGCTGTCTCTCACCTTCTTGGGACGTCCCTCAGCGGGAGAGAATATACCCAACTCTCCATTTTCAAAGCTGCCTCCCAGGCTGTATCCTGGAGGGCAGAAGGGGGTTCTGTCTCCGTGCACACTGTGAGACAAGGACCTTTTAAAATGATTCCACGTAGGAGAAGCTTGGTGTCAAACAGTGGCTTCCCATGTCGAATGTATTTGTTATTCTCCATGTTCAAATTATCAATAAAATCCATGTGTGTGTCTCAGTGAGGGATGGCGATATGAATCGCACTGCCGAGTGCCCGAGAGGCGGCAGGACTCTGTCACAGGATCTGGTTGGTTGGTCTTCTCTGCAGACCTGAGCTGCGGGAAGAGAGCCGTGGGCAATGCAATTTTACAGGGAACATATGGGCAGAAATTTACAAGATCCTTGGGGAGGGACTTCTGTTACCCAGATGGTTGCCAAAATTCCTGATCCCTGCACTCTGGAAATGAGACTGGGCAAGTTAATCGGATTAGTATGAATGATGATGTGGGAATTCAGGGTGTGCTGCCTCCCCCGTCTCAGACCTCCAGGAAATGCCTTCCTTACATCCACCTCCTTGGGACTCCTCTTACAGTCATGGGGTCCTCAAACTGGCCCTGCCACACCAGGGTCCTCTCTGAGTGAGTCACAAACATGCCCAAATCTTAATGAACAGTGTCCGAAAGGATAACTCAAATGAACACTCCCCTCCAGTGCTCTGAACTATGATTATTTTTAAAAGTGATGGTCAGAGTTGCTAGGACCCAATTATGGATACCTATATATCTGTGCCTATCTAGAAAAGTTACAGATTTGGAAAACCAGGTTCACAATTTGTTGAGAAGTAAAATATCAATGAAAGTAAATAACATCTGAGTCATTAAAAATTTACTAAGAATTTGCCAGTAATCAGCTCGTCTATACAGTTTATCATGACAACCCTGAGATTTTAGTAGCACAAGACATACTTATTACACAATAACAATGAGTAAATTTTTGAAAAAAAAAAAACAGAATTAAGTCTTTCTGGCCATTCACTCAGTGTTTTTAGTAATGAACTATGGAAATGAACATTCTTTAACTAAGTTGTAAACATTTTTCCTTTACACTAACAATATTAGAAATTAGACTTAGTGAGGGTCTCTGTAATGGACAAATGTATATTCAACCGGGACCAGGAATCCTGGGTGACACTGTGTGTCTTGCACATACTTCTTGGCTGTGTGACTTGGTCAGCCAACTAGGACAGAAAGGTCTTGGCTCTGCATGGGACAGAGTTAGTAAGCCATCCTGATTCTTCCCTGCCAGTTGTCATTCTGAAAGTTAGTGCCCTTGCCTTTCAGGTGGCAATACATAACCTCTGCATCAAAGAGCTGATGTCAGAATTAAATAATGTTCTTTTTAAAAATGAACTGAGCATAGTCACTGGAACACAGTAGTATGAGATAACTTGTATACAGAAAGCACTTACAAAATGCCTGGCAATTTTTCTAATTACATCACATGCATCCATTCATTCAGTGCTCAAAATAACCCTGTGAACTAGGTGACACTATGACCTCCATTTTATGGATAGAAAAAATGAGAACCAGAAAGATCAAGTAACTTTTCTCAGGGTTACACAGCAAATAAATAACAATAGCAGGGTTCAATCTGTAGTGAACTATTTTTACGATCTGTGATCTTCTCGGTTTACCAATAACAGATGCTAACTAATAGGTTTTTTTTTTTTTTCCTAACTGCAATATTGCATTGTGATGCTCTTTACCTACAAGTGTTTTAAAAAATACTCACATTCTCTTATTATCAGTGATATGAATGGAGAAGCAATAAAGAGATAAGATACTATCCAAGCAGCCTTGATATTGTTAAAATTCAGGCCTAGAAGTCGCCAGCAAAATTTCTTTCTGAGCCCTCTGCCTGGTAGATCTCAGCTTCCTAGGAATGGGGCAGACATGGTAGTTGGGAATCTCACTCGCCACGTCTGCGGCAGCCCCCAGGACCTCTCGCTGGACACAGACCTCCAGTGAGTTCTCATTCTGGTTGACTCTGTAGTCCTGAGCTCATCAGAACCCTGTCCTCTGCCGAATCCTACCCCACAGCTAAATTTAAGACTTTTGCCTGAGACCAGGGCTAGGTGCCAACTGAGTAGCTGCTTCAGCAATAGAGACACCTGTCTCCTCACTGACACAATGAGATCACAGACTCATTTACATAAACCAGCAGATGGGGAACACTGGCATTTGTTATCAGTTTTGGCTGGATTTCAACCAATTACATGGACTTACAATGTTTGGCCTTTGATTGCCAAACTTCTAAGCTCTCCACTCTCCGAATGTGGTTTTTATAAATATGCTCTTTAGGATTCAAAATAATAACTGCATTCACTTTGCATTTTCCCCCTAACTGGCTAATAGGTAGTTGAGACATTCATGCTTCTACGCATTTCTTATATATCTTTCTAACAATAATTCTACCACTGATCTCTGTCATGGAACGTAGAAGGGGGAATATATCTTCTCACATCGTCCTTCATGGTGGTCCCTGAACTTTGTATTTTTTTAAAAAAGGAATGAGGAGGTCGAGTGTGGTGGTGCCTGCCTATAATCCCAGCAACTCAGGAGGCTGAGGCAGGAGGATCACCAGTGGAGGCCAGACTCTGCAACTAAGCAAGGCCCTAAACAACTTAGTGAGAACTTGTCTCAAAATTGAATTAAAATAAAAAGGGATAGGAATGCAGTTCAGTGGTTAGGCACCCATGGATTCAAACCCCAGTATGATATATACATATACATATAAATATAAATATATGAGTGAATATATACATGCATGAGGAGGCCTGGCTGCAATGGCAAACACAAACCAAAGCCAACACACGACATCATGTATTCATGTATTAAAATGTTTTTCTTCACTTTTATCCTCATGCCAAGCAACAGTGCCTGACACAAAATCAATATTCAATGAAGATTGGCTGAAGGACTCAGTGAATGAATTACAGAATGAATACTTGAACTTGGAGCATTTGAATATCATTTTGGCAGCTACAATGGAAGGAAGTGAGAATCTGAGAAACCTCAGCAGGGTCTCCGCCGGGAATGGCCATCAGTCATCCACCCCCGATCAATATTTACACGGCGTGGGCTCCTCCAGGCTGCGGTGGGGGACGGTGTCTTTTTCATCTTTCTCTTGGAGGTTGTTAATCAGGGCCAGGTACATGGCAGCATTTCAATAAATGCTTTCAAATGACCACAAAAGAAGGGCACGATTTGACCCTTGCCCCCAAGGAATGCATAATCTATATGGCGGTGGTGGGAGGCTGGCCACAACACCTTGTGGATGCTTCTGCCTAGTCCTCTGGGTCAAAAGGAACATCAGTACAATACTGACTGACATTTCCTGACTTTCTTCACTGTCCAAGACCATTGCCAGCAATCCCCTTTCAAAACCGAAAGATACCCACTATGTGCATCTCCCTACAATTTGATTTATGACAGTGATTCCGGAGGCAGGATCACCATCCCATCTATGTAGGGGATGAAACGATCCATCTTTTGCCATTAAGTTGTGACATTCGCCTGCATGTGGCCTGGGTTCCAATGGATTTGGCTTTGTCTAATTCCCTGGGTCATTAGCTATGCAATCATAATTATTCTCAGCTGTGCAGATTGGTGTTCTTTGGCTGGTCCATTTTTCTCTTCCCTTCTTCATCACATTTCTGCATTGATGGAGCCATGAGCGCACCATCTGCTTCCACCTGTCACATGAACGGCAGCCATGGGAGGACTCCTAGATTTCATGAGGTGCTTTCCCATGCTATCTTTGGTCCCACGCCATATCCTATGACTCCAGATTTCACTTTAAGAGGTCAAGGGCTCCCCAAGGCTGAGGAGATGCTGACCTCCTGCCCCCAATGCCTGTGACATCTGAGGAGCTGTCTCTACCGAGGGTGCTACAACTGACACCCGGTTATGAAAGACTATATTTGCAGAGAATTAACATTTCCTGAATGTCTACCAACTGACTTGGGCAATTACAGAGCCAGTTGCCAAATGAGTATTAACATTAGTGGAAGAGCTTCACTGTCTGCGTCAGCCTGTCCTGGCTGGGTGCAGCACCCTCAATCTACTGCATTGACTTAAATTTCCAAGAAGTTCTTTCATGTGCAGACAATGCCCCACCTTGGAGCAATTACCCGGAATCCTGCTCGGAAGAAATTGCACCGCGGCTTGTGCAAAGCAAATGAATCAGAAAGATGTTGGCTCCACTTTTCTGTAAGCCCACGAACTACCTTTAGGCAAACTGTTTGATCTCCATGAATATCAGTGAAATTGATACATTAGTTCCTTTTGGTATTCTCAGCAGCTTTATTTAGTGTCACAAGGAAAAACGGCATTGAAATGCAAGCCCTCGCTTTTGTATCAGGCAACCTGAGAGTATCTGACATCCGGGCTTTTGAGGTGATCTTTTCAGGGTTACAGAACAAGTCTTCAAAACGTGGTCCATGAACACCTGCCTCAGAAGCACCTGGGATGCTTCTTAAAATGTAAATTCTTGAGTGACTTCTGCTTCCAGAAATATGGAATGGATGCACCTTTGCCTCTTCCTCCTCCTCCTAAGGGTACAAACATAAGCCAGGCAAATCACAAGGACACTCTGCAAGGTGGCGAGGACTCGAGGCTCAAGGAATGTCACAGGATTGAGTTTCCCAGATGTTCTTTGGCCTTATTCATCCACACATGGAGCTACAGCTAGTGTCTTCTGAAAACACCAAAGAGGAGAGTCAACAGACCCAGAAAAAGTTTACTCACTCAACACAAAGGAGGAGGGAAAGGGTAGCCGAACAAGTCAGAAACCCTTTGGGAAATAACCGTTCGACCCCAGCAAGCACCACAGAAGGAGCAGTGGCCCCGTCCCTCAGGGTAGAGGTCATCAGTGCCTTACAACCTCACAGTGCCTGACAAGGCCAGCAGCCCTGCTGCCACGCTGTTCAAAAGTCCAGGTAGAAAGCGGGGCTCTCATCTACGCTGGAAAGTGATGGGGCTTGTGGTTCCTCTGTGTCAAGGGAGACCCTCTAGGGAACGGACATCCCCATCCCACCTAGCAGGAATGAGGCCCCTACCCATGTGGGTGTCCACAGAGACTGAGTGGGAAACCTAGACTCTAACTTCTACCTGGCGGGGGAAGGGGAGCGATCCCCCTTTCCTGGACACGCTGCCGTGATGTCAGAGAGAGGCCTAAGTAAGACCCAGAGTGTCCAAACCAAGCACCAGGAAGGCTCAAGCCAAAGGAAAAGGAATCATTTATAGGTACCAAGCACAAGATAAGAAGAGAGGTCGGACACATGGGAACAAGATTTTGGAAGCTGCCATGATGGATGTGACATTTAGAGCCCTCACCCAGCATGAGCAAGGTGCAGGGACCCATCCCCCAGGAGGAAAAGAAACAGAGGAAGAACAGTGATTCCTTGAGCAACCAGGAGCATACACAAAATAAAATAAAGAAATAGGAGACTTCTGTAAAGAGCGAAAGGTAGAAAGAATCAAAAGGAAATTCAAGAACTGAACAACACTCACACTGAAATGAAAAGTGCATTCGAAAGCCTTGGTGGCTGGGATCAGGGAGTTGAAAGATGGAACAATAGCAATTATCTAGTTTAAAAAACAGAGAAAGCAGCATACTAATGATGGGGCTCTCAGAGATCTAGTGGATTAGAGCTGAAGTGTCCTATTCATTACACCGAAGGAAGAGAGGAAATGAGGAAGAAGGGAGAACGGAAAGAGCCCTCAGCAAAGTCATGGACCCAAACTCCCAGATTCAGCAAGTCGTGAACCTATAGTCTCAAGAAGAAGACCACACACTGAACAGAAAACACCCGCAGAAATGCACCCAAGACACAAGTAAACCTCCAAAAACTAAAGACAAAGCCTCAAAAGCGGTGGAGGAAAAAATGGCATTTTTACCTATGGAGGAGAAAACAATTGGAATGACAATGGAGTTCCCCTTACAACCACGGGTACCAGAAAGAAATGAGCATGTTTTTCTAGTTCTAAAAGAAGAGCATTGTTCACTTAGAATCCTATAGCCAGTACCAACATTTTTCAGGAATAAATCAAGATATTCTGAGATGAAAAAACTAAGAGAATTTGTCATCCCCATGCTTACCTTCCAAGAAAGTTCTGGAAACAGAAAGAAACAAAGTCAGAAGTTTAATCTACTGCTATGGATTAATTGGGTGGAAAATGTATGGTAGGTAGGGTGTGACTGGAGGAAGTGGGTCCGTGGGGGTGTGCCTTTGGGGTTTTTTTTCCCCCCCCTCTGGTGAGAAAAATGCTCCCTCCCTTCTCCTCCCCTTCCCTCCCCCCGCCCGTTTCTTATTCCTGGTTTCCATATTCTGAGTTGCTTTCCTTTTCTAAGCTCTTCCGCCATGATGTTCTGCCTTATCTTGGACCCAGAGCAATGGACTTCGGCTGATCATGGATTGAACCTCTGAAACCTTGGCCTAAAACAAACTTTTTCTCCTCTACATTGTTCTTGTCAGGTATGTTGGTTGCAGCCAGGCAAATGTTAACTAAAACAGGTAATGATAAAGTGCCCTTGGTTCAGTAAGTGTACAAATACAAGAAAATCCTGAATTTACCATATACTTTGGGCCTTGGGAATAGGCAGTGTCGATATACCAATGAACACTCTCTAATGTGTTGCTTCAAAGCAGTAGAGGAAAGGTTATCCACCCAAATCCCCCTCCAGGTACACACTCTGGCTTCCTGGGTACCGAACCATAACTCAATGTTGTATTTCAGAGAGTGATACCCGACCACCACTGTTCCTAGTCTGATGTTGGAGCACTGAGTTGGGCACACTGATCACTTCCTAAAGGAATTATTTTTTATACAAATCATCACCAAGCCCATATTCCAAATGTTCCAAATCACTATTCTTTTCACACTGTGCTTGCATTAGAAGATGCTTGAAACCTTTATAAGCCAGATGGTCAGGAACTCTGACTTTTTTTTTTTTTTTAAACAATAAACAAAAAGCTCAATAATGACAATAAGACCAAGAAAATTGCTGGATACTTTATAACAAAAATTCTCCCAAATAATTGGGGATTTTCATCCATGGATAGTGGCCTGGGATATTCAAAACATCATTTGTTTTTATGTTTTTGATGAGGATATCAAAATTAAATGCAAAAATTTTTTTAAAGGGGGCTGGGGTTGTGGCTTAGTGGTAGAGCGCTTGCCTAGCATGCACGAGACACTGGGTTCGATCCTCAGCACCACATAAAAATTAATAAGTAAAATAAAGGTAATGTGTTGAACTATAACTAAAAAAATTTAAAAAAAATTTTTTTAAAGACTCCTATCATCTTACTGATACTCAGTTTAATTTCTACCTGACCTTAATTTTTCTTATGTTTGAGGACAAGAAGCCCATAGCCTACAATCTCCTTTTCAGGTGGCTGGCTAAAACCATTCTGGTCTAAGACGCCTGCCAAGACACCACACAACCTCTAAGTTCATTATAATCCATCTGCATGTTAACACAAGGCCATGACCGCCACCCAAGGCCACGACCATCAGCAAACACTGGGAAACCCACCAGAAATAACCACAAAAGGTTCAAAACAGGAAAGTGCCCAACTTCCCAGAAAATCTCCACCCATTTCTATTTCTGGAATTCTAGGCCAGAGACCCAACTCTAGGGGGCGCTCCCAACAAATCAGTTCTGGGCTAGTTACACCAAAGAAAGCAAATAAAAGTAAGTTTGAGAAGCAGGGAGTGAGGTGTGCCTCACCAGTCATGGGTTCAGGAATGGGCGTGTGACTCACCACTGACCTCTGAGACTTAAGAAGACTCTGTGAAATCTAAGGGTTCCTATATAAAAGACGATGGCTCCTTTTCTTGTGGTCTTTGGCTCTGGGGGACAGAAACCTGAAAGCTGCTTTGGCCACAATGTGAAAGGCAGAAGATATAACTAACGGATCAGATCCATCTCATCACCTTGAGGGAGACGGAAACAGCGTGGAAAGATGAATCTTGGACAGCATGGTTGACACGGTGGCTGCGTAGCACAGAGCGTGGAGTCAAGTGAGTTCTTTGTCTCATGGAATATAACTTGCTCCACTTCAGTCCCCAGTGCTTCCTCTCCTCTTCCTCTCTTCCCTCCCTACCTTCCCTTCCCTCTAGTCTACTGGTCTTCTTTATATATATATATATAAAAAACTGGCTATTTATAATATATATTATACAAAAATATTCATATATGTTTATATGTTATATATATTGTATAAATATATAACATCATATATATTTATAATATATAAATATGTGTAAATATATATTTATACATATATACATATATAAATACATATATACACATATATATATTTTTTTTAATTAGTACTTTATATATAAAAGTTAAATTCGGTAACAGGGATTCAGGGCATGAGAAAATTCTAGGGTCAAAGAAACACAGAAGTCCCTCAGTCCTTCCTTAGCTGATAATCCCTACCTGGGCCAAAGGTGCGCTTTCCTCTACCTCGGCCACACCCATTCCCGCAAAGCTGGTCTTACTACCTCACCCCAGACAGGGAAACAGGCTCAGCTGAAGTGTCAAGCCAGGATCACACAGGGGTGGAGCATGTGGGCCAGGACCTCAACCCAGGGGGCTGCAGTTTCTCAGGACCGTGAGGCCCAGAGGGTCTCAGGCTGTGCCCAGGCCTCCTCAGTCAGTGCTCTTGATGAGCAAGTTACAAAGGTCTCATCGCAGCTGACAATCCAGATCTAACAGACGGTCAGGGGCAGGGCCAAGCTGAACCTGCTTCTCTGGTTGGTGGTAATTATACTGCTTTTCTTTCTCTCTCTCTTTCTCTCTTTCTTTCTTTTTTTGTTTTCTTTCTTTCTTGCCTGTCTTTTTCTTTCTTTCTTTCTTTCTTTCTTTCTTTCTTTCTTTCTTTCTCTTTCTTTCTTTTTTCTTTTTCTAATATGTGCCCAACTTTCCATTAATAATTTTTTTTATGATGGTCACAGCCTTTGAAATATAAAACACTAAAAATCAATGGAACTATTCCAGTCTTCCCCGCTACATGTTTGGAGAAAGAGAATACAGCACTTTTTCTCTGAGGGATCTGGATCCATTTGTTCTGTATTTTGATTTTTCTTAAATGGGTGCTCCCTGCCCCCCTCCACCAGTGCCCGTGAGTGGCCGCCCAGGCGCCCCGTTTCCTGCCGTCATGCCCCTCATCTCCCCTCCACGTAGGGGCACCGAGCCTTCCCCCATGCCCAGGAGCCTGCCTCTGCCCCAGGCTTGGTGAGTCAGTTCCAAGTTTTACCTCAAAACTGTTCTGACTTCCGTGTGAGAAGCCAGACTCCCTTCTGGGGTTCAGTTCCAGCTCAGTCCTGATCCTGGTCCTCTCTGGATAGGGAGCTCACCATTGTTCTCACAGGTTTGAAATGACCACCGGTTACACAGAGCTTAAGTGACTTGGTTTACAGCTTTGACCTCGAGCCACCTGCCGTCATGAACCAAGGGGTCTCTGACAGGCACTGAGTCCAGGACTTAAGAAACAATAAAAATTCAAGAAGAAAGACACTCCTAATATGCCCTCCGAGTCAGAGAGAGACTCTCCCTCTCCACATCTCGCTCTTCTTCCCTCTAAAGCCCACATTCAGTGATGGACTTCTCTCTTGCAGTTGAAAATGAAACCCTGGCTCTCCATCTTGGGAGTCTGCTCTTGGCAGGCCTTGCAATAGGACATTGAAAAGCAGGATTCGGGTGGGAGAGGGTTTCCAGTTCTGGAGACATCCCCAGATGATCCCTTACTGGTAGCAACTGGTAGAACCTATGGGCCAGGGAGCCGATGCAGCCCCTGCCAGAGGGTCCAGGGGAAAACCTCTCTGAGCTTTCCCATTTAAAATGGAAATAACATGTGCTGACAAAGAGGGTGCATAGGGTTGCTTTGGGAACACAGTAATAGCCTCTTGTTTTTAATTGTACCCAGATTGAGGCTGTTGGGATGAAACAATAGGGAGGACATTTTATTTGAGATTGTATGGAAGCTTTGAAACCACAATGGGCTTTTGTCACATATCCCTAATAGTTCAGGTTCCCCCGGGGCTAAGAGGCAATATTCAGAATGAAGAAACACACACACACACACACACACACACACACACACACACACACACACACACGACAGCAGATACCCAGTAGAAGAAACCCTATGCCGAAGGCTTGGTTCTAAAGGGGCCTTTTGAGAGGAATATACTCTCTGTCCTGAACTGCAATTCACTGCACAAGAACAATGCTCTCTTCAAAGATTCTGGCTCGTACACAGATAGCAGGAACCATCCAAAAATCCTTGGTAAACACACACAGACTTTTGCACAGTGGCTGGAAGCAAAGTCATTTGCAGCGCGAATGAAATTTTTGGATCTCAGAACAAAAGCCCTTGCTTGTCCGATAGTAACTCCTGAAAGCCCAAGTCTGACGTAGTCTCTCTGGTCAGGTTCTAACGAGGTGGAGAGTAGCGGCCGTTCCACAATGGCTGCTGTTCGTTATTGACTTTTGTACCTTTTAAGTCAGTATTCATAATGGAATGAGCCAAATCAAAGCCAATGCAGCGTTTCGCAAGCTGCAGAGAGGAATGCTTTGGAAAGAGACAAGCCGAATTTCATAGTTTTGGAGTCATGGAAAAAGAGACCTCAGAGAAACACAAAACACAGAGCTTCATGCAAGAAAAGCAGGGCCTCTGAACAAGAAGGCAATCCTCCGGCTACCGTCACCTGGCTCATTAATGTGGAAGGTGCCTGTGTTTTTCAAAGCCATGTTTCTAATGGAAATCAGTAGTGACAGTGAATTCCAAACCGCAGAAATATTCTAACAGCCCTACTTGAAATTCGATGGCAGGGGGGTCATCTGCAGGAAGGCTGTGCCTATAAATCACCTCAGTCCTCTGAAGATTGCTCTGATCATCTCCACTCCATATCTGCTGAAGTCCTTTCTCTCTCTTCTTCCTCTGCCAGGTTGAAGGCTGATTTACTAGGTGTTCTGGCCATCTGCAGGAAGGCCACGTACAGGCTTCATGGAGGAGGATAGCTAGCACCTCATGAATATGAAAAGACTCCTGGCATTTCTTGTTTTATTTAGGTTTGAGCAAGGCTTTGCCAGGGTGTTTTTGTTTGCTTGCTTTCTTTTTTTATTAATTAGTTTTTAAAAAATCTGTAGAATCTGGCCACATCCTATTTCTTCATTTAGTTAAAAAAAAATTTTTTTTATTGGGTGCAAAACAATGTACCAAGCACATAGCATAGTTAGGGTTGGTGACATAATGACAGAAAAGCAAGTGCAGGTCAAGTCACAGTATACGCACATATGTAATTGCCACAGTGAATCCACTGATGTGTACAATTAGTGTGCATTAAAAATAAATAAATGCATTGAATTGATGGATATGTCATAGAAAAATAAATAAAAGATAGAAAGCTGGGAAAATAAATAAAAAATAAAAGGCACCTGTAGGCTCTGCCCTCACAGAGCTTACATTATCATGGGACAGACAAAAAAGAATAAAGAAAAAATACTGTCATTGTTTGGATATGAGGTGCCTCCACAAAGTTCAGGTGTCAGAAACACAATATCCAACGTAGCCATGTTCAGAGGTGAAATCATTAGATTATGACAGCTGTACTCTTGTTGGTGGATTAATCCATTTGATGGGTTAATAGTTTGAATGGACTTCTAGGGGGTGACCACCAGAAGGTGGGGTGTGATTGGAGGAGTAGTTCACTAGGGGCGTGACCTTGGGGACTATATCTTGTCCCTGGTTCCTTGCTCTTTATCTCTGTGTCCCAACTGCTCTGAGCTAAGCATCTTTCCTCTCCAATCCCTTCCGCCATGATATTCTGCCTCACCTCACCCAGAGCAATGGAGTCAGCCCACCATGGACTGAATTCCTAAAACCAGGGTCCCCAGGTAAACTCTTCCTTCTATAAGTTATTCTTGTAAGGTATTTTGGTCATGAATATGAAAAACTCAGGCAAACATGAATGAATAAATTCAGACCGTGATCATTATTAGGAGGTGACAGAGCCAATAAGGGACTGAGTGACCTAAGGAGGAGGGGAGAGGTCTGTCCTGTATCTGTGGGCAAAGAAGGAAGGGCTCTCCAAAGATGTGACTTTTGAATTGACACCAAAGAAAGAATAAGAGTTGTGAAAGATGGACAGACCAGATGGAGCCAAGAGAAGTATAAATACCCAGAGAAAAGAGAGGAGTTGGCTCAACAAGACACAAGAAGACCTGTGAGCCTAGAGCTTGGTGAGCTTAAGGAGGAGAACCGCTTCACCAGAGATACTTAAGTAGGTGCCAGGTGTCCCCCCAACCCCAGGTGCAGGCTGGGACTCAGCAAGAAGGGTACAAGGATGGCTGTTACCCTGAAGTTTCCATGTGACAAGTTTCCAAGGATCCCAGTGAGTTGACAGGGCATATCAGTGAGAGAAACAGGCTGAATGACACCCAGGAAGCCATTGGGTCAAGGTATTGGCATTGGCATCTAGTCACATACATTAGGGGCCATACTGAACTTGGCAATTTGAAAGCTAAAGACCTTTTTATTATACCTGTTCCATTATAGAAAAATTTCAAGGCATAAAATGGTAAACTGTTAGGCTTAGGAGCACCCTGGAGTTCATTCTATGTCTATGTCAGAAACACAATATCCAACGTAGCCATGTTCAGAGGTGAAATCATTAGATCATGAGAGCAGTGATCTTGTTGGTGGATTAATCCATTTGATGGGTTAACAGTTTGAATGGACTTCTGGGGGGTCAACCCCCGGAAGGTGGGGTGTGATTGGAGGAGTAGTCACTAGACAGACTCAAGGTCAAGTACAGTTGAATGACACTCACAAGTAGGACTTACAACTAAGTTTACTGAGCACCACCTTCAGTGAGGTGGCCATGCTGTGTGGCTAAAGTGGAATGGTTGGAGATGGAGAGGGCAGAGGTGGCAGGCAGGATCAGGTTCAGGGTGCTCAAAGAGCCATTCTTGGAAATTTAATGGACAGTCTTTATATGGCCTTACTTATGAGAAAGTGAGAAGAAACAACCAACATGTCTATCAATAGATGAGAATTAAAGAAGGTTGGTAAATTCTTATGATGGGATGTCACGTAGTTAATGCAATGTGATATTTATGAAGAGGTTTTATTGATGCTTATGGTGTAAATAGAAAAAGCAAAATACGAAAGAGTATGTGATCCTGCAATATGTGTAATCAGAAAAATGAGATTACACTCTATTTAGGTCTGATCCATCAAAATGTATAAATGCATTCTGTCATATACAACTAATTACAGTAGAATTTAAAAACTTAAAAAAAAAGTGTATACCCAAGAAATGAGTTCTAAAATCCATCATTATCTGTATAAAAATTAAAAAAGCACTACATGTCCGTATACATTTATAAATATAACATTGCATTATTAAATATTCCAGTTTGGGGACTCGGTTATTATGTGCCAGGCTGTGCATGGGGCCTATGTGTTATTCATTGATCCCCACCCAGTGCCATGAAGGCCGTGTGATGACCACATGTGAGTCAACTGAAGCCAAGTCACTGGAGAGCACAGGGCCAGAAACTGTTGTCAGGGGACAAATGACAAACTACCTTCTTTTCAATCATTTAAAAAAATTTTTTTTGCATTTTCCAATTTTTCACTGTGGGGATATACTACATTAAAAATTAAGAAATGAGTCAGGTGTTGATTGAACTAAAGAGACATAACTGCTCATTGTGCCACCCCAGTGGCCTTGCCTCTCCTTCCGGAATAGGTCTTCACGGTCGCTTGCCAGTCTGTCCTCAATCCATCAAGTGTTTGCTTGTTGTTTACCGGGTGGTAGCTCTGTTGACTCTACGCTCTCAGGGCCACTGGGCATGCCCACTGGAACCCTGAATCTCTTTCAGCACAGTGACCTTGTACCAGGGTAGTGGAGCCCTGTGCCTTTGCTGGCTCTTATTTGCTGGCACTGGGCTGCTAGAGGACTTGCATAATGGGAATGCACGGTCTCCTGATTTGCCTTCAGCAAATTCCTTACATTTATGTGAAAAACTCTGATTTCATAATTCCCGTGCATTCTTGCCTCACAACATTCTCCTCTCTGCCAAGCAGACAAGAAGCATCTGAGACCCCAAGAGCTGCCAACTTGAGTTCTATCAGCAATCTTACATGCCTTTATGGTCTTTTCTTAGCAATGCTCAGCTTTTATTTACTAACTGGGGTGGGGGAGGACGTAGTTTGCATAGTATTAATTCACATTTTTCTTTTTCATGGCTTTATTAATGTCTTTGCAATTGACGAAAACTATTTTACTTCAATAATCTGTTTTAAAGAATGTTGTTATTTTTGTCTGAATTTAAGGCCTCACTTTTAGAAATGATGGTTTTTATGAATTTTTTTTTCCTAAAAAGAAGAAACAGAACAACTGTTTCAGCTTTGTTTACACTGATGCATCCTCAAATGTAGAAATTTATCTAGAATTTTTTTTAAAAAATCTTGACAGGGATGCTGTTTTTCAGTATGTTTCTAAAGGCATTTGTTAAGTATTTAAAAATCAAGGAACAATAAAAAATCATAACTACGATGAAAGTAAAAAATATCGAAGCATTTTTATATGCCTGATACCATGGATTTTTTTTTTTTTTTTTTGAGGTATGTCCTGGGATTGAACCCCATTGAGCTATACCCCCCAAGCCCTGTGGTTTGTTTCTGCTTTTAATGAGAATATTGTCACATGGAATGTGGACATCAGGTGGGTTCTTTGAAATCCACGGACATAACCGGGAGAGCAAAGGAACAGGGTTTATTAGAGCAATAGAAAGAAAGAAAGCAAAGCTCCTGAAGAGAGAGGGTTCCCAAGAGAGAGTGGCCAGGGGTGGCTATTGTCTAGGGGTTTATATAGACCCATAGATTTAAGGAAGGCAGTTCCCTGCTCAATCCTGGGCAAGACACTTGGTGTCCATGAGATATTCATGCTGCCTTTAGTCCAATCAGAGTATTGATCAGGCACTTCTTCTTTGGAGAGGCTGTGGACTCCAGCTCAGGTATGTCCTGATTTAAAAACAGCCTTTTTGCAAGTTTCTCAGTAAAAGATCTGCAGCTGCCATTCGTACTTTCTTGCCCAAAAAGTCACCCAGGGTCCTGTTTCCCTATCTGTCCAGCCTTCTCTCTTCCTCCTGACTCCAATATAATTTAATTTAATCCTCCAAAGTTATGAGTTAGGTATTATTACTGTCCATTGAATCCATGAATTGTCTAAAGTTTGTGGCTTGTCTCAGGACACAGGAGAAATAGCAGTGTCAGGATTTAAGCTCAGATCATTCCCACTTGAACCTGTAACTTTCAAATAACCATAACATACGGCATGATGAGATTATATTAGCAAATAAGAGGGCAGCTATGTCCGTTCATTCTCAAATAAAATCACAGCTTGAAAAGCAAGTAACGTTTTATTAAGATCTGTGTTATCCAGTGGAGCTTCTGTGAGTCAACACAAAGTGGCTTCCGAATTATTGATCAAAGCCCGGAAAACTCACAATGGGAAAGAAGAAGCTGCAGACCTAATTCATCGACCGCAAGTCCCTAAACGCAAATTGAGATAATCAAGTCAATCACCTAGTTTTAATAAACTTTGTCTCCGCATACATAATCAATAGTATGAATTTAAACAAGCCGCCTCATACTCTTTACAAGAATCATGGCACAAAAGCATTATATGCGGTCACATGGGAAACACGGGCCTGTCGTAATCAACATCAAGATGGAAACGTTTTAAGTTAAGCAGCACTTGAAATAGTATAGATGAATGTGTGGCTTAATGATGTCCGGATGGGGAAGGGTTGATCGATGGGCTGAGTTATAGTCAGACGGGAGCAAGAAGTTCTTGTGTGCTGCTGTACCTTGACCACAGATAGCAATAATTGGCTGAACATTTCAAGAAGCTAAAAGCAGCTAGGGGTATAGCTCAGTGGTGGAGCATGTGCCTAATGTGAGCAAGGTTCTGAGTTCGAGCCCAGCTCAGAACAATAATAATGATAATAATGATGATGATGATGATGATGATGTAAGAAAGAAAAAACTAGAAGAAATGGTTTTTTGAAAGTTTTTGTCATAAAGAAATGGTAAATGTTTGAGGAGACAGATGTATTTAAGCTGATTTAAACATTAGGCAATGTATGTATGTATCAAAGCATCATATGACATCCCTCTAATGTGTACAATGTTTATATTTGTATGTAGAATTAAAATAGATTTAATTTAAAAAATGTTATTGGTCTCGTAATCAAACTCCTGGTTTTAATAAAAATGACTACCCTTAATTCTCATAAAACCACTTGTCCTGCTGCGTGGGGTACTTCACATACCTATCCACCTGGTCCTGCCAGCGAGGTAGGCATTATCCCTGTCCATGTCTGAGACACACAGCCACACAGAGGATAAAGCATTTGCTGCAGTTCTTCCACAATGTTGAAGAACTATGGCAATTCAGACTGACATGAGATGGGGTAAACACGTCTGCTCTTTAAGTGCTTTATCATTTAACCCCTTCCACTGAGCAAGACAGCCCACCTTAGTGAGTACCTGGTCTTGACTTCAGCTGGCTGGCCAATTTCATTATCTCTATCCTGAGATCTCATCAGGAAATCAGGACTTGTCAAAGACAAATACACTTTAATGTATTTTTTGTCACTTAATTTGCTTTGATAGTTTTACTGAGCTATCAAAGAGAGGCAGCTATGTCAGTTCATAGTGTAAAACTGATAGTTTTACACTAGCCTTAGCATAATTGTTTTTGTGTGCGATTATTATGTTCTCTAGTTGGGACCCCAAAATAACAGTTGTAAACATACTTGGCAAATTGAGGTAGCAGTAACAGCCACAAGAATAACAACACCCATGCTTAAAGAGCAGACAAAGGTCTCTCTGGATTGAGAAAGGAATGTTCTTAGAGGATACCTGGGAACAGATCCTGGGAAGAATATGTAAATGTGCTGCCAATCTTCCATCTCTTTTCTAACTATCCTTACCTTCCCCACAGAGTCTGATGTTAGGATTTGTTTTTTTTTTTTTTTTTTTTTTGTACCAGGGATTGAACTCAGGAGCACTTAACTGCTGAGCCACATCCCTAGCCTAGTTTTATATTTTATCTAGAGACACGGTCTCACTAAGTTGCAGAGGCTGGCTTTGAACTTGTGATCCTCCTGCTTCAGCCTCCCAAGCTGCTGGGATTACAGGAGTGTGCACACCTGGCATGGATGTCATAGATTTTTTATTTTAGCTATTTGTAGTCACTGGTTGTCTGGTCATAGACAAGTTAGTGAAACTTGCTGATCCTCAGGTTGAAAGGAAACATAAAATGAGAAGAAGATGAAGACAATGACACTTCAAAGTACAGCTTTACTAATGGGAAGTGTGGTTGTGTTTGTGAAAAGAGTTTGTAAATACAAATGTGGATTCGTGTTCCTGGTGAGCATAATACAATTCACAGGATCCAGTCTCAATTTTGTACGTATCAAGGCCCAAATGATTAAAGTTTCCAGGGATGTAAGACCATGCTCTTTCCGCGACACAGTCCCAGGGATGCTCCAGTGGGCAGCTCTGGAGGATGCCACCCGCATTCTGATCCCGGAGAGCAAGACCTGCCCCAGAGCAGCTTGAAGCTCATGGTCCTGGGAGCTGTGCGCCAGGAGGCATTGGGAACATCTGCAACCCAGCTGGATTCTCCCTCCCCATGTTTCATTATCCAAAAGTTTCCATCCATTTTAGTAGTTAGCTTTGCAATAACTCAGTATTTCTATTGCCAAAATTAACAGATTCCTGAGCCTATATTTTCATATGATTTTCCCTATTATTTGATATTGTCAGTTTATATTCTTTGGTCTTTTGGAATATGACCCTGCCCTCATTACCTTGTCCCACACCCTGAGCATTTTGCTTAGTGCTTCTTCAGTCCCACAGTGGTTGGTGTCTTCCAAGGGTAAGCTCTGAGCTCTCCTTGGCGTCTTCCAAGGGTAAGCTCTGAGCTCTCCTTGGCCTCTTCCAAGGGTAAGCTCTGAGCTCTCCTTGGCCTCTTCCAAGGGTAAGCTCTGAGCTCTCCTTGGCCTCTTCCAAGGGTAAGCTCTGAGCTCTCCTTGGCCTCTTCCAAGGGTAAGCTCTGAGCTCTCCTTGGCCTCTTCCAAGGGTAAGCTCTGAGCTCTCCTTGGCCTCTTCCAAGGGTAAGCTCTGAGCTCTCCTTGGCATCTCTCAGTGGTAGTTCTAAGCTCTCTTTTCAGCAGAACCTAGACTCTATGGCCACTTCTCTCGCCATCAGACTGGTAATACCCACCGCACAAGGTTGCTTTGAGGAATAAATAGTACTGTGAAAAGAGCACCAGGTGTTCCCACAAATTGTCCCCCTACTCTTGTGATATTTCTGCATCCTTGCCTTTCAACTGGAATTTAAATTCACTGCCAGCCTTGATCCGGGCTTTGCCCTTGGTGCCTAGCACTGCACGCATGCGTAGCAGGGGCCAAGCTATCATAATCTGAAAACAAGTTTGCATCCATGCGGTAAGATCTGTGCATAGGATCTTGGTCCAATTAACCCAGCTGGGGAGCCAGACCCAGGACACAGCGTAGCGTATCTGTAATCATGCATTTCTCAGAGAAGAAAATCTGTTGTTCATTCAAAAATTCACATTAGCACGTTTTAGGACGCTCTTTGCCCTGATCTCTTATCTTCTCTTGAGTCCCATTTTGTTCTCAACTCCTTGCCCCAAAGTTGCCTATAAACACTCTTGCTCTTTTTCTCCATCCTTTGCCCCTCCTGCCTCTTTCCTCTCATTCCTCTTATTTTGCAAAGACCAGGAGCTCTACAGGAAGTGGAAGGCGGTGGGTACTTCGGGATCAAGGATAGAGGCCCATTCAGCTGGCAGGCGGGGTAGGGAACAGTGATTGCCCCTGAGCTACAGGATTCGGGCTCTCTGTCACCTGTGTTATGGATGAATGCGTGAATGAGCGAGTGAGTGGTGGCCCTTCTCCTGGCCCCGCTTCTGAAACCCCTGGAGTCCTCAATGCCTTTGGTTGTCTGCATCCCGTATCCATCACGCCCTGCACACGTTCATTCTGTGACGTATGTTTTCACCTTAACCCGAACCATAAAGAACTAACTCATTTACTTCCTCCAGCGAGAGGCCATGTCAAGAGCTCAGCTGCTCCTAGTGCAGATAAAGTGAATTGAGCTGGTCAAACCCCAGAAGATGTGCCAATGACAAACAGCTCGGGTTTGATCTGTGGATGTGCCCAAGGCAGGAGAAAGGCAGGTCGGAATGAGAGGATGTCCTTAACTTGTTTTTCTGTTGTACTTTCTATTTCAAGAGTTCCCACGCTCTCCCTCTTGACTTGAAGCTCCTTGAAGGCAGGATTGTTTAAATTCATTTATTCCTTTTGCAGCTATCACCATGTCCTAGTAAAGAACCAAGCACGGAGCAGATTCCCAGTGAGTTGGAGGAGTACCTGAAGTGCACACAAGTCAGTTTTCGATGGACCTGTGGCGCATAGGACTGTAAGCTTTGTGAGGCTTAGAGCTGAGAGCATCCCCAGGGATGCTAGGGGCTGGCACAATCTCTTACGATATTGCCTGAGAGCTCATTTAATTGCTTTATCATTTGACCCCTTCTCCATTTGAAGAGAGCTGATAATCAATCCCTTTATGATGGCTATGATATTCAAGAAAAAAAATGTTAATTTTGGTGAAGGGGAGAGTTTGGGGAGTTTGACCAAAGAGCGACATGATCTCATAAAAAGATGGCAGGCCTGAATTCATACTTTGACTCTGATGATGATGAACCATGTGACTTGAAGCAAGTCTTTCAATCTGTCTTGATCATCCACCTGACTTCATGCTACAGGAATGTTAGAGATTAAAATACAATAACAGAGTCCCTGGAACACAGTACTTCCAAAGAATGTGGTAGCATAGCCTTGATGGGGGTCTGACACCCAGACTCCAAGGTGGAGACCTCCAAAGCAGTACCTGAGGCAGAGTTTCTCTCTGCCCTTCTATCCTCCTGCCCCTCTCCCCTCTTCTTTACCAGAGAAACTAGAAGTAATCTTCCCTAAGGCAGGTCATACAAACCAATGACGGTTTTCCCCACCGCCAGCCATGAAATCGAAAATCACTCTAACTTTCCTTGGACTTCTGGTGTTAGAGTAGACCATAGAGAAGTTCTTTGACCTACTTTATCCAATTGCAGAACATAAACCTGCCTTCCAGAAAGGGCCTTGCCCCACACTCAGGAGGGAACACTGCCACATGAAGGGGTCAAGAGGACAGGCAGGTTTGCAGGGTCCCCCCGAGTCTAGTGACATGAGACCACATCCTTCCTGTCCAATTATTCTTCTACCTCGCTGTTTCTGCTTCATCAACCAAAATGGAGAGCTCACTCTGGTCTTTGTGTGTCCAGGCTCCTATGTCATGTGAAACCACGGCCGAATAAATTTGCTCTGCTTTTCTCTTGTTAACCTGTATTTTTCACACGGTATCAGCTGTGGCTTTGTAGGATGGACATGAAAGGGACCGCCACTCCTTTTGCCGCCCCTACAGCCTCCCTAACGATACATCACCTCCGTATTTTAACTGGACATAAGCACCCAAAATACAATCTTAGCAAAAGAGAAACAGCGGCGTGTTACCAAGAGTTCAGCCTCCTGGACCCAGCTGACTGATCTCCTTCTTCACGTACGTGTTGCCTCTTCCTGTTGTTCTGGGATGCATGGCTGCCCAGCTGCACTGTTCTCGCCCGGGCTTGGCTCAGTCACCTCACCGTTTGGATGCAATACTTAGGCTGCCTAATTGGGCTTTATAAATCAAGTCCTCCTGGATTTCTGTCAGTTTCGCTGCTTGCTTTTTTTCCAGTTACCCATTTAGGCTCTTTCAGGAGCTTGGCCTGGGGCCAGAGGATGGTAAGGCCTAGGGTGAAAGGGTCCCCAGAGAAAGCATGTCACAGGTGCGGAGAGTGACTTCCCTGGCTATCTTGCAAAACTGCGTTTGCTTCTGGCTGAGAGCAGCTTGCTCTCGCCCTCCCCTCACTTCCTAACTGTGAGAACAAAGAAGCCAGCTCCTCTGAGAGATGAGGTATTTGGGCCGTGTTGATTGAAAACAAGAAAAAGATTCCATGTGGGTTTTGACAGGGCTTTCTCCTTCCCTTGGTGGAAGCTGGCGCTGGAGTGAACATTCTGGAACCAGGCAAGGTTTACCAGGAGTCTAAGGGGAGCCTCACCAAGAACAAAGAATTTCTTCCTGCCGTGAATCGGCTGAGATGTGTTCAGGGCGCTGGGGGCTCTCCTTTCCCCACGTCCAGCCCATCCGAGGCCCTGGGCCTCACAAGTTCATAGGGTGGCTTTGGGGAATCTCCTGTTGAATCTGTGTGTTGACCATGTAAATATGTGGTTTTGAATGGGGTTCTTTGCAGCAGAATAGCCATTAATCAAGTTGCATGTTTAAACTTGTGTGTGCAGCAGTGTTTATGTGAACTGAGTATTTGGGAGAGACAGGGAGGGAGAAAGAGGGTGACCTTTCAGAAATGTGGCTGTTGAGGCTATTTGGACGAGGTCCTGACACCCGTTTGCACATTCTGGGGGACTTCCATTCCAATCAACAAGTATTTGCTGAGCGCACACAATATCATCCCAAATGATTCCCGGTCACGTATCTCTTAACGACAGGGTGTGTTCTGAGAAATGTGCCATTAGCTGATTTTGTCCTGGTATGACACTACAGTGTGGGTACCCAAGCCCAGATAACAGAGCCTGCTACCCTGGTCATATGGCAGAACTAAATTTTTAATTTAATTTGACACAACTGTGAGAATTTTCAACCAAATTTTCTGCCAAAATACAAGGATCTCTTTCCTACAGTGACTTGTTTCCTCCTGAACTCTTCCAGCAGAGCTTCGAACATCCAGGTTTCCACCCATTTCCCTTGTGTGACAGTCTAGGTACTTCCTAAACCTAAGAAGATGCCCCAAACATGCTGCTCAGCTCCTCCGGGGTCCTGGGAGACTCTCCTTCCAATCTCTGTATCTACCAGGAGCCTGTTCAAGGAAAGCTAGACTTTTCTATCACACTGACCCAAGTTCTTCCATCCTCTATCTATTACCCAACTGCAAAGCCACTTCCACATTATTAGGAACTTATGACAGCAGAGATGGAACATCTGTATTGGATTCCCATGGCGACCATAACACATTACCAGGTTTGGGGGCTTAAAAGAATAGAAATGCACCATCTCCTGGTTCTGAAGACCAGATATCTGAAGTCGGTTCTTCTGAGTCCCCATCAAGCTGACAGCAGGCGTGTCCACACCGCAGGCTGCAGCAGGGATAGTCTTGTTGGCTTCTTTCAGCTCTTGGTGGTGCAGCAATTCCTGGGTCTGTGAACCTCTATCTCTCGAATCTCTATCTCTATCTTCATATCACCCACTCTTTTGTCTGTCTGTCTTCTTCTCTGCATATCTGTGTCCTAATTCCTCTGCTCTCTCTTAGAAGGACATGTGGGACTGCATTGAGCTCAGAACCATATAATTGAGGGTAAGGTCCTTCTGCCAAGATTCTTAAGATCTGGACCGTGGGTGCAACTCAGTGGTAGAGCATCTGTCTGGCTCTGGGTTTAATTCCTAGCTCCACCCCAGAAGAGAATATTCACTCTTTTGCCATATAAAGCATTATAGTAAGCACTTGAAATTAGATTTCACTTAGTACTTATATAGGTAACAATGCTGGGTGTTCTGCCTCACACCTGTAATCCCAGAGACTTGGGAGGCTGAGGAAAGAGGATTGCAAGTTAGAGGCCAGCCTCAGCAACTTAACTGAAGGCCCAAGCAACTTAGTGAGACCCTGTCTTAAAATAAAACATTAAAAGGACTGGGGAGGTAGCTCAGTGTTAAATCACCCTTGGGTTCATTCCAAGTACAAAAAAAAAAAAAAAATTGGTTAAAAAAATGATAACTTAAAATGTACCATCATCTGCATTTTACCAATGGAGGAATTAAAACCAGAGAGGTTATAATATCCCAAAAGTGATACAGTTGATTGTTCTGCTTTCATTAGCTGAGACTTTGGCCTACTTCTCCATCTCTGCTGCCGATTGTGGTTTAGCAGTTGACGTTCTCATTTTGAAGGAAAGAAAATGATGCATATTCACAAAACCTTCACAGGCTCAATCATAATCCACACCTAGTCCTCTTTTACTGTTAAAATAATGAGCAAAGAGTATGACCCATAGCAAGTGGATACGTTGTGGGGTGGCACTGATTTCTGCATTACCAAGTGTCCATAAATCTCCTTGCCTGACACAGGTGAAGGATGCATCCCTGTCTGAGAGCAGCAAGGTCCTTCAGCAACGAGGGGGCTCTGTGTATCTTACAGACTGCTTCGCTCCATGTTCCCCTTTGATGAAAGATTTACAGCAAGAACCTGAGCAGGTGATGGAATCAGGCTGGCCAGTGCCAGGATCCACTGAGCAACGCCTGGTATCGAGCTCTTTCTGAGTCACCTTTGAGTGGGACACATGAAAGAAGATGGCGATCCTGAAAGGGAAGAGGGACACTCAGGTACATTTCCACACACGGGATGGAAGCAGGAAGCTCTGGGGATGCAAAGGACAGGTTGGAAAGTAAGAGATTCATCATCTGCAAGGGCCTGAGACGCAAAAGGCTCCTTTGGAACGTTGGAAGAGACACCGTGTGCAGTGGCCAGGCAGAAGGAGCAGGTGGGTTTGTGCAGGAGTTGATCTGCCTGGAGCAGAGCTCAGGGACCAGATAGCAAAGGAAGACAATTAGCAGGACTTCCCTAAAACACTGAGGTGTTTTCTTACTCTATAAAATAACATTACTTATCCTTATTCGTAGAAGCAGTAACATTTTTTTTATACTTTTTTCTGCTTTGGGATTATGATATATGAACTCTCCTAGAGTCTGCTTTCCTGACTTAAAAACCTTCTATAAAGATTTTTCAGATAAGTATTACTTTGAGGCATGATTTTAATGACTCTATAGCTTTCCATTCAACATGGATGTATTATAAATAATTTAAATAATTCCTTATTATTGTATATTTAGATTTTCTTGTATTTTACCCTTTTATAAACTTTGATCTGATGAGCAAATCCATAGCTATACATTTTGCACATTTAAACTAGATTCCTGTTTTAAGTGTGAAGCAAGGTACACTTGCAAGTTATTCAATATTAATATTCTCTCCTCCCCTACCCATGTGTGTGTGACTACATGTATTATACACACACAAATAAGCATGCATACATACATACATATGCATGTGTTTATGCACACATGCACACACACACACACACACACACAAATACAAAACCCTGCTAAACAGGTAACAATACACCAGGAACACCTGAGAGATGGGTGAACTACAGACATGGCAAAGTCAGGATTCAAACTCAGTCCTTTCTGATGTGAACATGTGATTCTTTCCTCCACAACATTTCTAATGGCAGCAATAACTAAACGCTAATGTACTAAGCAAGGTACTAAGTACTTTATATAAACTGAGTTGGAAGGACAAGCAAACAGAACTAAACCTGGTTCAAGGTCACACAGCTGCTTCCCATGTTTGTCATGAACCCTCAGAGAATGGAAACAGATATCAAAACTCGACTTTGTATTTGAAGATAGTATGTGTGTTAGGGGTGGAACCCCTTTGTATCCATCATAATCCCACAAATACGCAATGGTGGCAATACTGGGTATTAGCTAACAGTACAGGCTCAATTCAAATCTCAGCTCTGTCACACACTAGCTGTGTGACCTTAGACAACTTAATGACCCTCTCTGTGCCTAAGTTTCTATTCTCTTCAATTTGGATAATTATAATAGGTTATTTATAAAAATAGACTGAAACAATTATACGAAACGCCAGTACTCCCTTACAGTGTAGCTCTAATAAATGTTAGCCAATATCCAAAGAGGTAACAATAACAGTGTCAAGGCATCATACAAAAAGTTTTTCAGGCATGGAGAAACAGTTTGGCATGTGAACGAGGCCAGGGAGTCGGGGCAGTGCTTCCTGACTCCTTCAAATCAGCACGTGCAAGCCCCATGCCTGCTGTCCTCTGCGTGTCATAAATAAGACATCTGTAGCTCAGTTGGTAAGACAGGAGCTGGGGATGCAGAATAAAAGCACTCTAGACTTAAAAAGGACACTAGCCCAGGCATCAAGGCAGTGGGGGCCCTGGAGACACAGTGAATAATCCACACAAGGTGGGCAGAGTCCATGCTTCCAAACTCAGTTCAGAGATTCTTATTCCACTGCTTCACTTCCTTTGTGGAGGTGTATAACTGAACTGTGTGTGTGTGTGTGTGTGTGTGTGTGCGTGCATAAATATGTGTACTTATGGAGATGTAATATGTATGCATATTTACATGGATATATGAAATGCATATATGCATGAATATGAGTCTCTATGAATGGACATTCACCTGCATGAATATTTGTATGGATATTTGTGCATGCACGTAAATATATGTATATATGCATATATACACATACGGATATGTGCGTAGATATTTCATTCTATATACTCTATCCAGAACCTACTGGCAGCTCTGTTGCGTCATTTATGTCAAGAATAATGGATGATATCTATACAGGAAGTTTAGGTGAATTTACATCAAGATCTTTCTTGCACACTTCACAGTGTGCAAGAAAGTGACTTTTCACAGCTACGCGTAGGTTTGGGTGAGTCTAGACTTGGTTTTTGCGTTCATCCACTTGCTTTTGCTGATCTGGCGCTGAACCGCAGAGATGGTTTCAGAGGAGCCTGTCTCAGGGAGCAAAATCAAATGTCTGTGACTGCCACCTGCATTGGGGATACGGCGTTCCCTTTGCTTCTCTGCCTCTGTCACTGTGCCTGAGACAAGCGGGGCTGTGCTCAGACAGGGGAGGCGGAGGGGGGAAGGCAGGAGACTCCCTCCAGTTCTTACCTGCTTGCTTCTTCGCCCCCATGTGCATCTGCGCTCCCTGCTTCCCCTCGGGGTAGTGGGGTGTTCCAGTTCATTTCTTTAGTGAAAACTCTGCTGCGCTTCACCTTTCACTGAGTGAAAAGCCCTGTCACTACCTGCCTTCCTGTCTCCCTTAGTGACATGGAATCATCCCCTCTAACACCAGGGTAGCGCTTCCCTCTGTCTTAACTCTTTCTCTTCCCTTGTGTAACTAAACCCGGCTCAGTGGTGGCAAAGGAAGAGGGGTCCCTCGGTCAGAGGTCTCCACGTCCTAACACGCCCCTTCTGTGGAAGTCAGAACCTGGTTCAGGATTCTTGGCATGGAAGCAACTCTCCTGTCCTCCCTCACACCAGGATGTGGAAAGTGAGGAGCAGCTGGCAGGCTCTCCTGTTCCGCTCTTCATTAGAATGTGATGCTGGGAATCTGCTTACTGGCCATTTCAGCCTGGTTACCCGGGTGTGTGCTGTTGTGGCAAGAAGATGAGATGCTCAGCTTGGAGATGAAGACAGTCACATGCCACTGCGTCAAGAGTGGGCCTGCCACTGTAGGGTGGGAATCACGATCGGCAAAGCAGGGGAGACCTGGTGCACAGCCTGGCACTGGGGGAATCGGATCCATGAAGGAGTTGCTCCCTTCCCAGGCATCTCGGGGACCATTATATACTTACTATTTTTGTTCAAAACAACTCACTTCTTTCAATTCTACGCATGTGTTATACAAGAAAGTTGGATAATTCGAGTATCTCTTGGCACTTGCTATTTTTACAGCAAAAGAAAATGCAGCCCTATTTATTTAAATTCAGCAGTGGATTCCTTCTAGAGACAAGCGCAGGACATAAAGTGGCACCTTGGGAAACTTGAGGTTTGGAAGTTCTCGAATAATCATAGCAACAAAGAACAATAACATAAAGTAGCTCTCCTCTTAAGTACTTCTTAGGTACAAGGCTCATTAATTTTGTCTCTGCAATAATCCAAGCAAGAAATTTTTATTCTTCCCAATGTATATACAAGGAAGTTGATATTCACCAAAGTTAAAAATCCATGATTTGAGAAAACTTAAAATAATAATAAAAAAATTTTTGAGCAGTTTTTTTTAATGCTGAGATTTATCGGCAATATTTTCTTTGATTTCCACAATGATCCTGTGAGAGAAGGATTGCTATGCTCACTAACAGGCGAGAAAACTTAAATAAATTCCCCGTTGTGCCCCTACTAAATGGAATGGCCAATTTGAGACCACGTGCCTTTCCTGTCCTCGCAGAAACTGCATAAACCCATCCTGGGAACCCAGAGGATCCTTCGAGAATGGAGAAGTAGCAGGGTTGTACAGATACTCCAGCCCTGTTGTCATTTGACAAGGGAAAAAATCATTGGTCTGGAAAGGAAATTGCAAAGCTCATCATTCTGTGTTTTCAATTCAATCAGAAAAAAAAAAAAAAAAAAAAAAAAAAAAACAGAAACAAAAAGAGTAAAACTGTTCAAAGAACAGAACTGTTTCTTGGATAAGGTGGCAGAGGACCACTTGGCTTTGGAGAGATAACCAGGCACTTTGAGGCTGATAACCAGGTCTTGGGAGCCGGGTGTGTGTAGTACCAGGGAGTTTGTTTGTCTAAACGTAGAAGCAAATCTCCTGGCGCTGAGGGCAATGGAAGGTTACCAGCTGACCTTTTGCCGTCTTTCAGGAAGTGTGGAGGAGCAAGGAACAATCAAGCTCGGGGAGAATGGGATTCACAAAGTGCTGTTTGTTTTCTTCCATTTGATTTCTATATTCGGCAAAGCACTTCCTTGAAACTGATGCCCAGAGCTTTCATTTATCCGCTTGGCCATTATCACATCTGAATCCCGCAGGCCCACTTCAAATGCAGAGAGATACACCTGCAGGTTCTGAATGGATTTCTTCAACAAAGCTGTCCAGTTGACTCACATTGAAAAACACTTTGATCGACCCATCTCTTTGTGACCTGAAACCAGATGCGTCAGTAGAAGCTGCTGGAAAGAAAGATCTGCTTCTCTGCCCAAATATGTTGCCTTCTCCAAAAAATAAATAAATAAATAAATAAAAAGAAGAAGTAGTACTACCTATCTGGCTGGCGCTCTTTAGAAGATTTAGACTGATTGATGTCTCTCTGGCTGTCAGGCAGTTACCTTGAGACAGGTGCCCCCAATTAATTCCTATCAGTCACATTCACCATTCAGACTGTGGTCAGATAATTAAAAAACTAATAATCTGGGTGAACTTTATGCCAGTTCTGTCCTCACATTTGCTGATGTGAAACAGCGCTTACAAATATCCCACTAATAAAAGATTTAGTTTTATTCTGGTGTATGTTTTAATGAACAAAAGTAATGATGCTCTAAAATCGAAAGCTCAATCAGATAGATCAATCACCAAAAACAAAAAGAAATATGTCTATTACTAGCAATATGTCTATTATGCAAAATGTACAAAACAGAAAAATGTGTGGAAGAACTCTAAGAGACAAAAATACTTTATTTCCACTCTATTTTTGCCTGTGTATGTTGACATAGATGTACTACAACATTATATGAAGTTTTATGAACTGATAACACAGTCATTAAAAAGTAATTAACCAAGTAACATCCACAGTCATTGAAAACTAATTGCAAGAAACAGTTAAGTAAAACATCAATGCCGTTTTCTAGTAGTACGATATTTTATCTGGTATCTGTTATTTCTGTTTGCTTTACAATTTAAGGAAACTTATTTATGTGGCGATTGATTTTTCTGTTTGTTATAGAGCCCCCAAGCCCGGGCAAGAATTTTAAATATCATGAAACTGAATTCCTTCCTGTTTGCTTTCTCATTAGGAAAAATGGAGAGACCAGCCCCTCAGCAAAGATTTGACTGAGATAGAAAAGACACAATTATGTGGCCTATTACCAATTCTGATGGCCCTTATGGTATTTAAAATGAACAAGGCTGTCTTTGTCATTTCATTAACATGATTCCTTTCCAGAGAATGAGCACTTCCCATCTACTCCCTCCATTTTGGGAAAACAAACCAATTTTTCTCAAGCTCATTTGAAAGGACAATGGTCTGCTGGTCTCCCAATTGAGGATCTGCAAGGCCTCTGAGGGTACCTGAGTCTGGCTTATCTCAGGCTGCCCTCCGGTAAGAAGGGCTGTGCTCTGTGATTCCAGTGGAATAATTTGAGGCTTATAAGTGCAGAACATAATAACCATTATTGATTTTTAATTTCACAACATTTTTTTAGGATACTGAATTTTCTATTTTTTTTTTTTTAAATTTTGTCTAATTAGTTGTGCATGACAGTAGAATGCATTTATACATTTTGATAGATTATACATAAATGGAGTGTCATCTCTCATTTTTCTGATTGTACATGTTGCAGGATCACATGGGTCATGCAGTCATACATGTACATGAGGTCATGATGTCTGTTCACTCTTCTATCCTTCCTACCCCATACCCCTTCCTCTCCCTTCACTCCCCTCTACCTCATCTAAAGGAACTCTGTTATTCCCTAGTGCCCCCCCGCCCCCCCCACGTATTGTGACTTAGCATCTGCATATCAGAGAAAACATTCGGCCTTTGGATTTTTGAATTTGGCTTATTTCACTTTTCTTATTCCTTCTTTTCCCTTCTAGGAGTGAAATGGGTCACCTCTGTGATAGAACACTTTGTTTCAAAAGGGTTCAAATTCTGCATGCTGAATTGATGTATTCAAAGTTTACCCCACTACAAAGATTTTAGTGTTTGCATATTATTTTTGTTGTACCTTCAGAAAATAAATTCAAACATTTGTAATTCTATGGATTAAAATGCATACCTCCAAGTTGACCATGTTGAAAGAAAAATATGATAAGAAAGAATGAAAGTAATGGCTCCTCATGCACACTGAGTTTTTCTTTTGCTTTGGCACATCTGAAGAATTATTTAGCCTCTGGAGAATTGCTTACTCCACCTCTGGAGCGGCTGGGATGGCAGGTACACACCACAACGTGGCACAAGCAACGGGGTTTTAAGGAGAGACCTCCTCATTGTCTCCTGCTGTTCTTCAAAATAGATAGTGAATAAATATAAATAGTGAAGCACACGCTGTCTGAGCTCGCCCTCTTGGCATGCCTCTTCCAAGAATGGAAAGAAAGAAACCAAGATGAGACAAACTGAATGTTAATTAAAACAAGGCCCCAAATATCTGCATAATTCAGTTCTTGAAGAACACAGTAGAAACGGAAGCAAACTTCAACTGCCCCACTGAAGAAGAGTCTGTGGAATCCTTTGGACATTGCCCAAGTTTCTGGGCTAGTTCACCTTGGCCCTTTGGTTAGCAAGGTTATCTCTTGCTTTAACGTGGCTTTACCAACTTCAATTAACCCCCTAGACCCTCGCTTTGCAAAAACCTATTCATTCTTTGAATAGAGGTAGAGTCACGTTTTGGGGATCTGAGATTCATACAGGTCAGAGGGACTTATGTTAGGAAATTGTAAAAGAATTACAAATACATAAGGTGTTATTGGAAGCGCATCTTGATTAAGAATGAGAACATAAGTGACTTGCGTGAGAATCAGGCATTCCCTCTAAGATCTCCTTAGGTGATTTATCAGAAATTCCCCAGTAGAAACCATTCCTGGTGCATCTGGATTTTCCTCCCTAGCTTTAATAGCTCCATCCCTCAGAGACCTACACAAGAGGAGGCTGGGAACTGAGGCTTCTCCAGCTCTACGGCCCAGCTCCACTGTCCCTGTCTGCCTGCTTCCGGCCACCTGCCCCTCCCCTGCATCCTGTGACCTCTTCTATTGCAGCATTTGCCACCTTGAGTACAATAGGGATCTTTAGAGTAGGAAATTTGAATCCCTCTCCATTTTCTCTTCAATTTCCAACACAGTTAGTGTCACGTAGCACACATGAATCAATATTTCCCAATAACAGCAAATAGTTCTATAGTGGTCACTAGGTGACCAGCTCTCTTTTAAGCATTTGACAAATTTTCACTATGACATAGGAATATCTTTATTCATATTATGTAGGTGAGGAAACTAAGAAGCAGAGAGCTTAAATAACTTAGCATAGCCCAGATCAGAGCTGAAATTCAAACCTATGCAGACAGCCAGCTCCGTCCCTGCTCTTGACCTTGTGCTCTAAATCTCATAAAAAGAAATGCTCTATGAATATTTCTTCCTTCTTGATCCAGTGCATCTGAACTCCAGGCCTTAAGGCATACTTTCTTACAATGGTCGGCTCCTTAAGAACTGATAATCCAATTTGTGGATTTTTGAAGATTTGCAGCCTCTTGGCCCCCCTACAGCTTCTTGCCTGTAGGAAGCATTTACATGCTTGTTACCACCTCCCCAGAGATGCTGGAGGGAGGGGGCCTTATTACTGCCATTGTCCGCCACCCCCTCCAGTTATGCTCAATGCTACTGGGGACCAGGGAAGCTCATCGTGGTAGCTGTCAGAAAGTGTGGTCCCAAATGAGAGGTCACTCTTTATTAGCTACACTTAGCCTTTTCACCCCTTTGGGGCTGGCCATCCAGACCAGTCCAGTCCTGGGAAAGATGTGAAGCACACAGAAGAAGGTCAAAGGACACCCTTCCAGCAAAGTAAGAAAAATTCGGTAGCACAGTGAGGGACCGAGTAAAAATCTATATTTACAGAGGATTAGGAGGCAACTAGCAGAAGAGGAAGAGACGGGACACAGGAGAGAAGTGATGGGCACACAGGTTTATACATAGTAGGAGCTTCACACCTGGACATGTACGCATGACAACCAGTTTTGACATTCTGCTTTAAAGGAATTATTTGCAGCTGCATGCAGTGGGGCATGCCTGTAATCCTAGGGGCTGGGAAGGCCAAGACAGGAGGATCATGAGTTCAAAGCCAGCCTCAGCAAAAGCCAGGGAGACCCTGTCTCTAAATACAACACAAAATGGGGCTGGGGATGTGGCTTAGTGGTTGAGTGCCCCTGAGTTCAAACCCTGTACCCATTTCCCACCCAAAAATTTTTTTTGCCAAAACAGATTTTACTATAGTTCCCCACCCCAGTCCAATGATGAATTTATTTTGAGAACCTTCCTTGTGAGGAAAATGTTACTTTAGTTCTGAAGATAAAATAATCTGCAACTGGGTCCATGAAAACGATAGCTTAGACTTCTGCTTTCTAGCCAGTAAGTCACGTTGACTAAAATTTTATGGATGATATGTCGATGATGTCAAATTTCCCTTTTGTATGAGTCCGAAATATTAGGCCATGGGGAAATTTTTTCTGGCAATTACGGGCAACTAAAAAGGGAAAGCTTCTCTGTTCAAGAGACAGCTTTTGTGATTTTGTAACCCAGACTATATATGCTTTCTGCAACATTAATCTGCCTCGTTTGCCTCAGATGAGAGGTTTTATATGTCATTCCCAGGAAAGAATTGGTGACCGTAACTGTGTAATGGAGTTGAGTTCCTAGAAGCTCACCAGGATGGGGTTCCTGACATATTTCAAAGCATTTGCAGAGCCTGGCAGAAATGGGCAGAATTATTTCACGATAAAATTTCATTCATTTAGGAGACAGTCGTTGGAGTTTATGATCATGTGGCAATCTCAGCAGTAACCTTAAGCAGGGCACCACCTATCCAGCCCAGCTGCATACGCCGATTGAGGAAAACAAATTATTTTCAAGCATCTGCTATCACTTTACAGGCACCATTTTAAAGACCAGTGAATTAATTAAATAAGAACTGGCTTCCCCCAAAACAAGTTCTTCTAGCTTAGTATGAGTTCATTTATGTCTTAAAATACCACTTTGTTTAAATTCTTAACAATGCTAATCACTGACACCCCTCTGCTTAAGCAATGTATCTATGTTGGCTTAATAGATAATGTATTCATCTAAAAATCAAATCCGATAAAATGAAATAAAATACCCAATGACATTATCAGAAGTTATGCATTTGATACTTTTCTAATAGGTGACTCTTTGGTGGAAGGTAGAAGAGGATTTTTAGATAATTCAGTGGCTCAGTGTTTGAGTCAGGTTGTCTTTTGGTGATTCCCAGTTTTCCGTCTGTCCATTTTACAGGTTAGGAAATGCCTTTTGGTGGACACAAGATACAAGGTTATCCCACCAAATTTGGAGACTGCAGAATCCTTTTCCAAGAAGATCCTGACCTGGGATTCTATCTATGCAGAAGGGAGCCAGCAGGTGACAAAGCCCAAGCAGGCAGAGATGCAGATTGCAGGAGGACACGTTCAGGAGCCAGAGCACAGAAAGAGAGGATGCAGAGAGCCAACAAGAACAGGATCCAAGGCAAGTCCAACTAGGAGCCGAGATACATCTCTACCCTGGAACCAGTGAGAGACAAGAGAAGGATACCTCCATGTTTGAGAATCTGTGCGCACATTCACGCAGCTTTTGATGCAGTTGTTCATCTCAGCCATTTATTGTATACTACTATTCAAGAAAGGATGTCATAGGGTTTGGCATTTGTTGGTGGCTCAGTGGATTCTTATGAGAAGACTGGGCACATTCAGGGCAGTATGGATGTAGATTCAATGGGTGCTCATGAAATGGGATTGATTGAAGACAAAAAGATAAACTGAGTAAGGGGGTCTGGAACAAAGGAAGAGAAGCTCAGACAAGATGCCCAAGTACTTAGCAAACGGTCACGGGTCTCCATACCCCTTGCTCTCCAGCATATCAGTGACAATGGCTGGGTCTATCCTGGCCCAGAAAAGTTCTGTGATTAAGCATGCTGTTGATTTTATACTTCAATCTTCCAATATAATTTCCCATCGACTTTTCTGTTCCTAATATAGAAGAAGGAATTTGAATTTGGGAAGGTTGCGTGACTCTTGGAATCAAACTCCATGTGACCATGTGACATAAGGTTGTCCCATCTGTACTCAGTAAGGCTGCAGTAGAATTAGTTACGTCCAGATGAACATAAAAACGTACACCATTCACCAACTTATTATTACTTGCATTTTAACCAGATAATCTGTGTGAATGAAGAGATGAAAGAGTAAGGGCAGTGGAATAAGTGTAGAATGTTCCTGTTTTTAAAAACATATATTTTAATTTTTCATTTGACTACTACCCTGAGTAACTAAATCTTATGGTATAATAATTAATTAGAAACCCACCGATCTTCTCATTCTTCTGGTTTGGCCTAAGGACTTATAATTCTAACTAGTACAAGGAAAAGAATTGTCATGTGTGTCTTCAGAGTCTAAAAGTACTTGGCATGTAGGAACCTTACCTAACATCAGCGAATTGAACTGATTTTGGAAAATGCAGACAGATCTGAGAGGTGTCCTTTGGTTGGTAGGAGACAGGACATGGGGAGGGGATAGAAAAGACTGAACCTAATACGTACCTAATACGCTGCCGGAAGCCCCTCCCAGGCCAAGCTGCAGTTAAAGGGAGGAAGATGGTGGACCACAAAGGGATTTGAGACCCTGAAGGAACAGTCTTGGGTCTTGGGCATGCACAATAGCCCAAGGGACTGACCTAAAGTTAACCTATTGGCTAGTTAACATATTAATATGAGATTCACTACCCTTCAGTGCATTTCCCCAGGGAAAAAGACATTTTCGCAGGCACAGTAGAAAAGCAATTATGTTAGATTCAACTGTCAATCAAGGTGTCAATCAACCTCAAATCCACCCAGGGGAGAAGGGGAAGAACTTGTACCGACAAATAAAAATAAGCTCCACCGTATAGACAGGGCCTTGAGCTACTTTGCAGCCTGGCCCACTCTGTCCTCCTAGAGTGAACTTTCACTTTCAGTAAACCTTGGCTTTGCTTGCTGACTCTTGGGTCTCCCTCAATAACCTGGACCTGGGACTCCCTGGGAACCCTCACCGGGAACATTGTAAACCTCTACTATAGCGGAAATCACTGTGCCCTATTAGCAAAAGGGTAAAATGAGGGGTAAGAAAAAAAGATGAAGGATGTGATTCTTTTCCAAGTGAAGGAAATATTCACTGATAAATTCCGAACTGGGTTTAGAAGATCAGACAGACTAGCCAGGGATCAAGAATAAATCAAGGCGACAGTGAAGCCATCCTACTGAGCCAGTCAAATCTCTGACTCTTGTTTTTTTTTTTTTTAGTTGTAGATGGACCTAATACATTTATTTTATTTATTCATTTTTATGTGGTGCTGAGACTCGAACCCAGTGCCTCAGAAATGCTAGGAAAGTGCTCTACCACTGAGCCACAACCGCAGCCCCTGACTCTTGTTTTTTGACACTGTCATTCAATAAACATAATTGCCAGCATTTCTTTCAAAGGAGTAGCATATGTTCCACTTGAAGAGGAGCTGAAAGAAGGCCTCAAAGACTATGCTTCTTTGAAATAATCATGTGAAATTCTTTTCTTATTTTCCATGAGGCCAACAGCACTGAACATTACTTGACCAAACAAACATGGCTAGGAATTTTTATGCAGACTGCATGTTTTCAATGTCAGCAACATTAACGGCCTTTTTTGAAGCATAATGTTTACTCTTGGATGATCTAGAAATGAGATGTTGTAGTTCATACACAGTGAATCAACTACCTTAATGTGTTGCAACTCTAAATTGGTAGAGAAACTATTAGTTTAAAAAGTTTCCTTCATGAATGTTCAGTGACAATAAGGGTTTATAGTAAACCTACTATATAATTTAGTGGCATAGAGAACACAGCAGAAATCTCAGTCCTTCTGAAAAAAAAAAATAGAGGAACAAAAAGTAGCACATAGGCTGGCTCTTAATTGTATAACACAGATCCAAAATTTGCAGATGTTCAGAAGTCTTTAGTAAAGAGTTCTAAAATAAGGAGGTTAAACCTGATACACATTTGGCCCCTGATTTAATTGTGGGCCTCTCTATATTTTTATAAAATACTCATAAATTAGAAAAGCTAGTTTGGAAAACTAACCTCACCAGAAAAAGAGAAGAAGAATTAGTAAAAGAAGGGAAAGAAGAAATGACCATGTACCAAACACTAAAAATATCAGAGAAAGCATTTAAAGATGAGTCTCATAGGTGCGCAGTTGTCTGCAAAGTCTACTCTGGTCTTTTCACCAAAGAAAACTAAGTTGAAATAAAACACAGGCATGAAATGAATTTCAAAAAGATTATATAAAAAGAGTTCCTTTAACAGAAACTATTGATGCTACTGAAATGGTCATATTAGTAAAAGATCATATCAAAGACCATTTTTTACACCTTTCTTTTCCAAAGAAACTCCCAGTCATTTGTGAGAGTACCCGGGAGCCATAACAGTCAAATAACAGAGACAGGAAGACTATGAAGCAATAGAAATAAATGCTCAAAGCTTGCTCTTGTCTGACCAATCCTCTCACTCACCTCTAAGGTGCTTTTAATTTGGGGGAGAAAGTGTTCATACAGGAGAAATGGACAGCAGAGGAATGGTGGAGGGCTTCACCTGGGCTGACACACGATAGTGTCAGGAGAGGAAGTATCTCCTACTGCTGGAGTTCAAAGCCCTTCACTTTGAGTTGAAAGAGGATGCAAGCCACAGACACCTTGTCAGGCTCAGAGAAAGGTGTGTGACTGTGAACGAGGATCTAAGGACAGTGTGTCCAGTTCCCTGCCTTCACACACACACAACACACACAGTTTGAAATCTCAACTGCCCACCCAAGTCCCACAAATGCACACACACAAGCATACACAGAGAGGACACACACTAGCATATGCTTGCACACACCTGTGCACGCCCACCACACATGAACACACAACAGCGCACACCTCACACTCATGAGCACACGCACACCTAGAATGCATGCTCATGGGTGGCCAGGTACGTGCACGCATGCTTCACAGAGATATACATGCATACACTCTGGTACATGAAGCCCACAGACATGATGCACATGTGAATATTCACAGGGAACCACAGGGCAAGGACACTAACATGAGATTACACGCATGTGTTGTGCAAGCCCTCCCACACTCACTGTTCTGCATGCCTGTGCGTATCCACATGCACACAGACTCAGTCACTCACGGGAATCATAAACACAGGCACACAAACAGCTCAGAAGACTCTTGAGAAATTAAATACATCCTGATTGAGACATTTGGGAATTTTAAGTTACAAAGAAGAAAAAGGAAGAAAGAAAAAGGAAGCCAGTAAAAGAAGGATGGAATGAGCATATTTTCAAGCCCTTGAGACCTCTTCCTTTGCAGGAGGAGATTGCCGCTTAAATTCACAAGGAACCCATGGCAAGTTAGGATAGGTGTGACTGACTCCACAACCTCAGACAGCACTTGCTTAATCCTCTAAGCACACAATTCAGTTCCAGGCTGAGTTGAGCAATTGGATCAAGGTCACCTAGAACAGTAAACAGGAGGAACTTGACTAGCAGGTAGCAGGCACCGCAGGACCACTCCCTGAAATTCACGTCTGTATTTCACTTAATAAAGAGAAAAGGGATGTGGATTTAAAAATAGAGGCTTCTCCATCTAAAATTCTATGTAATTCATCATCCTTGATTAGAGTCTGACAGTGACGAGCTGCTCATCATTTATATATGGATTTGTTGCATTTTAAGCACATACACATGGAAGATTGAGATGTGCTCTTGTAACGAACTGGGGTTCTGGGCATTAAAGACACCAGCTTGCATTACAAATGCTAAACAATGATGTTTTAAATATTAACAACGGTAAATTGGAAAGGAAAAATCAAATCTCCAAAGCTCTACTTTATGATTCATTTGAATGATTATGTTTTGTCTGAGAATGAGACCTCCATTCTCCAGAGTGCAGGTTCAAACCCCAATTCCTTACTGCCCTCTTGTGGTTATTCTAAAGAACAGCTTTCTGATCATTGAAAATCCTCTCCCTGTTCCATATTTCTGAGAAATAAGGAGCCACTACAAATGTTTTAAGGAGAACAAAAAAGTTTGCTGATATTTGACAACTTTCGATCTACAAAAATGTTATTGCCATAAATATGGCTAGAAAGTCTTTTCCTGATCGCTTAAATATGGGCAATGTCTAATGTAACTCATGCACCATGTACCTGGATTTGTTTAAATTAATATTCAAAAAGAACTTCTGGTCTAGTTACGTGTGACCAGAATTTTAACCCACAATTCCAATCCACATTTTATTCATTTTTTTATTTATTTATTTATTTATTTTTTGGTACCAGGAATTGAACGCGGGGCACCCGACCACTGAGCCACATCCCCAGCCCATTTTTGTATTTTGTTTAGAGACAGGGTCTCACTGAGTTGCTTAGCTCCTGGCTTTTGCCGAGGCTGACTTTGAACTCGAGAGCCTCCTGCCTCAGCCTCCCCAGCAGCTGGGATTCCAGGTGTGCTCCACTGCTCCTGGCTTTATGCACTTTTGACTCACGTGGCCTCTGACCCATCAGAGCTGGAAGCATCCCTGTGTGTACCCGTGAGCACTTCCTCTAACTCTGCTTCTCACTTCTTGGGGGTCTCTGCTTGCCTCATCCATGAGCTGTTTGGTCTTTATTTCCCAGATCAGCCCATCTCTCTTGGGCATATCTAATTCCTTTGGATCTGTGCCTTCTTTCTCTTCCAGAGTAAATCCCCTGAACTGAGCATTATTCTTTTTTTTTTTTTTTTTTTTTTAATTTCTATTTCTTCTTTTTACTTGTACCTGACAGTAGAATGTATTTTGACATATTACACATACATGGAGTATAACGTCTCATTCTTGTAGTTGTTCATGATGTGGGGTTACACTGGTCGTGTGTTCATACATGCACATAGGGGTGTGATGTCTGCTCATTCCACTGTGTTTCCCATTCCCATCCCCCTTACCTACTCCCACTCCTCCCTGTTCAATCCAGTCTGCCCCCATCCCTGAATTTATTGTGAGTCAGCATCCTCATATCAAAGAGAACATCGGACCTTTGGTTTTTTGGGATTGGCTTATTCCACTTAGCATGATAATCTCCGAATTCATCGATTTGTTGGCAAATGTCATCATTTCATTCTTCTTTATGGCTGAATAATCTTCCATTGTGTCTGTATACCAGTTTCTTTATTCATTCATCTGTTGAAGGGCATCTAGGTTGGTTCCATAGTTTAGCTATCGTGAATTGAGCTGCTATAAACCTGGATGTGACTGTGTCACTGTAGTTTGCTGATTTTAAGTCCTTTAGGTATAAACCAAGAAATGGGCTAGCTGGGTCAAATGGTGGTTCCATTCCAAGTTTTCTGAGGAATCTCCATACTGCCACCCAGAGGGGCTGCACCAATTTGCAGTCCTACCAGCAAAGCATGAGTGTACCTTTTTCCCAAACCCTCGCCAATATTTATTGTTCATACTGCCTTATTCAATTGTTTCTGCCACCCAATTTGCACATTAATATAGCTAATCACAACATAATTGTATTGAAGGAGAGAAATCTGTCTATCATAGGCAGAATAACAAGCCACTGAAACTATAAATACGCATGTTATGCGGCAAAAGAGAACTAGTCATGAAAATCAGTTAATTTACAATAGTAAATTACCCTGGAGTACAGAGAAGGGCCCCAATCACAATGTAGCCTCATGAAAGTAGAGCAGAAGACAGAACCCAGAGAACCAAAGACACGGCCCCCTGAGAAGCGTTCAGAACTACTAAGTTGGTTCTGAAGATGGAGGAAGGAAGCCAGGAGCCGAAGAATGTGGGCGAGATCTAGAAATAGGAAAGGAAACAAACGAGTTCTTTCTGGGAGTCTGTAGAACGATGGCGGCCCCAGTAAGGCCTAGCTTTCACCCACCAAGATGCATTTCAAATTGTGACCTTCAGAAATAGAAAAAAAATAAAAATACTTTAAAACATACTTAAGACGCTGGATTTGTGACAGTTTGTTGCAGTAGAAATAGGAACTGGATTTCTCTGTCCATCTATGACCCTGTACAGGCTCTGGTGGGTGTGGCTCTGGGTGGTGGGTGTGGCTCTAGGTGGTGGGCGTGGCTCTGAGGTGTGGGTGGAGCTCTAGGTGGTGGGCTTGGCTCTGGGATGGTGGGCGTGGCTTTGGGGTGTTGGGCCACACAAGACTGTAAGAAGCATTGCCTCCTGAGCGCTTCCATTGCCTCTGGAAATTAGGCGTGGTGGTTACTGACTCCGCTGCTTGTTAAATTCTGGGATGTGTTGCTTAGTTTTGCACCTCATCTCCCTCCTTCACTTAGAGATAAAGGATGTATGAGGTTTCATTGTCATAGTCTTATTTGGATATTAGTTTACGTGCTAAGCTTTTTATACAACACTTAGCAAACCCCCCCCCCCTTTATCTAAATTTACCTCTTTGATATCACATGGATCTTGGGACTCTTAAAGAATTTAAAATGGAAGCAGGGATTATGCTGCAGTCCTATAATTCCAGCTACTCAGGAGGATAAAGCAAGGAGGATCACAAGTTCCAGGCTATCCTGGACAACTTAGAGAGACTCTGATAGAATCTTTCAAGATTAGAAGAAAAAAATAAAACATTGGGGATGGAGCTCAGCGGTAGAGCATGTGTCTACTATGTGAGAGGCCCTGGGTTCCAGCCCCAGCACTGGGGGGAAAAGAGGGAGAAAGAGAAGAAAAATTGATGGGACTCAGAATAGATCACAAACAGAATACATAGGCAGCCACAGAAGACACATTTTCCCATACCCCATGGGAAACAACTGACTGTTTGTTTCTCCCCAAAATGGATATGCTGAAACTTTAACCCCAGTTTGGTGGTATTGGGAGGGGTAGATTTAGGGAGGTGGTTAGGTCATGAGGGCAGAGGCCTTAAGTATAATTAGTGCTTCTATAAAAAGAGCAGAGCTGGCCGTGGTGGAACAGGCCTGTAATCCCAGTAGCGTGGGAGGCTGAGGCAGGAGGATCAGGAGTTCAAAGTCAGCCTCAGCAAAAGCAAGATGCTAAGCAACTGAGACCCTGACTCTAAATAAAATACAAAACAGGGCTGGGGATGTGGCTTAGTTATTGAGTGCCCCTAAGTTCAATCCCTGGTATAGATAGATAGATAGATAGATAGATAGATAGATAGATAGATAGATAGATAGCTAGATAGATAGATAGAGGCAGAGACAGCTCGTGCCTGCTATGTGAAGCTACAAGAAAGAGTTAGTGTCTGTGAACTGGAAGAGGACCCCTCCAGTCTGACAACACTGGAACACTGACCATATTCCAGTGGTCACTGGAGCCTTCAGGCTCCAGAACTGTGAGAGATGCTTGTTGTTTAGACCACCCAGTCTGCGGAAAAACGCTAAAGGAGTCCAAACCAATCAAAGCACCGTCTTAAGTTCCTTGACTTTGGCTCCATAAATTAGACTTGCAAAAGGGAGATTTATATGAGAAAAACAAGGTGTATTTAGGACTTGCCACTGCACATCACTTAGTCAACGGTGGTGAGTCACTCAACAGCGTGGCTGGAACTGGGGGTTCCACAGCATCTCAGCAATGAAGAACACATTTATAGAAAGCCACAAAACACGGGAAAAGGGGTGTTGGCTCACAAGGGCTGTTAACTGTAGGAAGGCAAATGTGTCAGGGAGATGAATGGATGCAAGTGTTCTTTGAGTGAGGTTATATAGATTCTTCTGCTGTCTTCTCTGGGCTGAGTCTAGAGTTGTCTCTGCCGACGAGGAACACCCTTGCAGTCCCTAGAAGAGAGGAGGAGGGCAGACAGTGTGTACTGGGTCTGCTTTTCCTCACTTTAGCTCAAAGTACCCTGATGCCAGAGTAGCATTTTGTTTTACCTTGAGGTCACTCTGGCCAACTTTGAGTACCTTGCTGTGGTTTGGATATGAGGTATCCCCCAAAAGTTCATATGTGAGACAAGGTAGGAACGTTCAGAGGTAAAATGATTGGCCCATGAGAGCTGTGACCTAATCACTGGACTAATCCATTTGATGGATTAATAATTTGAAAGGATTAATGAGTGACTGAAGGAAGTGGGTTGTTGGGGTCATGCCCTTGGGGTTGTATTATCCTTGGCTCATTGCACTCAAATTCTCTCTGCTTCTTGGCTGTCTTGAGCTGAGCAGACTTCCTCCTCTATGCCCTTCCGCCATGATGTCCTGCCTCACCTGAGTCCCAGAGCTATGAAGTCGGCCAACTACGAACCTACAAAACCTTGTTCTAAAACAAACTTCCCCTCCTCTAAGTTTCTTGTCAGGTATATTGGGTCACAGTCATACAAAGCCGACTACAAATACCTGAACCTGGATTGTCAGGTCAGTGAAATGATCAGAGTCATGCCAAGGTCCATAGATGTCCAGCACGTGTAAACCTGCATGTATTAACAGGAGCAGCATTATAGCCTTTAGTTCCAATAGTACCCTGGCCCTTATTAGCTTAAGCAAGTACCTCTGCAGCACAGATTTCATGCATTCTGTGATTGCATGAGGAAGTTACTGCCTTCAGGGACCTCAGGAGACTGGCTTCAGGATCCTCTAAGCATGTACTTCAAGACCTTCATATTGTCAAACATGAAAGAACTTGATTTAAAAAAACACACACACACACACACACACACACACACACTGATCTTTAGTCTCAGCTCTGACCTATAAAGATCTTGGGCATCATACGTGATTTCGAAAAAGAAAAAGTTGGGCAAACTGAAGTCAATGACTTTCTTGGACTGCAGGTGCATCAGGAGAAATTCTTATCCTGTCTGGCTGTAGCAGAAGCTGTTACATAACAGCAGTGTACACACCTGGTGATTTTGACAAATTCCTGGAAGCTGAGTATGTAACAGTGAGAAACTCTTAGAGTGAAGTAGCTCTTCCCTGCTTCCCTGTGCCTTATAGTTAGGAACCCCTTCTCGGGGAGAAGACCTGGAAAGATTCCCCTTCTGGCCCTGGAAGAGCCAGAAAGGAAGAATAATCCTGGTGAAATAGCCCAGAGTCTTTTCCATAACAAAGGCCCGCTCTCCAGGGGAAGCCTTTAGTAAAGATCTACCTCTGTAGGGGGTAGATTCTGCCTCTGAGGCTACCTAAGCCCCCCAGAGGGAAAGCAAAATCAACAGCAAAGGAGGCTGTGTGGGAACTCACTGAGAATGTGAGCAGAGCAGGGAGCCAGGAGCAGGACAGAACCTGCTACACTGTGAAGGCTACAGGAGCACGGAAATCAGGCCCCTTAAAATGCTGAAATTCAACCACCATTATATAATTCTTCTCCCTACCCCTTCATGCAGGTCCAATACTGAACAATAGAGTGTCGGTGGACTACAGCGGAAAGCACCAACACCCAGCCTGTCTTTGCAGAGAGGTACTCAGGAAATTCAGAGTGAAGGCGGGAAATTACCCACGGAAGTCATTAGCTGAGTTACTGTCCTCTGGCACCTACAGCTAAAGGAAATATTGACTACACCCCTACTCTCAGAAAGATGGACATCAATCTTCACACTAAAGGCCCATTCGCTTCTGTTTCTGCCACCTGCATAGATACATGTCTGACTACAAGTACTGCAAGGCATGATAAAAGAAGGAAAGACAAGGAGGTCATCAGACTAAGACTCAGACATGACTCATATTGGAATGATTAGGCAAGGGATTTAAAACAAATGTCATTAATATTTTAGGGCTTCTGATGAAAATAGTGAACATGTAAGATCAGGTGGGTCACATAAGCAGAGAGATGGGAACTCTAAGAAACAAAAGGAGATGCAGAAAACCAAACGTGATTTATAGGGCTGGGGTTGCGGCTCAGTGGCAGAGTGCTTGCCTAGCATGTGTGAGGCACTGGGTTCGATTCTCAGCACCACATAGAAACAAAAATAAAGGCCCATTAACAACTAAAAAAAAAAAAAAATATATATATATATATATATATATATATATATATATATATAAAAGTGATTTACAAGGATATGAAGAATGAATACCCAGTATGGGTGTATCCATAGACTGGACCCAGGGATCCTGAAGATATGTCACTAGAAATGTCCCTAACTCAAAACCAGCAACACCATAAACGAAAGAAAAAAAACAAAAACAAAAACAAAAAAACAAAAGCAGAGCACCAAAGAAATGTGGGGCCATTTCAAAAGGTAGTGTACACGTTACTGGAATACCAAAAGGAGAAGAAAGAGAGATTAGAGCAGACATATTTGAAGTTAAAAAAAAAATCCTTCAACAATATTAATGACTACATACATCACCAAGAAAGCTTCTAACCAGATATTTCCAAAATGGACCTGCACACGTGGCAGCATGGGCCTGTATAGCCTAGAAAGTCTGCATTTCCAGGAGCGATGAGCTCATTTTAACTATACCATTGTTGACCTTAGGAAGAGAGAATGTTGGAATGGCAAATTGGAGCAAGAAAATGAACGGCCATGAAGACCGCCACTCTGTATCATTTCGACCTAAATTCAAGATCTGTGAAAAAATTTTGCTTAAAAAGAGAGTCAGTATCTATTTTAGAGCCAGGCGAGGCAGAAGCCCAGAGAACATCGTAATCACGGCTGAAGTCGAGCAAAGGGGAAACGAGAACAGGGTCAAGGTCAAAGGGAAAGACTTTCTCCAGAGCTGGAACGTGGAGAGAATCCTATAACTAAATCGTGGAAGTGGTGAGGACCGTGGAAAAATTAGAAGAATCCAGATGCACATCGGGACATCCTACTGACCATCAGTGGTTATAAAACTCTTCTCCAGTGCAGGGGTCAGCGTTTCTAAAGCAGAGTGTTCAGGACAACGAGGAACAACAAAGACATTATTTAATATTCCCTCCAGCAAGATGCTAAGATTTATAAATGAAAAAGGGAATGCATTTTAACTACTTGAAAATCATGGGGAATGCTGTCCACCTTTATAGTGCTGGAAAGTGCTGATGTGGCTGTTTTAAGAATTTCTGAAGGATTCCATTAAGGCCTCATATCCCACAAATGCAGATGCTGTGGGCATCTGACTGCAGCCTGGCTGATTTCAACTCTCTAATTACCAGTTCTCCCCGTGGGTGAATTAGCTGAGTGGCTGTGTGATTTATCCTGATTGATGGCCAATATGGCTCCACATTCACAGATGGAATAATCAATGAAACGCATTTTTAGCCATCGCTATTCTGGCTTCCTTCGATGTACGTGTGGTGTCAAGGCCTGGTAGTTCCGTCTTGCATATTTTAAGACCACTTCCTCTTAAGAATAATATCTACATTCTTTGAGCAAAAATGCTTTGACAGCTGGCCCTCTGTATGTGTGCACAGATCCAACCAACTGTGTATTGGAAACATTTGGGGAACAAAAACTTACCTGTATTGAACATATACTGACATTTCTTCTCCTCCTTTGTTTTCCTAAGCAAGTTAGCATCCTATTTTTTCACAGTGCTTACATTGTATTATACATATGTAATCTAGAGATGATTTTAAGTATACAGGAGGAAAAGGAAAGACAGTGGAATGAATCTGACATCATAATTTTCCTAACAACATATATGAAAACCTCACAGTGAATCCTACCATGGTGAACATGCACAAGAATGGGATCCTGGCTAGACTAAGATCGAGTCCATGTTTATATAGTTATATCAAAATGGATTCTACTACCATGTATTTAAAAAGAACCAATTAATTAATTAATTACACAGGAGGATGGGTATAGGCTAAGGGCAAATATTATATCACTTTATAGAAGAGACCTGAGCACAGGTGGATGTTGGTACCTGATGGGTGTCCCTGGAACCACTCCCTTTCAGATACTGAGGGACAATTGACTTGTAGCCCTTGGATGATGTGATAGAAAGGCAAGATGGTTATGTGGTTAGATGGTCTTTTGCTACTTCTATTATACAGATTTTGTGTGGTTATCATTCTTCACATCATGCAAAATCTTTTTTATGTACACCTCTGGGAAGAATTCTCATAATGCTATTGATAGCTGTCCTGTTGTTTTTCTGAACAGTTCGTCCCTTTCTTTCCCATCTTTGGTACAACGTGCTTCCCATAAAACCCTGTATTTCCTACAGGACTGATCAGTGTGAAGCTTAGTAATAAATATGTGGGGAGCTTATTCCACTTATTGATCAAGAAGTTCCGGGAGTCATAAAGACAGAAGCGGATATTCCCATTGTTTGAGGATACTGACACAGCACTATTAGCAACAACTTGGATTAATTTTATTCAGCCTGGAATCTCCAGATAGATCATCTCAAAACCAATATACCTGCTAGGAGCATCAGGCGACCATTTCCTTTGAGCAGCTGAAAATCATGTCTAAGCATATTGAAACTCCTGAGTTTTAGCAACGTGGCAAACATCTGTCTTTGATACCTGCTCTGCAGGGCTTCCAGACTGAATCTCATTTACCTTTAGTCTGAATCTCAAGATTTCACCTTTATCAGAGTCAGCAATTCAACATAGCTACAGGTGTGCACAGAACAGGCCGAGGGGAGTGGCCCTCCCACTCTTTCTATTCAGAATGGAGCAGACCTCTGTCTCCTCACCTGCATCCTCCAAGGAGAGACAGCTCATGATCATCGCTAAGATGAAAATGATGAAATTGTTTTCAGCTTGTGCCATATGACTACATAATTCGCTGCTCAATTTGAAACATAATGAATTCTTCTGTTCAGGTTGGGGCAAACTGAGTGCTTCTCAGAAACGATGTTACATTTTTCAGAGAAGAATGATAGTCCCAAGCTTAATCAACCCTCTGAACATATAATGCACATTCATAGAAATATCTTAGAAAAACATCCTGAGGATTGTATCTTGGTGCGAGGTAGAGAACACTCCATTATATGGGACAGAACCATTTCAGCATGTGTCCTGAGAGCCAGAAGGTTCCTCAGGACTGGCAATAATGAAGATAAACAGTTTAACCTTTGCTAGACTTGAGACCCTGATAACCACAATGTCTCATTAGAAAGAAACACCCTGGGAAAAGAGTGGTAAGTGTATTCTACAGCACCGCTCTCCAAGTGGCACCCCAGGTATGCTATTAATACACCCTAATTTTATTTTCTTGTTGCAATCTTGTGATTTTCTACAGCCATGGAACAGTGCTTTTGTGAAAGAGTTTTGTTATCAAATTCTTAGCTTAGGTAGAGGGGGTCAAAACCACCCACGTGTTGAGTGCAGAACTTGCAATGTATTCTATGATGGCAATTCTCGAGGGACAAACATTGGTTGCCCCCAAACATTCAGAAACAATATTGCTAACATTTGATCTGCAATTACTTAGAATTCTACTTCTAAAAAAGGGTGGGGGAGAAAGATGTCAAACTTCTTATTATATTCTAAGACAAGAACGAAAACATGTTGTATTCTTACGCTGATCATTAGAACCTGATAATAGATTTTAACAGTATCTTAGTTTTTTGTGTTCTAAGATAAAGCAATAGAACTAGCAATGTCTTCCCCTGCTTCTCTGAGTGGATCTCAGGAGGGAAGATGTCTGTGAGAAGTCTTGCTTCAGATCCTCACCTGGCAGGAAACAGTGAACTCAGAAAAGCAGACTCTTGCTTCTTTTGGTAGAAATACATTACAAGGTGCAGCTACAGATAGAGAAACACATCCTCCTTGTTATTTGGAAGAACCAATTAGTCTCCTGAGCTGTACTGAGAGTCTTCCAGAAGACTGAGCATGTCAAGTCATAGTCTGAGACATTCAAAGATGATCTAACCTTTACCTATTCCCAGAAGAGAAATTAAGGCCATCCAACCTAGGAATAAAGGCAGGCAACAACTGGGCAAAGATGGATGATAATGTCTCTTCTTTATTCCAAATGGCAGTCAGTAAATGAGGCACCTTTATAAGCATACCAGGGGTAAGTGACTCATGCAATAAAGTCACATGAGAACATGAGGAATGGAATAAATAATTTTACCATGTTTCTAGATCCTCTGGTTTAATCATGATCATAGAGAATCGTCCTACCATTTTACCTTGGAATATCTAAGATAGGACAAGAAGCAGAGCTTTAGGTAGGGTGCAGCTCAGTGACACAGCACATGCTTAGCATGCATGAGGCCCTGGGTTCAATCCCCAGCAGAGAGAGAGAGAGAGAGAGAGAGAGAGAGAGAGAGAGAGAGAGAGAGAATATGAATATTAGTTAGTCGAGTTTGGGAGGACCAACCAATCATGAAACAGTATAACCCAGATATACTTAGAATCAAAAGTAGGTAATGCCCTAGAAGTTCCAAGAGTAAGTACTATCATCAAGGCAAGAATAGAATAAATCATTTTACCTATTAAAACAAAACAGTGTTATCTTTGCCTTTAATAGAGTCACCGTTTGACTTTGGGGGCCTCAGGTACTCTTGCCTTAGTGGGTCACTTTCTCCAAAAAATATTAAAAACTGTATTTTATGACTTCATTGTCATAAGATGAACATATTAATATTATTTATTGTTATTTTTTGACCTAAATGTTATTTTTTTCCACTGATTAAAAGCAGTAAAATATTTTCTTGATCCAACATACCATGGCCTTAGGAACTGGGATAGAGAAGTCAGGCCTGTCCCTTCCCTCCACAAAACAGAAGGGTCATTCCTGGGAGTCACATCTTAGGAAAAGCACACAGGGAAGTGAGTTGTACCCAGCAAAACATTAACAATAACCTCAAACGTTTAGTGCTCTGCAAAGTCATTTCGTCACACTTGTTTGATTGGCAAAGCCAGTTTGCTGGTTCTCTTAGAGCCTTTTCAGCCTTCAAGGGTCCTCCCAGGGAATCTCCGATTCTTGAAGTTTCAAATCTTCCAAACTCTGACAATCTTCTGTGAAAGGCCAATTCATTTCCACGTGGCAGATTTCTTTCATGATATCAGCAGAATTCAGCAGAACAAGAGAAGTGCGGCTCCACGGAACAGAGACTGTTTAAAGTCTTATTTGTTTATTGCTGGATCCCAAACACCCAGAACTCCAACCTGCCACCCAGTGCCTGCTCAATGTTTGAGTGAACAAAGTCAGTCAGTTACATGTCCTTTACATCTGCTCACACTGCACATTCCTGAACTTGGTTGACCACCCACTGAATCTCCTCAGTTAATCCATCTGCCTCCCGTCTGATCTTCTCCTCGTTCCCATAGCATTGTTCATCAGCTCAGTTCTGATGATGTCACATTTTATTCAGTCTGATGGTAGTCCTCCATATTCTTCGAAAGAATCCAAACTCTTTAAGTATAAGGCATGAAGAGCTCTTCATGGTCCAACACCACACTATATGTAGCCTTGTATCCAAAGAGGCTGCGGAAGACTTTGATAGACCTGCTGTGCTCCCAGCCTCCAGGCTTCTGAAGATGCTGTTCTTCTGTGGAATCCTCTGCCAAGCCCTATCAATCCACCTGCCTTTTCACACCTGCACCATTCCCATCCCATCATCTCCAACGCTTTCCTTGGTGAGCCCTGGGCATTCCCCAAAGTCTTCCTGCAGCACCTGCAAACTCCCTCCTAGAGAGCACGCCTTTGGCTATCCTGACTCTGCATTTAGGCGTCTGTTTCTCCTGGTGGAGTACAGGTTCCCTCAGGCACAGATCAGGGACCACATTTCACCTCTGGAACCCACCAGGAATGACATCAACAGTAGAGGGAGGACTTAATTACTAAGACTTTCTTAACTCTAAAGGGAAGTTGATGGATTTCAGGACTAAGAAATCAAGCTTATGACAGCCACTTCGTTTAGTTATCTGTGATATTTCAGAATAATAGGAAATATTTCCTATTCTTAACAAGAAAGAGTAAGGACAATCTAAATTAATATTGTAACAGGGAGGTATCATTTTTAGAAGTCTATGTACCCTCAACATGGGGAGGCATGTTGGGCAATAAACAATTTTATGTGCTACTTAAGGAGGGTAAAATTGATATTTTCTGTTTAGGGCAATATTTGGCAATGTATTAAAAAAATGAAACTCACAGCTCCTTTTACTGCTCAATTTTATTTACTAGAGAATCACATGTTCGCCAACTAGTTAGTCAGCTTTTAGTTGCTATGACCAAAAAACCTGGAAAGAACAACTGAGAGGTGGAAAAGATTACTTTGGCTCATGGTCTCAGAGGTTCTGTAGATGGTTGACCAATTGTTCTGGATAAGAAATGAGGCAGCACCTCATGGAAGAAGGCCATGGCAGAGGAAGGGGAGAGAGAGAGCAGCAGGGTCCACAGGGAAGATATACCCTCCAGGGCAACCCCCAGTGACCCACCTTCTCCAGCCACGCCCAGTTATTCTATTCAAACCGGGATGGATGATTTCATCTCCAAACATTCCTGCATGGACACAGGTGCTTCTGGGGGGCACCTCACATCCACACCATAAAACCAGAAGACTTGAGTACATTCACTACAGCATTGGCTGGTACTAAGAATTAGAAGCAGCAGAGACGTACATCCATAGGATGATACACATCAGAACATTTTGAAGCAGATAAAATGTAATTGTGATTGGAAAATCACAAAATGACAATTACCTATGTTGCTCTTTGCATAAGCAGAAATCCCCCGACCAATATTGGACTTTAAAAAAGCATTAAGTTTTAAAAATAGAGAAATTGGAATGACCCCTGAATTGAAGTTGCCTTTGGGCAGGAACATAATTGATGCAACTTGAGAAGTAGTCAAAGAGATCTTTATTTGATTTATAGCATTTTAATTTCTTCAGAAATTAAAGTCGAATGTCAGAGATGGAAACGTGGACATTTGTTATACAGGCTTTATACTTATCCATGTGTTTTATAATTCCTACTAAAAGAGAGTACAAACCAAGCAAGGCTCCACACCGTGCTTTCAGAGTTCTGGAGTTATAGCCAGGTAGTGCCAAAGGACCGCAGGAAACCCATCCAAGGGTGTGGGCGGGCAAGCTGAGGTGCGCATGCGCAAGAGATGCACCTCTTGAAGGATCTCTGGACCCTCTTGAGGGAGCTGGGGAGGTTCATGAGCAAAGCGAAGCTAAGCACTTAGGAAATGAAAGGCAAGGGATTACTATGGAAAGAAAGAAGCAAAATTGGCTACGTGATTGCTGTTGGTGAGGCTGGAGAGTGGAAAGGCAAACAAGCCGTATCCCAGTCTGGCTCTCACAGATAAGATGCTTTGTGCAAGAGTCGGTGCGTTGATTACGCCAGCACTCAGTTCGCGGTCTCAGCTCTCCTGCAGAAAAGCATCCATCAATGCATGAGGCCGCCACGGTGCAACTGTTATTGACAGGCTTCTTGCAAGGGGAGCCAAAGAAACTACTCGATTTTCTTACAGAAATAAAAGTGGTAAGGATGATAAACGTGGTGTGGAGTTTGGATAAAAGAAAGGAAAAAAAAAAAAAAAAAAAGGTTTTCCAACACATACATACTCTGCTGACAGAAGGAAAGAGAGAGCAAAGAAAAAAGAAGTCAGGATTTTAAAGATGGTATTAATGAAAACAGATGTTTGGAATTAGTGCTGTGCTTCTATCAGACAGTGCATATTTTAAAGCAAAATGACAAAAATGCTCAGTGACCCAGTGTTAATTTATTAACTGGGTGTCTTCTAATCTGTTAATGAATTGATTTCTAGATTTTTTTCTTTGACAGGTAATAATCATATGTATCCATGGTATGCAGTGTGATGTTTTCTATATTTTTATATGTTTATATATGTGTGTGTTTATATATATGATGTTTATATGTGTGTGTGTGTAATGGTTAAATTTGAGGAATTAGCATGACCATCCCCTCCAATGCTTATCATTTCCATGTGCTGACAACATTCAAAATCCTCACTTCTACCTATTTTGAAAAATACACTATATAATTGTTAACTACAGTCACCCTGCCATGCAACAGAACAGGAGAACTAGTCTGTTCATGTATTTACTGGCTACTATAAAATCCAGAAAAGTGTCCATTTGTTATTACAACCCTGCTTTGATTTTAAATTCTGGTAGTCAAGTATTACCAGCTTACTGTTCAAGAACGATAAATAGTAGAGGGAAGCATGTGCTGTGCCCACACCAGGGGCTCAGGAGGTCGAGGCAGGAGGATCGCAAGTTCAAAGCCAGCCTCAGCAACTTAGTGAGGCCCTACACTTTTAATGTAGGTCAAGAAAGAGACTCACTGATTGGTTCCTGTGTTGAAACTGGAATTAAATTTTATCAGGAATTCTGAAATTCACAGGAAAGACAATTCGCCAAGGGTCTGAGTATCTGTCAATACTAAGAGCAGATCCTCCCACCCATCTGGGCCTCAATAAACATACCTGCAAAATGGACAGAGGAATGACTTCCTGCACTATCTGTGCTTCTGTCAGTTGGCCCTGGCTTCATTCTTGCTTTTCTGTGGCCTCTTCTGGGTTGCAACAAGGACCAATAGCCTACTGTCACTGCCCGCGGCAACAATATTTGTTACCACCTGCAGCAACAATTGCGGGTATTTATCGGAGGTGGACTGGAAATAAACTACTTCTATTCCTGAGCTGCTTCCTTGCTTGTTTGCTTATTCTCTAGCTTATAGAGGAAGACAGGCTTGCTTGATTTTAGAGGAAGAAAGGCTTTGAGAGGAAGATAGGCTTTGCTCATAGAGGAAGTTTTAGAGAAAGACAGGCTTCTATGCTTATCAGAGATCTATTTCTTCTTAGAGTTCTGCTGCTTCTTCTTAGAGGCAGGTCCCACATCCTATGAACTAGGTGCTATCTATCTGAGGTGCTTCTTAGTGGTGTGTCCGCGAACTGCGATCTGTGATCTATGACCTAGAGGTGTGTTCTCAGTTCTCCGCTCTAAGATCTGCCTTCTGCCGCTGCCTGCTGTTTACTGCTTGCTGCTTCTTCTCTCTGCTTCTTTTTACTGCTGCTTACTGCTTGCTGCTGCTTCTCTCTGCTAGCTGCTGCTTCTTTCCTTCTGCCTACTGCCTGCTTATATTCCCTCCAGGAGGCGGAGGGCGGGGCCACGCCAGTTGAGATCAGGCGAGGAGCCAGCTGCCCAATCACGGCAAAGGTTAAAAACGAGCAGGCCCGAGCAGGAGCTCTCGGGAACACCTGTGCACGCGTTGTGTGCGTGGACTTAATGAATACGGCCAATGATAAATCACCTGGGTGTGCTTATATTAATCAACCTCCTCACTGCCGATGTGATCAAAACAACCTCCGGCTGGCCGCCAGGTGCCATCACAGCACAGCCCACATGGCACAGCCCCCAACAGACTACAAGTTATATTTCTAGGAATTCCTTAGCACCTGGGTTCCCAGAGTGAACACCTGCAGGAAGGTGGAAGAAGTGGCAGCCCCAGACAATTCTAGGCCCTGGGTTCCTGCAGAGGCTGTGCGGCTGCAATAGCAGCAGTGGCCACAGACCCGTGGGCAGCCGTGGCAGCACCAAGAACATGGGAGGTGGTACCGGGAGCTTCCAAGATGCCCAGCTTCAGAAGTATCAGCAAGAAAACCGGCTCCTGGCTCTCGGCAAGGCAGGATGGCTGCTGTTGCAAAGGTGGCCCGGCAGCCCCCAGGACCTCCTGGGCACAGGGACTGAACTATCTCATGGTTCACGGCTACAGTAACGGCACGTCCCCACTGCTACCAGCCTTCCAGTAACCTCGTCGTCCCTTTCCGCTCCTCCTGCCCTTCTGATGCATTTCTGTGTTTCCCTACAGGATATTCTCCCTGTTTGCCATACTTGTAGGGACTTGTGCCTCCTGGACAGACACTGGTTAAGATCAGACACAGGGATCGCTTTATATTTTGAATTTATTTCATCACTACGATTCGTAATTCCAAAATGAGAAGGAAGCAGAATGCACGTGTGTGTCTTACCGAATTCATCACGATGGCACCTGGCTCTAGCTGTTGATCGTCAGGAAATAAATTCCATCCGATCAAGACTCCTATCAAGACCAAGTGGGGAAGTTGAGCAAAAGCAAGCACCCAAGTATGCCCGAAACTGCCGAGAGCATTTTGAGGCAGCCGGTATCCCGGAAAGAAGTAGAGAAACAACATGTATCCCATTTGTTTACAATAAAAAAAAAAAAAAGAAGTGAGCCAACCAAGGCACACTCAACCTTGCACACCAGCCCCGGGAATTCCTAAGCGGTGGAGAGTGAGAGAGGAGGCAGGTGCCACACGTGCAATGGTGAGGCTTCCAGTGACCTTCTGAGGACAGTAGAAAAGGAGTGAGCAGCCAAGTCCTGGGAGAAAGGGATGCAGAGAGAGCACTAGATTAGGGACCGTTTCCCCTGGTGGAATTTTCTGCCTGCTAAATTGAGGCCAGCAAGAAGCTAGAGGCTGAGCAGAGACTGACTGTGAGGTGCTTTAATATGTTGATGAAAAAATAGCTACAGAAAAAGGAGCACAGGGCAGACCATGAGGGAATGTTCTAGTAAGTTCCTTAAAGGCCTGACGAAGACTGTGAGTCGGATTGACTGGGCAGGTGAAGGTGACTGCCCACCATGGTTTCTAAACACTTTTCACTTACCACGTTTTGCATGAAATAAAATTACTAGCCATTATCTAGTAATGTGGCCAAAAAGTTAGACAATCACAACTAAATCACACACGATCCACATTTAGGCTTAAAAGTTAGGGATGTTAAAGCTACTCTGATCGTTCTGTTCAAGAAAACAAATGGCAAGATTGAAAGGTTCTTTCACCAAATAATTGGAGTATATTAAAGCCGGGTGCTGTGGCGCACACCTATAATCCCAGGGGCTCAGGAGGCTGAGACAGGAGGATCGCAAGTTCAAAGTCAGCCTCAGCAACTTAGTGAGGCCCTACGCTTTTAATGTGGGTGGAGAAAGAGACTCACTGATTGGTTTTCGTGTCTAAACTGGAATTACATTGCAACACAAAAAAACAGAATTAAAAGGCCCAAATGAGCTTTTTCATGTTAAATTTCAGGCTTTAACAGAAAACTTACAAGCTTCAGTGGGCCAGAGGTGGATTGGCTGAAGATATCTAGAATAAAAACTGACAGGAAACATAGAAAAAAACTGAGCAATGCACATAGGACAGCTCATCTGCGGGTGTATTTATTTACCTGTACTGAGAAGGAGCAAGAGGGCGGAGCACAAGCAGGATCTGACCATGTGCTGGCCACGATCCTACAGGTCTGAAGACTCTGGGGTGCACTACAAACCACAAGCAAATGAGTCAAAGACAATCACACCTAGACATAAACCAATGAATGGAAAAACAGAGGGAAGAGCCGAAGAAAAATCTCAACACAAGTCAGCGGCTTTAAAACAAAATGTAATTTCAGACTAGCAACATTAAGGTCAGTTCTTAATGGAAAGAGTGAGAGAGAGAGAGAGAGAGAGAGAGAGAGAGAGAGAGGAGAGAGAGAGAGAGAGAAAGGAAATGCAGAAGACCAAAACAGAAAGAACAACATCCTTAAACTGCTGGGAAAAATAAATAACTGTTCACCATAAAGGAAGAAGAAATACAAAAATAACATTGAATCGACATTATAGGACAAAATCTGGGAACAATTTGATATCATCAAACTCCTAGTAAAAGAAATCAGAGCTGGGTGAGGTGGCTCACGCCTGTCATCCCAGCCGCTCTGGAGGCTGAGGCAGGAGGATGGCGAGTTCAAAGCCAGCCTCAGATATTTAGTGGGGCCCTAAGTAACTCAGAGAGACCCTGTTTCAGTACGAAAATTAAACAGGTCTAGGGATGTAGCTTAGTGGTTAAGCAGCCCTGGGCTCAAACCCCAGTACCACCCCCCCAAAAAAAAAATTAAATTAAATGATGCCTATTAAATGGATAGACTAATAGTTTGAATAATAAATACAATTATATATTACAGAAATAAATATAAGGACTCGCTTAATACGAGTGCACACTGGAGTGTTGCCCTCCATTTTTCAGATGAGAGAAATGACTTTGCTGGGCGTGGAAGCCTTGTAATGCTCAAGTAGAGAACGAATCGTACCACCAAGGACAAAGACCCCAAGAGCATCCGCCAATCTTCTCTGCCGCACAACCACCCCTAGATCCAATTTTCCACAGAAGGGGACAAAATCCATCCAGAAACAACAACAAACAATCAGAAGCGAAGCTCTGCTGATTGTCAGTCAAGACTATTATCCTTTCTGGTGGCTGCCGGCACAGAGAATTTTGTTTATTTGGAATTAAATGTGATCTGCCTCAGTTTCAAGACTTCTAGAGCCAGACTCTCTGTTTTAAAATATTTCAGAAGCATGGCAATCATTGGGGCTATTCTGTCCTTCACATTAAAAAAAAAAAAAAAAAAAATGACTCTAAAAATGACCCCCAAGCTTGGGTCATTTTTTTCTCTCTCACATAAATACTATCAAGTAAAAAAATAGATCAATAAAAATCAAAAACAATTTCATTCTACCCGATACACACAGTTTTCCAAAGTGAGATGTTTGTTCCCTTGCTGCATAAATGTAAGCCATAAAAAATACTAAATGGTGACAGCTTTATTCCTCCTGAAATTTACATTAGGTAGTCACTGGGCTATGGAAGGTACAATGTCTAAGAGAGAACTCATCAAAAACACAGATATAAAACATATACCTGCCTTTTGTCTCAGAAGGCTGCATGACTTTTATCTCTTCCCATAAATAATGGAGGCATCAGCACATTTATCAGCACACAATAACAAACCCCAGCCTCCTGGTAATTGTAAAAACACTGAAGCCTGTTATTGACCTTGTGTAAAATACAGGCACAGGACACAAAGAGGAAGAAACTTTTTGTCTGTCTACAACCACATCCAAAGCCCCATCACCCACTTTGAAAACCATTAAACTAAAAGTAAATGATGTGAAAAGGAGGAGGAAAATATATTATTGAATAAAGCAACACAGATGAGCTAAATCAAAAGATCCTTCCGTCCCTGCCATCTCACTCCGTACTCTTTATTTTCCCTGCTGAAGTTGTTTTTGAGATATTTGCATGAAGGCATGGCTCAAAACTTCAGATCTCAAACCTGTGACTCAGAGTGTCGCTTAATACATTCCTTCACGGTGCCTACTCATTTTGCAAACGACTAGTTTCTATGGATACATTTTCAAAGTACAAAGCCTTCCCTGGATTGTTAAAGCACGGTGTTCTGATTAAATGATGGTACAAATTATCAGCAAATAATTATTGATGAACCTTTGCAAAAACTGATCATGTCTCCCAACCTATTTTCTGCCAGTTTCTCTGGGTGGGGCTCAAGAAGGATACCACTGGCCAAAGCCCTGATAAGCAGATGCATACATTATGGCTAGGTGACATGATTAAAGATGAGTCACTCAGCTCCCAATGAGTAACACACAGTAATTACCACAGCCATTTAGAGAAGGGAGTCATAAATTCCAACTGCAGCGGGAAGAAGAGGGTCTTTAGGAGAGAGGGGGATTTGAGCTGGGTCTTCTTGGAGGATGGAGAAAACAGCAAAGAATACTTCACAACGGAGCAGATGTGGGCACACAGGGTTGTGAGGAATTGTGTTTTAAAACCTATCATGCGTTCCAAGAATGATGTGATGATTTACTTGGAAGATTTGCATTTTCACAAGGACCATAGTCTTTGAATATATGCTAAATAATGATCTTGATTGACAGGTGAGAGTCAACAAATATTCAGGATGTGTGCCTGTCAGCATTTTGTCACTGGGACCAAAATACCTGAAAAGAACAACTTAGAGGAGAGTTCACTTTGGCTTATAATTTTAGAGGTTCAGTCCATGCTCAGCCAAATCTAAGGCGGAAATATCATGGTGGAAGGGCATGGCAGAAGAAAGCTGCAGAGATCATGGCGAAGCAGAGGGAGAGGTCAAGGGAGGTGGGGCAGGAGAGCAGGAGAGAAGGACACAACCCCATGGACCTACTTCCTCCAACTAGGTCTGACCCACCAGTGGTCCATTCAGTTATCAGTGAACTAATCCATCCAATGGATTAATCTAGTGATGATGTCAAAGCCCCCATGATCTAGTTATTGCTAAAAGCCCTGCCTCTGAACTTGGTGCATTGGGGACTGTGTTTCCAAGGCATGATTTGGGGGGACATCCCAGATCCCAAGTGTAAGAATATCTCAGTTTACCCTATGCTTCCAAAGACACCACGATTTTTGTGTGGAAACACTCCATCTCCCTGAAGCCAGGTGGAACCCAAGACTCCTTAATTCTCAGTATTAACAAGTTATCAAAATTGGCTCATCGAAGAATTGTCTTTTGCCACCCTGGGTCCTGGCGGCCAATTTTTTTAAAATTTATTTTTATTGTAAACAAATGGGATACATGTTGATTCTCTGGTTGTACATGGAGTAAAGGCATACCATTTGTGTAATCATACATTTATATAGGGTAATGGTGTTTGATTCATTCTGTTATTTTTTCCCTCCCCACACCCCTCCCACCCCACTTTTCCCTCTATACAGTCCCTCCTTCCTCCATTCTTGCCCTCTCCCCCCACATTATGTGTCATCATCTGCTTATCAGCGAGATCATTCTTCCTTTGTTTTTTTGAGATTGGCTTATCTCACTTAGCATGATATTCTCCAGTTTCATCCATTTGCCTGCAAATGCCATAATTTTATTATTCTTTATGGCTGAGTAATATTCCATTGTATAAATATACCAAAGTTTCTTTATCTATTCATCAATTGAAGGGCATCTAGGTTGGTTCCACAATCTGGCTATTGTGAATTGAGCAGCTATGAACATTGATGTGGCTCTGGTGGCCAATTTGAACCAGAAAGCAAGAGATGAAAGCAATCGTAAATACAGTCCATGAGGAAGGAAACAGTCAGTGAATTAAATATTACTGAAATAATCCAAGCAATGGACCTCAAAAATAAACAAAAAGGGCAGGATCCAATGGAAGATGCGCTGAAGGCTGAGAATTCGAAGATGCTGCAAGAAAGCTGAGAAGAGAAATGACGTAGGACAGAGACAGAGTGTTCACTGTAACCAGGCTGAAGAGAACCTCTCGTAGATAAGATAAAAATCCAGCCTCCACTTATTCACTAAATATTTATTGGAAATTTATTATGTATCAGCATAGGACCACCATTGGTAAACTACACCTGAATTAATTCTTGCAAAATCAGTATTTTCTGTTTTTCATAAAAGACAAGAAATGGCTCAGAGAAGTTCGACTTGTTCTGAAGAAACATATTCTCTTAGTTCAATCATACTTCTTTCTCTGACATGACATGAAATATGAGGAAAAAAAGACAGAAAAAAGTCCCTACCCTCGTCGAATTTACGTTAAAACTGCATTGGAAATAGAAAGAGATTATCTGCACTAAGAAAAGTTCAGCATCAAATAAATTGTTTTCATGAGTCTTCCAATTTTGAAAATTAAGTTGCTTTTGTAATCTAAGTAGGAAAAAAAAATCTATTAAATTTGATAGCAAGAAACCTGATAGGATCAAATTTTACTTAAGACTGTTTAAAGATTTTTAAAAAGTATATTGAAGGGCATATAATCAATGAAAGTGAAATAAATCATATATGATATATGGAGTCCTCTTTAGTCTACCTAGTGTTACTTATCTGAGTCATTCAGAAAAATAATCATTGAAGACTTCTTTGTTTTTATTCTTTCAGCTAAATGGGCCATTAGTGCATATTTCATGAAGGGTCAGTTCTCTGACCCTGTGTCCACAAGTTTGTTCGATGTCTGTGGACTGACTGACTGACTCACAGTTTGGCAGGGCTGGGTGCCAGGAATAATATTTATTGTTCTAAAAGAGAAAATTAATCAGTTGCTTAAAGTCATGCCCATTCCCTTTTTCAAAACCCTGCAGTCTCACTACTACTCAGGCATTGCCCAAATCCTTACCTTAAAGAAATCCCAAGGTTTGCACCTGCATCTCCCCCACCACCTCTTCCTCTGACCTCCTCTCCACCTCTGCTCTCCCTCAGTCTCCCCAGAGTCACACTGGCTTCCTACCACACCCAAAAGCCTCTTTCTACATTGCTAAAACCAGGAGTCAGAGGTCAGCAGAAATCTTTTACACATGCCAACCACATTTATTAACTTCCAGTGAACTTAGAAACCCCATAATTATTCAACTGTCCGATAGTATCAAAGTATTTAAAAATGCAGTATTATTTTGAGCATAACTTTAAAATTAGATTGTAGCAAATAAGAAACATCTCCAACTTATTAAATTCTCTAAGCTACAAAAATGTTCTCTGGAAAAACAAAAACCAGTAGAAAAAAGTGCACCTTAATTTGCTGAGCCGTGAAAGGCAATTTGGCCACTGGCAAAAGGCCAACAGGTCAAAGACCACCTGCTCAGGGAATCTGTTCATTCTGAAATAAAAAAGTGTCTCAAAGAAGCAAAAAGAAGGTAGAGTGAGGCTTTCTGATACAGAGCCGGTGAAAACAAAGATAGCTAAAAAAAGCCACATGCATTCTGTGATATTTACTGGAGAAAAAAACGGTAGGCTTCCTGTTTTGATATCGCATTTTGGAAGGTTGCTTCTTACTTCCATATGGAGATTGCACCATCTTGAAAATATTCTGTGGGGGATTATACCAGGCTCGGTTTTCTCCATGGTTTTTGTTAATTTTTTTAAAAAAACCTTTAAATTTTTTGTTTATAAAATATATTCATATATACAATTGATATATATATATATATATAACCAGATTTCCCATTTTTAACTATTTTTAAGTATATGGTTCTATGGGATTAAAGACCCTCACATTGAAGTACAACCCTGTTTGTTTTTCCTTGCTGCTTGTATGTAAAACATTATTATTATCCTACCTGAGTTAACACATCTGATTTGGCTGAGTTGCATCCAAGGAAACAGTTGAGGTCCACATGGAACTTTCCTAGGGATGCTATGACCTCAGAGGCCCTGTGTGCACCACAGTCACATTGAAGGGCCTGGTCATTCAGACACTTGCATCCACTTTCAGCCACCTTGACTTATCAGCCTTTATTTTTGTCTTGTTTCTGCAAAGTTTTGTGTTCCCCACCATCAAAAAACAAAGTGTGTTCCTTGGAGCATCCATTGTGGCAATGTTTTTTGATGTTACCCAGCAAAAGAGTATTTGATTAATAAATTTGGACCCATTTAGATTGAACAGGTTTCCTTTCCGATGGATTTCTTGGAACTTCTCACTTTGGGGAGTGTTTATTGTCAAAGAGGTGGTCTCCAAGTTTTACAAAGGGACCTGACCACCAAATTCTACTATTTCCTTAGAATACTTGAGGTCTATTTTTCAATAGGAAGGACAAGGTTATAGCTGTACAGACCTGCTGTTCTGATTTTTATGCTATCTTTTGTTATTGTGTCAGTCAGTTTTCCATTACTATAAGAAGATACCTGAGGTTGGGTACTTTATAAAGAAAGGTTGCTTGTTTAGTTCACAGTTCTAAAGGTTCAAGGGCATGGGTCTGACTTCTGCTCAGCTCTGGTGAGGCCCCCTGGACTGCATGCCATCAAGGAGAATGGCATCATGGTGGGAGGACATGCAGGAGGGAGCAAGCTCATGGCAAAACAGGAAGTCAGAAGAGGACAGGGATCAGAATTACTCTTTCATAGCAACCCATCTCTGGGCCTACCTCACTCCATCCCCATGACTTAATTCCTAGGACAAGTCCCCACTTCTTCACGACTGCCACACTGAGTCCCAAGCTTCCAACACATGAACTCTGAGGGACAAACCACATCTAAACCACTATACTCAACACCAAAAACATTTTTTAAAAATATTTACTCTGATACTTCATCATCTTTTCACATCCTCCATCCTCGTGCTGAACCACCTGCCTGGTTCTTGCTGCACCTTTATGTCATTTGCTCAGAATTTTTACTTTTGAAACTTGCCTCTCTTCAAAAGTATCTATGACTGGATGCATGTGAATTAAGTGAGAAGAAGAAAACAGATCCATTCACCCAAATCTTAAACAGATGACCCCAAACATATTGAAAGAGTGCCTTACGAGAGAGGAGAGGTGTGTGCAGGATGGCACTCCAGGAAGGTTCTAGAGGGGCTGTTCCAGAGGGCCCTCTGCAGACTCCAGTCCTGTGTCAGCACAGCACATAAATCTGCAGAGAAGAGTAGGTGGATCCTTTCCCCTGTTTCTGGGCTCCCTCTATCTTGTCTCCATCCCTACTCCACCCCACCACTGCTTTAAAGAACAGACCCTAGGAGGAGATCAGGGAACAAAGTCCACTCTGTCCAGAGAGGGAGACAAACCCTGACGCCAGGCAGTGTCCAGTGACTGGATCAGGGCACATTGCCTACCACACAAGAGCTTCCCGGGATGACTGGCATCTCTCTTAGATCTTGGCCTTCAGCAAGTCAATATGGAGCCACTGACATTTGATAAGAATAAGAACCTCTGCACCCTCAGCAATATTCCGTGCAGGATACCTGGTGGTAGATAACTAGCCAAACCCACTGGCATTAGAAAGTCTTTCACTTTTACAAGGAAACATCAAAGACATTTTTATAGAGTACTGTAATCAGCAGTTGCTGTAGTGAGAACTTCAAAAGCAGAGCTTCTTTAAATGCCAACCTAGGCTCCCTGGAGCTTTAGAAAATGGAAAACTTTCTTTCTTTAGACAACGAGGATGCTGGTGTTTGGGCACTATCTTAACTGTCCAAGATCTCCTTGAAGCAGGAGGCTGATGAAAGTGGTTTCATTAACTGGCACAAACACCCAGTCAGTTTTGCAAGTAAAATCCAGGGAGACACGGGAGGACAGGTTGTTTGAGGGTGGCACCTGCTTTTGACCCTATAACCAAGTCTTCACCAAGAAAAATCTCCTGGATTAGACTGTTTCCTGTAAAAAATCCTGGCCTCTGGGGCCTGTGATGGTGACCTTATTTGGAAATAAGGTCTTTCCAGAAGCAACATGGTGAAGACCAGGTGGAATGGACTAGGGTAGGCCCAAACCCCATCCCTGGTATCCACGGGAGAGGGAGATGTGAAGACTCAACTGTGTCCAGAAGAAACAAGGCCACAAGAAAACAGAAGCAAAATTTAGTGAGGTTAAGCCTAAACCCAGGAATACCGAGGGTTCCCCAGAAGCCCCAGGAAGTGAGGAGGAGTTGCAGAAGGACTTTTCCCTGGGGCCTTCAGAGGAAGCTTGGCTCATGCTGCCCAACTCCTGATTTCAGTGCCCGGAGAGAACATGGTCTTGTTTTAAGCCACATACTTTTAGCGTTTGTTTTAGCGGCCCTAGGAAACGATTCCAAGAACTGTGCTCAAAAGTCTAACTATCTGCATTAAAAAATTGAGAAGCAGAGGCCAGGATGTGAAGCACCTCTTGCGTCATGCGAGAAGCCCAGAGCTGAGCCTTCGAAGTGGAAATGGATAATGGCTTTGGAGCTAAGCGGTATTGTGGCCAGGTTTTCTTTTTGCCTGTGACACTTCAGCACAGATGAACTTGAGGGAAACAGGGCTCTGGGCCTGAGGACTGGACTCGGAAACTGGCCAAGCCCCGTGGACTGCGATGTCAGCTTGGGAAGGGTGAGGAGACGGAGGCTGAGCTGCCACACGCCACACTCTAGAGCCATGTGAGGACCTGTGCGTTAGTGACTGCAGGGTCTCTGAGATCTGCTGGTCTGCATGCATAGTCCAGGTGCCCTCAAATGCATGGAGTCCAAGCAAATCCTTTCAAGTCTCTTTCCTCATTCATCCTGTCATGAATGGAGTAGGCTGTAGGTCTTTGGTAGCTGTCAATAAGCAACATTACTAGAAAACTTTAAGAATGTTCCATCGCATTTTCCACGGATGGCTTCCTCCAGAGGAACTATCCACCTAAAATGCTTGAAAAACAGACTACAAGCTGCAGGAGGCGAAAGCTGTTCTTCTCAGAGCCAACCAGCAATTCCAAGTAACCCATCAGCCCTTCTCATGGCTGCGAAGCCCCGGCCGCAGAATCTCAGCCACCTCTGCATGTGAGGTGTGAATTCTATCCTGTAAGACTTTGCATAACTCTTCCACTACAGGTTTGCCCGGAGTGCTGAACTCGTCTGTGTAGTCAAGGATGACATTAATTTCCCTTTGGCTCCAAGTTCATGTCTACGATCGCCATCTTTCCTCTGCCTCGTCCTAATTTTTCCTGACTTAACAACCCCTGGAGTAGCCAAGTAAGTGGTCGTCCTTAGCTCTGCTCATTAGATAAAGAGTGATGTGGATTTCCTCGAACACAATTTGTTCCTAGACTCTATTTTCGTTAAGTCTCCATCTGTTCTCCCCCTACAGAAAGGTATTGCAGCAGAAGAAACTGCATGCTGAGCAGGAGGGATCCGTCATCCCCTGTGTGATGTGAGCTACACGAATTTCCAGGGAGTCTCATGTTCAAGTACATTTTGCTTTTGATTAATACAATGCTTTGTTTTGTTCAGGCAAATAAAAACATTTGATCTCTTTTCTGTATTGAGAGATGATGAGACTGGTAACTAGGATTCTGTAGAAGGAAAAAAAGATAATGCAATGTGCGAATCATTCAAATCATATTCATTTAAAAATGTGTGTTAGGGAGAACTCAGGTATGCCGTGAAAGGAATTCAACCAAATTAGGTTAAAAGAGAGGAATACCTTACCTTGTGACAACTAGAAATTCAGGGGTTGGAAGTAAAACACTTAAGAATCTCAAATAAATATTTTCAGTGGAGAAATCTGCGAGAATCACAATGGAGTCACTTTTGTCAAGCCCTTGCCAATAAAATACACAAACACAGCCAGGAGGTGGTGAAGCAGGAGGTCTCCTCCGCACGTGCCTGATACAAACTATGCACAGAATACACAACCTTGCTCAGAGGTCACTGCGACCTCAGAGAAAACAACCGTGATAACTGCCCACAGCTGCCTGATCAGTCTGGGGTGGGAGCCACCCTCGTTATTCACCCAGTCAAGGATAATGGTTTTAAAACATCCCACGTGATCCTCCTCATTTCACCTTTAAAACCGACCCCTTGCCATCAAAGGGGAATGGAGGGAGGGGGAGGGGGACAGGAAAGACAGTGGAATGCATCGGACGTCACTCTCCTATGTGCACACATGAACACACGACCAGTGAAACTCCACATCACGTACAACCAGAAGAACGGGAAGTTATACTCCTCGTATGCCCAAATATACACCACCGTTATGTACATCTAAAAAGGACAAATAAAAAAAGTAAAATAAGAAAAGGTATAATGGTAGAAAACAAACAAATAAACAAAACTCCCCCCAAAAACCAGAAACCAAAAATCAAAAAAAAAAAAAAAAAACTCACAAAAACGAAAAACCCCCAAACCAAAAACCATGACTCCTGTATCCCCATCATGATCCTCTGCTCTTCCCAAAAAAGTATCATTATTCTTTAAACGATCACTCTCTGATTGTTATTTAGGTTAACAGGAAGAAAAGAAGAAGAAAAACACGACTTAAGAGCTTCCCGTGATACTTCTGGTCATGTCTCACTCTTCTTCCTCCGCGTCTGGGTTAGCCTTCTTTCTATTTTTTTTGTCATTCTTTTCTATAGTGAAACTGTGGAGTCATGTAATACAGGCACAGACATGGACATTTTTCCCCCCAGTGAAAATCATCCCAATTTAGAGGCTAGGAAAAAAATAGACTAGCATTTCTCCTCAAATAGCCATCTAGTCATCCATAAAGTCTCTTATTGTGACTAAGTCCCTGAGGCCCTGCATCCATTTCTGAACCAACTTCCATGGCTACATACCAAAGAGATTGCCATCGACTAACCAAACCAACGTGCAGCATGAGAGCAGAGACACCCTAAAAGAGAACAAGGGATGTTACCAAGGAGGAGGTGACATGCTGAGCTGAGAACAAGTGGAGGAAGCTTTCCTTAGTGTTCTGAATCCCAGACACGCCTGAGAAAACTGTGAACTTCTGCCAGCACAGTAAAATCACAAGGAATGCAGGCTCACAATCCAGTGGAGCATCACACAGCAATGGTGACCAGACAGCATTCTTACTTCCAGCCCCAAATTTCTAACAGGAAAGCTAGCCCAGGTATACAAAGCCCACTCTTCATCCAAGCTGAAATATGTGTGGGTATGTGCATGCACAATGTGCGAATTCAATGTACAGAAAAATCTCATGGCAGGGTGGTTTCTCCAGGGCCTCGTGAGTGCAGAATTCTTCATCCTAAAGGCTTTGTTTTATCCATCAGGGAGCCCTGTAACTCTCTGACTTTTCTGCATGCTTACAAAAAAATAAGCAAAGTAAAAAATCAAATAAAATGCTATAAAGGGAAGGACTAGTAGTGTGCCAGTCTTGGCTTCCTCTGGTGGATTTTCTCACTTCCAGAAACAACTTCTCTGTTCTCCAAACTTTCAGGGTGTTTCGTCTGTACCATGTATAATACAGTTAGCACATCCTGTCTTCAAGTCTCAATTCTTACATTTTTACATATCCTGTTTGGAAAATTTGGGGACAACATCTACTCAGAAGTTAACAGCAATGATTTTGAAGACCTGCTAGGTCAAGTTATGTGCTAATTATGTGCTGCTCGAATCCCACCTAGGAGATTATATCTGTCCTATTCTGAGATGACAAAGGGTGGGTCACAAAGGTCAACTCCTTGCCCCTGACCAATAGCTAATAAGAGGCTAAGCCAAGATTTGAACCTTGCTGTATGTGGTCCCAGAGTCCCTAGAATACTTTGGAGGGATCAGGATCAGAGAAAGAGAGCTCAGTTAGAGGACCACAACTACAGGTCAGGTGACAGAAGACTTAGACTACGTGATGTCAATAAAAGTGGAGAAAACTCAATGGATTTCAGAATGCTTTAAGATGGCATCTACAGATCTTAATGTCTAGACTAAGCTGTGCTCCACCTACCCAATCTTCCAACCTTTACCAGCAACCGGATGAGAGGTGGGTGATGCCATAGGGTAGTTGATTTATCTCTCTTCCACCTTGAAACTTTTTCCTGAAAGTCTCAGGTGCCATGTTACTTTTTAAATTAAGTTAAACTTTTTTTATTTTTTTTCAGAACTGGAGATTGAACCCAGGGCCCTATGCATGTTGGGCAAGCACTTTTCACTGAGCCTGTCCCCAGGAAGGTCTCAATACATAAAGAGCATGAAAGAACTTTTAAGGGAGACCTTTGGATGTGCCATGCCCTTGGGGCCCAGGTTGGAGCAGGAGTCTTGTAGAATCCAGCAAAGCACCACTCTGGTGAAGAGGTCCAAGGACTCTCAAGACAGAACACAAATTTCCCTACTTCCTTCAGTGGTGATGGCGAGAAGCTGGTGGGTCACTGGCTCACATTGCCATGAATGGCTGCCCCTCTCACCCTTGCCTTTGGCTTCCATGTTCACATTTTCTGACTAGGAAGATACTCTGGATAAACCTGTAACCTCCCGCCCCCCGGATGATAAATGCCAATTTACATGCAGATTTGAATTCTTAGAGGGTGCAGACCACTTTGAATGGTATTAATGAATAACAAATTAAAGTTGGGAAAATCTTGTAAAATTTTCAAAACCAAATTTAACTTTCCCAGCACAATGATACTCAGTCATCCATTAAAGTGGTAGTAATTGTCTATTAGTGTAATGTCATTTTAATGCCACAAAAAGGCCCAATGTTAAATGGTTTCTATTCTGGGGACTGTTTTCAGAAGAGAGTGGAAAAAATAAAATAGCAGATTTCATAATGGACTACATTCCAGATCACCAGCAGAGTATAGCATGCTACATAATATCTTCAGGATATATTTTCTCCCTCCCTTTCTTCCTTTCTTCTACTTCTCTTCTTCTGTCTCTGCCCCTCTTATTTTTCCCTCCTCCTCTAATTCTTACCATTTCTTTATGTTCTTTCCAGAATAACCCAGCAGAGGGCGAATGTTCTTTGCTTAATTTTTATAAACCTGGAAGAGAGTGAGTTCAGTCAGCCTGCCTCTTTCTGCATGTGACCCGCATTGGACATTCCCACTTCCCTGGGTGCCTAAGTGCACTTCTCTTGCAGATCTTCATAGTTAACAAGACCATGATGCAAGAAATAAAAATGTCTCTTTTTTATTTTTTTTATGCACCAACAACCTGTTTGTTTCTAAAAACAAGAAAAAAAATGTGCTTCATGAGACAAATATTTAAAACCAGCTAAGAATGAAGTATCTTCAAGTCTAATTTTAGGTAGCTATAAAACTCCTCCTTTCCCTAACTGTATACATAAAGCATCAAAGAGTAAAGCAAGAAAATCAGACGGGTAAATTAATAGTACACCAGGAGAGACTGAACAGCATTACAGAGATAGTTACATGAAAGCCCACAGACCTCACAGCTCGATTTTAATCAGCATAATAGGGTTGCTTTGTGTTTATGTCTGTGAACAGTCAATTATTTTGCCCTATGCAGAGAAAGCTTCTGGAATTACATATGAAGATGCCAGAAGCTTTGGGGCAACAAACTACTCTTTAATTAGTGTTTAAATTAGAGAAAATGCACTGACCTTTGTGTTTCTCCTAAAAAGATAATAATAAAAAATTGTAACTCTTGTGGAGTGAAATCACTTCAAGGTTTAGAATTTCATCTGTTGATATCTTGTAAGCCCTGCCTTAATAAAAAATGTATGTTTGACAACTTCTGGTAGTATATTTATTTTCGGTTATTTGTTAGGTTGGTTGGTTTTAATTTCATGAAGGGTAGACACAATGACTTGTAGTTTTAGCTGAAGAGAAACAGACAGAGTAAAGCAAAAGTTATTTACTCATTAATGGAACTGTGAGCTCCAACCAAGCTGCAGTACCCTGTGCTGGGTGGTGTTATTCTGGTAGGGAATAGACTCATGGTCCCTCTCCCCAGGAAGCTTTCATCAAGGTGTTCTATACTCTCCGCCTCAATGATCAATTTGGGGCACACCTTTCCCTACCACTTGATACCCATTTTCCCATGGGTGTGCCCTTTTTGATTGTGAACGTACATTTTTACGTGAGATTCCACCATCCGCACACTATTGCTCACTTCACTTCTCCCGTTCATCAGTGTTCACTGCAGTATATGGAGCCAAACCATGATTTTTTAAATCATTTGTTAGATATAGATAATGTGGATGTGTCACAGTTTTTTACCATTTCCTGTGGACAACATATACATATTTTTTTTTTTTTTAGTGACAATGTTGTAAGGAACATCCTACCTTCTGATATGACTTCTACCTTCTAGCTCACCCCAAGGTCTACACTTTTCCAATCTGATGGGATCCATAATTCTTCCATTTGGCCACCTGATCTCCAGTTTTCCACCAGTGTCCAGTTTATATTCCAGTCACTCATAAAAATCATCCATTCGCTTACCTTCTCACCCTCAGGTACCTTGTGCTTTTTTCAATTCACTTGTCAAACACTAACTCTGGGTGGCATCAAGTTTTTCCCACTTTCAGTTTAAATCTGTTCATCTGCATTTTGCAGAAAATCAGATAACAGTCTGGCCAGTTGAAATTCATTTCAATTCTCAGACTAGTCTGTCCAGCTTCCTGGCTATTACACTGTGGGTGTTAGTCAGCTTTACATTGCCGTCACAGGTAGATCTGAGACAATCAACTAAAAATGAAGAAAGGCTCATTTTGGCTTACAGTTTTGGAGGTTCCAGGCCATGGTTGATTGGTTCCATTGCTTTTTGGGCTGGTGGTGAGGAAGCACATCATGATGAGGAGAACATGATGGAACAAGTTGCTCACCTCATGGCAGCTGGGGGAAAAGAAGAAAGGAAGAGATCATCATCCCACAATCCCCTTTGAGAGCACGCCCACAATGACATAAAACCTCCTACTAGGCCCCACCTCTTAAAGGGTCCACTACCTTCCAGCAGCACCAAATGAAGAACCAAGCCTTTAATACATGCTCTTTTGAGAGACATTTCAGATCCAAACTATAGCAGTGTGTTTCCTAGCCATTTCACTCTTTCTCCTAAATGATCTTCTGTCTCCTCAAGATCTCTGGCATCCCTTCCCTGAAGCTCAGTCTCACTCTCAGCTGAGTGCCTTACTCCCTACCCAACTGAGCCAGCAAAGCTTTCAGGAAGGTTGGACAACATGTTCCTACTCTAGCTGCTTTATGGACCAACCCCCAAGGTTTCCACCCACAGATCCTTCTGACTTCAGCTTCCACTGTTCTCCATGCTCCACCAGAGTCCAGACCCATTTTTGTACTCTGAATTCCAAATCATCCCTCTATTACTGAACAGTTCCAATTCTGCTCCTGCCTCACAGCCTTGGCGCGCAGTGCTTCTTTGCCAAGAGATCTTGATTTTACCCTTTTCCTCTTTCACAGGCACAGCCTGACTACAAAACTGAATATTTTTCTTGGCCCTCATAAGCATCCTACATGGTCATTAGCCTCCACTACAGTTTCTATAACTCACCCTCCTATAATTTTTTTTTTTTTTTTCTTTTTTGGTACTAGGGATAGAACCCAGGGGTGCTTAACACTGAACACATCCTCAGTCCCTTTTAATATTTCACTTAGAGACAGGGCCTCACTAAGTTGCTGAGGTTGGCTTTGAACTTGTGACCCTCCTGTCTCAACCTCCAAGCTGCTGGGATTACAGGTGTGCATCACCACACCCGGCATATAAACTTTTAAAAACTGTACTTATTGTTTGTCTTCCCCCCCCCCCCCCATAGAAAGTAAACCTAATAAGAGCAGAGTCTTGTTTTTTCTTTTACTTATGATATTTTTTCCAGTTTCTAATATAGTTCTTTGACATAATATATTCTCTACAGTTTCAGGTAAAAAAGCATGAGCTTCTCTAAGTACACAGGTATAAGGATTCATCTAAAGAGCTTCCCTAACAATGGAGCTCCTGTGTCTCATGGTACGTCCAATTTAAAATCTGATCATTTCTATTAGGTTCTCTTCTAAAATGGAGAAGCCAATTTACAGTCTTATAGATAGTAGGTTGATGTGCTCATTTCTTTACCATTTTAAGAACGTGGCATATTACTAGTTGGAGTAATTTTTACAATTTAATGAGCCTGAAGAAGCCCTGCTTTGCTTTATGTTGCTTTCCTTAGATTCCTGACTTGAGCATAACTTCATCTGTAGTGCTCATTTATATTTCTTAATAAGTAGCCTGGATTTCTAGCAGGTCTTTAAGAATTCCAGAGTTAAGTCTTTGTCTCTTACATATACTTGCATTGTAACCACTATATTGAATAACTAGGACTCGAGGCTTAAATCTAAAGTCAGTGTTTGATCCTCACCTTTTTATATCCATTTGTTCTCTGATTCATATTCTTCCCCTGTCCCTGAGCAAACACTTGGTCAACTTTTAGATTATGTCAACTGTATAGATTCAGAAAGTACCAAGAGTACGCAAATAATATAGAATTAGAAGTTGCAGTGTCTCGTTAGATAATCAAAGTTCCAGAGTTGTTTTAAAGCTCTGGCTTGTGTTGGAAAGAGAAGTCACTGATCAGAAATCAGGTGTGTTTGGGTTTTCACTCATTTACCTACTCTTCCATGATGGCTAACTCCAGGTCCTGCCCTGTGTGGCTGAGGTGTTGAGGAGGAAGAAAGAGCTGAGAGAAGGTGTAGAGACTCTTCAGTCACAGGATGGATTCCCACTTTCTCAGCTTGGCAGATTCTCAAGTCAGACTCTCCTGTGGCTATGCACCAGTTTTCCTGGGATCACTCCTCTTTTGACCTGGAGCTCTGCAGTCCATCTCTAGGATGTATCCCTCTTCTAACCATATCTGGACACATTGCCCTGGTACGTTCTGGGAGAACAATCAAATACCACTGCAAAGCTGCAAAGCAACTCCTGTGACTCACCAGGTCAATTTGTATTTCCAGCTCTCAGCCAAGATAGTTCTCCTCCAAACGCACCAGGCATTAGTAGGATTTCCTTCTGATGCAGGCAAAGCCCTCTCGCTAGTCTTGGAGTAATTGAGAGAAGGGTAGGAATTTTTAGAACAAGAGCAGTTATTCCCAGATATTCCCTGGACAAATACTTCTTCAGGTCTCCATTCCACCTGTCCCCATCCCACCACCAATACCACCCAAATCCTTTTATGGTGTGAGTTAGGGATTAAAAGATGTGTTACTTGTATTAAGATATCTACTTGGTATGTTTATAGTTTGACATGACATTCATTTGTGTGTATCTAGTATATCTTATATTCATGAATCTGTCTCAGATTTAACAGTATGTTTTATTTATTTGTTCTTTTTAGATATACCTGACAGTACAGTATATTTTGGCTATTTTACATGTAACTTATTCAAATTAGTACAAGTTATTCAAATTGGGATCCTATACTTGTGGTTGTACCTGATGATGGTCATGTATTCAAATACAAGGATAGCAAAGTTATGTCTGATTCATTCGACTGTCCTTCCTTTTCCCTTCCCCCCATTCCCTTCATTCCCCTTTGTCTAATCCAGTGAACTTCTATTCTTCCCTTCACCTCCCCCATTGTTTTAGCATCTGCATATCAAAGAGAACATTCAGCCTTTAGTTTTTTGGGGATTGGCTTATTTCACTTCATATCCATTTACCAGCAAATGCCATAATTTCATTCCTCTTTATGGCTGAGTAATATTCCATTGTGCATATATACCACATTTTCTTTATCCATTCATCTGTTGAAGGGCATGTAGGTTGGTTCCATAGCTTGGCTATTGTGAATTGAGTTGCCGTAAACATTGGTGTGGCTGCATCTCTGTCATATGCTAATATTAAGTCCTTTGGGTATAAACTGAGGTCAAATGGTGGTTCCATTCCAACTTTTCTAAGGAATCACCATATCATTTTCCATAATGGTCACATCAATTTGTATTTCCACCAGCAATGTATGGATGTACCTTTTTCCCCACCTCCTTGCCAACATTTATTGTTGGCAAGTAACATTTATTGTTACTTGTATTCTTTATCATTGCCATTCTGAATGGAGTCAGATGAAATTTCAGTGTAGTTTTTATTTGCATTCCTGTAATTGGTAGAGATATCAAACATTTTTTTGAACATTTTTTCGTATACTTTTTGACCATTTGTACTGAAAGTAAAAAAATAACAACAAAAAAGACTTAACAGTATGTTGCATAAATATTATTTCCCTGAGTCTTATCTGGTCTTCTTGGCTGTAGTTTTTTTGTCATGCAAGCTCTTAAAAAATTTAACCAATCAGGGCTGGGGATATAGTTCAGTTGGTAGAGTTCAATCCCCAGTACTGAAAAAAAAAAAAAAAAAAAAAATCTAACCAATCAAACATTGCACTATTTTCCCTGAGATGTGTATTTTATTGAAGAAAAGTATCCTCAACCCAAGGTAATACAAATAGTTTTCCCTAGTTTCTTCTAACTTGCTCACTGATTGATTTGCTTGTGTTTAAATAATGACTCTGTCTGGGGTTATGCTGATGTATATTGTAATACAACTGATGTGATTTTATTTTTTCCAAAAGAGAAGTCCATTATTATTGAAATGGTCATGTTTCTGCCACTTAGAAAAATGCCATCTCTATCCCTACCACAGAGTTAATTCCTAGGTAGGACTCAGACCTATCAGGTGGACATGCCTCACCCCTAAGAGGACAGCACCGTCTGTCACCAAAGGCCAGCTCTCCAGGCCCTGAGCTGAGCAGCCTTCTCCATTCCACACCTTCCCATGGAGCCCACAGGACCCGCACCCAGGAGTGCAACTGGCTTTTCCATTTCCTAACACTTCCGGCTACATGCCTGAAAATCAAAGTGAGATCACGTGATAAACTACATAGCCATTTAAAACTTCTACATTGTTCTTTTTGTTCCTCCATTTAAATTTTTTGTGACAGAATCACATCCCGAAAGAACTGCCATCGTACATCACAGCCCTAATCCAACAAGTCTCAATCCACTTCCAAAATACACACTAGGTAGGATGAAAATTATCCTTTGCAAATTATGCGGTTTAAAATTAGCTTTATTCAAAAATATTCTGGGCAACATACTATTTTATTTCAAAATATTAGCTGGTTTAATAAATACTGGTCCTTTATTTCTCTGACACTATATAAATATGTACATATATTTACATACATACACACATACGCATGTGTATGTGTACACACACGCACACGGTTTAAAATGGCAAAAGGCAAAAAGAAAAAAAAATAGATTTCAACAAATGTGTCTCAAATTCAGCTGAGTCTGCTGAGTTGTGATAATGGAACCGCATGATGAAATGAAACAGATACTGTTACCACTGCAATAAACAGGATTGTGTTTGCCCCTGAGGAGGGGAACCAGAGGCCGGTGATATCGAAACATTTCATTTTTGTCAGGTTCGTTCTGCTGGTGACTTTTACATGTTTTTATATTGTAAAGTACATTGCCCAGTGAATGTACCAGGAAGTTCTTATGAAATCCAATAGTTCCAGAGTGAAATCAAAGGGCAGGAGTGGCGGCATATGTCTGGAATCCCAGCAACTTGAAGGCTGAGGTAGGAGGATCACAAGTTTGAGGCCAGCCTCAGCCATTAAGTAAGAACATAACATAAGCAACTCAGGGAGACTTGGCCTCAAAATTTAAAAAAAAAAATGCAAAAGACTGGGCAAGTAGCTTAGTGGTAAAGCACCGCTGTGTTCCAACCCCACTAACCAAAAAGAAAAGAAAGAGTAAAATAATGCTAATGCCAATTTCCTTTTGATAAGCTACTTTGAAGGAAATGACAGTCAGATGCAAAACATAATGAGGATGTGCCACACTATGCTCTCTACACCATTTATCTAACAGCCAGTCCTTGTGAGGATGAAGGCTTCATTAAAAATCACACGGCAATCTGTTAGCTGGAAGTTGGAGGTCAGGCTTGGCAGATAAAAACTCAGAAGTTCCTTTACCATATGTTTGAATTACCGTGTGGATTCAGGAAGAATTTGTGTGACCACTGAGCGCACGTATTTCAAAGGAAACACGAGATGGCTCAGGAAAACCACGTGGTCAGACAGAAGCAGAATGGGTCTGCATGGTCTCGCCGGAAAGAAGGTAAAAGCGCAGTCAGTACTCAAGAAGTACTGGTTTGGTGACTTCAGGAAGACATCAGGGGGCAAAGCCATCCCGAAGTCCATACCCATCAAGAGCGGCTCCAATTCAATAAATGGAAAATGGAAAAACAATGCCAAGGGGGGTCTTTTTTCTTTCCTCTCAAGGAAAGATAAAAACCATCAAGTTCTATCCGTTCTGTTCTTGGACTACGGTGTGAGAGAACTCATGCTGTGTTCAGTCCTCTCCTCGCCCATGACAGCTGTCAGCTCTCTCTGCCACTCTGTTCTGTCTTCCAGCCACGTGAGGGGCTGCCCTGGGGCCTCCTGTGGAGGGAGACCCCTGCCTCTGGCTCCCTTCCATCCGGCTGCTGTCTGAGAAGCCTTGCAGGAAGCACCCAGGCCAGACACGGGTGCGAAAGCTCTAATCGCAGAAAAGACGCCCAGTAATAAAAATAGCCGCTGTCCTTATTGCATCCTTACCGAACGTGCTAAGCGCTGCCTGCCAATTGACTCGCGCCTGAGTGCCGACACCTTGAGGAGGTAGGCGCTCACATGACACCCATTGTTTGAAAAGCTGGTACAGATGGAGAGGACGCAACTCAAAAGTGGCAGGAGTTGATAGAAAAGCCCGGGTCCCTTCTCTGCCCACTGAGTTCTGCTTCCCGCACATCCTTGGGGACTGCGGTGGAAAAGATGTTACCCTGCACCCTCTATGACACCTTCTGTCTTGGGTGTGACAGGGCAAAGGATGAAGGAGAGAAATCGTGTGCTTAAATGCTGTTCTCTGAGACCCCGCCAGAGCTAAGAGGAGTCACGCTGGTCCTGGACTTGCTGAAGAGTAAGGCCAGAGCCCTACTCTCCAGGGAGTCCAGACAAGCTAGCAGAATCTCTCTGCCCCATTCCCTGGCACCCCAAGGGGCCTCCAAGATGCTTCACAGACTGGCTTCTCAACATCCAAGCACAAAGTTCTTCTGAGGTGCACCCCACATCACAACGTGGCTCGGCATCCAACCCAAAGACAGACAGGGATGGAACCAGCACCAAATTTAAGACAGATTTGAAACTTTCCAGCCTCCACCCAAACTGAGAAAATACTTGCAGGACGGTTTGACAGCATTTGAGCAAAAACAAAAACAAGAGGAAGAGAGAATGAAAAGATCTGAATTTGACTTTTTTCTTAAAAACCTTGTTTTGAAGCTTTCCAGTGGCGAATCTGCTGGAAAAGCAGGATTTACCTGACTTTAGAAGTAATACTGAGCGAAGAGAGAATTTCCCAATGGGATTATTTATTCATGAGTCAGTCAACAGACATTTCCAAAGGACCCCCTCAGTACAGGGTCCCTTTCTAGCTGCTGGGAGTATAAATGCATCCAAGAGGGAGAAATTCCCTGCTTTCATGAGATGATGTTATAATGGAGAATCCGACTAATAAACACATAAATGAAGGAACAGAATATCAAGTGGCAGGTGACGCATTACAAATAGCAGTAAATACAGGACAGTGACAGCTAATCACTGGGGGCCTGATTTAAATTGAGCCATCAGATGCATTTGTCTCAGATTAAAAATGAGACTTCGAGAAGAGGATGGAATTGGCCAGTGTGACTCTGGAAGCAGAGCACGTCAAGGGTAAAAGAGCTACTGTCCAAAAGGTTGAGGCCAACACAGAGGCAGCAGGTGTGACCAGAGGCGGAGGAGGGACAGATGCCACTCAGGGGAGGGGCTGGGGCCTTGGGATGGCCAGACTACACCCAGCGCACCACCGCCCGGCGAATGTGAGCATCGGGGTAGGACTCCAACATGCGCCCGCTGAAGACCTTTCCACAGAGTACCCACATGATTCATCACCCAGTGGGCGTATTTTAGGGAAAGAAAGGGGCTTTGCCTAATTAAGACATCAGGACCAAAGACACAACCTGGGGCCACCGTAAAGGAAGCAGGGCATAGTTTAGGTTTTAGTTTAGGTGAGCAAAGACCTGATTGCCACTGTGAAGTGACTGCTGGGTGTGGCTGAGGACCCTCAGATGTCCGTGCAGGAGGAACGGAAGAGAAGAGCGTCTTCCATTAGCCTGACGGTGGTAAGCGGATTCCACGTCACTGAACAGATGCACGTGAAGATGCACTTGGAGGTGCAGGCGAGAGGGCCTGCCATGAGGGGGCAGGACACCCCTGGAGATGAGTGGCAGCCGAACGGCAGCTCCAGGGTCCTGACTTGAGCAATCACACAGGAGCCACAGCCACAGTGATGTGGTGAGACAGCATCCAGGGCAGGGAGACAAGCACCGGTCTGTCCATGATAAGTCAGTGACACCAATCAGACAGCCACCTGGGGCTGTCCACGGCCAGCTGGGATAGGGGTGTGGATTCAGGGAGAGGAAAGTCTGGCGATTGGCGAGTGAGGGTCATCCCTCTGTAGACAGGGTTATTAGTACACACGCCTGGTCTTTGTAGCTTTTTCTGACCTTCAGGGTCCATGTGCAAGCTGAAAAGGCCACGGCCATGCTTAGTGCCAGATTCCTCGGAGTCTGGCCGGCCAGGAGCACCAATCAGAGTCAGCCTGCAAGTGACTGGACTTTTGAGGCCACCGTGCCAGGCCCTTGGTGGGGCTGTGGAATCTGCACTGTGAGCAAGGGTCTCAGGCAGCGGGGTCGGCACTGTCTTGCTCCTTGCTGTGGTGTCCCCCTGGGTCTCCACGGAGGGAGGCGAAGAGGGGTAGTCTTCCATGCTGGCAGTTCCTGAGGGTGCATGGGGTGGAGGTGAAGGAACCCCAGGCAGCGTCTTGCCTTACGGCCACTGTCATGGCTGCTTACGTCTCTGTGCTGTTACTGTGACTGCATCTTTTTCTCCCCACTTTCCTGCAGTGCTGTGTAAACCGTGATTCTCAACCCTGGCCTCCAGGGGAGCAGGAGCAGCAGCTTCCTCTGAGTGTGGATTCCCACAGGAGATTCGGATTCAGGGGTTATGTTTGCAATCTTCAATTTTACCAGCACCTCAGTGACTTCTGAAACTTATTTTATTATCATTTTATTTATTTAAAAATATTTATTTACTGATTATTTTTTGCTTACTTCTGAAACTTTCCTCACACCTATGTGATCCAGCACAGGTTCCATTCCGTTCCTCTCCCCTCCCAGGCTTCCAAGACCACTCTGTGGTTAAGTACTAATATTTGGACGCGACTGTGTACTTGATTTTCATCACATTATGGCTCGGTCTGTTTGGGTTCGTTTTATGCTTAAAGAGAATTATGAGAGTCAATGGCTGAGCTGTACATTAAATTTCTGAAAATAAAAAAAAATCAGAATTTAATTTTGTTTCATAACCTTACTATGTTCTCTAGAAGAGAAACTCTCTTCCTATTAACCTTTAAGTCCCTCCAAGGGACCAGCCTGGGAAGGACCTGCACAAATGAAATGCGCAAATGAAAATATTTTTCAGTGCCCTAGGATAAGCTGCCACTCATTTTCAGCATTATATGTTGTGTTCTGATTTTTCTGATTCTAAATAATTTTGAAAACATGATAAACCTGGACAGATTGCCTAGTGGAAAAAAAAAATAGGTACGACATAGAAATAAACTACTTGCTATCAGTGGGAAATTATTCTTCATTGTCGTTAATTATTTTAGGTGCTCTATGGTATTAAAAGCTTCTACATATTCGTTATCACTTCAGTTCTTGGAGTAGCCCTATAAAGTAATTAAGAAAGATAATCATTTTCATTTCATAACAAATATCCTGAGAAAATTATTGACTTGCCCAATATCTTACACAGTAAATACTGGATCAAGGGATTAAATTCAGGTCCTTCCACTTCAACTATGGAATGTCCCCCAAAATTCCTAAAGGAATCTTTTCAAAACATGTGACCAGTGTTTCCCCAGACATAATGACTAAGGTTTCCCCTTTGCTTCCAAGATATTTCTGAGGTACTTTGAAGAGGCCTCCTGAGTTGATCAACCTATTTTTTTAAAATAAAATTGTGAAGTCCATTATTCATGAGAGTTTTGATGCAAGAGACCTAAAACCTACCTCAAATTGGCAAAGTACAAATGGCATTTATTTTGTAACCTAAGAAAACTCTAGAATAGGAAGTCTTCAGGTACAGGTGGATCCAGGATATCAAATCATGCCATCAAGACCAGGTCCCTCTCCAGTGCTTTGGCTGTTCTTCTGTAGCACCTGTTTGCAGGGTGAGCTCTAGGCCCTCCAAGCTTCATCTTCAAGTCTCCATGGTAGGAAGAGGCAGCTCCTTCCTCCCGGGCATCTCAGCAAAGATTAGAGGTTTACCTTGGATTAATTTTGCATCAATAGTCCTAGGTAGAGAGTGGCAATGGTCTGGGAATTTAAGCTTTGATCTGAAGCTTGTCTTTTTCTCAGAGGTTCCAGGATACCAGCCATACTGGGAGAGAGAAATGACTAGATAACTATAGAGGAAAATCCACCTAATGTGTACTACAGTAATAACCACAAAGAATATTTAACTGAATTTTCTTCTTACTCAGTATTTCCTGAGAACTAAATGGACCTAGTTTATTTGTATTTTTTTTCTTTTTAAATATGACAAGAATTTGGAATTTTGTGATCAGATAGTGTCAGTGGGTTTTCAATTGCCAGTGGTGGATGTCGATTTGGTGAAACCAAACAATTTTAGAGGAACTGGCTTTTCAATTAGTTGATCTCCATTTCAACAGGTGAGGGTAATGAAATAGCTAGAACTGGAAAAGTTTTTAAACATTCCAAAAGCTCTCAAGCTTTGAACTTAGACTGTGGGGGCTATTAAAGTCAGTCATTGTAATAAATTTATTATACCATGGTGCTTGTACATGTCCAATGCCAGACAGATTTCAGATTTATGGGTAATCATACATTATGTATCAGCTATAAAAAAGTTTTACGCTATTGCACTAAATTTCAAGAAAATAAAAATTCCGACAAAGAGGACGCTACATTTAAAAAAATAACCCTCTAGTTCATGATTGACACCAAGTAGATGCTTCAGCAATCAGTTCTGTGTTTAGATCCTCATATAAGCACATCGAGACATTAGTAGTAGTTTTCAGAAGCCGAAGTGATGTCTAGAAGAAGAAAGCTTTAGTTGAGAAGGAATTCAGTCAATTTTTCATTTCGACATCATGAAGACTTTAGTAGTACTGAGCCCAGGAACCACCCTACACAAGAACATTAGTCCTAGGAAAAAGCACATCTAGGCTTTTCACTTGAATGACAGAGAGGAAGCAGGAGACTCAGAACTGCATTTTAAAAATCATGATGAATAGGAGTAAAAACTATCATTAAATACTGACACGACTCTTCACAGAGGACGGATTTCTGCATCCACAGCCTAGTCAGGAAGACTGAGAGCAAAATGAAATTAAAACAGTGCTCGTCACAAATTTGTAGGGGGTGAGTTGTCAAACTTGAAAAGTGAAAAAAAAAAAAAAAAAAAGCATTTGTAAAATATTCTGTTCTGGACCACCAACTTAGGAAAAGCTGAAATCCAGCAAGTGCTTAAGAGACCTCACATACTGCTATTGGAAGTCATTTTTATACTTAGACAGGAAATAATTTTTAAAAAGAAGGGCTCCCCATAAAATGACTACTTTCGATTTTTTCTCAGTCACAAAAATATTTTCAGTGTGAAATGACTTTTACCCACACACATGCACACATAAGTAGTATATTCATATGTTACATATATAAATATGTAAGTTATATTATATATATATCCCTACACATATGTATACATATCATTAAATTATACACATGCGTATACAGACGATTAAATGGTGTGTCTCATGTGCTCCCTCCAGGCTAAATTAGCAATGGCTGTTCAGTGAATAGTGATTTTTTTCCGTACTTCCCAACCTCCCTCATTTCTTCTTTTATTTCCTCTCCTTACTCCTTCCCTTTCTTCTTTCCTTATATTTAAGTCTTTCTTTCGTTCATTCCTTCAACAAGTATTTATTAAGACCTTGCCTAAAAGATAAACAAAATGAGGGCTGGGGAAGTGGCTCAGGGGTAGAACATTCCTCTGTTGTGCGTGAGGCCCTGGGTTCAATCCCCAGCAGTGCCAAAAAGTCAGTAGAGAACCATTAAACAAAACAGTGCATCCTCCAGTCGTAACACCATAAATCATCTGCAAGGAATCTCAGTGGGATCTTTCTTATTCTCATAGAAAAATATTAGACTACAAGGCTAGAGAAAAAATGTGGTCACAATTGCTTTTCTTCAGAATATTATTAACTTTTTAATTTGAAATAATTTCATGGTTACAGAAAATATAACGTTTTTACAAACTGCGGTCATATCCTACCAATAACTCTGCTGTACTTTTCACCCAGTCTCCAAATACCAATAGCCGTATATTAGTACAATCCATATATTTTCTCTCTACTTTTCTCTGAAGAGTAAGTTGGAGACATGATGCACATAAATCTCTCAGTGCGTATTTGTCTTATGACTACAACACAATTATTAAATTAGGAAATCAACATGCAAACATCCCTGGTAGCTAATCTATGGTCATTCTTTGAATCAAATTTCCAATTCAAATCTTCTTAGTGATCTCACTAGAGTCTTTTTTTTTTTTTTTTAAACAGGAAAATAAAAACATTTTCCTGTCTAGGATCTCCCAAGGTCTTCCAGTGCATTTGGCCATAATAATTTTTTTTAGTTTATTTTAACCTAGAATAGTTAGTTCTTCAGGATTCCTTTAATGTGACCTCTGCTTTTGAACAACATAGAACATCCTTTAGAAATAGACTGTCCGTCACTTTGGGTTTGTCAGTTGTCCCTTATGATTAGATTAAGGCTATGCTGTTTGTTTGTTTTTTGGTAACAGTATGTCAGAGACACTGTGTCTCAGAGCATTGTATCAGGGACCTGAGAGACCAGATCATTAATTGAGATTTTTTTTTAACATTAACCATTTAGTTAAGATGGAATCTGCCAAATTTCTACACTAGGAAACTACAGTTTTTCCTTTTGGAATTTATTGTGTATCTTTTGAGGGACATATTCTGCTCATGTTGCTCTGCAGTTTCAGTGACAGTTGATGGGGTCTGCCTGAAATGATCTTGACACTGTGTTTACCAAATGGTGACGTTTTAATTCCGCCATGACTTCTGTACCCACTGGTCTACATCCTACTGGAAGGCAGAGGCCTAGTCCACAAACTCACTCATTTGTATTATTCTGGACTATGGCTAATGATTTGATTCTGTATTTTGTTACCATCACTATTTATTTTAACGTTAAAATTTCCAAGATTGGCCAAATGTGCACTCCTTTAAATCAATACCAAAACCATCCCGAACGTCACAAAAAGGAACTAGTTCTGAGCAGCATTTGAATCACACACCCTTATGTTAAAAACCAAAAGAATTCAAGGAAGCAGTGAACTCTGATTTGCAGACATTTTCTCCCTCTGTATGAATTAGCAGTCTTAAGGCTACTTTATGTGATTCTAATCAAGTAAGGAGGAAAGTTTATTTTTGCCAGTGGGCAATTCATGTTCCACCACTGGAGAAAGGAGCAATCGATATCACTTTATTTGATCGGAATTGGAGGTGTTAAAGTTTATAATATACATAAAGATAAGTGACGTAGCAATAAATTCATGCATGCATAGTTGTGAGGATGTGAGTATATGGAATCTGAGAACGGCAATAGCCTGACGTAACGACCCAACTCTTGACAGACTGTGTATTCTTTCTGTGGACTCCTCATCTCTTAGCAAGTAGCACTCAGGATATGAGGGATTATTTCACTATTTTTGTAAAGTTAAAAGCAAAATCACATCACAATTATGAAATAGGACGACATCCATAATCTTATTATTGATGACTGCTTTCATTAATTTTAGGCCCCCATGAAGGTGTTCCTAGGAAGTTGGAAATGAAGCAAGTATATTGACTCTCGGAGCTAAACCATAAACTGCAAAATCAGCCTACTGAAGATCAAAGGAGAAATATGTAACTCCATATGATGCCAACAGGGCTCGATTGCAACCTGATGGAATTTTTAATATCCCTAAGAGTATGTCTAACAGAATGTAGAGTAGGAAGAAATGCAAATGAGAAGCAATTATAAATGCATGGATTGTCTGTCCCTGTCTGAAGAACTGTCCAGGAGGGGAAATTGCCACTCTGCTTCCAGGAATTAATAAGGTCAGTCTCAGTGGGAAGAGCATCCCTATAGTTTGCAGATGCAAGCATTATACACTTACGTAAAATTGAAATCTTATAGCTCCCACTGTTAATCCCTTGCCCACCTTGTGACTTTTAGATCACAATTTGGCCTAGGAGACAGAGCCCGAGAGCCAGCACACAACATGTGGGACACCATTAAACATTCTCCGAAGTCACACCTCTCATGACCAACTACTATATTTGCAGCTGTACTCTATACCTCAGTCTCAGGCATTTGGTTACTGTGAATCTGCCTCTGCACAACCCCACGCTCACCTTTCTAATGGTAAGACAGGATTTTAACTACAAGAGTATAAACCAGGAAGCTTTTGGGGGAGAAACAAGCCAAGTTCAGTGAACCAAACAGAACTCTCTGGATCTCCAAATTAGGTTTGCGATAGCCTTCAAGAGGCGTGAACAGAACATCTTCATGATTTCAACCGACTAAGTATCCATTCTCTGCCAGCTACCTTCTGCATTGCCATCTCTAGCACCTAACCCTAAAACAGGGTCTGGCATATAGAAAAAACACTCAGTAATAATTCTTCATTGAACGAATGAAATTTGAATGGGTGAACTTTATTGCTTTCAGTATAATTTGAGTTTTCTCAGAATGTGCATGCATTTTTAAACTAAAAACTGCCACAAGGACTATCTGAATTGTATTCTGGGACACCCCTGCGCTGTCTTTTATAATTAATTGTGATTAACAACTTTTTTTTGTGCTACTTAAGTTACTGTGAGAGTCTCGCCTGTTCTGATCCTCTTCTCACTGCACGCCTACCTGGTATTGTCTGAGAATCTGACTGCTCCTGACTTGGACCAAGGTGCTTCTGGCAGTGTTTGGTAGTTAGATGAGTGGCATCTGCTTGACTCCAGACAGAATCTCCATCGCTAATCAGCCTTTGGACAATGTTAACTACAGTCAATTCCAGTGGAGCCCTCCAAATTGTTCCTCCAAAGGGAGCCTATCTGCATCTTCTCTACCTATCAACCCTTCTTCTGTCCTTAGCTATGGAAGAAATTATCTGGTACACATATTTCTTCCAACTTTTCCCTAACTCTTTCTTTCCTTCCTGACCTCTAAAGACACCACTGCCCAAGACTCAGTCCACAGTCACTTTACCCTCTCCACTGACTTCCTCCTTCAGTGTAGCTACCTAAGAGACAAGGATGCCAAAATCTACATCTCCAGCCTTAACTTCAACCCAGAATGCCAGATTTTAATGTCTCAATGGATTTTTTTAAAAAACAATTCCATTTGGACGCCCAAAGGACGTCTTCAAATTAATGGCCAAACAGGATCCTTCAATCTTTCCCATTTCAGTTAATCTTGGTGGGTCTAATCATTAAGGCACTCAAACCAGACCTCGGGCATCATCTCTGAGTCATCTCTCTCCTCCATGAGGCACATGCAATTTACCAGCCAGTTCTGGCAGACTGACCTCCAGAGACATTGAGGATCCTCTTCCCTCCTACCTTCACGACTTCCGTCTTGGTCTGAGCAACACGTGACTTTCTACTGAGCTGCACTTGGCCTTCTGTTTTTCAGGCCTTGTTCCTGCCCTCCTGCTGTATTATTTATTCGGGGCCAGCAGAGTGCTTTTTAAAACTAGAGACAGAGAGTCTACTGGGTTTCCTTTTGCAATACCCTAAGAGCTTCTAATAATGGTTAGAATAAAATATAAATCAACAATATCTATCAACATTTCAACTGCCATTGAAAATCCACTCAGTGACCTTTCTTGTCCTTCCACACAGCACAAACTCCCAACCCCTCTGCCCTGCAGAAAAACAGATCATCCTGCTTTTCTGAATGAGCCAAGGATGTGTTCATTCTCTAAATTTTATCCCTTATAGAGCCTTTGCATAAAACAACTTTCCTGCAAATCTTAACATGACTGACTCCTTCCTCTTTCCAGGTCTCTGTTAAAATGATCATTTCTGTAGGCAGGTATTCCCCGAAAAACCTGTCTACAACATGACTCTTCATAGCTTTTTACAATCCTTATCCTTTTTCCTGAAATTTCACTATCTCCACATTGCATTATACATTTATTTATTATTATCTTATTTATTTTCCCCAGAATGCAGTTTCTCTGAGGGTGGTCACACCATAGGAATACCATAAACATCATTTTTATTTATTATTCTCATTATTTTAATTGATATGTAATAAGAGATGGTTTGATGTGATGGTAAGGAACAACTTAGAATAACTGGCATAACCCTCATCTCAAACTTTTATCATTTATTTAGGGTGAGTACACTCAGAATCCACTCCTCTAATGATTTTGAAATTTGCAATTCATCCTTGTCAACTAGAGTCTCTCTCGACACAACAGAACACCAGAATTTATTTCTCCTATCACCTGCCTTGGGCCACCTCCTACACATCCCCACTCCCAGCTACCCTCCGGGCCTCCAGTAGCTACTATTCCCTTCTCCACTTCTTGAGATGGAATTTTTTCAGATTCCACATATGAGTGAAGCCATATGGTTTTGCCTGTCTGTGCCTGGCTTATTTCACTTAACGTTATGTCCTACAGTTCCACCCACACTGTTGCAAATGACAGGGTTTCATTCTTTGTATGGCTGAACTGTATTCACTGTACATATAGCTACCACATTTACCCAGGGCTGGGCCTTTAGGTTGGTTCATTTCCCAGGCTATTGTGAATAGTGCTGTAATCAACATGGAACTTCAGGTTGCTCCTTGACATACAGACACCATTTGCTTTATAGTCCATGGTACGGTTGTTGGATCTTATGTTAACTCCTTACTCAATTTTTTGGGGGGTTACCGGGGATTAAACTCAGGGGCATTTGGCCACTGAGCCACATTCCCAGCCCTATTTTGTATTTTATTTAGGGACAGGGTCTCACTGAGTTGCTTAGCCCCTCGCTTTTGCTGAGGCTGGCTTTGAACTTGAGATCCTCCTGCCTCAGCCACCTGAGCCACTGGGATGACAGGCATGGACCACTGTGCCTGCATCTTTTCTCAATTTTTTGAGGAAGCTCTATACTAGTTTCTATAATGTCTGTCCTAATTTACATTTCCACCAAAAGCATATGAGTTCTCCTTCCTGAGTGTCCATGCCAGTATTTGTTATTTCTGAGTCTTTTATTAATAGACATTCTAATTGGAGTGAGGTACCTGTGGTCTTGATTTACATTTCCCTGATGGTGAGTGATGTTGAATATTTTTTTTTATAAATGTTGACCATTTGTATATTTTCTTTTGAGAACTGCCTACTCAGACATCTTCAACCCATTTTTCGTTGGATTATTTATTGTTTTGTTTTGTTTTTGCTATTGATGTGAGTTTCTTAAAAATTCTGAATATTACGTTCTTGTCTGATAAAGAGTTTGCAAATATTTTGTCTGATTCAATTCTGCAGGTTGTCTCTTAGCTCTGTAAGTGGTTTTTCAATATGGAAGCATTGAACCCCTATGCATTTTCTTTGCCTGTACCACAGGAGCAATAGCTAAAAGTCTGTACAGTTGAAGTACATAATCTAGGAAACATCCCAGGATTGTGCCTGCATTTTCCATGGAGTTCAACGGTCTCCCTTGTTCATGTATGACTTCTTCACTTTTCATGTCTCCTCATGTACTTTTCCTATGTATTTCTTGAGCAAGGAGAGTAAGACTACACCTGACCTTCAGACGTTGAAGTCCATTACCTGTAGATTAGGCAGTTAAAGACGTTTAAGGCTTAATGTGCATAATTTCTTAGACAAATTGAGTTTCAGATCCCATGTTCATTTTTGTTTTGGTTTGATGTGTTTGCAGAATACGTCACAGCTTTAATCACAACCTTAACAGGGCATTTGTCTTCATCAATGCTAATCTCCAACCTTGAAAAGACATCAAAGTCAATGGTCCTTCACACCTGGTCTATATGCAGCTGAAAATATTTATTTGCTCCGAAGTTTGAGATACTAGAAATTCAGATTTATTTCTGCTTTTCAAATTCCAATGTAAAATAAGTCTTTTCAATATTATGTGTCAATATCCACTGGATATAACTTCCAAAGCAATTGAGGAACTGCAGCCAGGACATTTTCCATGTTCCAAAGCAGCCTAACAGGAGAAAGGATTCAGGATCTCCATGCATGCTCACAGTGTGGGTGAATCTCGTAGGTCTATCCTTCCTAGCTTAAGCTGTCTCTACTTTCAGGGAAATACAAAATAAAATAACACATGATATAAATACTTAAAATAAAAACTAAGAAAAGACAGATTGATGACATAGAGTCACATTTCCCTGATCCTCCATCCTAAATTTAATTGCATACTCTGAAAATAATTAAAGGAAAGTGACAGAAAGACTTCAAAGCTGGAGGTAGATATCAGACTGGGTAGAGCCCTCAACCTGGAGGAAAGATAGTGTGATCAGTTTTCTATCTCCCATATTTGCTAGACAGGGTACCCCAGAGGCCTGCAATCCAGACCTTCCTACAGACAGAAGAGAACACCAGGAACTGCTGTTCTTTGGGGCACAAAGAGGAGGAAAGGGAAAGCCCTAGAGAGAGGTGGGAAGTCCCAAGCTCTTCTCCACCGAAGCAGGTTGTTTAACCATTCTGCAGCCACATCTTCAAAGCCCAGGTAGGCGACCCAACCCCTGGTCCTGGTGGGCAGTCTGATCTGCTCTCAGCAGAAACAGAAGGACTCTGTCTGGTGGGATAGTCCAGGCAGCACCAATGAGCCCTGGTGTCTCCCTTCCCTCAACCTAATGTCATACAAAGAGCCAGGGGCAGTGACTTCCACCAGCCTCCCACTACAGAAGGTGACACCAAGACACCCGGTGGTCCAGGCAAGTCACTGCTGCTCTCCCAAGCAGCAACAGCAGAGATGGAGGAGCAATGCCAAAAGTATTAAGGGTACACATTACATCACATTTATATGGACTTTCACAGCTAAAATGTCATGGAAATGTCTGCCCACACAAAGGCCACCATCCACACGAGAAACTGAACAGGGTGGATTTCTGATAAGTAGGAGATGTAGGAAGGATTCAGGGCCTCGTGGCTTAAGAACCAGGTATCCAAGGGATAATCTCAAGTCACTTCAGAACCAAGAAACTACAATTTAAAAGAGAAAGATAATCAACTGATATGAAAATCAAGATGAATACACTGGTATATATGCTGGTATAATCCCAGGTGCATTTTTAAGTAGCCATGATAAAATAATTATGAATTATTTTGAAACACAAAAAAATTGACTAAAAATTCCAAAGGGAAAAAAAGTCATAAAAATAACTAAACGGTACTTAGATACATGAAAAATTCAGTAACTAAAATAAAAGCTTCACTGGTGAACTCAACAGCAAAACAGAAGTAGAAAAGGAGAGACCCAGTTAACTTGTGTACCGACCAACAGAACATCCTCATTCTGAACAACAGAACTTAGGAGCTTGTGAAACAATGATTTTTAAAAAACCTAATATTCACAACAAAATGTTTGAGAAGAAGAGGAGAAAGAATATAGAGTGGAAAGATATTCAAACTACAATGGCTGCAAACTTCCTGAATTTGGCAAAAGACATAAAAGACAGAGATAAAGAAATTTAGTCAACTCCAAATAGGGTAAATTTTAAAAATTCACAGTAAACCACCTCATAAATAAACTTCTGAAACTAGAAATAAAGAAAAACCTTAATTACTCAATTACTATCTGAGGGAAACAATACATTATTCACAGGGAGCCAATTCAAATTGCAGGGCACTTCTCTTTTGAACCCATTGAGGCTGAAGGAAGGGTCACAACAGTTCTCCACATGCTAAAAGAAAAGTACCATCACTCCTCTGTTTATACCCAAGGAATTAAAATTAGCATACCACAGTGACACAACCACACCAATGTTTATAGCAGCTCAATTCACAATAGCTAAACTATGGAACCAATTTAGGTGCCCTTCAACAGATGAATGGATAAAGAAAACGTGGTTCATATACACCATGGAATATTACTCAGCCTTAAAGAAGAATTAAATTATGGCATTTGATGGTAAATGGATGGAACTGGAAAATATTAAGCTAAGTGAAATAAGCCAATCCCAAAGAACCAAAGGCCAAATGTTTTCTCTGATATACAAAAATCTCCAAGAAGTGAGTGGTGTGAATCACATGGTGCACAACCTAACAAAGGAAAAGTTGTACACCATTTGTGTATGGTGAATCAAAATGCAGTTTGTAAAAACATAAATAAAAGGAATTTAGTAATATTTTAGGAAGAAGTTCAACAAACAAAAATCAATCCCATTTCTAAATATTGAGAAAGAGCATGCAGAAATCTAAATTTAAATTACAATACAATTACTGAAAAAGGAAAAAAGAAAAAATGAAAAAGAGAACAGAAAGAAGCACTTAGGTATCCACTTCAGGGAACAAACAGGATCTGTATGTTGAAACAAAGAAAGAAGACTTGAATAAATGTAGACACATTTCTTATTCATGGACTGGGAGACTCAACATAATAAAGATGACAATTCTTCACGAATTGATCTATCTATTGGTTTAATGTAACTCATATCAAAATTCCAGTAAGGTTTCTGTAGACACAGAGAAAGCTTATTCTAAAATTCATATGAAAAGACATGAGTCAAGAATGCTAAAATAATCTTGACAAAGGAGGGTAATGTGGAAAGAATTATTCTACAAATTCTGCCTTACTATGTAGCTACAGAACCTATAGAATTTAGTCAGAAAGTCATTAAAAAAAAAACCAGACAAGTAGTTTAATGGATAGAATAGAAAGCCCAAAACTAAAATCATCGAAATATGTAAAATTATTTTTTTTTGCAAAGAAGCAAAGCAGTCCAACTGAATGAGTAAAGTATAGTCATCAAAGGTTGTAGAAGCAACTGGATAGCTACAGACAAAAAACAAAGAAAACCATAAACGAACAAGCAAAACCCCCAATACCATACCATACCTAAATACCAACCTAACTACTAATTAACTTGATACAAAAAAGGGATCATGAACTTGAATGTAAAATGTAAAATTCTAAAATGTTTAGCAACACTAAAGAAAGAGAGAGGGAGAGAAAGAAAATATTTAGGATATAGGACCAGAAAAAAGAATTCATATGCTTGACACCACCCTATTAAAAGGATAAAAATATAAACTATATACTGGAAGAAAATACATGCAAATCACATGTTTGACAAAGGATTGATATCTAGAATCATGGAGAATGCTAAAGATTCAACCACAGAAAACAACCCAATTAAGGAAGGGGCAAGGGGACGGGCAAGGTGGCAGATAGCGGAAGGAGGAAGCGCCCACCGACTCTGCTGTTTGAACTTGAACAACAGGATTATGGCTTCACAACAAGGTGATGTCTTTACAAAACTATCACATGCCATTATTTGTCAGCGATTCGGAGAAGCCTAGACACACTGTGTAGTGATGGGAGGACATAAAGAAATACACCAGAACCTGGTGGGGACACTAGTGCTATGTCATCACAAACCAGGGGCGGCACAAAGAAACAGAGAAACACAGCATCCAGATTTGGAACGCAACACGGGCTCCATGTTTCTCGGTCTTAAGTGAAGAACAGAGGGGGATGTAGCTCAGGAACCTGAGAGTCCTTAACAAACGCGTCCGCTGTCTCAGTCAGTGCTGACTGCTGGATCTAAAGCTCACCAGGCAAATCAGGAACCCAACACACTCACAGAGAAGAGTGGAGCCAGGGGGTTCAAGACAGAGGTACAGAGCACTGTGTGCAACCTGCTCTTCCACCGAGTCCCATGGTGTGCAAATGACTGATGGAAAAGATAAGGAAAATGGTGCAGGCAGGTGTGATTACCTTAGGGGTCAGGAGAGTGTGAGCTGACTTCCTTTTGAGCTCTGTGGCATGAAGTGTTAGGGAATGTTGATCTGAGGAGAGTGATCACACTCAGAACAGAGACTTGGAAATTCACATTTGGGTGGCAAGTGGTCTATAGGAAACATGCTGTGTGCCACACACCAGGCTGGTCTGCCTTGGGCCCAATGTTGTAGAACTCTCAGGACATGCCAGAACCCCAGAGGAGATCAGAGATCCACATCTACTCAGCCCTAGGGTGGGAGGATTTCAGCTCTCTGGAGTGCCTACCCCTAAAGAAGGTCCAAATTTCCCTTTTGAACTCATCCCCAGCAACTGGAACTTCTCCACAAGATCTCGGCACAACTTCCAACCAACAACAGCAGCAGTGAAAAATGTCTGGACAAAGCTCAGTAAAAGGAGCATGCAGTCCCTTAGCTCTGCACTGGTAAACAGAGAAGCTGAGCACCAGCTGAACCAGTATCTACTCCAATCGGCAGGGTGGGGAGGATCACGACGTTACCCAGCTCTGGCTTCCTTGAAGGTGCACATAAGTCAAGAAGAAAGGGGCAAAAGACAGTCCGGAAGGAGATGTAAATGCTCAACTTCAGCCAACTCAGTGGGAAAATTTAAGCATTTTTAATGAAGTTTTTTTTCTTTTTTTATTATTAATATTTTTTTTCAGTTGTCGTCCTGGCTGTATTGGCTGATTAGTTCATGTATGCATCTACACAAATGCTTCTGATATTTTCCCTATTTTATCATTCCATTTCCTTTTATTGACGTTTTACTACCTTGTTCTGTTTTTCTAAAAGGTAATAGTGTTTTTGTTTGTTTCTCTGTTTTGGGAGGTTTTACTTTATTGTTGTTTTATTTTCTTATTTTTAATTTTTTAGTTATCTTGACAGTGGAGGTGAAGATGTTGTTCTGCTCTATGACTCCTTATTTTATTATTCTTACCAATCTTAACTCTTCCTCTAATAGCAAAGGAATAATAATAATAATCTTCTCTCTCATCTACTAAGTCACTTCTTCTTTCTTTAGTGCCTTCATGCATGACCTTGCTTCTACTTTCTCTCTTCTCACCTTTTGAATACCCCAACTTCCTTTCTCTTAATGATCATATCTTTAACATCCTCTTCATCCATCCAGTCTATTCTTTGGGGGAATGAAATAAGGTGATTCAGAGGAAGCCCAAATAAACAAGTTAAAAAAATACTCTCCAAGATACATTATAATCAAAATGGCCAACATAGAGAACAAGAATGGAATTCTAAAAGTCACAAAAGAATAACAGCAAGTTCATTTAGAAGTGTGTCAACTAGAATTTGCACTGACTCCCAGCTTAGACACTAAAAGTCAGTAAGGATTGGAATATATACCAATACACAAAAATGTAATGGGTTCTAATCAAGATTGCTATATCCAGCAAACCTTCAGAATGGAAGATGAAATAAAAAATTTCCATGGTAATCAGAAACTAAAAACTGTATAATCAGCCAGGTGCAGTCGTACAGGCTTGTAATCCCAGTGGCTTAGGAGGCTGAGGAAGGAGGGTCAAGAGTTCAAGGTTAGGCTTAGCAACTTGGCAAGGTACTAAGCAACTCAGAAAGACCCTGTGTCTAAATAAAATACAAAAGAGGACTGGGGATGTGGTTGAGTGGTCAAGTGCCCCTGAGTTCAATCCCAAGTACCAAAAAAAAAAAAAAAAAATTCATGATCACTAAGCACTACAAAACATACTCAATAAGATATTTCATGTAGAAAGAAAAGAAAGTAAATATCAAAGCCAGAGTATGAATAAATTAGAATTGTTAACTAAAGCAGAATCACATCTGACTGCAGCATTAGAAACAAAACCAAAATGGCAGGGAACAAAATCATCTGTATGTAAATGCTCTAAACTCTCCAATTAAATGACACCGATTGGCAGAATGGATGAAAAAACAAGCCCCCCATTAGAGAGAAGATGGAGGATTAGCAGAAGGACTTACTCCCAGCAGTTCCTCAGTCCCAGATTTAAGCAGTGGGAAGACTGTTCTTCAGTGAGGAGGGTGACTAAGGGAATTCATTGAAATTCAACATTAGAAAGTAAAATAACCACAGAGACACAGAAAGTAGGAACATTGAACATAAAATAAGAAATAATACATTAGAGATATGCCGGCTGGGCTGGTGGCGGCTGCAGAGCCTCCAGCCCACTGCGGAGCGGAGGGGAAGCACAGGCAGAGAGAGGCAGTGTGGCAGATAAAATGGGCTTGGGGGAACTTGTGGAACAGCGAGGGAGGCTGATCTTGACTGGTCCATGGAAGGTGGAGAATTGTTGTGTGAAAGAGAATAAAATAACTTCATCAGTGGGTGGAGAGCCCTGCAGGAACCAGAGTCACAGCAGCATGAACACTTGGAAGTGGCTGCACAGCAATAAGCAGAGGGAGGAGATTGGAAAACTGAAGAAGTTCCAGTCAGACCCAGCATGTACTTTTCGTGAGGTCCAGTGTCTGGACCATTAGGACTAAAAAGAGGATTTTGTTGAGGGTGATTAAGGTTGGAGTTGCTGAAGACAAAGAGCCCACTTTATTACTAAGAAAAGGCCAGTAACCAGCCAACTGGGTATGTCTGCACTTGGTGTCTGATCCTGGGTAGCTGACATCCATGGCAGTGGAATATGCGGAGGTTTAGACTCCTCAACCTATAAAATGGAAATTTCAGGAGGGCCTGAGACAGAGACATCCAGCAGAGATTGGCATCTGTACAGCAACAGGAGGTATGGATTGAATCTCAGATACCTATCAATATTGTTCAAAGGTCAACCACGACTAAACCCCAGCTGCTGGAAATCCAATCTGGAACTCTGCACCAGCCTCACCATGGAAGAACATCATTTACCAGCACGCCCCAGTCTATTCCATCCTGTACTGTGAGATGGAAAACTGAGAGCTACTAAACCCAGCTTCAGCTCCTGGTCATATCAGCTGACAGCTTGATGAGAAACAAAAGAAGTAGGACTTAACAACCCCCAGCCCTTGACCAAAGGATTATAGAGCCCCAAAATAAATACAAAGTATGGAACAAGTAATGCACAAGCAATGAACATCCATTAATGCCAACAGTTTTGACTACCTCAGAGGAAACAATCCCTTAATTTCTCATTAAGAATTTTTTCTATTCCCCCCTTGATTTTTTATTTTCAATAAAATTTTTTATTTTATTATTATTTCATTTTACCAAAACCAGACAAAGATACTCCTCCTTCTTTATAGCCATCATCTACTATGTCTCTTCTATTTCTCCTCTGTTCACTTTTTAAATATTTCAGACTTTCACCTTCAGGAGCTGTAATTCTACCACCTGAGAGAATTATGTAGTTTACGTAAGTTCCAACCCATTCATGTTGTTGTGATTATTTATACAGTGGAAGACATAATTAGATACCTTTTATTTAATGTGAGACGTAGTTCAGGGTGTTTGTTGGTGGTGCTGTTAAATGCTGACCCCTTTCTTTAAGATATGACAGAAAGTTATTGGGACCTTTCACAATTATAGAACAGAGGTCCTGCTGCTGAGCAATAGTCACAACTCAGTCAAGTAACAGTGAACATCATTCAACATATGAGCTACCCCAATCTAGCCTCAATGGTATTTCAGTACATAGAATAGGAGAAAGAAAAGCTTCACATCAACAACCAGGGACCCAAGTGTGAACAATTACAGGGGGACCTCAGGTCCTACTCCTAGACATCTACTCACATAGAAAACTGAGAGAGAAGTTGGTAGAACAAAAAAACTACACACCAAGAGACACATGTATAAAAGAGGAAGACGAATCCATCTCAACAGGTTGACAAGTTTCTAAAAACAGAAGAAAACAGGCAAACAAATGTCTCCCCAAAATTCATAATCCCCCCCAAAAGAAACCCAAAAGAAAGGAAGTACATGAAATTCCAAAGAAAGAATAGAAGAAACTGGTAATTAAAATCTTCAATGAACTAAAAGAAGATTTAAGGAATGAATTAAGGGAGCAAATACAGGAAGTAAAGACCATTTCATAAAGGGAATAGAGATATTGAAAATAAACCAGTCTGAACTCCTCAAAGTGAAACATAATAAATCAAATTTAAAATTCATTTGAAAGTATCACCAAGAGATCAGATTGCATAGCAATAGAATGTCAGAAGTTGAAGACAGGATAAGTGAACTATAAAATAAAGGGGGCAGGGTAGAAGATGAACAGAATATACAAGAATACTGAGCACCAAGAGAAGAAACCTGAGAGTCACTGGGACAGAAAACAACAGGGAGATACAAGCTAAACATAATGAAAACTTCAGTGAAATAATAGCAAAATTTTCCCAACTATAAAAATGATATAGACATGCATGTACAGGAATCATACAGAACCCCAAACAGAGAAGAGCAAAAAAGAACTTCACCAAGTCACATCATAATCAAAATGCCTCACAGAAAATAAGGAAAGAATATTAAAAATGGTGAGAAAAATGTTAGCTCACATTTAGAAGCAAACCATTAAGGCTCACCTCCAACTTGTCAACTCAGACCCTGAATTCAAGGAGGGCCTACAATGAGATATTCCAAGATCTAAAAGAAAAGAATTGCTAAAAAGAGAAAATAAAAAGGAAAAAAGAAAAAAAAAATTGCCAGCCAGGATTGCTATATCCAGCAAAGCTATCTTTCAGAATCGATTAGGAAATAAAAACTTTACATGGCAAAGATAAACTAAAAGAATTCATGGCTACTTAGCCAGCACTACAAAGACATTAAAGATATATTACACACCAAGAAACTCAAAATCAAACCCTAAAGTTTGAAACCATAAACAGACCATATCCCAGGTCACTGTGTAAGTCTTAGAATATATATATATTCTATATATATATATTTAGTTCATAGATATTTAGTACATATATATATGTTTTATATATATACATTTAATAAAGAAATATAGATGTATATTTATTTATAAAGTATAAAATATACAAAAATTGATAAATCTCATGCATTATAATGGAATGAAACCAGAAATCAACAGTGAGAAAAAGACAGAAAACACATAAATACATGGAGAATAAACAATAATCTTTTAAATGAGGAATAGAATATAGAAAATTAGAGAAGAAATCAAGAAATTCTTAAAAACAATTGAGAACAGAGATACAGTGTATCAAAATATCTGGGACAGTGTAAAGGCAGTTGAAAGAGGAAGTTTTATAGCCTTAAATTTCTATATTAGAAAAATAAAAGATACCAAATAAATAAAGTAACATGATACCTCCAGACCTAAGACAAGGAAGAACAAAGTAATGTCAAAATCAGTATAAGACAGGAAATAATGAAGGTCAGTGTTGAAATTGATGAAATTGAGAATTAAAGAAAATACAAATAATTAATGCAACAAAGGTTGGTTTTTCAAAAAGATAAATGAGCCAAACTAACCAAAATAAAGAGAGAGAAGACCCAAATTAATAGAATTAGAAATGGAAAAGGTGCTATCACCACAGGAATTTCTAAAATCCAGAGATTCATTAGAAACTATTTTGAAAATTTATTCCCCAATAAACTTAAAATTCTAGAAGACAGTGACAAGTGTCTGGACACCTTGACTTTCTCAAACCAGGAATCTATAGAAAAGTGAGACAGATCAATATTAAGCATTGAAATTTAAATACCAGGTAAAATCCTTCCAAAAAAGAAAAGCGCAGGACTGAATGGATTCTCAACTGAGCTCTATTAGACTTTAAAAAAAACTAATATCATTCATCCTCAAATTATTGCATGAAATTTAAAGGAAAAGAACACTACCAAATATCTTCTGTAATCCCATTACACCCTTGACACCAAAACCAGACAAAGACACATCTAGGAATGAAGTCTACAGACAAATATCCCTGGTGAACACAGATGCAAAATCCTTAATACAATATTAGCAAACTGCATTTGAAAACACATCAAGTATATACAGTGCAGCATGATCCAGTGGGTTTCATTCCAGGGATACAAGGTTGGTTCAATACATGCAAATCAATAAGTATGATTCACCACATAAGCAGAGTTCAGATCAAGAAACCCATGATATCTCAACAGAAGCAAAAGAGGACTTTGATAAAATCTAGCTCCCATTCATGTTAAAAATACCAAGAGAAAATAGGGATAGAAGGAATCTACCTCCACATTATAAAGGCCATACCAGACAAAGACAAAGCCAGCATCATATGAATGAACAAAAACTGAATGCATTTTTCTCCAAAATCAGGAACAAGATAAGGATGTACACTCTCACAACATCTATTCAATATATATCTAAAAGACCCCAAAACCCTACCAGAATACTTCAAGAAATGATAAATAAATTCAACACTGTAACAGCATACGAGATCAGCATTCATAAATCAGTAGCTTTCCTGTGCTCTAGAGTGAGTCTGCTGAGAAAGAAATCAGGAAAACTGTACTATATATAATAACCTCATAAAATAAAATAAAATACTTGGTAATTTTAATCTAACCAAGGAGATGAAAGACTTCTATAATGAAAACTATACAACACTGAAGAAAGAAACTGAAAACCTTAGAAGATGGAAAGACCTTCCACGTTGGATAGGCACAATTAATATTGTCGAAATGGTCATAATACTAAAAGGGTTATAAAGCTTCAATCCAATCTCCATCAGATTACCATTGATGTTCTTCACGGAACTGGAAAAAAACATTCTAAAATTCATTTGGAAGAATAAGAGACCCAGAATAGCCAAAGCAATCCCTGAACAAGAAGAACAATGCACGAGGCATTACAATTTTGGACTTCAAATACAGAGAAATAGTAACAGAAACAGCATGGTATTGATACCAAAACAGACCTGAAGATTAGTGGAATAGAAGACACAGAGACAATCCCACATACTTACAAACATCTGATATTTGACACAAGTGCGAAAAATATATGTTGGATAATAGCCTTTTCAAAAATGATGCTGAGGAAACTGTATACCTATTGTAGAAAAATGAAAATTGACCCTTATCTCTCACCCTGAACAAAAGTCAAATCAAAGTGGATCAAAGACTTAGGAATTAAACCATAAACTTTGTAACCTCTAGAAAAAACGTAGGGTCAATAATCTAACATATCTGCAAAGCCGCAGACTTTTTCAATAAGACCCTTAAAGCTCAAGAAATAAAACCAAAAATAATTTAAATATGAGGGCATCAAATTAAAAGTTTATGCACAGCACAGGGAAAGTATAAGAATGTGACATGAAAACCTTACAGAATGGGAGAAAGTATTTGGCAGCTGATGCTCTGACAAGGAAATAATATCCGGAATATATAAAGAACTCATTAAGTTTAATACCAAAGAAAAAAATAACCCGATGGATAAATGATCGAAAGAACTTAACAGATATTTCTCAGAAGAAGAAATGCAAATGGGCAGCAAACATATGAAAAAATATTCATCATCCCTAGCCATCAAGGAAATGTAGACCAAAACTTTATTGAGACTCCACCCGTTAAAACAGCAATAATCAAGAATACAAATAATAAATGCTTACAAGGATTGGGGAAAAGGGTACACTCATACTGTGTCGGTGGGTCTGCAGATGAGTGTAACCACTCTAGAAAGCATTATGGAGATTCTCCAATGTTATGGCTTGGATGTGAGGTCCCCAAAAGCTCACATAGGAGACAGTGCAAGAAGGTTTAGAAGAGAAATGATTGGGTTGTAAGACTCATCAGTGGATCAGTCCCCCGATAGGGATTAACTGAGTGGTAACTGAAATGGTAGGGTGTGACTGGAGGAGGTGGAAATTAGGACATGGCTTTGGTGGCAAGTGGAGACCCCTCTCTCTCTGCTTTCTGACCACCATGTGAGCTGCTTCCCTCTGCCACACTCTTCCGCCATGATGTTCTGCCTCACCTCGAGCCCTGAGGAATGGAGCTAGCTGTCTATGGACTGAGACCTCAGAAAACATGAGCCCTCAGATAAATCTTTCCTACTCTACCGTTGTTCTGGTCGGTTCCTTTTAGTCATAGCAGTGGAAAAGCTGACTAAAACACTCAATGAAGTAGGAACAAAACCACCCCGTGACCCAACTCTCCAACCCCTTGGTATTTATCCAAAAGATCTAAAATCAGCATTAGACAGTGAATCAGCCACTTCAATGTGTACAGCAGCACGAGTCACAATAGCCAAGTGATGGACCCAGCACAGAGGCCCATCAACAGATGAATTGATGAAGAAATGTGGTGCAGATGCACCATGGACTTTCACTCGGCTGTAGAGAAGAAGGAACTTAAAGGCATTTGCTGCTAAACGTTTAAAACTGGAGAAAAGCATGCCAAGCCCAACTCAGGAATTCAAGGGTCAAATGTTTTCTCTCACAGGTGGAAGTTAGAGCAAAATAAGGGGGTAAAGGGGGAACACCGTGAAAATATGAGGGAGATCAATCAGAGGAATGGAGAAGGGGGATTGAGGGGAGCAAGGGATGGTAAGGGGGAGGTACAGAGGAATGCAGTAGACCAAGCTTTGCTGTGTGCAGGTGTGAATGCACCACGGTGAACTCTACCTTCATGTATCCATAAAGTGCCAACTCATAAAAACAATAAGTAGGTGGGGGAAAGAGCAGCAGAGTCGAGGTGGGGGAGTACTGAAATGGAGCAAACTTGATTCCATGCTTGTGTGATTATGTTGAAATGAACCCCCTATTATGCACAACTCTAATTCACTAATAAAAAAATCAGGCTGTATTATTTATAATTACTTTTTATTCTATCCCCTACTTTCTCAATCCATTTTATCCTTATTTCCTTCTTTATATATTCTTTTTGGTTTACATTGCTATTCATTTTCTACTTCCTTTGATCTGGACATTAATTTTTGAAAAAAAAAATAACATTAATTTTTGAAAGAAAAAGATCTAACACTCTACATACCAAGAATTAAGGAAGAGAAACGGAGAGAAAACATGAACAGCTATTTCACTGAAGGGGATATACATATGGCAATATGTTCACAAATGATATCTAGCATCTTCAATCACAAGGGAAATGCAAATTAAAACCACAATGATGTATCACCACCCCTATCAGAATAACTAACGTGAAAAATAGTGATAAAATGCCAAATGCTGTCAACGAGAGAGAAGGGATTAGGTTACTAATTTATTCATTCCTAAGGGCAGTGTCAAATGGAACAGATACTCTGGAAAATAATTTGGTGGTTAATTTCATACTGAAAATTGACCTACGGCTATAGTCAGCTTTATATTGCTGTGACCAAACAACCTGAGGAGAACAACTTAAAGGAGAAAAAATGTATTTCGGCTTATGGTGTCAGAAGTTCAGTCCATGGTCAACTGACTCCACAGCCCTGGGTCCAAGGTGAGACAGAACATCATGGCAGATGGGTGTGGCTGGGAAAAGCAATATCAGGACATGGTAACCAGGAAGCAGACAGCAGACTCTTCTCACCAGGGACAAAATATATACCTTACAGTATCACCCCATGAGATCTCCTACTTCTTCCAACCAGACCCCACCTGCCTACAGTTACCACCCAGCTAATCCACACCAATGAATTAGCGCACTGATTAACTTATACCTCTCATCATCGAATCTTTTCACCTCTAAAGATCCTTGCAATGTCTCGCACATGAGTTTTTGGGGGACACCACACATCCTAACTAGAACATTTAACCCATGATCCAAAAATTACATGCTTGGGGCATTTCCCTAGAGGAACATTCAGAGCAGCTTTATTTATCCTAATCAAATTATGGCAACTTCCCTAATATGAGTAGGAGGGATGGATGGCTAAAGAAAGGATGGTTTAGCCATAACAAGAAATACTACACATCAATAAATAGAAAGAAATATTGATACACACAAGAAAATTCTCTGGAGTTAAAAATAACCAATCTCGATCTGTTACTATGTGATTGCATTGACGTAAAACTCAATAAATATAGTGATTACAGAGATAAAGAATGGAATAATGGATTCCAGGAGGTAGGGATGGGGATCAGGAGAGCAGCCACATGCTATGAAGCCCTGTCACAAGGTGTCTTGACGTAATGGCACCGTGGTGTATCTTGATTGTGACGATGTCAACCTGACCACGTGTCATTCGATCCTACAGAGCCAACTCACACAGACACAGAAGGGCATGTGTCACTGACCCAACCTGATAAGCTCCTCGGATTGCAGCAGGGACAGTTTCCTGGTTTTGATATTGTTCACCTGCTATGGAAGATGTTAATATTGAAAGGGCCTCTGCAAAAGGTGCCCAGGACACTCCTTTGAAATTACTTTGAAATTCTTTAAAATTTATTAAGTATCAACACTTCAGAATAAATAAAATTCAAAAGAATAGAAAGGTAAGGTGTGGTATGGTAGCAGTTCTTCACAGAAAGCTCACTATGTGAGCAAAGTCGATGACTTCCAAGAACATCACATCCACAAAATTGCATGAGATCGCTATCCTTCGGCTAAGGCAAAAGAGGGGAGGGAAGGGGAGGGGAGGAGAGGAGAGAAAAGGAGAAGGGGAGAAGCCAGGGACAAGATATAATCCTCGGGAACACTCCCAGTGACCTACTTCCTTCAGCCATGCCCCACCTGCCTACAGGTCCAGCCAAGAATCCACTGAAATTATTCATCAAATGGATTAATCCACTGATGGGGTTGCAGCTCCTAACCCCATCTTTTCACCTCTGAACATTGCTGCATTACCTAATACATGAGCTTTGGGGGAGGACACTTTAGATCTGAATCGTAACAACAGAGAGTGACAATATTAGATGTTTATTTTAAACAAAACAAAGAGTGAGTTAAAGAGAACAAAGAAAAAAAAAACAATTTCTTATGATTTATTATTATTATATCACTCTAAAATTAATATTTTTATGGTAGAAAAAAGTTGATCCTTATAATAGAGATACCACATGCTCATTTTCTCCACCAAGTTATCATATGACACATAAACAGGGAATAAAAAGATACCATATGATTCCCAATATGACTTATTAATGAATACTATCATTTACATATTAGGTTAAAATCTTTAGCCTGACACAAATAATCGGAAACTACCAGAAAACTCAGAATGAGAAAAATTATTCAAAACAACATTAATATTGACAATAGCAACAACAATAAAAAGAAATTTGAATTCTTTAAAATTAAGTAATATAGCTAAGTGCAGTGGTGCACACCTGTAATACCAGCTACTCAGGAAGCTGAGGCAGGAGGATGACAAGTTTGAGGCCAGCCTCAACCCTAAGCAATTTAGCAAGTCCCTGTCTCAAAATGAAACATAAAAAGGGCTGGGGATGTGACTCAATGGTTAAGTGCCCCTGGGTTCAATCCCTGGTACAAAAAAAAAAGGCAAAGAAAAGAAAAAGGAAACAAAGTAATATAAAAAATTAACAGAAGCAGAAAGGAGATTGTTTTGAATTAAATGTAACTAACACATCATAAACACAGTTCCAAACATGCTTCTGATGGATTCTGAATGAACTTCTTAAAGGGAAGAAATAGAAAAACTAGTGGGGATAGATGGGGAAAAGTTTTAGGACACTTATGTAAGATGATATTATCTTACTGATGTTGATTTTTTTCCTATTTTCTAGTTGTAGATGGACACAATACCTTTATTTATTTTTATGTGGTGCTGACGATCAAACCCAGGACTTCACACGTGTGCTTGGCAAGCGCTCTACCACTGAGCCACAACTCCAGCTCTTGATGTGAATTTTTTTAAGTGTGATAATGGAATAGTGGTCATAGAGGAAATCCTTTTTCTTAGAAGATACATGGTAAAATATTTAGAGATAAAAATGTTAATGTTTCCCAAATCCTTTCTTATGACTTAGCAGACAAATGCAAAAAAGTGTCTATGACCAGATAGATAGATAAATATGTGGGGCAGGGATAACAATCTTAAATCTAGAGAAAGGAGAATCAGTATTATTATACTATTTTAATATTTCTTTAGGCTTAAACATTTTTAATGTTGGGAGGTTGGGTAAGGGATAATTTTTTTAAACTAGTCTATATGATGTAAACAGGTATTACTTATGTACATAGTATTTTACTTTGTTATAAATTACTCTGCCCAAGGAGAGTTTTCTAATTAAAATAATAGAGCAAACCAGAAAAATGATGCTATTTTGTACCTTTTGCACAACATAGCTGGAGCTGGTCTCTGTGTTTGATATTTGGGCTCATCAGCTGGTAATTTGTCCAAAAGTTTTAACATTGGTTATCTGAGATTCTCTATGCTCCTGTATGCTGGAAACAGCTCATTAAAATATGAGACCTTTGCAGATGCCAAGCGAAAATAATAGGAATATACATATTGCAGAACTAATTGGGTGAGTGTATGGCTAACTCATATAACTAGAATTTTATGGGGCAAAAGAATAAATAAGTCAGTCTTAAGGAAAACTCCACCAACCGCCTAAATAACTAAGGAAGGTTCTTGGCATGTTGTTAAACAAAAACCTTGTGTACCAGAGAATCCTGGTGGACTCACAGCCATGGAAACTTGGGGAATGGCATGTTCCTTGTGGGATCAGACAGCCCAGTCCCCAGCAATTCCCAGGCATCCCTGGGCTGTATTGACTATGCCCAATGCTGGGCTCCAACTCTGGGCCTGTCCCCTTCATTTCTATGGGACTCTTTCCCAGGCCTGGATCTATTTCTTAAGTCCTCTTGGATAATTCCAAAGCACAGCTGGAAGTAGGAAAGAGCACAAGCTGCCATCTGAATACTGAAAGTTTCCCTTTACAGAACTACATTCTCTACGCTTAAAATATTTATGCTCAAACATGAAATATTCATAATATTGCCTAATAATAAAATAACAAGAATAAAGGTATTGCATTTAAATTTTGGATAACTACTGTTAAATCATGTCTTTGCGATTCACAATCTCCGTCTTGTAAAACAAATAAATTTTGCTTCTTCAGACTCCGCTGTAAAGGGGGAGAGAGACCCGAGACAATCACGTCTATAAGCGAAGAGCTGGCACTGAGTCACATTATTAAATTTTTGCGTGTGTAAGAAAACTGTTTTATGACTTTCCATTTGGTGAACTCGTGTCAATAAGTATTGGACTATGCAGAATGGGTTATGGGCAATGCTGTGACATACAAGGAATCAAAATTTAAATCTGTACCACTTGACCCAGATAAATGAGAAATGCGTTTTCTTTCACGCTTTTCTTGTTGCTTTCACTTGAGGGGAAAATAAAGCTCTGGGAATCTTATCCGTCTGTAGCAAAGTCATCTAAGTTTTAAGGCTGACAAGTGTGGGGCTTTACACTGAGCTATAACTGCATGCTTACATTCAGCACACTCTGCAAAATTGATAAAGAACTTGCAAAACTCTACACCAAAAATACAAAGAACCCAATCAATCAATGGGCTAAGGAACTGGGCAGACACTTCCCAGAAGAAGATCTACAGGTGAACAACAAAGATATGAATAAGTGTTCAACATCTCTAGCAATTAGAGAAATGCAAATCAAAACCACCTTAAAAGATTTCATCTCACCCCAATAAGAATGCTATTATCAAGAATATAGAAATAATAGGTGTTGGCGTGGGTGTGGGGAGAGAGGTACACTCACACATTACTGGTGGGCTTGCAAATTGGTGCAACCACTCTGGAAAGCAGTATGGAGATTCCTCAGAAAACTTGGAATAGACCCACCAGTTGACCCAGTTGTCCCACTTCTGTGTTTATACCCAAAGGACTTAAAATGAGCATACACCAGTAGGCAGCCACACCAGTGTTTGTAGCAACTCAATTCACAATAGCCAGATTGTGGAACCAACCTAGATGCCCTTCAATAGATGAATGGATAAAGAAACTGTGGTATATATATGCAATGGAATATTACTCAACCATAAAGAAGAATAACATTATGGCATTTTCAGGTAAATAGATGGAGTTGGAGAATATTATGCTAAATGAAATAAGTCAATCCCAAAAAAAACAAAGGCTGAATGTTTTCCCTGATAAGCAAATGATGATACATAACAGGGGGTGGGCAGGGGATCAGAGAAAAATGGAGGAATGTTGGATTGTGTAGAGGGAAATGAGGGGCAGGGAGGGAGCAGGGGAAGAAAAGATAATGGACTGAGACAGACATCATCACCCATGTACATGTATGATTACACAAACGGTGTGACTCTGCATCATGTACAACCATAGAAATGAAAAGTTGTACCCATTTATATATAACGAATCAAAATGCAGTCTGTAAAAATAAAAAATAATAAAATTAGCACAAAATTTTTAAAAATTTGCATTTCTATTGATTGATTGATTGATTGATTGATTGATTGTACTAGGGATTTAACCCAAGTGTCTTTACCACTGAACAACATCCCCAATTCTTTTAAAATTTTTTTTTTTCTTTTGCGGACAGAGCCTTGCTAAGTTGCTGAGGCTGGCCTTGAACTTGTGATCCTCCTGACTCAGCCTCCCAAATGGCTGGGATTATAGGTGTGCACCACCATGCCTGGCTTAAATTTGTGCTTTTTAAATGCAGATATAGAAACAGTTTTGGTCCATCTAAAGGGATCTTAGTAGGATTTAAAGTGTATTCTGCTCTCTAAGGGGGTGCTCTTAAGTACAGCCTAAACATCACTGGTTTAACTATTAAAGCCACTTATAATTTTTAACAATTTCCAAAGCTGTGTGTTAGGTTACCACCCCAAATCCCTGTACTTTAAGAGTTCTAAGAGAATTCTCTTACTATTAACTTCTGGGCATGCATAAATGTTGAATAAATCTAATTCCCTACATTCTTAATGCATTTATTAAAGAGTCATCAAAATGCTGGGATTTCAAATTTAATTTTGTAGAAAATCAGGCTCCCAGAGGAGAATGATAAAGTGCATATGAATATAAATTTTGCTCTCTTTTGTAAATATACACATATTTTGAACAATCAGGAATAAATGAGAATTAAGTCTTCAAGCATGAACTTATTAGAATAAGTCACTCATTGAATAACACAATTTTACATGTGGGCTTTAAGGCTCGGTGGTGGGGGGAGGAGCTGTTTCATCTTTTATACGGTGTGCAAAACCATTTCGATAGCCAGTAAATCTCAGCACAATTAAGCAGAGAAGTGAAATTCCCTGTTCTTGTGAAGGTTTTCTTTCTCCTGGTCGCCATGGTCATCCACAGAAAGGCAGAGGTCATCTCAGCCACCTGCCCTGTGGTCTATGTACCTCATCTTAGCAGATGCTTTGCCAATCATAAATTAAAGGAAGATTTTATTGCCTCTCATTCCTCTGACATTATTAGTCATGTCGCAGGTGTAGAGACAGCATTTTATGAAACCTCTTAAATTCCTGTTGGTCTTTAATTACATGTAACTGTATTTTTCTTCCCTTCAATAACTTATTCACACACACACACACACACACACACACACACCTACATCTACCTTTATGATTTAAACAAAAATTTCTCTGCCCGATGCTTGGAAACCGTGACACTAAACTCAGAATGGAAAAAAATATATATATATATATCTGAATAGCTTTGATCATGTCAAAATTGCTAGCTGAATGCCACTGTCTCTATGAAAAAAAAGCAAATAATTCAATCATACGTATTATCCTCTTAAGTTTAAGTGGCATGCCAACATTTATAGTTCTTAGACGATTTTCACTTTTATTATTAGGTGGAGTGGAATTGAGGGAAGAACAAAGAAAACGCACTTCCCTTTGAAAAGATGAGCTCTAAATAAAAGTGGCAGGAGATCTTCACTTCAGTACTGTACCCAAACAGAATGACACGGAACAGGATTTGTGTCGACTTTTAACTCACCGGATGCATGCTTTCATTTGAGGATCTGAGAGCTTTAGGATACTTGGGACACTGACTTCTTAAATAAAACTCAAGAGGGTCAGAAGATTCTAAATCAATGCTCATGGTTCTACTGTGAATTCTTCCAAACCAGATGCTTCTTTAAATTCCTTGCCCCCAATTCTGTTGTTCATTGCTTTCTTTACAATCTATCATCTTCCTTTATGGAAAGATTAATGGTAAGAGAAACCCATCTGAGTCCTTTATCTGATAAAGATTATGCCATGATCTGTGGATTGACATTCAGTGAGAACGTCCACAGTCTCTTAGTAAGGAGCTGTCCATTCATGTCAGCTCTGTGGTACCTGGCTGCAGTACTGGTACTCCTTTCCTGTGGAGCAAATCATTCTCAGGAAGTATATTAGCCAGAGTTCTACAGGGAAACAGAATCAGAATAGACCTTACCTGTTCATATAAATACGAGAGACAGTGATTGTAAGAAACTGGCTTACCAGCTTATGGATACAGAGAAGCGCTAAGGTCTGCAGGTAGCCAGTTGAGACCCAGAAGACCGGATGCTGGTGCGGACTTCATCCAAGTCCCAAAGCCTGCAAACGAGGAAAACAGGTGGGGTACAGTCAGTTCTAGTGCATGTGCAAAAGCAGGAGATCAACATTCCATCTCAAAACCATCAGGCCAGAGAAAGAAGTACCCCTCTCCTCAGCCTCTCTGTTCTACTCAGGATTTCAGCAGGTTAGATCGAGCACATTCACAGCAGGAAGGACAGTAAATGCAAGCAACAAGCTCTTCCTAAAACACCCTCACAGATAGAGCCAGAATGGTGTTTGATCAAACACCTGGGCAGTCCCTGGCCCAGTCAAGTTGATTCATAGAGTCGACATCACAACGGATGCACTCTACAGTGGAGGAAATAAATGTATGAGGACATACCCTCGAATCGTACAGATCTGAGTTCATATACTTCAAAAATCAAGTCTGGCAGCAAAACTTCAGTCAAGTCAACCAGCCTTGCTAAATCTCAGTTTTCTAATCTAGAATGTGGCTGGGTCAACCCGATCAATAGTCTGACAACACTTACAGCTCTATAGCAAGATTAGCACCATGATAAACAATCTTGGAACAAAGAAAAAATAATATATATGAATGTCAAACCCACGAAAAACAGGCTCAGCACCTGACTCTATGGACAATGCAGATTAAACCCTAATTAAAGTGACCACATACTTCCATGACCAAGATTTGAAAGACTGACCACATGATCACATTGTGAAGGAAGAAGGAAGAGGGCCTCCCAGATACTGCGTTAGGAATGTAAAATATGATAACCTCTCTGGAAAACAGTTGTTAGTTTCTTAAGTTGCTCACTACATACCCCACGAAAGAGAGTTCTCTTTATATTCTGTATATGAAATGTTTTGTAAATATTTTCTTTTCTTTTCTTTTTTTTTTTGAGTCATAACAAATAGTATTTTTTGATATTTTTAATTTTAAAACATTTTTAAAATTTTTTACGGACTGCATTTTGATTCATTCTACACAAATGGGGAACATCATTTCATTTCTATGGTTGTGCACGATGTTGATTCACACCGTTTGTGTAATCAGACATGTACATAGGGTAATGATGTCTGTCTCAGTCCCATTTTTCATACCCCTCCCTCTCATCTCCCTCTATGCAATCTAGGTTCCTCCATTCTTCTCTCGCCCACCAAAACCCCCAACCCCCATTATTGGTCATCATCCACTTATCAGGCAAAACCTTTGGCCTTTGGTTTTTTGAGACTGGCTTATTTCACTTAGCATGATATTCTCCCAATGCCCATCCATTTATCTGCAAATACCATAATATTATTCTTCTTTATGTCTGAATAATATTCCACTGTGTAATATTTCTACAGTGTCTCTTTCTCTTTCATTTGTTAAACATGTCTTTTGAAGGGAAATTTTTTTTAATTTTGATGAACTTTTTAAATTATCAGTATTTAATTTTGCATTTAGTTATTTTTATGTCATATGTAAAAAGCTCTACCTCACAGAGTAATTTAAGAATAAAATCTGTTAGTATTACTCCTTTATTTCTCATTAATTTTTACACATAATGTAGGGGTCTAGGTCCATTTTGTTCTAGGTGGATATGAGATTTTTGAAGCAGCACTGGTAGACAGATTATCTATTCCTCAATGAAAGTCCCTGACAACTTCTTTCTCGGATCATCGGTCACATATGTGCAAGCTGATTTATGTACTTTCTATTCTGTTCGATTCATTCCATGTGTTAACACCACACATTACTGTGCAGATTACTGTAGCTTTCTTTCACTATTGTTTTGTCTGTCCTAAAATCCCTATAAGGGATTATATAGAATTAGTAAGGGAATATTTTTATTCCTGACTTATTTCACTTGGCTTTGGCATTAGAGGATAATTCACATAACTGAATGTGTCTATATTTGTTCCTTTAAATTTCTGGATATACCACAGATTGCTGACTCGTTGCAGAACATTTACTTATCACCCTCATCTTCCAATTGGCCCCACAGTAGTTGAAAGAATTTGAAGGTAATAGAAAATAGCAAAACAGATTTCTTAATCCCCAGTGACCTATACTATAGGAACTATACTCAGAAATCAAATTATAATGAAAAAGGAGTTTTGAACAACAATAACACCTGATTGGATTGAGTTGAATGAATCTATAATGAATTTTGTCTTCAATGGACTGTTTCAGTACAAAGTTTAGTTAAAGAACAAAGGTTAAGGATATTGACCATGAGAATATAAATTCTAGCAAAAATTAATGTTTTTGATACTTCTATATATTGTGCCCTTAGACATTTCATGTGGTACCATATTCTTTTGTCTGAAAGAATGCTTTAACATTCCTAGTAGTGCAAATTGGCTGACAGTGAAAACTACCAACTTTGAGAATAACTTCACATCGATTTTGTTTAACATCTAAAAGTACTCTACATTAAAAACTGTCTATGAGGACTGGGGTTTGTGGCTCAGTGGTAGAAGCGCTTGCCTAGCATGTGTGAGGCACTAGGTTCCATCCTCAGCACCACATATAAATAAATAAAATAAAAAGCATGTGTCCACCTACAAAAAATATTTTTAAAAAACTATCTAGGTTTCTACCCAGTTCTTTTTAAAGATGACACTCCATTATCTTTAGCTCACATAGTTTGGGATGAGAAGTCTTCTGACATTCTTATCTTTGCTGGTCTTTTTTCCCTGGCTATTTTAAGGAAACTTTCTTTTTATATCACTTGTTTCCAGCAGTTAAATTAACGTTCATATTGGTGTCATGCTGTGTATGTTTTCTTTCGCTTGAGTCTGTTGAAATTTTTCCATTTCCATAAGATCTGACGACATTGTACTATTATTTTCTGTATTTATTTCTGCCCATTTCTCTTCTTTGGGGTCTCCAATGACCTAGTTCTTAGGCAGAATAATATTTCCCCACAACTCTCTGAAGTGTTGTACTTTTTCTTGTTTAGTCTTTTTATTCAGTACTTCAGTTTTTATGTTTTTCTATTGCTAGAACTTGGAGCTCACTAATCTTTCCTTTCTGTTGCCTGCTCCTCTGTGTTTCACATATATGATGTTTGACTCCTCAATACGGAATCATTTACTTCTGAAAATTGCGTATCTTACTCTGTCTCCTTTTTTGGCATTTTAGTCATTGTTTTCCAAATGTTTGCACATTTTTTAGATTTATAATAACTATTTAAAGGTTCTTGTGTGTAATGAAATCATTTGGGTTTATTTTTGTAGACTTTTCAGGTAATTTTTCTTCAATACTGAATATCGCTAATTTTATACTGTTGGGGTTTTGGTTTCTCCCTCTCCTTTCCCTCTCTCTCTCCCTCCTTCCTTCCCTCTCTCACTCTCCCTCACGTTCCACCAACCCCTTTCTCTCTTTCCCTCATTTTTGAAATACTGGGAATTGAACCCAGGGGTGTTCTACCACAGAGCTACATCCTCAGCCCTTTTATTTTATGTTGAGTCAGGTTTTTGTTAGGTTGCTTTGGCTATCCTGAAATTTGCAATCCTCCTGCCTCAGCCTCCAGAGTTGCCAGATTGAAGGTATATGCCACCATGCCTGACTTGGACTTTGTGTTTTATTTTTATAAAGTATTGGGTTTTGTTTGCTCACAGATGTACCTACTTACAGATCAAATTTTACCATCTTTTGGAGACTCTTTAAAAAGACACATCATGGCAGGTCCAGAACAGACTTTAATCTGGGACCGATTGGGCCTCACTAACACGGTTAGTTCCTTTAGAGAACTTCATCAATCACTCCCTTATAATGCCTTTCTGCTCTGACTGGCAGGAATGCAAGTACACCTAGACTTCTGAGTTCTGTGGATTGTTCAGCCTAATATTTTCCAGTTGTTCTTTCCTCATTCTTGAGAAACTTCACTATTCTCATGTGCACATTCATTCTTAAACAAAGATTCAAAGGAACTCTGTGGGCAAAAGTCTAGAGCTCTATCTCTGTGCAGCTCTTTCTTGTCCAAACTCAGCTCTCCATTCTTCAGTCCAATGAAACTGTTCCCTCCCTGCACTGAGCCTGAGGGTCACCTGTAGGCAATACACAGGGCCACTCAGGACTCAGCTCTCGGATGGCCTCCCTCCAATCACCATGGTCATGCCCTGCTGTTTCCTGACACCTGAAAACCAATGTTTTATTGATTTCTGTTTTGTTTTTCTATTTATTCACAGTAGAAAGGTAATTCTGTTGCAATTATTTCTTCCTTGGCAGATAGGGATATTGTGCAATGACTTCAATACATCAAAACGTAAAAGGTAAAGCAAAAGTTACCTATCTTTTCCCCATTTTCTTCCTCTTCTCTCCCCAGGGGCAATTGCTATCCCATATGTGGTGCCTATAAGTAACTATTTCATTGTTTAAGGAAGCTGAGAAATGAGGCAATTGGGTTTGAAGGTCATGAGGCTTAGAATATGATGGTAGGCCAGAGGTTGTATTAGTGTGGGTTCAAACGCTAGAGAGACAATAATTCGAAGGAGGAAAATTTAATGAAAATAATTGCTTAATAAAGAAGGAATTGAGATAATGAGAGACTGGCTAGTAGTAATTAAAAATAATTCTCATTAGCATAAAAGCAATGGAGAGAAGAAGCAGGTACTGTCCAGGGCAGGGAGAGAGCAGCCAGAGAGAGCACCCCTGGGACACCCCACTACACAAGGGTGAGACCCAGTCCTTCCTTGTTGGAGGGGACAGGAATGGCAGAGTTTGCAGAACTTGCTGAAATTTGCCAGGCACTATCCCAGGAGGGTGGCAGGAAAGCCTGTTCCCAGGATTGTGTCTCCATGGAGACACTCCAGCCCAACATGCTAATGGAGGCTGGGGAGCTGCTGGCCCCTGAGGGCTGCTTACTGCCATGGTTTCCAGTTCCTGGGCACCGGAGAACCTTATATGCTGAAAGACCTGGGTGAACATCCAGGACCAGCAAACAAAGCCTTGGTTTCTGCAGCGTCTCTCCTGCATCCTCTGCTGAGGACCCTTGATCCCATGCCCATTGGCAAAGAAAAATAATTAAAGGGCCCAGTTCATGCAGCAGATGAAAGGATGGGTTTGGATCTGAAAAGCAATAGATCAATACGTTCCACAAGGATGTAGCTCCAACCCCGGATTCATCACCAGATGTTCTTTTTGTGTTGTTTAATGTCACTGAATGTAGCTCAACGGAACAGCTGAACCCAACAAAATCAGGGGCCCATTTCTAACTTACTAGGCTTTAAAGTAAATATGCAGTTAGGAGGGGTCTCCTTGCCTCTGAGGGAAGAGGCCCTAGAAAATGCTCACAGAGGCATCAGAGAAGTCGCATATAAAGAGGCAGCACTGGGCCCCAGCTGGGACTGCTCCAGTGCGCATCCTGACCCACTGGATGTCCTGTGATGACCCTCCACTTACCCCTTGGATCTGGATTCCAGAATGGGGACAAATGGGTCAGTTAATGAATCAGTGGTCAAATGCAGTCATTAACACCTCCGTATTGCCCATCTGTAATCATCTGAGGTGAGGAATGAATGACTCTTCTAAAGAGCATCCTCTTCTAAAGTTCTGCAGATGGATAAGCAATTCGGGGGCTTTTATTCCTTTCTATCACCTTGCTGCTCCTCCCCCCTCTGAATAAACAGATCACAAAAAACTCTTCATTGAATTCATCCACCTGGCTGGGCTGGGTGAGGAAATAAACTGTTTATAATCCTGAAAGAGCTGAGGGCTTTCCCCGAGCTCCTGAGAATTATAGAAAAATAGTGTCCCCGAGCTCCTGAGAATTACAGAAAAGTAGTGACGCTCCATCTAAGACATGTGCGGCCACGTGCCAAAAGGCCAAAGGGTAACATCGAGGTTGGGCCACGGCTGAGTTCTAAAATAAACACCAGTATCCTGCAATGGAGTTCCAAGTTCAAAACCAAACCCTACATGTATACAATTATGTTTATTAGTAGAACTTATCACTAATCAGCTGGGCAGTCCGATTTTATCAGTGTGACATTAGATGACAGACGTAGACGTTCATGGGCGGGGCTCACCTCCACGTAACCTTGAACAGTAAGGTGCCGGTGTGTTGAAGGCACATGTGTTTCTGGGGCTCTGTGCTGGGGTTGGTCCTGGAGGCCACCGAGTCCAATCACTAGCTCCCCATCTAAATGCAAGGGGTTTAATGTAGGAGAGTAAAGTCGGGGCTTCTCCTGCTGCAGGTGAAGATGTGATCCGCAGCAAAGCCAAAACCCCAAGAAGGCAACCCCACAAACCTCACACTTCCCTGCCGCTTGAGCAGCGTCTTTTGAGCCTGTTCTTGGAAGACGACTCAAGATGCTTTCCTTGCCATTTTTATTTGTGATATTCTTTGTAGTACTTGCCCGATTGCTTAATCCCCTGAGACGATTTTGTCGTTATACCTGGAATCCAGAAATCTGGCAAGGCGGCAATGCTGTTTTCCTGCAGAACAAGTTCATTTCTAGAACTGTTTGCCTACTGCTTAGGTACCAATTTCAGCATCTTCCCAGGAGCACAGGGAACAAGGATCTTTAGAGCAGGTGCCATCAAGAAGTACTAGCAGCAGCATTTTTTACTGCTCGGCAGGATCAGACCACTGAATGCTCAGGACTGCAGAGGACATTGATTATGCTGAACAAGGCAAGTGGCCTGGCTCCTGGGCCGCCCTTAAAGGGACAATCCTCAGAGTTCTCACATATATTCACATGGGCTGTCCAAAGCCTCCAGGCAGGTGGCTGAGAAGCACAGATCTGTTATAGTCAGCTAATTTGCTGCTGTGACTAAATGATCCGACCAGCACACCTGTAGAGGAGGAAAGGTTGATTTGAGGGCTCAAAGTTTCAGAGGTCTCAGTTCACAGAAAGCTGGCTCCATTCTTTGGGGCTGCAGGTGAGGCTGAACATCATGGTGGGAGAGCGTGGCAGAGGGAAGCCGCTCACATCATCAGGAAGCACAGAGACAGTCTCCACTTTCCAGATACAAAATATGTACCTCCAAACCACACACACCTCAATGCCAGTCACCTCCAGCCACACCCACCATTTCAGTTACCACTCAGTTAATTCCTATCAGGGGATTAAATCACTGATTGGGTTAAGATTCTCACAACCCAGTCATTTCTCCTCTGAACCTTCCTGCACACATGAGCTTTTGGGGGACACCTGGTATCCAAACCACCACAAGAACTTAACTGAATCCCATGTCCTCTGAGACAGGGACCTCCTATTCTTCTAGTGGAGCTGACTCAACTTAGTCCTTGCTAAGGCTAACCCACCTTCTTTTTACCTGAATCTTCTGGAGTATCTTTTTCAGTCCTCTTAGCCTTCCCTACAACAGCACACAGATTTCCAAACCCCACACAACCTCTCCCTTTGTTTCAGAGGGTCCCGACCCTGCTATGATGTCCTCTTTCTCCATTTCCCACACCATGACTCAGTCGTGTGACTTACAGTCCTCACGTCTCGATACCTTCCTCTGCTCTCTAATTTGGTTCTAGCACTTGCCACCCAATAGGAAAAGCACCTCAACAATTTCTCAGCTCCTTTGAGTCACTTTTCTTTTACACCAGACTTGTGAGCAGGGGGCTGAAATCCTTATTATGCCATTGAATTATTTTTGCTTAATTGGATATATCATACCAGTTTCATGGGGGACACCACAGTAAGAGGATTCATCCTCTGCCCCCCACCACCCCCAGGCTTGATCTTTTTTTGATTAATAACCTGCCTCCAATAACACATAATATGTACGTGCATAACAATTAGGAATGCCAAAGAGAAAACATTATCTAAACTAATAATTTATCCATTTTATTGTCGTTTGAAAAATCTCAGGTAAAAATATGATATTAATTCAAAAAAAAAAAAAAAAAAGCCAAATCAACTATTTTTAAAAAATCAAAGGGCTAAATCTTAATGGGACTGAGAAGTAGATTTTTTTTTTAATAGAGAGAGGTATGAAATATCAGTTTAAATGTCAATTTTAGCCCCTCTCACTCTCCCGAGATTCTGGAAGGAAATGCCACAGACGTGAAGATCTGCCTGGTGCAAATCTGTGCTCTCTGAAAGATGTTAAGCAACAGCTGTCCCCTCGGATGGACTCCCTGTAGAATTCACTGCAACAGCTGTCTCAAGACTGTCACTCTGCTTCATACTGAGCAGAGGCAGCGCACTGATGTTGCGCTTTGCTCTCGGGGGAGCTCAGCTGGATGGCTCGGCTGAGTACGCACCAACAACGAACAAAAGAGAGAAAGCGATAGGGTCCTGACCGGGGGTGGGGACCAACTCGTTCTCCTTTGAGGAATCAGAGAATGGTCCTCCAAGCCCGATGTCCTTGAGGCTGTAGGTAAAGGTGCACCCAGCTGGGTTGCCTGTCAGCTATGGGCGTGGCCCCACATACCTGGGCTCCTTCAGTTAAGTGAAGAAAGGAGGCTTGGGGCCCTGGAGGCTGTGACTTTCAAGAGGAGAAGAATTCTAGGGCTACATTTTCCCCGAGAGAAAAGGTAGTTTGGGATTTTACAAGGACAAAGGGACCACAAGTACAAGCAGGGTGCCAGGGGACCTAATGCAGCCAAAAAAAGAATGCACCATTACATGTGGTTGGATAAAACTTCATAAACGGGAAAAAAAAAAAAAATAAGTGATCAGTTACTAGACCTGTCTGAAGAAAATGTCTTGCCTGCAGTTGAAGCTAGACAGATGGTATGAAATTCAGAGCTTGTTGACTGCAAAACCAAGGCTTGGAATTTGGTTCTCCTACATGTCACTAGGCATATACTAAACTGTTGACTTGATTGATAGATTTGCACATCTTAGAAATCAGAAGTAAGAAGCAGCTACTCTCCACTTCATCGTTATTGAGAAAAAAAAGATCACTTCTTAAAAGCGGAAGTGATAGAATCTTGCAGAAAGCTGGACTGAAATGGCTGTCAAGTCCCCAAAGTATTTGTAACAGTCTACATAATTGAAGATTTATTGAGCACCTACTGCACAGAGGACAATGTGTTTATGAGATACTAGCCCTAGGTGGGTGATGAATGTGCCAGTCACCAATCTGAATCCTTTACCACGAAGCTTCTCCTTCATCCCCACAATGACTTCATGAAGTAAGAATAACTTTCCTCATTATACAGAGGAGGAGATTAGGGCTGAGCAAAGTTGCAGAACTTGCCCAAGGTCACAGAGTGAATATGTGGGAAACAGTGATTAAATCCAGATATTTCTGCTGCTCTGAAGAAGGGCTCTAACTGTAGACAAAACCAACACAGCACACTAACTTCATACCTTGTACCATTGGTGGGTGTGGAGGATGGTCCTGGCCCAAGGGCAGGTGACTACATTTTACAGCCTGCATGCCGAGATCCATAATGAAAGGTAAAGAAAGTTTGCCAGAGGACATGGCAGTTCATTAAAGATTTGAAGGATGATAAGAAGCCCAACAATTGAAGGGAAATCTTTTGGATGCTCCGGAAATTTTTTTAAAAAATGTACACATATCAAGGTATGAAAGAAAACATGTCATGTTGACAGGCAGTGGCAACAGATCAAGTGGACATGCCCACAACTGAGGTCCAAAAGGACTTTGCTACATGTTGAAAACGTTTCTCTTTGTGAAAGGGGAGGTGGGGAATGAACGACTCACTTCTCTAGGGGATTTTAACCTCATGGTCCATTTGGGCTACATTTCAGAGTCTGGATGCAGTTGAAGATGAGAGAATTGTGAAAGATTTTAGCAGTCTTTGAGAGATAATGGGAAATAAAAGGATTATCTCAGGTCTCAAGATCAGTAAATTCACCATGGATAAAGAGATCAGATATGCTCTAAAAATGACTGATACACCTGTCTTAGGCTCCCTCAGTGCCAAGTACATCAAGGAGAAAGCACATACTTATCGATAAATCTTTAGAACAGATTATTCATATTTTTGTGCACACCTCAATAAGGAGTGAGATAAAGAGTACTACACAATTTTTTAAAAATGTAATTTATATCTACTACATGCAAGGTATTGTGCTGGATTTGGAGAAGAATACAGAAGAACAGAAATGACAGCTTTCAAACCTTCATCCATTCACATAATTCCCAAACTTCATGACATTAAATCCTGGAATGTTCACTGGACTAACCCACACACCCACTGTAAATTCTCCAAGGTCACACACCTAACAAATACCTGGGGTGGATTTGTTTTTCCAAGATGGCGCCACTACTACTTTGGCAGAGGCTGAGAATCGTGTTCCACAGAATCCTTTTCCTTGGCAGGGTTTCAGGATAGAGTTTGGTGATTGGTGACAGTGATATGAGATCTGGGAGGTAGAAGAGAAAGTCACCTTCTTAGGAGGGGAGGTCAGTCAGATTTTGTGGCTTTCTCCAATAGAGTGACCACAGAGCCCAAGTGACCACTTTGGTGAACCCACTTTGGTCTAGCTGTGAGGTGAGGTGGCTTCTTCACATTCCCCTTGAACTCTGGTCTCTCTAGACACCTCAGTGCTTCCAGCTAGAGTTGCTCATCTCTTTCTCTGATTTTCAACTGCAGGTTTCAGGTTTTGTCCATTCATGTGCAACCTTAAACAAAACTATTTTATTTAGCTCACAATTCTTTAGGGATAGCTGAATGGTTCTTCTAGTCCTGACCAGACTGGCTTCTCATCCCTGGGCTCCGTCCAGCATCTGTGGTCAGGTAGTGGACTGACAGTTATCTGGATGTCTTGTTCTGGCCCTTTCTGAGTGACTGGCATTGGACTCTCTACTAGGCTGTTTAGATTCTCCTCCCCATGGCTCATGCACAGTGGACTGGCTTACGGTCCTCCACAAGACTGCTGTGGGGTTGCAAGTAGCAGCAAAAGAAGGAATGTTCCAGTGTTCAGAAACTCTGGAAATATCTACTTGCAGCATATTTGATATTGTAACAATGACCAAAGCAAGTCCTGTGGCCAAGTCCACCCTCACGCTGGGAGAGCGTGTCCAAGGACTTGGCACATGGATGAGGAGACTTCATGGCCATTTTTATAACTGGCAAAGTCCTGATTCCCAAGCTACATCCCTTATTCTCAAACGATTTAGTGACTTTTTTTTCCCCCTGAATCCAGACTATTAGAATTAACAGCTGCATCAAGATGGACTAACTTGGAATTGGCACAAATTTGATCATAATTATTACCTTTCTAAAAACATGTTACCAAAGTGCTTGTACTCTAGAAGCATATGCATTTCTGAGTATTCAAGAGGGGAGAAGGAAATGAGAGACAATTAAATTGTTACATGTACAAGTCCACGTAGTACAAACCCAGAGGAAGAACAAGTATATGAGAATATATTTTTTTCTCTTTTAGCCATGCTGGGAATTGAACCCAGGACCTTGCACATGCTAGGCATGTCCTCTGCCACTGAGCTACAGCCCCAGCCCATGAATAATTTTGATGAGAGGTAAGTTGGTTAAGAATACATAATGATAGAAATATTGACCTATTTCCTAAGCCTGTAACTCATCTTGCTGTCAGACTGTGTTGGAACGCTCTGTGTGAATTTGTCCCTGATATTTCACTGTGAAGTTTAAGAAAAGCTGAGTCTCCAAGAGGGGTCCCAGTGGGCCCTACTCTGTGTCGCTGGAGGAACCGCAGACTGATTTTTACAGCTCGGCATGTTTTTGTTTTGACTGCTGAGATGAACAGTCTCCACAAAGTCTCATTTTGCAATGAACCAAAGAAATGCAAACAAAGAACAATGAACTATGTCAGTATCAAGCAATCAGGAGAGGGGAGGAGGGGAGGAGGGCCGCATTCTGTGCTGGTATAGGGAAGGGTCTGGAGTTAGACCCTCTCAGCAAACACATCCCCTCCCTTCCTTCAGAGCAGACGTGCCTTTTACACCAAAGACTGGGACTCCCAGGCTTATAACAGCCTTGTTTTCATTTCTGTTTTAAATAAAGTCTTTTTTTTTTTCACTTGAACTGTTTTCTTAGTTAACTTTGATTGACATTATATCCATGTTCAAAAGAAAAGTCATTTTCCTCCCATGTTCAAATCTTCTTGCCACAAAGTCCTTATTTTGATTCACTCACTGATTCATTCAAGTATGATCCATTTACTGAGTGACTTCTAGGTAAAAATGTAATTTCCTAACTGTGGAAATAAACAAACATACAAATGAGTTTCTTCCCCAAAGGAGCTTATATTACAAAGAGTGAATGGAAAATTTAAAAATAAGGACCCATAATGGAAGAGAATATTGAATTGCAATAAATGCTAATAATTTTGTACTTAATATTAGTTCTAATTATTAGTTAGTAATAATTAAGTCTTAATATTAAGAACTAACATTAAGCTAGTGGAATCTGCTTGTAAGAAGTAAAAATTTAGCCACCTTGACAAGTAGATAAATTACTTTTTCATTTGAAGATTCATATATTCAATGACCCAGAAATTCTCTTCAAAAATATAGGCACAAGAGAAATTCTTTTATATGTACCAAAACAGAATGTAAGACAGTTAAAATCAACATAATCTATAATAGCAAATATCCAGGAAAAAAACCTAAGTATTACCATTTAATGGAATATTAGTGAATAAATTGTAGAAAGAAAAATAAAGCAGTATTTGATGATTAGGAGTATACATTCTAGGCATAATTTTACAAAAAATTGGCATTTTTAAAAAATGTTAAACTTTCATATATCTTATAACTCCATGGTTCCTCTCTGAAGTTTGTTCCCACAAAAATTACTTTATGTCTATATGTGTTTTTAAATACATGAATATACACATACTCTATAAACATATATTTATAAACACATATTCATATACACATTTCTTTAAACATATATTCATATGTTCTCCCCCTCATATATTCATATATGTTTACAGAAATAGAAATATATATGTACATACATATATTTACACATATTTTATATTTACTCGATAAATTTTATATATAATAAAATATAATTTTATATACATTCTTTCAGATTATCTTTGTTCATATTAATAAAATGTAGAAAAACGTATAAGAACAGGAAGATGGACCAATGAATAAAATATATTCACTCAACAGAATTTTTTTGGGGGGATGCATACTAGGGATTGAACTCAGGGGCACTAGACCACTAAGCCACATCTGCAGCATGATTTTGACAGGGTCTCACTGATTTGCTTAGTACCTCATTTTTGCTCAAACTGGCTTTCAACTCTTGATCCTCCTGCCTCAGCTTCCCAAGCCACTGGGATTACAGGCGTACACTATTGTACCCTGCTCAAAAGAATATTATACAGCAGTGAATAAATAGATATTGACAAATCTTGAATGTAAAAAATAAATGGACTCCACTTTCAGCCGTGATAACTTGTTACACAACAGGCTAGAAGAGCTAGCTTAAAGAAAACAAAATAAAATCTGAAGGATCAGTGAGCTGTGGAGGCTGGGAAGAGCTGAGGGGCCAAGAGAGTGGAGAGAACCGCAGTTTATTGAGGTGAGCACAGCATTATCCAAGCCGCTTTCCCCCATGGAGCCTGGGTGGATCATCGGAGGAGGGCAGGAAGCTGAGGAACAAAGTTATTTTGAGCCAGTAAGTGCTACGGGGCATCCGATGCCCTCCATGTTCCAGGGAGGCAGACACTGCAGAGATGTCTGCCATGCAGTCAGCAAGAGGTTAAGATCCTGCCAGGAGAAGGTGTGTGCTGAGTGAGGGCCACATCACAACGCTCCCCGGGTGTTTCTTGACTATTAGCCAAACCGGGAAAGACAAACTAAGCTGAGACTTGCTGGAAAGCAATGTAGTTGTCAGAAGTTTTGTATTGCTAAGGAGAAAAAAATTTAGTCCATGAGATACCAAGGGAGAGAAGTCGCAGCAGCGCTCTCCTCTGTAAGCCTGAGATTTCACTCCAAAACTAGCAGTAAACCCGTGGTAGACAGAGCCTTCAAAAGATGGCATTTCAGACCAGGATTAGCTCTTCCCCTGCTATATTAGTCAGGGTTCTCTAGAGGAGCAGAACCCACAGGAAGCATGGTTATCAAAGGGGATTTATTAGATGGGCTTCCACGACCAGAAGCTGGAGGGTCCACAGTGGCCTCTGCAGCTGGAGAGGTGGAAGAACCAGCAGCTGCGGCAGCCCAAGAGGAGGAAGCCCCAGAACAAGAGGGATCAGCAGTTGCTACCTAGTCCAGACCAAGGCTTCTGGAAACTCCCTGGAGAATCACTGCAGCATCCGCTTTGGAAGAGTGAAAAATCGAGGGTCTGATATCCTCAGATGATCAAAGCAGCGATCAAGAACCCGTTCAAGAAGAGCGAAGCTGCATCTGCATCTGCTTCCTTGTTCTTCCAGCATTTATTCCATGCCCACACTTAGGGAGGGGCTCCACTCCAGTTCGCTATCCCACATGCCAATCATTCCTAGACACACCCTCATGGACACACCCAGAAGACTTAATCATGGGCATCTCTTAATCCAATCAAGTTGACAATTCAAATTTAAACCATTATACCTGGTTAGATTTAGATGTTTCTCCCCGCTCTAACTATATGTTGAAGAGTAGAGTTATCCCTCATAGAGGAGAATTACATCATCCAGAATGTTTATAGCATTTTATATTCATGCCATTCAACTAACACTTATTCCAAATGTATTGGTCAGCTATACCCAAAGTTATGCTGTGTAACAGGCAGCATTAAACTCTCAGAAGCACACGATGATCATTTGTTTGTTTCTTGCACACCTGTAAGTTGGTTGCGTTGGTTCTGCCTGTGGCTCTCACTCTGCAGGCCGGCTGGGGTACTGCTTTGGGTTACATGTCTGAATATGAGCAAGGGGGGGTCTACTGGGTTTTGTTCTGTGGTCCAGGCTGAACAGAACAGTCTACCCATTCACATTTCTTCTTTGGTAATGACAGAATCACCATCAAGCATCTGCATCCAGGCAAGCACATTGGAAATTTTCCCCATAGCACTTTGACTAAATACCCATTCACAAAAGACACTGGGCAAAGTCCAGGGTGAAGGGGCTTTGGCAGATCTTCTGTATCATCAATGAGGTCATGGAACTAAATAAAAAATTAATACTACTTCATGGCAGGAATGGAGAGAGGGAAAAAATGGGACCACGATTCCACCTTGGGTTCATTCTCTTGGTTGTGATTATATGTATCTCTCCCTTGGTCAAAATATTCTCATGTGCATGTCCAGGTACAGAAATCTCATTCAGTTATGTCATATACATACATCTAGATGCATTTATCCCAGGAATGCAAGGATTCACATAATTCTTAAAATCTCATTTGTTACACTAACAAAATAGTGGAGAAAGACATATGATCTTTTCAAAGGATGTGAAATATCAATGATAAGATTCAATATATATTTATGATAAATATCTTAGTGAATTAGAGACAAAAGGGAATTTTGTAAGTTTGATAAAAAGTAGTTACAAAAACATTGCTGTAAACATCATATTGACTAGTGACATTTCCAAAGCTCTCCCCTTAAGAGTATAAAGAAGACAAAGATGTTCATTATTATATTTCATTCATCATTGTCTTAGTGATCCAAGCCAGTGGGTTAAATTAAGGGGGAAAATGGCATATGGGGGTAGATAGGAAAGAAGCAAAATTGTCACTATTCACATGTTATACAGTGGTGCATATAAATTATTAGAATAAGTGAAGTGAAATTAGGGAGTTTGCTAACTGATCAATTCTAAATAATTATTATATTCTACAGAGCAGATACATAAAAGTAGACAACTAAATGAAAGGAAGATATCCTGTCAATAACATTAAGTACTTCAAATATGCAGAAACAAAGATGTTTAAACCTTTGCACAGATGTTATTGAGAGAAATTAAGATCTAAATAAAGTAATGCATGATGTTATAGATTGGACAACTGAGTATTGTTGTTAATTTCCCCCCAATTGATCTATATTTCTGAAATAATTTTAGACTATAGCAGCCCACATGTAATTGGCACATTGCTTCTGAAATTACATGAAAATGCAAATAGTCAAAAACAGTTAACGCCAGCCTAAGAAGAACAAATCTGGAAGATGTATGTTCATTATAAAAGGAGAGTTGTTGCCTTTGCATTAAAGTACCCCACTTCCAGAAGAGGAGGTGTGGCAGTGTGCACCTGAATATTGTATCTCCTGGTTCTAACCCAATGAACATGGAATAACTCTTCAAGGGGAAACTGAGATAACAACAAGGAAGGATTCCCTGTGAACGTAGGACACCATTCTCTAGGATGAAGAATGTACCCTAAATAAACTAAAACAATATGGCGCCCTGTACCCAGTGGGAAATGCTGTGGTTTGCATTATGACTTATTCACACTAAAGCTCACATTGAGACTTTGTCCTAATGTAATCCTATTGACAGGTGCTAAGCCTGTTAAGTGATTATTAAGTCATGGGGCCACCACCCCTCATGAAGGGATTAATGTAGTTCTGGAGGGTGTGGATTAGTTATTTCAAGAGTGTGCTATCTGTCCTACAACTGGCCAGCTCTTGGTACCCCCCTTCACTTCCTTTCTCACCATTGAGCTCCCTGGGCTCACTTGCCTTTCCATCTGGAGTTCTTCTCCCAAAACCAAGCAGATGCTGGTGCCAAGTTCTCAGACCTCCAGAACCTCCAGTCAAAATGAATCCTTTTTCTTTATAAATTACCCATTCAGTCCCCATTTTTGTTGTTATAAGAACAGAAAACAGGACTAAGAAAGGCGAACTTTCTGGTTCAGTTTCCAAGGGGTAAAAGTATGTTTGACTCTACTTACCTCCCAATCCCAGGAACCTACTTAGGGAAGATATTTCCTTATTTCAGCAACTGTAGGCTCTAGTCTAAAGGGTGTGACCAAATTCCCATTGAACTTGGTCACTACCCGTTTGGTCACTTTGTGCTATTGTGCCAAAAGATCCAGAGAAAAAGAAGGGGGTCCATCAATTGGTAGGGACCCTGATCATGAGGATATGGTGCTGCCAGATAAAGGTCCAGGGAAGAGTGTTTGGCAGTTGCCATCCACTGGGACACTCATGCATCCTCCTGCTGAATTCAAATACAAAGCAGGCGCTGTGACTTAGGAGGACATGGTGAATGGACGTTCACCTGTGAGTTCAAGATTAGCCATGGTGGGGAAGTTACAGTTCCTCTTATGAACTTTCCTCTTGTAAGCATCACCGGGAAAAGAGACCAACTGATTGGAGAAGCTGGTCACAGGCAGGGTGAAGATGCCAGAAGAAGTGAATTTAAGTAGCAAGAATTGTGCAACACTGTGTCTGACAGAGGACCATCAGACTTGGCCTTCTGTGCAAGCTACTCGTACCACCACCTGCCAGCAAAGCAGGCTGCTGGTAGCGTGTGGCTGGAACTTCTCTGGACTTTGTTCCCGTGAAAGGAGCCAGGAGGTCCTTGGTTAAGACTCTCTCCAGGACATGGTCCTTTGCCCCCATTTTGGACCACACTGAAAGGATTTTCCTGTGTTAAGCCTGTGAGAACAGCTGTGGTCTGTGTTTCATTTTTCCTAATCCTGATTTCTTTGTTTCCCTATAAAGTTTGTTCCAAATTACACTGTCTGTCAAGCCCAACAAATCTCCATCTGAGTCATTTCTGTAGTTGCTGTCCTGGGACGGTTTTCATCTTTAAAGCACACACAGCTGAGGTCCAAAGGTCAGGAAGGTGAGGAAGAAGGGGTGTTCTTTCCTGCTGACAACTGTACATACTCAACATATAAGACTGGTCACTAAATCAAGAATTCTCCTGCCCAATACACTGCCAACCTCTTGAAAGCACAGTACAATTAAATGCTTTTTATATTCCTACATATTCCATAGTAACCATTCAGAGGAGACTTTACATACATTTCCCTTGTTCTTTAAAATAAAGAATCAACTCTTCCACAACAAAAGCGAAGTTGTTCTATTCATGCATAGTGAGAAGTGCTTTCTTCTCCTGCCTGGTGGCATCTGATCATCCTTTTCTCTTGTGAAACTTCAGATCAGCATCTCTGGTCTCCCTGGTGGCATGAAGAGGGGAGGAGTCACCTCATGGGTTGTCACTCTCTCTTCAGGTGCTTTGACATAGATGCAAAGAAATTGACAGATGTGTGATGAGAGATGCCAAGTGTTAAAGAGATAACTTTTCAGAAGCAATATAGATAAGGAGGGAAAGGAGCTGTTACTACAGTCATCCCTGGGGCCCAGGTTCTAAGCTGGTGGGGTACTTTCTGGCAAAGTGAATAAGGACGGTTTGCAGGAGGGGCACCTCAGGGAGCCCTGATTCCATCAGCTGGCATTGCCTGGAGTTTCTGCTCTCCAGTACAACATATTTTCCATGTAGTGATAAAGGCAAAGCTCATTTCATTAATTCGTGATTTCTCCTAAAGAGCAGTATGTTTAGCTGCAGATCCGTTTGTGACTTTGTCAAAGAAATGGATGTAAGGGAAGAACAATGGGTTCATCTGCCAGATGCTGGACCAGATCTCCTGCAATTAGCCCAGTCAAAGGCCTGCTCTGCCGTGGGTCCTGGATTCCCACAGGAAATCCTTCTGGGAATGGAGGTTAAGCCAGACCCTGCTGCGTTTCACCGGCCAGCTGTGATTTCTCCCTGGAGGCACGGCGCAGTCAATACGTCTAAGCCGAAGTCCAGGACTTGAAATTCCAGTCACCAACCGGGAAGCAGCTTGCCATAGTTCTTTGTGCTGGCCACTTCTGGGGCTCCAGCAGTTTCTCAGCTGCAGTGTGTGCAAAGGGACAGGAGCGTCTAACTGCGACTCTTTGGAAGGTGAATATTGGCAGAACACTTGTATGTCTGCTGATGCACAGCGAGGTGGACTTGTCGAGGTTCAGCCAACTAGAGCATTCCATATGCAGTTTCCTACGCAATGAACACAGGTCTCCCATAGCTATTAAGTATGGAGGAATTAGTCCAAGGCCGAGGGAGATGGTATGAACAGTATTTGACATGGAGTAGTGATTTTATTATTATTGGCTGCCATGAAATATGGACTTACATTCCAATGTGATACGCTCATTCGGAAGTGAGACACATATTTAGATGTTTCCCTTCAGTGCCTGTGTGCATGAGGGAATAACGCCATATGTAAGGAAATTAAGGGCTGTCTTGGAAGATGGAGCGCTACATAAAAATAAGTTCCTCTCTGCCAGACAGCTCTCTTTGCCCTTCAAAATCCACTTTCTGCCATTTTCGACCTCTCGCCCCATGAGGGTGACCTGTGCATGCAATCCCACATCCTCTGCCGTCCTCTCAGCTCAAGCAAGTGAGGGGGAGAGAAGAGAAAAGGGGAAGAAACTGGAAGATGGGAAGTAAGGCTTCAGGGTCTTACTTGCCGTGACATCTGTCTGTCAGGTATCCTTTGAGCCAGCTGTGAGTCTTGGTTGGAACTTAGTGATGCAGTTCCCTCTATGATTTTTCTTCAGGTTCAGATCTACACATACTGAAAAGTCCCTTATGTCCTCTCTACCTCCTGTCCACACTTTTATAAACCCCTCTGGAAACAGAAAAACAATGCAATGCCTGGATGTGAGTCACGTATGCAGTTATGAATTTTCTAGTAGTCACATTTAGGAAACACATGGAATTGATTTTAATAATCCATTCCATTTAACCCAATATGCCTCGATGCCATGCTAAACTCGTTACACCCAAATATCCTGTGATCTTACAGTAACTCTCTGAGCATTATACTGACCTCTTCTGAGAGGTTCACTCCTTGATTTCTTTGCTCATCACTTAGTATTATTGGGTGCTACTGTACGTGAGGCACTATTCTAAGGTTGTTTTGGTCAGATTTTGTTTCTCTCTGATCAAAGACCTGACAAGGACAACTGAGAGTGGGGGAAGTTTATCTTGGCTCATGGTTTCAGAGAATCACTCCATGATCAGCCAACTTCATGACTCTGGGCCTCAAGTGAAGCAGAGCATCATGGCCGAAGGCTGTGGAGGAGGAAAGCAGCTCAGAACATGGCAACCAAGGACCAGAGCAGAGAGAGCTCTGCTCATCAGGGACAAAATATAAATCTCAAAGACATGCCCCCAGTGATTTACTTTCTCCAGATATACCCTACCTGTCTATAGTTACCACCTCATTACCCAATATCGGTAGGTTAATCTCACCTCTCATAATGTACTTTTTTCACCTCTGAGTATTCTTGCCTTTTCTCACACATACACCTTGGTTGGACACCTCATATCTAAATCATAACCAGAGTCTACGACACTCAAAGAGCAAACATCTCCATTCATGATTCTGTGAGGGGCAGAAAGGATAGGGAACACACTAAATAACCAAGTCAGATAGAATATTAGAGAGGAAAAAATGCTTTCAGCCAAAAAAATAAATCCCAGGTGGGGGATGGAAAGAGGGGTGGAATAGCCAGGTCCAATAGTGGTTCTGCAATGGATAAAATCACAACTTTATACATTTTGGTCAGGCTACAGTCTACCTGCTCTGTAGGAAACTTTTGAGAGTCGTCCTGAAAACATCAGCCATGTAAATGACCAGAGGAAAATTAATTCAGGTCCGAGGCACAAAGCATGGGTGCAAAGGTGCAAGAGGGGTACGCTTGAAGTGGTCAGGGAGGAGCAGCAAGCCAGGGTGGCTGGAATATGCAGAGTCAGCTCAGGGTAGCAAAGCAGAGGGTCAGAGGAGAGAAGTCACCAGGAAGTGGGGGTAGTGGGAACATCGCCCATGGCTCTTTAGCTCATAATAAGTTCTTAGTTTACTTTCAGTGAACTTGGAAGCCATTTATAAATTTTGAGCAGAGGCATGACATAGTCTATCTTCATTTTAAAAAGAAAATCGCCTCTGTGGCTGAAGAACAGATGGAAAAGTGGCAGAGGAAAAGGCAGAGATCTGGTCAGCGGGTGCAGTAGCCATTTAGGCAAGCTATTGGGGATGAGGAGTTGGACTTCAGGGTGACTGGGGAGGGCATGCTGAGAGGTGGATCATGAATTTATTTAAAGGGCGTACAAAAATAAGAACAAGTTTGCTCTAAGTCCAGATCTGCCTAGACCAAAGCCCAAGCTCTTGGATTTCATTAACAAGTCCCTGGTTTTCTATTCAACATACAAGCCAACATGTTTTGATGGTCATTTAGGGAGGGTCTATAAACTACAGAAGCTAAATTCTAAGATTAAAACATTGTGCATTCTGGCTTTAAGTACCTATCCAAGTGCTGGGTAAGTTTCTGGCAAAAGCAGGGAATTGCCTTAGACAACCTGGAATGGAACCAACATTGGACCCAGCTATCCCACTCCTCAGTGTACAGCCAAAGGACTTGACATCAGCACACTACAGTGACACAGCCACATCAATGTTGATAGCAGCTCAATTCCTAATATCCAGGCTATAGAACCAACCTAGGTGCCCTTCAACAGATGAATGGATAAAGAAAATATAGTATATAGACACAGTGGAATATTACTCAGCCACAAGGAAGAATGAAATTATGGTGTTTGCTGGTAAATGGATGGAACTAGAGACTATCATTCTAAGTGAAATAAGACAATCCCAAAACAGCAAAGGCCGAATGAATGTTCTCTCTGATATGCAGATGCTAACCCACTAAGAGGCGGGGAAGATTAGAAATTCATTGGACTAGACAAAGGGGAAAGGGAATAAGAAAGACAGGAGATTGAATCGGACATAACTTTCCTAACCTTTTGAATACATGACCAATGTAACTCCATATCATATGCAACCACAATAATGGGATACTAATTGGAACAAGTTATACTTATACTGTATGTATGTATAAAAAGAATAATTTTTTTTTCAAACGCATGGAATTAGAAGTCAGGGGAATCTTCATTTTACCCCAGCTCCTACTTCACAACTTCCTCAATCAACTTATTTAGATTTCACTTTACTCCTTACATTTCTGCATCTAGAGATGAATGCATTTTGTTAAGTGTAAGGTTTTATTAAAAACACTATTTAAGTCTAGATATTAGGGGAAAAAAAAAAAACCCAGAAAATCTGGGATTATCCAGTTTCCAAAAGAAGGGATGTTAGAAGTCACTGATTTCTGGACTTGTCAGGATGAAGATCTGCTATTGGGACAGCCTGATTTTTCAGGAGAAGACACACTGTTTGGTGATGGATATGATATTAGTCATTATTCAAGGCCCACCTGCGTTGAAATATCACACTGTGCCCATAAATAACTGATTATGTTTCGTTAATAAAATTTTTAAATTTAAGAAGACAGGATGGGAATTTGTTCACGTGGGACTCTTGTGAAGATTTCTGTCTTTTCCATTTAGGCAACTTCTTTGATTCCAGTTTGGGGTTTTAAAGATGTATAAGGTAACGGTGTATGACTTCCATCTTCTACCTCAATAGGAGAACATCAAATTCCAGGAAGTGACCATTTCAATCACTGAGCAATTTCATGCTAACCAGGAATTTATAGTTTGCATGATTTATAGTTTGTGTGATTGAAACAGAAGATGCTTCAAATTGAACATTAGTTCTAACTAGCATCATAGAGAAAAGCGGATGCTTTACGGACGTGAAATTTTAAGTAGACTATGTATGCTCAAAGAATTCTGTCTTAGTGTAAATGATAAGCCAGTTACTGGATATGTTAAACCCTATTAATATTAAAAATATTTCAATTACCACTCAGTGTATAGATGCAATTATTGCAGACAAACAATGACATGTCTATCATTAGCTGAGAGGGTGATTTTAGAATCACATTAACATAGTGTCAAATTTTTATGTGTTATGGAAAATTTTATTCAGCGAAGAGAAATATAAAGGTGTTGGTGGTGTGATAAACATTTTGCGATTAAAAATACATAAACAGGCAGTTTATGTTTGAACTATTACGAGCAGGCTTTTAAAGATTAGAGCATTGTCAACAGCAGCATTTTGCCATCCATAGGCTAGTTGTTTTTTTTTTTTGTTTGTTTATTTTAATTGTAAGGTGGTCCATTTATATAGAAATGTAGCTTTCCAGAAATGTGTGCATTGCTTTCTAATATCAACTCAGATCCAATGTCTCAGATGAGATCGCTATTTTAACTGGTTGACAGCTGAATTAGTCCATCAAATCCAAAAGGTCTATTAATATTGAGCCAGAAATGGAAGTACCCTTGGCTGCCTTGAGGGCAGAGAGTACTTCCCAGCTTTAATGAGTGGTTGGTCTGCTTGCTGTCACTGGTGGGAGAGTAGGACCTAGAGAAAGGAAGAGCGGGTATTCCGGGCACTGTGAAGATCAGGGGTAATGCCTCCTACAGACAGAGCCAATCGCTTGCAACGGAGTCAGAACCAGCAGCACCCAAGGAAGGAAGAGAATTATTTTACATGGATTATTTTACTTTTCATAGAACATCTTTTCCTCAGCCCTCTATCGCCATTACCTAAGAATAACTTCCCAAACTGCCAAATGTAGGTGTTTAGATACTATACCATGAACCCCAGGGGTGGATTCAAATGGAGGCTGACAGCCTTCCGTGGAAATCTCGCTGATGAAGCGGCATATGGACAGCCCTATTTTTTAAAAAATATCTGACAGATCTATTCATGTATTCCACAAATGCTATTTTTTTTAGAATTCACCATATGATAGATATTATAATAATTCTAAAATTCCAAACCTCATTTTTTTCAGGCTATGCCACCAATTTAAACTCTAAGATATTTAATTGAAAGGCAGTCTAATTAATAGGACATAAATTTTCTATGTTCATGTATGAATTTAGCCTCACCGAAACTCCACATCACGTTCCACCACAAGAATGGGACCCTTCTTTAGAATAAGTTATACTCCATGTATGTAAAATATGTCCAAATACACTCCACTGCCATGTATATTCAAAAAGAACAAATAAAAAAGCACTTCACCACCACTAAAAATAATAAATTAAATATTTAATCTACAAGTAAAAATTTTGTGTATTTGGTGTATGTGAGATTTGATATATGTATACCTCGTGTGATGAGTAACACAATCAAATCAATTAAAATAACATCCGTTACATTCCATGCTGTAGATCAGATCCCCAGACAATACTAATCTTATCATTGAAAGTTTGTGACCTTCACCCAGCATCTGACAGTTTTTCATTTAATCATTTCTATTCAAGCAGCCAGAGACTTCTTTAAAGCATTAAAGTTGTATAATTTTATGTTATACATTTAATTTATTAGGAATTTTAAAGCAATAAGACAGAAAGCAAACACATTTAGGAAAGTGGTGGCTGGCTTGAGTTTTTCTAGTTATTACTCTCTTCAGATATCAGCACTTACAAATGTGAGTTAGAACTACTCTGAGAACCTACTGTGCGTCACTGGGATGAATAAAAACAAATTTTTTTTTTCTGCCACAAAATATTGCGTAGCAGAAATGATTTGGAGCAACTAGAACTCTCATGCATTCCAGTACAAGCAGAAACAGGTGCAGCAACTTTAGAGAATCATTTGCCAAAACCAACTTGTCAAAATTAAAAACACGTACACTCTAATGAATTGCACAAAATGTGTGCACGTGTCAGTCAAAACACATACATGAAACTGTTCACAGTCCCATCACTCACAATCGTCCCCCACAGAAAAGACACCAATGCAGGTGACAGTGGAATGGATCAATGAATTGGGGCATGTTCAAAGAACACCACAGAGGAGTGACAGCGGATGATCTACTCCAACATGCGTTCGCCTAGTCCTCTCGTAAGCAGGACATGAGCTGAAAGAAGCTGCGTACAGAAGCCTCATTCTGAACGATTTCACTTGAATGAGGTAGAACAGACAAGAGCAAACTGTGCTTTTAGAGGACAGCTCTGTCTGCCCTTCACAGGCTGTCTTAATGTATAAGCAGGAAGGGAACATACGGATCCTTATGGCTGCTGCAAATTTTCCATACCATGGATCTGGGAGGTGGCAGTATAAAATCATCAGTCTGTGCATTTACTACATCAATTTCTTCCTGTAGGTCAGATACTTAAGAAGAAATAAACTATTCCCTGAAAAAATAATACACCTCCAAAAAAGTTCGTAGAGCACCGTTGTTTTGAAATGGCTAAGGTGCTTCCATTTCTAACAGATACTTCCACTAATAGTTTACAGTTGCAAAGCATATCATGGAATCAAGCATGTATGTATCCACAGTGCTGGAAGGATACTCAGATTTCCAATGTGTCTCCTTCCTGTCACAGAAGAGGAAGCAATGCTTGAGAGAGGAAGTCCCGTGCATGAGCTACCCTACTAGACTGTGGCTGAGTTCGGACTCAGAATGGGATGCTTTTTAGTGGGAATGTCTTACACCACCTGCTGCTTCAATGCAGGCTTCTCTTCACACCAGCCTTTGAAGGAGGCGCAAAGAGGTTCCCTGAGGACCACTGAGCACCTGACCATAAAGACAGCCCCACTACCTTGCAAAGGCTGCAAGTCATTCTCCCTCTGTCTAGCTGGTTCCCCCAACCGGGTCCCCTTTCAGCCTGCCTCCAAGGCCTGGCTTTCCCCTGAGCTCCTTAACACCAGGTGCCCATGGCTCCTGGCACCTTGTCACCTGGGGCCACCTCCAAAGGAAGTAGTTCACTAGTACCTTCTCTCTGTGGCCCTTGAGAACACACATTTCAGGATTCTTTTAGAATCTGTGGTTTTAACACTCACAGAGGGAGGGGAGTCAGGAAGGAATAGGCTGGCAAAGAATAAAAGGCAGCAAACCATTTTCTTGAATCTCACCAAGTATTTTCTGAAGGAGTCTCGGTAGCTCTTTTCTGGGTAGGGGCAAAGGCAGAAAATAAAGTCCACAGAAGAAAAGAGCAAGTCATTCATCTTTGAATAATTTAAAAGAAATATGAATTTAAGATAATTTATGAGCTTCCTTTAAAATGCCAAGATCTAGTGGCAGGTGCAATAATTACCACAGTTACAGTGTGCCTAAATAATATTTGATAAATGTGTCACAATTATAATATGGTATGCAAATGTCTGCTTTATATTGGTGATAATATCATAATCGGTATTGCTTATGCTTCTGAATATGTTTTTGCTCCTTCCTAATGGAAGGAAATGGTAACCTATGAAAACAGGCATTTAAAAAAATTAGAGTTGTCTAACCTAAGTAAAGAACCCTATTGGAATTATTGGCTCTGAAAGATAGTTCCTATTTATAGACAAAATGACCTGAAAAGATACTTAAAGGAGACAGATACCTGGCATTGAATCAGCACTTATGGTAATAAAAACTCCAGGGTCTACAACAGTGCTGTTCTTTCCCCAGACCCGCATCCACACTCTGCAGAATCCTGGTAACATTGCCCTTGAAGAACTCATGGGGGCAGAGCAGGTGCACATAAGGAATGAGAGAAACTCCAATATACTGGAGAGGGAGCAGTCTATTCATAAGGAGGTGCGAGAAGGTGAGAAGATGCTCTCTCTATTTTCAAAGAGTTTGCAGTTGGGAAACAAATCTTATTATCCATGGAGAGGTAATTACGAAATAATTAAGAACAAAATTACATAGACTGTACTATGATATAAAATAATTTGAAAAACGAATTTTCATTAACAGGTAGAAATAAAAAGTACATTGGATTTTGTAGTATTCCTGTGGAGTCAAGAAAATGTACCAGGCTTTATTTTCTGTTATTAACATGAGGCAAAACCCTCCAAACTCTAGGGAAGGGTATCTTTGCCAACAGAGTTCCCAGGTTCCTGGGATTTGTGATCTCTTCTCCAAAATAATTCTAGGTTTCTAAAGTCAGGACAAGGACTCATTTCTTTGACTTGGCTTTTTTGAATTACTCAGGTCACTGATTTTATTATATCAAATAGTGTTCCAGAAAACATTTATGGAGGGTTTGATGGAAGGGAGCTTTGATTGATTGGTTGTTTCCCATTTTGCAAAATTTTCAATGATGCAAGTCGATTAAACTTTGGGGATAAAAATGGAGAAGTACTTTTATTTATGGAATATACTCTAAGTAATTTAAGCAGGATATTTTTGTGATAGTAGAAAAAGGTAGATGAAAAATATGTTGACTTTTTTTCTGGATTTTATATTTTGGTTCTGCATTATGTTAAAAGGAAAATTTCAGTTGGCTTTTAAGTCTACGTATTCAGAATGAAAACTTTAATTTTTCTTCTGAAGAGTGACTCCTTTGTCTATATCATATATTCTATTCCAGTAATATGAAATTCACTAAGCTTTTTTTAAAAACTCAATGTATTGTTGCAGAAATATAGAATGCAATTTTTTTCCTGTATATTGTTCATTTATTTGTTCTAATTGGTTGCACATGACAGTAGAATGCATTTATACATTTTGATAGATCATACATAAATGGAGTGTAATCTCTCATTTTTCTGGTCATACATATTGTAGGATCACACTGGACCATGCAGTCATTCATGTACAAAAGGTAGTAATCAACGTACTACAGTGACACAGCCACATCAATGTTTATAGCAGCTCAACTCACAATAGCTAAGCTATGGAATCAATCTAGGTGCCCTTCAACAATGAATGGATAAAGGAAATAGACGTGGTGGGAAATGCCCACTAGAGGTCTCTCCAATCTGAATTATCTCTAACCGCCCCGAATGAGATTGTATTTATTAAACGTTCAGTCCCTGGCCTGCTTGTGAGTGAGAGTTGCTGAAACTTTGCTGCTCTGACAGGATAGTCCGCGGTGACCTCCGCAGAAAGGAGGGACACACGCTTCCAAACTGCAATGCTGCTTTTCTGCTTTCTTTACATACAAGAAAGCTAGTGGCGGCCCCTGCTCCACACAGTGCATTTGACAAGCTTCCACACTTCTGAGCGAGGATGGGAACATGCAAGCCCTTTCAAGAGAGTGACCACATGCTGGCACGGTTTTTGCAACTTGCAGAAAACCCTGATTAGCCTATCGACTGGAAATAATTACTCTGATAGGCAATTTCAGTCCTTCTCTTATCAAATCTCAGAAAGTGTAGAAAGGTTTCAACTCAAAGGAATCATAGGCAGACTCCAGAGACAACTTTTTGATCTTCTGCTATATTTATTCATCATGTCAAACAAATTCCAGAAAGCTTGTCTTAGGTGCAGTGTGCATAGAGAGACCTGTCACAGTGTGTAATTTTAACATGAGCTGTGTGTGTATATGGGTGGAGATAAATTCTAAGACTGCTTCCAGTAAATATAGAAGTTACTCGTTATTACATGAGTGTTAAAGCAAGCAAAACTTTAATTGTGACTGAAGGCCAGCAAGGTTTAGTCACTCAAAACCTTCCCCACGGTCCTCAAACCCACACTCTGTTTCAAGTGACAACAGAGTTATTGACCAATGGCCACAGTTTTCTATTGACCAGTGGACAGGGTTTCCTTCCCAGAAAAGTCAACATTTAACATGCGATGTGGCCACTGGTCCTCTACTGGATGGAGTTCAACTGACTTAGGAACCAATCCTTGGAAGTTAGATTAATTCTCTGATGTGGCCCAAAGGAAACTGCCAGCCAAATAAAGGAAAAAAATATAGATCATCGAAAGTGTAATGGTTCATGAAACTGAATTTAAAGTGTGGCTAACAGAAGACAAAACACCAAAGAAGTCTGTTGCCTCTGAACTCATGATTCTTTCTCTTTTTAAACTCAATACAAAAGCCAGTCACACCAGCAAGAGGGCAGGTAGGAAGCCATGTGACACGAAGTATGATGTGAGCAAGAGAAGAGGCTCTATCTACTCCTGAGTCAGCTGACCTTAGTAATGAAGACATGGGGACACAAACACCTCAAGGTCTCCACCACGGAAGATGCAGGAATCCTAAACACCCGGTGTTTTGTTGCTATGTTAAGGTAGCAGTAATATAGGCCCAAAGGAGAGTTCAACTTATTTCCCAAACCATTTTCAGCAGAAATGAAATGGTTTGCAAACCATTTCTCATGATGATCAAAGTCACTGGAAGTCTCCTCCAAGAGGAAAGTGGAGGGGGATTAACCACTGAAACAGCCGAGACACCCTCCAAGCAAAAGGATTCTGTCTGTCCATCATGCAGACTGGTAATTTTGAATGGCTTGCTCTCTTCCTAGCACCACATGGTCTACGCACAACCTAAACCTTTATTCTGCAGAAACAACTGGAAGGGAACACACAGATGTTCACCACAGTGCTGCGTATATCCACGAAGCTGGAACTAACGTATTGCTCAAGAAAAGGGGATCCATTGATGAAAAGTTTAGAAAGAATTCAAAATGATTTTGGATGCCAATGTTTGTTTTAAAAAAGGAAGTGTTTTCACAATAAATACAAGAAGAAGCCAGACTGTACTGACTTTCTGGTATTTTTACTGACCATAAAATGAAATCCACCATTTTGAATCAGTAATCTTCAATCATTAAAGCAAGAAATCAACTCCCACTGTGACTCCAGACACATTTGTGCATGTGTGTGCACATGTGTGTACAACTGAGACCATATTCCCTTCTGCTCTAGGTATTAGCTTACTTTATGTTCCAGTTTAATTATTTTAATGCCAGTCATTACCCACTGAATTGATTTTCTAACCCACTAATTGGTCATAAGCCACAGTTTGAAAATCCTTGAATGAAAGAATAATGTATAGTAGGAATCCATTTTTGTAAACACATAAATTCTCATGAGAAAAGTCATAAAGATCACACATTGAAATGTAAACAGCAGTTGTTTCTGGGTAATAGAGATTCTGATTTTTTTTTCCCTCTTTCTTTCTTACCTTTATTAGCTTATCTTCCCTTAGGAAATAATATTTCTTGGGTAATTGGTGAAATGAATTGCTTCCTATCAAAGAAACATTTTAGACTCTTTCAAATTATCTCCATGTTCTCATTTCTAGTATATAATTGCATTCCCTTCTTCAATGGGGTTAGCTGGTACATTTTTTACCAGCAACCCTCATGATATCCCTGTTCTTATGCTGAAATTCAGAATGCCTTAAAAAGGAGGAGAGAAAGAACAGGAGGCGGGAAGAAGTGAAATGAGAGACGGAAAGTCTTACATCCCTACTCTGAGCCTCTCCAGTGTATCCGTGTGTGTGTGTGTGTGTGTGTGTATGGGTAGGTTTGGGGGCTAGCACTGATTTTTCTGTTTTCCTAGAGATGAAGACTGGATTTTTTTTAAAAGTACTAACTGAGATACTCACTTCATTAACCCTATGAAGTTGCAATGCAGTCTGTGCTTCCATACCTCAATTTTGCTATTTGAAAATAAATGAGCTCAGACTCCTACGTCCAAGAGTTACATTGGCTGGGGAGGAATCACCCAGTTAGATATCTTGTGCTTCACGTGCAGGTGTTATATTTTTGGATCACTGATAACTGAGATGAATATTTCTTGCCTCATACCAAATTCTTGCATTCAGAGACTGCTGGAAATGACTGCATTTATTATGCATTAGATTTAGCTCACTGGCTAAAGCAGATCTAATGCACCTTTCTATAAAACTATGTATAACATTACTTTTACTATCTACAGTTATGTGACCATTTCAACTTATAAGCCCATAAAATTAAAGGAAAACCTACTGATATGGCGGTAACAATGTCACTTTGCTTCCAAGGGTGTGTATTTATGTGAACAGTCCATGTATCCTTTAGATAACGGTTCAGCTAACTTTTAGTGTCAAAGGTCATTGTAAGTCATCTTTAATAGAAGGTCATGCAAAGAACTTTACAAAACTGACTCATACACTCTGGGATGCTGAAGACCCGCCCAGGGATCACCAACTGCCATTCAGAGAAGTCATTACCAATATGAAGAGTAGGTACAAGGCAAAGAGAACAGATTTCAGGATCTCCCTAAGTGGAAGGAGGATTGGTAGACAATTCTGAGTACAAACAGAATTTTTATACTCAGGTGGTGTGTGGGTGGTTGAGAATTGGCCATGTGTGTGCTGAATCCACTTCCAAGGGAGTTTTCTTTGGGCTCTGGATGTTTAATAGGTTTTTTTTAAATTCTAGCTACAAATACTTCAAATGAGAGATTCCATGTAACAAGCCAGGATACCTGTCAGCTTCTCCTGACCAAGGCTACCACCTGTGGACCCTTGCTGCATTCCTGCAAAGCATCTTCTCTGTACCTGGTAGTGCTCACCACCCTGGGATGGGCTTGGGCTTCCCACCAAAGCAGAGTCCAGGCCCTACCCCATCATGGACAGGCCTTGCCTTCCTGGGCCTGTGGACTTCAGATCCCTTCTGCAAACAAGCGTGCTCATTATACCATCATCGTGAGTGCGTAAACCAACATTTTTGATGTAACTAATTAAAAAATAAATAACACAAACAGCAAGAAGAAACTAAAACCAAACCATAGATGTTTAATGCAACTTTCCTCCCTCTAAACACACTCATTTTCTATCTTGCTTTCAAGGCCCATTACCTTCATCAGGTTGCATTTACATTCCTTCACTTCTTCCAACATGCTTCTCGCCTCTGGGAGGTATTTTTGTAAAACATAGATAATAACACCTGCTCAGCCCACTATTCCGGGTTATTGTGAAGACCCAAGTGTAAAAGTGCTATATAAATGCAAAGTACTGTCACATCCATTATCATTCATGCTCCTGCTCTGGTGGCTTCTTAGGTCTCTGCAGCTCCTCTGCAGCTCCGGCTGGCTGGCCCTGTGACGTCTCAGCAGGAGTAGGTAAAGCTGGCGAGGTGCCTTTGAATTTATTCGCTGTGGCACTTGACTCTTGCATACCCTGTGTTGAGGCAGCCCTTTTTCTCAGACAGCTCACATGCCATCCAAAGATAAAACCTAAAAACTCCCTCTGTTCAGCAACAGCTTGAGGGAGAGCGACGCTTCAGCTGAAGGGCCTGGAATCTGCACCTGTCTGCATGGCCCCTCCCCTCCGAGCTTCAGACCCTACAGCCCACACCTGTCCTCTGACGTCCCACAAGGATGGAGAACTTCATCTGTGGTTTTTAAAGCTGATATAAATCCTGGTGTTCCGAATGGGCTCTGGCATAGAGTAGGTGCTCATTTTGGTTTAGGTTTTGTTCTGTTCTGATTTTGTGGTTGAGGGAATTTTTGATACAATCCAGTCTTATCTAAAATTCAACTTGTCTAGCATAGAATCCCAATTCCCACCTCCCACCTCCGAATCTGCCACTCTCCACTTCCTTATCTTCACAAATGGCAATACCCGCTTCCCAGTACTAAGTGCTATGCTTAGGGTGTACCTGATTCTCCTGAGTTTCTTGAGCTGTAGGCTTGGGCCCCAGGTAGGGGTGTTGAGATGCTAGAGTCTTAACCGGTAGGACCTAGTGAAGAAGCTAGTGAGGTCATGGGTGCTACCCCTGGAAAAGATTAATGCTAGTCTTGGGGAAAGGGTTAGTTCTCTCCAGACTGGACTGTTATAAAGCAAGGCCAACCCTCATGTTTGGCCTCTTCTACATGTGGCTATTTCTCTTTCTGCTTACCTGCCATGTTGTAACCCAATCAGGGAGGCCTCTCCAGGACACTGAAGCAATGTTATTTGGACCCTCTACCCACCTGAATTATGAGCCAAATAAATCTCTTAACTTTATAAGCCATGCAGCCCCTAGTGTTTTGTTACAGTAACATAAAATTGACTAATACACTAGGTTATACTGATTCCTTTCCTTTCCCAACTCTCAACTTTCAATCCATCAGTGAGTCCTTTTGACCCTATCTCTTTGATGGGACTCCTCTCTGTGACACATCTCACCACCATCTCTTTGGCCCTAGTACAAGTCTCTGAACAGAACTATTCTAGAATCTTCCAACTGCTCACACTTTCCGCGTAACTACCTAAAGGAACATTTTAAAATATAATTCTGGTCATACTGCTTTGTGGGCAAGAATGTTCCACTGGTTTCTCCTGGCACTCAGACTAAGATGAAAACTTTTTGGAGGGACTGGGGGGTACCATGGATTGAACTCAGGGGCATCGACCACTGAGTCACATCCCCAGCCCTATTTTGCATTTTATTTAGACACAGGGTCTCACTGAGTTGCTTGGAGCCTCGCTTTTGCTGAGGTTGGCCTTGAACTTGCGATCCTCCTGCCTCAGCCTCCTGAGCCTCTGGGACTACAAATGTGCGCCACCTTGCCTGGCAAGAGATGAAAACTCTTTATCAAGGTCTAGTCTATAAGGTCAAATATTTGTGCTTCTCAAAGCCAGCTGCTCAGTAGAACCACCTGGAGAGATAGAAACTATGCAGATGACACTTTAGATGGATGGAACCAGCACATCTGTGGGGAAGAGAGGCTCAGGAGACCCTTCCCACCATGGCTGAACTCACTCTCCTCTCCATCTGGGCTTCTCTCTCTAGAAACCTTCAAGTTCTTTCCAGTCTCAGGGCTCTTCTCAAACTTTCTGTCTGCTCTTCTTCTTTCCGTGGCTACCATCTTGCCTCCTTCAGGGGTCCTATCAAACATTTCCTCTTTCGTGGCCCTGGTTTGACCTCCATGGATAATGTAGCCTCTACCCTCTGCCCTTAGACATATCTGTGCATAAGCCTATTATATTATTCTACCTAACAATTATTGCCATCTGAAGTTCACGACTCTTAAGTTCATATATCTCTCCCAATCGTCTGCAGAACCCACGGGCTGGGCACGTCCTGCCTTCTTAACTGCTGGATCTCGAGACGGGCTCATAAGTACATGTGTATATAATAATTGATGCCCTGGTCCCTGTGGGCTCTGAGGTCTCTACCACACCTGTTGTCCTCTGCTCTTGCACTGTGAAAGCAGTCAGGGACGGGCTGGGACAGATGGACATGGCTGTGTTCTGACAATGCTTCATTTGGGGGCCACTGGAATGGGAATTTCATTTCATAGTTCAAAGGTTAAAAAATATTCATTTTTTAAACTACTTAAAGTGATGAAAACCATTATCAGCTCAATATGTAATCACATGTTGGGGCTGAACTTGGCCATGGGCTGCAGGTCTTCATTCAGCCAATAACAAATGAAGAGAATTTCCATCTGTCCTTTGGTTAGAAAGGATGAAACACCTCGGAAAGGAAGAAGAAGGCTTCCCAGAACCTGTGAGCAGGTTATGATACTATTTCTACCCAGGCAGGTCTACAGGACTCAACCCAACCCGAAAAGCACTTGCAAGGCACTGACTAAGTTAAACAGAACTGGATTAAGTGGCAGGCCAGGGGCCACTACCCAAAGTACCAATCAACAACTGAAGCTGAAATATTCCCGTGATAAATCTGAAACATCACACCTCAGAACTCACTTTAATACATAACATTGTTTAACATAGATGACAAAATACAAATTCCTGAATGTGAAGACCTCAGCCTGGATGGATAGTAATTTAAAATGAAGTCAGAACTCGCACCTATCCCACCACTAATGAATGTACAAAAAATAAAGGATTTTTAAATGGACCGTGTAAATATTTAAATGTTTTAAAGGTTGCAGATTAGCTTAATGCTCCTGGATCCCACATAACTTCAATTTGCCCTAACTGTGAAAAAAATCCAAAGAATAAGGATAATTCCTCCACGTTGCCGAGAAGCTTCTCCTAGCCACCCTGCACTTTCATGTGAATGAATACTAATGATATAATGCACTTTATCCCCAAAGCCACTATTTCTGGGAAGATTGACTGATCCTCTGGATACAGATTGTTTGCTCTAGGTTTCTAATATTGCTCCTTCTTTGCATGTACCTACCTATTTGAAGTAAATGTGTATTATTTATTTGCTTATATAAATATTTACCTATGTATGTGAACATGGAATTCACGTCTGCTTTCCACCTGAGAGGACCAAGCACTTAACCCATAGCTATGGATGCAGATGACCATCGCCTCTGGCTTTCTTCTGGGCCTCGGTAATTACTCGGTGAACACATGAAGGGAGGCAGATCCACAGCCTCCACAACGGCACAGATATTTCCACTTTCTCTGTAACTTTCTGCAGCGCATTGTGCACACATTTTTTATGAATATGATAATCATATTCTGGAGACTCCAACCATCCACCTTTGGGTGAATGGAGAACAGGCAGGGAGGAGATGCAGGAGCCCGTGGAGTGAAAATTCATTAGACACAGAGGATAGGCTTTCGGACCACAGCATTCATTTTAACACTCACATGCTGGTTACCCGTAGCGGGGAAAAAATTAACCACATGCGTTTAAAAGCATAGGGAAACACAAAAGTAAGACTCCTTTGAAAACCCTGGGAAGCTTGTTTCCAGTCCTGATTCTAAAGAAGCAAAACCAGATCCCCCTTTATTAGATGCTCATCGAAGGCCTTACAACTCGGTCCTAGGACACAGACTGGGGTCAGGCACAGATCATCAGCATGTGGCAAGAATGTTTCCAGAGATCCTGCAAATGCCTTCTGTTTCTGCAGCAAAAGGCAGATTCCAGCGAAGTCCTTCACATGGCTATTTATTGCCAATAAGGATGTCTCCTTGCCACACGACTGCTAGTTCAGCACAAACAAGGAAGACACACCTGCACACTAACAAAAATATTTAGTCCCTGGAAGTTTATAAATGTCATGGTAATATATTTCCTACCCAAAGCACATAGGCCCCCATAATCGGTTGTGATCAACAAGATCCAGGTGACTAATTCTAGATTCCTTTAAATTGTGAAAATAGTTTTCTAATCAGTGCAAATGGTGGTGAATTATTTGGCTAGTGATGAACAACACAGATGTAATATACTAATAAGAAGAGATTTGTCTTCTAGGGCATTAAAACAACGGAGCTCAGAGCATAGCAAGTAAATAATACTTTCTAGAAAAAGTAAAATGTAAAGTCAAGAGTTATAGTCCTGTCGATGATCTCTACACTCACAGTTGCCTGAAATAAATTGCAAATTAAATTAAGCAGTGTGTTTAGCTGCATATCCAATATGCAGTTATGAACATTGCCATAAGATAAGATGCTTATTATCTGACTGATGATATAAAATTAATCTCCACTGAAATATCCCTTCCATTTAATGGTAGTTTATGTCTTCACCAAATCAACTGTCCAAATATGATACAGTATAAAGTAATTTTAAGATAAAATTTCAATCTGCAAAGTAATGAAAGATTTTTTTTGAATTTAATGAAAATAATATTGGAGAATTCCTTTAAACTTTAAGCTATTTATAAACAATCTTAACAGAGATAGAAAAGTTAATGCTTGAATATTTAATTATTCTTAGGAATGATGACACAATCATCATCTCCAAAGAAAATTATTTTAATTTAAAATGATTGAAAGGGACCCTAAGAAAATCTCAGGAAGTTCTTGAATATTTTTAAAATGCAGTATTCTATATTATTTGCTGCAAAGATGAAAAAAAAAAATGAAGTGAAGAACGTTCTTTCACACTATCAAAAAATTTTCTCACACACACAAAAATGTTCTAGGAAAGAATTTTTTTTTTTTTTAACTCCAAGCTTGCTCATTCTAGGTATTAGCTCTTAGCAGCCATGACCACCAACGTTTTATAAAATAAAACGTATCAGATAAAATAACTACTTTAAGTAATGCTCATATTTGTGTTTAGAATATTGCAAAAGGTGATATATGTAACTAAAATATAAAATATATCTTATGATAACTATTGAAATTCATAAATAGGCTTCGGTCTCTAAAATAACATTCCCATGATGCTTCTTCAGCAGCTCTGTGACACCTTGGTGCCCATGTTGAGCAGGGCCACTGTAAGGAGGCTTCCTGGAGCCAGGTGTCCTTGGCTGAGAACCAAACCTAACCTAGTCAGCTCTCACCTCCTACATTTCTGAATGCTGCTTCTCCCACTCTACCATGGTCTCCTCCTTCTGCACCCCATCTTCAAAAGTAGGGCACCTTCAGAAATTGTTTTGTAAAAAAAAAAAAAAAAAAAGTTTTATTGTTCTCCAGAGACACTTTTTGGAGTGCAGGGGAAGCCCCAAATATGAGCAGGCATTGGGTGATTCATGACAGTTGTGTGCTACTGGATTTCTGGTTTTGGGGTCTCAGTTCTACTCACTCTACATGCTTCTTTCCACAGGAGCCAGTCCCTTCTCAACTAGTCAACCCAGGACCACTTTCTATCTTCCTCACCTCCATATTCCATAGTGTCTTTAAGTCACACTCTGGTTTAAACAAGATGACTTCTTCATTCACTCACAAACCATTTGACTTGCTCCTTTCAAGGGGTTTCATTACATTTTGTGTGTGTGAATTCATTTTCTTTTTATTGTCAAGACTGTTGTGAATAACACCCTTGATCTGTTCATTTTTACCTGCTGCACTGAACTTCCACTACCACTTCCTTCTCCGGTTTTCCTTCTCCAGGTCTTAACGTACACACGTGCACACACACACACAGTCTTAGCCCTGTTCGTCTCCTCTGACAGCCCCACAGCATTGGGCACCGGTAAGACTCTAGTCCTTATGTATTCTTCCAATTTAATCTCTAAACATTTTTTCCACTTCATACTTTACGGTAAAGCAGTAACATATCTGGGGATACAGCAACCCTTTGACAATTTAAGACATACTCTATATGTAAATTGTGAACATTTTCTTGTCTGGAAAATGATCAAGGAATGCCATGATTCTAGTGCAGTTCAGACCCATGACTAGAGAACCATAAAGACCCCACCACACTGAATATTTGTTGCCCAAGGACATGGATGTAGATCTTGGACAGCCTCTGCACTTGAAGTGACAGGTTATGGTCACCTTGGTGTCTACCCAACTAAGCACAGTTCCCCATAGCTAAAACAGGACTAATGATTTCAACCATAAAAGGCCGATTTTAAGAATCAAATAAGATAGTTTCAATAAAGTTCTGGTGTAATCTCTCCAGCACTGGTAGTTTAGCATCAATGCTAATGAGAATGAGGTGATTATCACATATCACAATGCTTCTCACTAACAAATTTCTGTTATTCACTCTGCTGAAAATATTCTGTATTCTCCCATTTTTACCCAAATCTTCATTATTACTCAAGGTATTGCTCAAATTTCATCTACCTCAAAAAAACCTTTCCCCACTTGCTCCAAACTAAGATAACTGCTCCATAATTTTATGTCTCTGGGTATCTTTCCTCAAGAGAAAGTATGATACTACATTAAAATGATTCATAAGATACTTGTCCCCATTTAGATTCTATGTTCTTCAAGGTCAAGTGCTTTGAATCCTCAGTTCTTGGTTCAGTCCTTGGCACGTACTTTTAAGGGGTCCCAGGGATTTGGGGGATGATCAGGAAAAAATTATATCCACAGGCACAGTGATAATCACCAAATCTTGTTGGGCAGTACCCAAACAGAGCCACATGAAAAGGGAAGTCTTTCACAGAAAAAGATAGTAAGACAGTCCCAAGGGTATGTAAATGCATGTATATGTATGTAAACATGTATGTATATGTGTATACATATACAAATATATACACATACACACACACACATGTACACTTGGTCCTAAGTATGGCAATTTATATAATTAGGTACACTTGGTATAGCAATTAGCAGCCTTGGGGAATCACTACATCAGAGAGCACCCAAGAGCAATTTGGGGCCTTCTAAATATAGGGGTGCATCTTACCAATGGGTGTCAGGGGTCAGGCAAAGTTTCATCAGGAATGCAAAGCAAGTAGACCCTAAGTGACTAAAGAATCTTATTTGGATCACTTTTAAATATCATTGATAGTGGAAAATTTTGAGTTTGGTGGCAGCAGGCTTTTGCTTAGTTAGTAATGGCCTACATAGAGGTCAATATTCAGAAGCTGTTTTTGGTTTGTTTATATAACAACAATAGGTTCTCAGTCATTGTCAACCTTGTCTGAAGTCCTTAACTACAATTTTTCTGGGTACTCTGTCCAAGGGAATATCACATTTCAACTATGTCAAATTCAGATTCTAGAGGTAACTAACTTCTTCCTTTCTTCCCTGATCCCTTCCTTCCTTCTTCTTTCTTTCTCTATTATAGACAGGACCTGGTCACTATTAAATATCTAAATTTCAGACAGATCGTTGGATTGACGGTTCGCATGCATCGACTTAGCTCATTCCATGTGAGCACCTGCTCACCCCAGAAGGATGACCTTCACCATGCAGCTCCATGAGTTCCCAGTTCAAACATGGGCTTTGCCGGTACTGGGGCTGTTCTAATGAAGACGTCATGGAGAAGAACAATACACTGGCAAACCTGTTCTGCATTGTTTTCTAATGCAGTCCGGAATCAATGTATTGACCACTTCTTTCAAGTCATTTGTCCACATCTCTTGGGTCTCTGTCTGAAGTGGGTGGACACTTTGAAGAGTACGGCAGTCTTCTGTACTCGACTGTTTGATTTAAACAGTAACAACACAGAAGCAGTGCAGCAAATAACCATCAGCCCTACCAATGCCAAGCAAGCCAACATGAGCTTAAGCCACAGTGGACCATTTCTGAATCCTGGAATACACGTTTTCATGGGTAAGATCCACGCCCTGGAAGTTAATCGGGCACTTTTACCCTCGACATCTTCAGGAGTTAGCTTGAATTTTCTAAATGTAACTTCATCATTTGGCAGGTCAATAAGGCTCACTTCAATGGTATGACCTTTGAGGTCATCAGATACAATTTTGGGTCCCTGCGTCGCTGGGACTAGCATTTTTCCAGTATTTCTTATATTTTCACTTCATACCAATCTTCTTTAGAAAATGGGTCACTCACTTTCCTCTTGGCTACCATTTTGCTTCCCATGGCAAGGCATGGTGCTTGCTCTTGCCAAGCACCACGGTACTGCCCAGACCCCCAAAGGACAGACATGCAATTCACTCAAGAACATTGGCAAAAAAGGCCCATTTGTTTCTTAAGTATGTCTGTTAATCTATTCTGCTTCAGGATTCAGGGCATAAAGAGATCTCCCTGGTGGCTGGTGGCCCTTTTTATTTCTAAAGCCACCATAGTACCTGGCGTGTATAGTACACTCCATCCACATCCTCTGATGAGAGTGAATTAAAATTCCAAATACCTTACAGAATACGTTCTTTAAATAAGAGGATCAAAACAGAAAACATCTTTTGTTAGGCTTAAACATTATTGACTTGAAGGAAAAAAGCTCACATCCAATCCATTTGGAGAAATCTGTTCAGATTTACTGAAATACGTGGGTATTTTTCTAGGTGTGAAATATTGAATAGAAACTTTTATATATAAGAAATGTCAAAAAATGCAGACAAGTTCACTTAATGAAAAGAAACACAATGCCTTAAGAATCATTTTATTCATCTGAATTCCTGTTTTACCTCTGTAAGGTCACAAATGATGGGGATGATAAGATGTAGGACAAATGGATGAATGGATGATTAGAAAGATAGATTGATCAGACAGATGATTGATCTGATAGACAGACAGATAGGTAGATAATTGCACATTACTATCTGCTAGGGATAGTGTTTGACATACATCATTTTATTTTTAGTACCCTTAAAGGAAGTATTTGCTATTATTCCATTTTAAATATGGGAACCTAAAACTTGGGAAAGTTATTTACAAAAGACAACAGAACTACTACACGGTATTTGAATGTAGGTTCTCTGACTTCAAAGTCTGTGTGGCCAGTTACTAAACAAGTGCATTACATGCTGAGAAAGGTGAATTTCAATCTTCGCTTCTTCTGTAGGTTCTATCCCTAAAACAATCCTCAGGTCTTTTCCCATGTTGTTCTTTGAGCTTGCCTGCTAGGAATACCCTTTTATTTTCAAAAGTAACTTCAAACACCCCGAAAATACAATAAAATCAATGAGAAATTGTATTCATGTTCCAGATCGACATATTTTGGAGGGCAACAAACGAAAGCAGCTGGAACACTCTGCGTATTTACGCACTAATTGGATTATATAGCATCCACTCACTGTTCATTTAGTCTAATTATGGTCAACATCAGTCTCTGTTGTTAGGATGACAGAAGAATATGATTCTGCCACCTTTTCTGAGCCAGCCTTGTCCAATGAATAACCAATAGGCTCTTGAGTATAACAGGGGTCATTTTTATGGACCTTGCAGGCTACTAGACAATTAAAATGATTGAAATTATCATTTTTGCATAAATTTCTTTTGAATATTTATTCCCTGTGGTCATTTACATATGAACCCCCATTGTTGGCTGAATATGGTATCATTTTATGAGATTTTTATGTCTTCATTCAGTGAAAATAAAAATCGAGGAATTCTTACAGTTCTGGGTTGTACTCAAGAATGACCACCTTGAACACACATTCCCTTAACGTAGCAAGAAGTAATCTGAAGATGAGGAAACCTCAAATATTTTTTATGGACCTCATTAAGTGAAATGTTTAAGCTGGATATGAATAAAGTCCACGTCCCACGTGCACGAACACCTGCCTTTGCACATGTGTGTGTGTGCACAGGTATTTCAGAACTCAACAGTAAAAGTTGTGAAACCCAGAACTTTAAAATTAGATAGCAAGGAGGAATTGACTTCAAGCACTTCAGACTCCCCATGAAGCAAACCATCTAAATTTTCTGCAACTCATGCAAATGTTTATTGTTTACATACTTAGAGGTTCATAAGATAAACTGAAGCACAAGACTAATTTCTCACAAAATCTCTAGGAGTTATGTGCCAGGACATGCCAGACAGGTTAAGGAAATATGTTATTCATGTTCTGCAGGACTCCTGCAAAACAGGGCGGTAAAGAGGCCACCGCACACTCTCGTCTGAAAGGATGTTTCTGGAAAACAGCAAAGCAAAAGTTGCTGGACATGTTTGGTCCCAAAAATATTTTCCTTGGTCTGCATGATATTTTGATGAAAAATTTTGAAGTTAATCATGTTCCAAAATCAAGATATATCACATAAAGCCATGTCATTCTAATTTCCTTTTTCACTTGTTCTTTCTAGATGTACATGACGTAGAGTATATTTTGACGTATTATCCATACATGAAGTATACCTTACTCTAATTAGAATCCCATTCTTGTGGATGTACATGATGTGGAGTTCCAAGGTGGTGCATTCATTTATGAACATAGGGAAGTTTTGACTGATTCATTCTACTACTCAGAGTTCTCTTGAGAAATTCAATGTATCAGTCCTTGGGAACACAGTTCCCACAGGTAAACATGTCCCAAACTGCTGTGCATGTTGTCACTTTAGATGGACCATGTGCTTCTCTGAGGCCAGAGCCTTTGCTGGTTGTCCATAAGAGTCAGTAACCTTATCTGGGTCGCCAGATAAGAGAGACAGAAATGCAAGTTTGATGTCCTTAGGCTAAAGGATGGGGAGAACAATGAAAAGGTGACCACTGCACTCTAAATGGGAACTTCAGTTTGCCATGCAGACACAGAAAAACCTGCATATTTTTCATGTTCCTAAAATCCAATATCTTATCTGACATTTCAGTTGAAGACTGTTAACCCAACAACGATTTGGCAAAGGTTGCCACCAAGCAGTGAGTTGACATGGAAATAAAATCTTACTAGATTCAAATGTGGCAATTGTATTTTGAGGCCGATCTAGTTGAGAGTAATCATTCAATTCCTATTTGGTCGAATTAACTCACTGTTCAACTGAATCAAAGCAACGTCATTGTTTGATATATTGAAAGTATACTCCTAAGGTTTTCTTCTCCTAGGACGAGAGTAATAATCCATATAAACGACTTCCACCAAAAATATTCCCTGAACTAGGAGTTCGTTACAAGCTTCTCTGCAAATCCAACAAAAATAATATGAAGAAAGCCCCCCCAAAACTCCTTAAAATACAACAGAATGACTCCAAAAAATATAAAGAATGTGGAAGAATACTTTGTGTTAAGAATTGTATTATTTCTAACCTACGTGATTGAGCATGTAGTTTGTATTTTGTGACAGCATTTGCTATGGTTTAGTGATGGGGTGCCCCTGAAAGCTCATGTGTGAGACAATAAAAGAAAATTTAGAGGTGAAATAATTGGGTTAGGAGAGTCTTAAATTAGTCAGTGCATTAATCTGCTTACAGGCATTAACTGGGTGTTAACTCCAGGCAGACTGGTTGTGGGTGGAGGATGTAGGTCATGGGGGCATGACTTTGGGGTTTATATTTTGTCCCTGCTAAGTGAGAGATCTCTGAGATATCTCTCTCTCTGTCTCATGTCTGTCCCTCTCTCTTTCCTGATTTGCCATGTCCTGAGGAACTTTCCACGGCCACACACTTCCGCCATGATGTTCTGCCTCACCTTGGGCCCCAAGGAATGGACAGAGCCAGCCATCTATGGACTGAGACCTCTGAAATCATGAGCCCCAATTAATCTTTTTCTCCTTAAAATTGTGCTTGTCAGATCTTTTGATCACAAAGTTGAAAATGCTGACTAAACCAGTATTTTCTATATAAACTGAATTTTAATTGGCCACCACTTTAAGTAAAAGCTAAAATCCTGAAAAAAAAAAAAAAACATTTAGGGAAAAATATCTACATGAATGTCTTAACTTGAGACTTGCAAGGAAAGAACTCCCTTAGAAGAGCAAAGAAGTAAATAAATAATTAAAAAGTTGGGAGAGACACCAGGCTTTTATTTTTTAAGAGAGCAAAATGATTGTGTTCATATATCAGATAATGAGTCAAAATACCAGTGAAATGATAAACATCTCTTTACATTTCCCACATAGAATGAAGCTTCCATCCCAGCAATCCGTCCTTTGGAAGGACTGCTATGTATATACTTAGTTAATGCTGCTGGTGTTCTGTTATTATTATTGCCTCCGGATATTTATTTATTTTTATTTATTTGTGATCCGAGGGATTGAACATAGGGCCTTGTACATGCTAGGTAAATGCTCTACCACACGGCTACCTGCCCTTTCTACTTTATTTAGGAATAGGGTCTCTCTAAGTCTCCCAGGTTGACCTTGAACTTGGGATCTTCCTGCCTCAGCCTCCTGAATAGCTGGGATTACAGGCCTGCTCCATTGTACCTGGCAGCCTTAGGATATTTAGGTGAACCTCAACAGAAGCAAAGAAAGCAAGAAATATATATATGAAATCTCAGTTGTGAACCAGTGGAAAATATAAAATAAGATTCTTCTTATTTAAAAATTTAATATATGATCATGCAGTTACCTTCATTTGAATCAACTAGCCGCTGCCAACTAGAAACTTCTAGGTTAACATTTATAACGTTCAATTCCCACATCCACAAATGAGAATTAAGAATACAAGAAATGGAAAGAAACCCTTCTCTATGCTCATAACCATTTTGGCCAGTGTGGCTTTATTGAAGGACATTCTGCCGTCTCAGGTTTCTTATCTAACCCATATAAATTTGCAAAATTATTAAAATAGGACTGATTCATAAAACAAACACTGAGCCTCATTTATCATTTTCAGGATATTCTCCCATGCTTTTTTGATTAATACTTTTATTAGAGGCATTCAATATAGATAATGCAAAATTAAATGGATTTTGCCAGAATACATTATAGCCATTAAAATAAATCAGACTATTAAATGGAAGGAAAAAGTAAAATCTGAAAAAGAAATATAATTCCATATAACTGATGACAGACTGCATTAATCACATAACTACAACTTTGGAACTGTTCTATGGAAAGGAACGTAGGGCCATTTAGGAGTTCACCATGATTGTCACATTCTCTGAAGAAAGGACCACTAACCAGAGACTGGTCTGCATCAGGTGTGCAGATGAAACTTTTCTTGCTTCTTCTAGCTTTCCTCAATGCAACTACACCCTGCAGCCCTTTCTAGAGACAACAGAAGAGGAGGTACAGGCCAGAAGCGACCCTAATCCCAAACTCTCAATTACCGTTGGAAATAAGCCATTGGAGAAGAGCTCTGGTCTTCTGTCACCTCCCTTCACTTCTGTGTTCTGCCCCTTAATACCAAGATAAAACATTTACCGGACTGCCATTATTGAGCTTCAGAAGTTTGGTGGCCTTCACAATTTCCCCTTAAACAATGAAAAAGAAGACAGGGTGAAGATGTTTGTTCAAGTGTAATAGTGCATCCACTATGAATTCATTGAATAATGATTAAGGTCATTTTTACCAAATACCAAGTGTCTGCTAGGCAGCCTTTTTTAATACGGTCTGTGTTCTATGCCATTTCTGAAATTTATTACTTATTGACATAATAGATTTTTTAGGTGTCAGTTAGGTTAGGGAATTCAAGGAATAATTGCAAAACTTTTACTTTGACAGTGCTGGATGACAAGCTCGATCAATCACAAAGTTCTACTTCTGACTATGTGGTTAGACCCTAGGAGGTGTTGAGCCAGGCAGGGACAGTCAAAAGAAGAGGAGGAGGTCTTTTCCCTCAGAGAGCTTGCAGGATAGTAGGGACGACAAGGATAATCTATTGAAAATGTTTACAAAATAATGAGATGTGATTAGACTTTGGATGCTGCGTGAGTGAAGCAGGAGGAGAAAGAACAAGAGGATAACTTTAGTTTTGATGAAGACTGAGTAGGAAGGACCTTTGGAGGACAGTTGTAGGATTTCAAGAAGATAAAACTCAACCCAAAGAGCAAATATGGATGGCCAGAGTTGTGGTCAGGGAGTCCATCACAAAGACATTTAGAGGGACTGGTATGTGGCCTGAGATAGAGGCAAGAAGACCAAATAGCCACATGCAGGTGTTTGTCACTGTGTAGATTTAGCTTGCCTTTGACTGTGAACTATACCACATGCACATAGCCTTCACACAGGCAGATGTCAAGATGGTTAAAGCAGAAATTACCCAAAAGAAGAAACACAAAGGGCCAACAAATAAATTAAAATATGTTCAATATCTCTAGCCATCGGGGAAATGCAAATCATAAGGACAATAAGATTTCATCTCCCTCCAGTCAAACTGGCAATAATCAAGAACATGAGTAATAATAAATGGGAAAGGTGTACTGTTGGTGGTTGTACTTGTGTACTGTTGGTGGGATTGCAGACTAGTATAACCACTCTGGAAAGCAGTGTAGAGATTCCTCAAAAAACTAAAAGTGGAACCACCATATAACCCAGTTACCTCAATCCTCTGAATTTATCCAAAAGAGTTAAAACCAGCATATTATAATGATACAGCCCTCCCCTCAAAGTTTACAGCAAGACAATTCACAATGGTCAAGTTATGGAACCCACCTAGGTGCCCATCGATGGATGAATGGATACATACAGGATGGAGTTCTACGCAGCCATAAAGAAGAATGCAATGATGGCATTTACCAGTGAAAGGATGGAAATGCAGAAATTAGTGAAATAAGTCAGACTCAGGAAGTCAAGGGTCAAGTGTTTTCCTCTCATATGTAGAAGCTGGAGTAAAATAATGGAAAGAAGGTGTTTGGGGATAGGGTATCACAAAGATACGAGGAAGATCAGTGGAGTAGAAGGAGGAGAATGGGAGGGAAGACAGAGAAATGGAAAGAGGAGAGAGATAAGGAAGGAATTCGACAAAATCGTGTTATATTCATACATAGATGTACCAAAAGAATTTCTCCATCATGGACATGTGGAAAGTGCCAATCAGAAACAAATTAGCAAAGATGTGGAAGGAAGATCAGTAAGAGAGGGAGAGGTGGGGAGGAAGAAGGGAAGGAAAAGGGGACCTGGGGATTGAACTCAGCTTCCTGGCATGTATGATTTTTGTCAAAATGAACTCAAATACTAGCTGAAATTATAATGCTATAATAAAAATTCAGAAATAAATAAATGAAATGAAAAAGAGATGAGCTCTGGTTTTGGACTCTCCTTTGCCCTAGGTTTTAAATTGGCCAAGCAACAGATCCTTGGAGACAGAGCTGCCTCCAATTCTTGAAGGATATCACTGTCCCCATGTCCCCCAATCCCCTTCTTTCCATACATCTTAGTGATTCCAATGTTTTCATAGACATTTTCAAAGGCTTCATCCCTCCAGAGCCTTCTTTGGCCTCAATGGCCCCAGCATCCTGCCCTCCACTCTCTGACATCCACTGCCATGGTTATTAACATCAAGTACACCTCCTCATAATCTGTATTCAAACCACTGTTCCCCCCCCCAAAAAAAAAACCCACCTCCCATCTTTCCCTTTCACACCTCCAGTATCCTGGCCCCATGTCTCTGACTTCCAACTCACTGACCTGTTCATTGTCCATCTTTCCCACACTCCCAAGTATTTCTTCACTTTTCTTATTTAACTCAAGCCACCTGGTCAGCCACTGTGATCACTCCCTTGAGCATACTCTCAACCCTCTTGCCTTTCTCCTTCCTTCATCCTTCCAGGAGAAATACTGAATTTGGTTAATCCAAGATTTTGTCTACGTAGGGGATGTATCCAAACAGTGAACACTCCAGGCCCTCATATGTCCAGTCCTTATTAGAGTGGCAGAAGCTGTCTGTCCCCAAAGGATTAAGATCCTTCTCCCTTTTTTATTTCAGTGCCACATTTTGTCTTCTGTGGTAGGGATCAGCAAACCACAGATCGTGGGCTAAATACGGCTGGACGCCCAAATTACAGAAGGTTCTTACATTTGTAAATAGTTGGGAAAAAAAGGAAGAATAGTATTTTATGATATGAAAAAATTACATGAGATTTAAAAATTAATGTCCATGTAGAAAGTTTCATAAGATCACAGCCTTGCCTGTCTACCTGAGGCCTTTGGTAGCTCCTACTTCACAGTAGAAGAGATGGGTAATTGCAGCAGAGACCATGGGGACAGTGTAGCTCAAAATATTTGCTCTCCGGTCCTCTATAGCATAATATTTCTGGCCCCAGTTCTCCAAAATCATTCACAATAATACTTTTATATTCCATAATCACTCACATGTTAAAAACAAAAGCCATCCATTCACTCCACGTCTCTCTCCAGGTACACCATGACAAAGTCAAGGTTCTCCTTCACAGCAAATGTCCTAAGAATAAGGCTCAGGAAATACAGTTTTCAAATATCTGTCTTGTCTGCTGCAAACCACTGCAGGGATCATTCTAATGGAACCAAGATGGCGGCTTCATCCCCTCCTACTCCACCCCCCGGGGCCACACTGGACAGGGATCCTTCATCTTCTTTCTTGCTTCATCCCTTCTCAACCAGATTCTTTCCTTTATTTTCTTTGCTGGATACTCTCACTTTCTCAGCAGAGCAACACGAGAGAGCTCTAGGACTCAGTCTTCTGACTGCCTCTTTCATTCCTCTGCTTGCTGGGGGATCCCATGGACTGCCAGAGATTTAAGTGGCATTGACAGATAGAAACTCCTCAGTTTATAGGACCATCTCTGACCTTTGTCCTCATCTCCAGTCTCATGTGCCAGTCTCTGACTTGGCACATCACAGTTCTCGTGTGTAAAGATACCCTTCCTTTCCCAAAGAAGCCTACTCCTATCTTTTTTTTTTTTTCTTCCTTTTTACTTGGTTTCTGTCACTCATATTCAAACACCAATGGCTTTTTGCTTTCTCTTGACCTCTAACACTGAAATACAAATAGATATACCTTCAAAACAAACGAAAAACTCAACCACAGTTAACACTCCATTCCTAGGGCCACATTCAAAGTTTCACCTAGGTCTAAACAATAGCCAGAGCCTCCTATTCATCTCTTCACTTCTGCCTGGTTGCCTCAAATTATCTCTGTCAAATGAAAGTGAAATTATAAAAGTTCCCTTCTAGTGCCTTCCCACTGCACAAGAATGGAAATGGGAACATGCAGCCATGATTTGCATGGCCTCAGATTATGTCACCCCATTTACTCTCTGACTTCATGTCATTCCATGCACCCTGTCCCCCTCTCACCATTCGGCATTACGCTGGTCTGACTTCTGGGGCTCACAATCTCTAAGCTCAGTTCCTGCTGCTGATCTTTTGTTTTAAAGGTTTTCTTCCTCCCCAGAACCCACATAGTGTCACCTGCCTTCAGAGTCTGGATCAAAGTTTTCCTGCTTCCAGAGTTTTTCCTGGCCACCCTAACCCTCCCTACCTTCTGATCCTTCTACCTGTTTTTTGACTCTGCTTCTCATTTCCTCCACAGCCCTTATCTCTATCAGATTGCATTAGTTCACTTTCCATTGCTATGGCAAAATACCCCAGGCTGGGTGACTTTACAATTAAAAAAGAGGTTTATTTTCCTCATGGTTCTAGAGGTTCAAGGACATGGGACAGGCATGAGATCTGCTCTGGCAAGAACCTCATAACAGAAAGCATCACAGTGGTAGAGCACAGGAAAAAGGGAAATACCACAGGGTGAGACAGGAAGTCTCAGGGGTCTGTGAGAACTCTGTTAATGTCTTCCAAGATCACACCCTCAGTGATCTAAACCCGTCTTTTTTTTTTCAGTATGTGACATTCTTTTTATTATTATTTTTTTTTATTTTTACACACTGCATTTTGATTCACCGTACACAAATGGGATACATCTTTTTGTTTCTATGGTTGTACACAATGTAGATCCATATCATTCGTGCAATCATACGTGTACATAGGTAATGATGTCTGTCAGTCCACCACCTTTCATACCCCTGCCCCCTCCTCCCTCTCTTTCCCTCTACGTAATGTAAAGTTCCTCCATTCTTCTCTCAACCCCAACCCCACCCCACCCCCATTATATATCATCATCTATTTATCAGGGGAAACATTTGGCCTTTGGTTTTTTGGGATTAGCTTACTTCACATAGCATGATATTCTCCAATTCAATTCATTTATTTGCCAATGCCATAATAATGTTTTTCTTTATGGCTGAATAATATTTTATTGTGTATGAATGGATAAACCCATCTCTTAAAGGTCCCTGGGACCAACTGCCAACATATAAACTCAGGGGACATACTCAAATCAGATAAAGAAGTCACAGCACAGATACTACTCCACCATAAATTTTTATTACCCAACTAGCACATAAGCTCCACAAAAGCAGGTATCTTATTCTGACTTATCTGCACACTATCACACAAGTCAGGAAGAATTACCAGTCATAAAACATCTGTTGATTTAAAGTATGAGTTAATAAATAAACAGAAATTAAAAATCTTTCTTTGCTCACACAAAGAAAATCTTAAGGGAATTTAAGATGGCGGTCTAGAGGGAGGCTGCGTTCCTTGTCGCTGCGCAACGACGGATTCAAGCAGAGGATATCTGTTTCTCGGTGAGGCAGTTTTTGCTGCTTATCGATCCCCTGGTATTTACCCCATTTGTCTGCTGTGATCACCTGCAATCTGCCAGCATATTGACACTTTTTTTCAGAGCAGATTGCTCACTGTCAGGCATCTATCATCTGCCATTTGCCTGCCTCTTGCCTGTCCATCGCCTGCCTTACCCCTATCCATCACCCAACGCTCGAGGTTCACCTCCCGATAGTCCGACCGCTGCCAGCAGACTGACCGCAGACCGCCAGCGGAGAACCAGCTGCCTGCTGCTGCCTGGAAGTTCACGGTTACAGTACTTGCAGGTTTGATTACACATGGCTGCCGCCATTTTGAGACAATAGCCAGGCCCTGTAGGACCCCTGGCCGGACTGACTGAGCCCCGTCTCCAGGATCCCTCAGCCCGACCGATCACTCCCTGCCTCTGGGGCCCTCACATCAACTGACTGCTCCCTGCCGCCAGGACCCCCAGACCAACGGACTGCGCCCTATCACCGGGAACCCAGACCGACTGATTGCACCCGGCCTCCTGGATCCCACAACCACACCAAACACACCCAACCTCCAGGACCACTGCCGGACCAACTGCATCCCATCTCCAGGACCTCCAGCTGACCACGTCCACCCCTGAGCTGCAGCTCCCCATTTGCCAACACATTTGGAAGCCAGAGCAGCCATCTTGGATAATCCTGGAAGCCATAGCTCCGATCTTCGGGTGGGGCAAATCCCATCCCGAGACGCCTGCTGTAAGCTTGAAGCTCATTGTCAGGTACCTCTCATACATCAGGCTACTGAACACTGGGAGGTTTCATTACTATATGACTGTTATACAGTAGATTTCTTTTTTCTCCTTTTTAAAAAAAAATTTAAGTTTTAATTTCTTTATGTTTCTTGCTTTCTTTTCCTTTTGTTTACCTGTTCCCTCAGAGTCGCTTTCTCCCTTATTTACATGCTAACATCCGATTTCTTTTGATTACACTCTCACCCGTTCTATTTTCTAGAACTTCTGTATATTCTTTTATTATCCCATTAACAGCCATATTCTTCATCCCTCTGCATCCTCTTTGTCCTCCATTAGAAACTGCAGACATTATTGTAAACCTGTTTGTTTTACAGAAGATAACATTTGAACTCATTTTGTTTATTATGACAATTTTGTTATTATCCCCATAGGGGCTATTTGGTCTAGGATTGCATAGTGTCTGATTTGGGCACTGCTAATATTGATCTCCCCTTAAAGAAAGGGTTTTGGAAACCTATAGGGCCACTATAACATATGGGGGAAATCTGCAATACCCCAGATCTGCAGCACTAGAGGAGAAGATACATGAACAACATGAAAAAACAAGGGAAGAAAATGATCCAGACAAATCTAGATTCTATAGTAATAGAATCCAATGACAGTATGTTACAAGAAATGTCAGAAAAGGACTTCAGATTATACATGATTTAGATGATTCGCAAAGCAAAGGATGAGATAAGAGAGCAAATGCAGGCAATGAATGATAATACCAATAAGCTGAAAGAGCACCTGCAGGAAGCAAAAGATCATTTCAACAAAAAGATAGAGATTCTCAAAAAAAAAACCAAACGCAAATCCTTGAAATGAAGGAGACAATAAACCAAATAAAAAACTCAATGGAAAGCATCACCAACAGACTAGACCACTTGGAAGACAGAACCTCAGACAATGAAGACAAAATATTTAATCTTGAAAATAAAGTTGCCCAAACAGAGAAGATGGTAAGAAATCATGAACAGAATCTCCAAGAACTATGGGACATCATGAAAAGACCAAATTTAAGAATTATTGGGATTGAGGAGGGCACAGAGATACAAACCGAAGGAATGAACAATCTATTCAATGAAATAATATCAGAAAATTTCCCAAACCTGAAGAATGAAATGGAAAATCAAATACAAGGGGCTTACAGAACATCAAATGCACAGAATCACAACAGATCCACACCAAGTCACATTATAATGAAAATGCCTAACATTCAAAATAAAGATAGGATTTTGAAGGCCGCGAGAGAAAAGCATCAGATTACATAAAGGGGGAGACCAATACGGATAGCAGCAGACTTCTCAACCCAGACTCTAAAAGCTAGAAGGGCCTGGACCAACATATTTCAAGCTCTGAAAGAACATGGCTGCCAACCAAGAATCCTATACCCAGCAAAACTAACCTTCAGATTTGAAGATGAAATAAAATCCTTCCATGATAAACAAAAGTTAAAAGAATTTACAAATAGAAAGCCTGCACTACAGAATGTTCTCAACAAAATATTCCATGAGGAGGAAATGAAAAACAACAATGGAGGTCAGCAAAGGGAGGAACTACTTTAGAGAAAAACCACTCAAAAGAAACCAAGCCAACTTAAAAACCAAAACTAAGCCAAATGACTGGGAATACAAATCATTTCTCAATAATAACCCTGAACATTAATGGCCTAAACTCATCAATCAAAAGACATAGACTGAAAGAATGGATTAAAAAGAAAGACCCAACAATATGCTGCCTGCAAGAGACTCATCTCATAGAAAAAGACATCCACAGACTAAAGGTGAAAGGATTGGGAAAAAACCTACCACGCACATGGACTCAGTAAAAAAGCAGGGGTTTCCATCCTTATATCAGATAAAGTGGACTTCAAGCCAAAGTTAGTCAGAAGGGATAAAGAAGGACATTTCATACTGCTTAAGGGAACGATAAATCAGGAAGACATAACGATCATAAATATTTATGCCCCAAACAATGGTGCATCCCTGTACATCAAACAAATCCTTCTCAATTTCAGGAATCACATAGACCACAACACAATAATTCTGGGCGACTTTAATGCACCGCTGTCACCACTAGATAGATCTTCCAAACAAAATCCAACCAAAGAAACCATAGAACTCAATAACACAATCAATAACCTAGACTTAATAGACATTTATAGAATATTCCATCCGTCAATGAGTGGATACACTTTCTTCTCAGCAGCACATGGAACTTTCTCTAAAATAGACCATATGTTATGCCACAAAGCAGCCCTTAGGAAATGCAAAAAAAATAGAGATACTGCCTTGTGTTCTATCAGATCATAATGGACTGAGAGTAGAAATCAATGACAAAGTAAAAAAAGGGAATTACTTCAACACTTGGAGACTAAATAATATGCTATTGAATGAAACATGGATAACAAAAAACTTCAGGGAGGAGATTAAAAAATTCTTAGAGGTCAATGAGAATGATGATACAACATATCAAAATCTCTGGGACACTATGAAAGCGGTACTAAGAGGAAAATTCATTGCATGGAGCGCATTCCAGAAAAGAATGAAAAGTCAACAATTAAATGACCTAACATTACGGCTCAAAGACCTAGAAAAAGAAGAACAGAATAACAGTAAAAGTAATAGAAGACAGGAAATAATTAAAATCAGAACTGGAAATCAATGAAATTGAAACAAAAGAAACTACTCAAAAAATTGACATAACAAAAAGTTGGTTCTTTGAGAAAGTAAACAAAATAGATAAACCCTTAGCCACACTAACAAAGAGAAGGAGAGAGAAGACTCAAATTACTAAAATACATGATGCAAAAGGAAATATCACAACAGACACCACTGAGATACAGAACATAATGAGAAGCTACTTTGAAAATCTGTATTCCAAAAAAATAGAAAGTACCGAAGACATTGACAAATTTCTAGAGACATATGCTCCTCCCAAACTGAACCAGGAGGACATCCACGATTTAAACAGATCAATATCAAGCAATGAAATAGAAGAAGCCATTAAAAATCTACCATCCAAGAAAAGCACAGGACCAGACGGATTCTCAGCCGAGTTCTACAAGACCTTCAAAGAAGAACTCATTCTAATACTTCTCAAAGTATTCCAGGAAATAGAAAAGGAGGGTACCCTACCAAACTCATTCTATGAAGCTAATATAACCCTCATACCCAAACCAGGAAAAGACACATGAAGGAAAGAAAATTAGACCAATATCCTTGATGCATATAGATGCTAAGATCCTTAACAAAATATTGCAAAACGTATCCAAAAACATATTAAGAAAATTGTGCATCACGATCAAGTGGGGTTCATTCCTGGAATGCAAGGATGGTTCAACATTCATAAATCAATAAACGCAATCCATCATATCAATAGACTTAAGGATAAGAATCATATGGTTATTTCAATTGACACAGAAAAAGCATTTGACAAAATACAACACCCCTTCATGCTCAAAACACAAAAAAAAATAGGGATAGTAGGAACATACCTGAACATTGTAAAGGCTATTTATGCTAAGCCCATGGCCAACATCATTCTTAATGGAGAAAAACTGAAACCATTCCCTTTAAAAACGGGAACAAGACAGGGACGTCCTCTTTCACCACTTCTATTCAACATTGTCCTCGAAACTCTAGCCAGAGTAATTAGGCAGACTAAAGAAATTAAAGGGATACGAATAGGAAAAGAGAAACTTAAGCTGTCACTATTTGCGGATGACATGATTCTATATTTAGAGGATCCAAAAACCTCCTCCAGAAAACTTCTAGACCTCATCAATGAATTCAGCAAAATAGCAGGCTATAAAATCAACACGAATAAATCTACACCACTTTTATACGCAAGCAATGAAACAGCTGAAAGGGAAATGAGGAAAACAACTCCATTTGCAATAGCCTCAAAATAAAATAAAATACTTGGGTATCAATCTAACCAAAGAGGTAAAAGATCTCTACAATAAAAACTACAAAACACTGAAGAAAGAAATTAAGGAAGACCTTAGAAGATGGAAAGATCTCCCATGTTCTTGGACAGGCAGAATTAATATTGTCAAAATGGCCATACTACCAAAAGTGCTATTCAGATTCAATGCAATTCCAATTAAAATTCCAATGACGTACCTCACAGAAATAGGGCAAGCAATCATGAAATTCATTTGGAAGAATAGGAAACCCAGAATAGCTAAAGCAATCCTTAGCAGGAAGAATGAAACAGGGGGTATCGCAATATCAGAACTTCAACTATACTACAAAGCAATAGTAACAAAAACAGCATGGTATTGGCACCAAAATAGACAGGTAGATCAATGGTACAGAATAGAGGACATGGACACAAACCCAAATAAATACCATTTTCTCATACTAGACAAAGGTTCCAAAAATATGCAATGGAGAAAAGATAGCCTCTTCAACAAATGGTGCTGGGAAAACTGGAAATCCATTTGCAACAGAATGAAACTAAACCCCTATCTCTCACGCTGCACAAAACTCAACTCACAATGGATCAAGGACCTTGAAATCAGACCAGAGACCCTGTATCTTACAGAAGAAAAAGTAGGTCCAAATCTTCACCTTGTTGGCTTAGGATCAGACTTCCTTAACAGGACTCCCATAGCACAAGAAATAAAACAAGAATCAATAACTGGGATAGATTCAAACTAAATAGCTTTCTCTCAGGAAAGGAAACTATCAGCAATGTGAAGAGAGAGCCTACAGCGTGGGAGAATATCTTTGCCACTCATACTTCAGATAGAGCACTAATTTCCAGAATCTATAAAGAACTCAAAAAACTCTATACCAAGAATACAAATAATTCAATCAACAAATGGGCTAAGGAAATGAACAGATACTTCACAGAAGAAGATGTACAAGCAATCAACAGATATATGAAAAAATGTTCACTATCTTTAGTAATAAGAGAAATGCACATCAAAACTACCCTAAGATTTCATCTCACCCCAATTAGAATGGCGATTATCAAGAATACAAGCAACAATAGGTGTTGGAGAGGATGTGGGGAAAAAGGTACACTCATACATTGCTGGTGGGACTGCAAATTAGTGCAGCCACTCTGGAAAGCAGTGTGGAGATTCTTAGAAAACTTGGAGTGGACCTACCATTTGACCCAGCTATCCCACTCCTCGGCCTATACCCAAAGGACTTAAAATCAGCATACTACAGAGATACAGCCACATCAATGTTCATAGCTGCTCAATTCACAATAGCCAGACTATGGAACCAACCTAGATGCCCTTCAATTGATGAATGGATAAAGAAACTGTGGTATATATATACAATGGAATATTACTCAGCTATAAAGAATAATAAAATTATGGAATTTGCAGGCAAATGGATGAAATTGGAGAATATCATGTTAAGTGAGATAAGCCAATCTCAAAAATCCAAAAGAGGAATGATCTCACTGATAAGCAGATGATGACACTTAATGGGGGGTGGGAGGGGAACAAGAATGGAGGAAGGAGGGACTGTATAGAGGGAAAAGAGAGGTGGGAGGGGTGGGGGGAAGGAAAAAATAACGGAATGAATCAAACATCATTACTCTATGTAAATATATGAATATGCAAATGGTATGCTGTTACTCCATGTACAAACAGAAACAACATGTATCCCATTTGTTTACAATAAAAATAAATTAAAAAAATAAAAATAAAAAAAGAAAATCTTGAATAAAAGGAGGCTGCTAATAATAACACATTAAAAAATCAGTATATATAACATGAAAAAGAAACAAAAGCAATAAAATTAAAAGATAAACAATATTGTTTTATTTAAAGAGAGCATGTTGGAAGAGAAGCAATACAGAGTACTATAAACAGCAATGTCATAGAGTTAACCTATAAAAAGACTTTAATTTCAGACAGGTATTTCTATACTGGGCTGGTCTAGTTATCTTGCAGTGCTGACAATATTTTATTTTCTCAGGGAATATTATACACACACACACACACACACACACACACACACACTCACGGGTGGGAATAACAACCTGCAAAAATCAGCACAGGCAGCCAGGGAGAAGAACTGAATATTCTTTATATTAAAGAAAGCAAATGCAGTTTTGGCCATTCCATGCTTCTTTCAGCTTCGATTTGTGTTAAGTCGATCTCTTCTAGGTTTTGAATAGAACATTAAGTTACCTACTGCGCTGGCAGAATCTTTCCTCACTCTCCTGGACCTTTGACTCTGTCCTGGGTAACAATCTTTACCTAGCTGACATCGATCTCTTCCTTTGGGGTGGCATATGAGATATTGGTAACAAAATGTGTGTGGGGTGAATGATCTGTTTATATTCTAAACACAGAAATTTCTTTGTGGTTTGGAAGAAACACATCCAAATACTGAATATCTGCTTTCTTGGGACTCAAAGTTTCTGCAATTTCATTGAGTTTATTTTGTTTGTTTCACCCAAGTGCAATTCATTAACAAGGGGTGAACAGAGGCAATGTTCAAATAACATTTTGGTCATTTTATAGTACACCCCAATAAGCCAGGTGTGGAAAATGGGTTCTATCTCCTGAGCAACACCAGGTCAATGATTACGGTTTCTCCAAGGCTGTCTTGAGAGGATTGTGACTCAGCCCTGATTGGCATGAGGGGCAAATGATGTGATCCGTGAGTGATATCTGACAAGAGACAAAGGCTGAATCATTGCACAAATATTGACTGTTTGCATGTTAGAATTTGATAGTCACTGCTCTTAGATAGCTGTAGTTCGCTAAACTAGATCCATTCACGTGGTTATATGGCAGGGTTATGCTCACAATTTAATGCAGAAATCACTCTTTTTATTTCCTGTAGTAGACTTAGCAGAAAAAAAAAAATGCTAAATGGACATTCCCTTTTCTCTGCTCAGCGAAAAGCTAACCAGACCGCATTCCCTCTGGGAATCCAGGAGTCCCTAGTCTCCGGGAAAGAGCGAACATTTTTGGATTTTTAAACTCTGTTTTTACCTAGGCTGCTCTGATCAAGTTCCTTTCTGCCACTGACCTTTAATAGTACATCGAAACCTGATTATCCAAGAAGAGTACACAGATAGCAACTGAGAACTAAGAGAAATATATCAACTGATCACAGGGAAGGTTTGGATTTTCTAACCTGAAAGGGTAACAGACTGAATGCTTATACCTCAGGATTCTTACGTTGAGATTGCAAACCCATAGTACAATGATATCAGGAAGTAATCACCTTTGAGAGGTAATCTGGTCATGAGGATGGAGCCCTCGCGAATGGGATTTGTGCCCTTATTAAAAAGAATGTTCTTTCTTTCCACCAGGTGAGAGTACAATGATTAGTTGACCCTCTGCATCCTGGAAGAGGAGCCTCACCAGAATCCAACACCAACAGTACCCTTCAGCTTCCGTGTTCTTGAACTCTGAGATATGAACTTACTTGGTTTATAAGCTTCTCCTTTCTATAGTATTCTGATCAGCATCCAAGAGGACAAAAATGAGGAAGGAATTTTCCAGAGCCCAGGATTTTCAGCCTACTTCTAAAAGTCACTTGAAATGTATGCAGAATCCAAAGTCCGGTGTGAGGAGGGCAGAGAACCACGGAAAACACCCTGTGTTGACTTTTGCATTAAAAGGATCAAGGATGCCTAAAACCTAAATGCAATATTATTTTGAGTAATAAAGACAGATGGCATTTTGCAACTTGGGTGTTACCTATATCCTGAAAAAAATCAGAAGTATGAAAACAGAAGCACAAAGTTGAGGCTTTGGGGTACGGGAGAAAAGTAGGATTTTTTAAAGTCCGATTTCAGAGGGAGAATATGTTGATGAATAGTCAAGGCAGGTTATTTTGCAGCCACTCATTTTACATAAGGGTATTTCAGGACCTTGATAAATGATATGAGGAATCCTAGCCCCTTATGGGTTTTATCAAGAACTTGGGAAAAATCTGCTTCCACGTAGGTTTAGGAGCCTTTATTTCAAACACAGGCGGATCTTGGACCCAGCGTGGCAGGCCTCTGACCCTGTGCAGTTACTCCTGCCTCTTTTATGAAGTCATATCAAGATCAAGACAAACTTCCCAGGGACGGAACACCCAAGTTCACTGACAGGCCATCCCTTACCCTGATGGTCCCTGGCAACAAGCCACAGTTGGTTCCAATCTGGAAACCACACAGCAATTTTTCAGCTCTGTCTGAGGGGCTACTTCCTCCATTTTATAAGTTGTGCTCTTCAGAGAACATTTCCTACTTCCCACTCTTAAGAGTACACCAGAGTTTGGCCTTTGTCTCATCTTATGTCATCTCATGAAGATTTCATAGCCTAGTTCTGTTTTGTTTTTTTTGTTTTTTTTTCTCCTCATTTGGTTTGACCCAACACAATCAGGTACCTAAATTATTCAGTCCCAACATTCTCCCACATGCCCCAGATGCACCAGGAAAGGTCACATGTTGGCTCAAGGGTTTGCTCCTGCATCAAAATGCTTCGTGGGCCCATCAGGTAACGGATTTATTATGTTCTATTACGTTTTGAGTTTCAGTGTGCTAACATTTGAGCTAGATGTGCTAACTCAGAAATTATTTCTGGAGGATTAAATTCAGAGTATCGGCAATGGTAGTATAAAGAAGGAATGCAATGGAACTAGGGAGAATATCTAAAGTGGAATAAGCCAGTTGGCCTTCACTATCCAATTACTCAGTACATTAGAGTTCTCCAGAGGAACAGGAAAAATAGAACACATGCATTCATATTAAATGTATAAAGTTGTGCAGTAATTCCATTTATTATTTGCTATTAATAAATAAACTACTATCTATTATTAGTAAGTAATAGAAGGGGTGGTGGTAGGTTAGTAATTACCCTTGCTATGAGTTTCCAAAGAAACTGCTAAAAGAAATGGTGGTGTGAGTTTTTCTCTTCAAGATTAAATTCCTTCTCAAAAGAAATGGGCAGTGCGTTTGTACATTGCTCATGAGAGCATTAGCTGATACAACCTCATCGGAAAGTAATCTGGAAAAAATCCATTAAAGTTAAAGATATATGGACTCTTTGACACAGAAGTCCCATTTTGGAGAATCCCTCTTCTAGAAATAAAAGTAATAGAATACAAAGACATCTATATCATAATATTTCTTATAGTATTTTCATATCACACCAAATATTCAGATTTGAATGGCCATCAACAATATTTGAAAAACTGGGGTAGATGATGTAACTTTAAAAAATAGGTTATATCTATGTAATTGAAAGGGAAGATTCTCATGATACCTTATTTAGTGAAAAAAAAAAAAAACATGTCTAGAGTAAAATATACTGTATGACCCTATTTTAAATAAAGAAAAAAATGGCATCTGCTTATATAAAGAGGCAGGTGAATTGGGGTATATGAAACTGCTAATATTTGTTACTTTGGGGCAGAACAGGAATAGGGTCCAAAGGGGTAGGTTATTGATTTCCACCCCTTCCTATTAGCTTTGTATGCAATATCTACTGCATTTGTAATGTTTGAAAGTCTGATGATGTAAAAGCAATTTGCAAATCTCAGAAGCCTTTGTGCTTATTTGCAAAAGCAGATCCACTGCCCAAGGAGCACAAGCATCTGCTCTGTCCACTTTACGTGGGGCGCACCTGAGAGATGGAGATAAAGGGACTTGACAAGGCACGGGGAAATGGGGTGAATCCTTGGCTCTAGAGCATTCAGACATTCCAACCATGTACAGGAGTTCTGTCTACAAAAGGGACTGAGCAACGCAGAGACACCACAGTGAACTACTGACAGTGATCCGAACAAAACGTCCTCTTTGGCATATGGGCTGTTATGAGCCGAAGTCACCTGTGCAATGGCCAACACAGGGAAAACGTGCTTCTCCTCCGTGTCTGGTCAAAAGGCAGGGCATACAATTCCCAAGAGAAAGGAGTCCTCCTTGTTCCAAGAGGAGGAGAGTGATCCTGTCAGCAGACACAGGGAGTCAAGGCCAAGGAGAGTCTGCGTAAGCAAACCTTAGTGAAATCATCCTCATCTTCCATTACCTCCCATATGGAGGCCCTCTCCCACCCTGCATGGACCTCAGAAGCACGATGTCCTTTCTCCTGACCGGTCACTTCTCCAGTTCACCACCCCTTGCTAAACAGTCATGCATGAGCCCAGGCCTCTGCATACGGCCCTTAGTACACCTCAGCTTCCCCGTGGCTCCTATAACCGCCTTACCGCTGATTGTCAACTGACTCCGATCCAGATGACCCATCTGAGCTTTGGATGCATGTCTCCATTTGCAGTGACCACCTCCAGTTAGTAGTCTCAAAGGCACCACCAATCCAATATTGCCCAGATTTGAACATTTTCCCACCCTTGCCTATAATACCTAACACAATATAAATGCTACGGCTATTGTCTTCACAGAATTGAAAATTTGGGAATTGATGAATCAAGTAAATGAGTTATAGGGCAATCGGCTTTACAGCAACAAATGAACGAAATGGTTTATTTTGGAATCACAGATGTCTATACCAAAGGGAAGGCTTATAATAATCCAGGCAAAAGTGAGACCAAGAAAGGCAAAGAAAAGATATTAAAATCATGAAGCTGGCCCCCGAATGAAATAATTTAGTGAACTTTGGGAAGTTAAGAATAATTAAATGTCCCAAGGGTTATCTAAGGTAATTTATTGTTTTTTTTTTTTTTTTTTTTTTTTTTTTTTTTTATTACTGACAACAGTGAATAATGGGTAGGAAGTTATTTTAAGTGTGAGGAATACTCAGATTTAATGACACATATAATAGTGGACTAAGGGATATCCAGTTGGAGATATTTTCAGCAAAGTCTGATCCATGGAACAGGGGACAGAGTGAGTCTAAATGGGGTCCTCGTCCTCGCTCTCCAGTTGACTTTGTAAAAGTCATGACCATAGCCAAGTCTTAGTATTTTTATGTATATAATAAAAACTTTAAGAGAAAATAAGTAAATAAATAAATGCTATGGAAATGACTGTTCAATTCTATTGTTGAGGGGCTAATGATTAAAAAAAAAAAAAAAAAAAAACAAGCCTGTACATGTTAAGCACAATTATTTTAAAATATCTTTGATCCAAGGTTGCTGAGTCCATGGATGCAGAATATGCTGGCTTTTGAGCTCTCTGGTGGAACACCAGTACCATCCAACCTGTCTCTTAAAACCAAATGGGAAACAGAAAAACCTAAAGGGAAAAGCTGTGTTCAATCACCAACATAGAACTCTAGTGTTCTGTGTGCCCGGATGATCATCCTGACCGACAGGTTTCCTGACACCCGAGAGTTTCAGTTAAATCAGGAACCTACTGGGACAAACCTGGAGGACAGGCAGCCTGCATCCAACAGGCGCCAGCCCCCCGGAGTCTCTTCCCCTATCCCCACATTCTTCCCAAGCCTCCAGGATAGCATCTCCCTGGATATGAAATCATGCTCCACGTTGCCACCTGCATATTTATTTTTTATTATCATTTAAATAAAACTTAATGATTTCAGTTTGATACAACTGAAAGGTGGTTCCACTAAAGGCTATTTCCTTTCAGCTGCACGTTACAGATATGTGGTCCACATCTGCACAGAGCACCAATGCTTACCAAATAATTCAGTTTATAAACTCAAGTTACTGAACTGCTTTGTAGTAGGAGGTAGAGAGCAAGAATGATCAGCTCACAGAATTTGGTTAAGAAAGGGGAAAAAAGCAAACGGCAAAGCAAATGGCAATTAAAGAAGTTCTATTAGTAAAGGCAAATATAACGCATGCATCTGTCTATTTAATAACTGGGGGAAATAGAAAAGTTACTGAAATTATAGTCTTTGCAGACTTTAGTAGTTTTTATTTGCATTTTATACAGACTTATTAAACCTTGTATGTGATGAAGCCATTTTTTTAAAGCTGTATCAGGAAGCCAGATGAGATGGCACTTGCCTATAATCCCAGCGACTTGGGAGGCTGAGGTATAGGAGGATCAAGAGTTCAAAGACAGCCTCAGCAACTTAGTGAGGCCCTGTCTCAAAACTAGAAAAATTTAAAAAGAGAGCTGGGGATGTAGCTCAGTGGTTAGGCATTCCCTGGGTTCACGCCTGGTATTTAAAATTTAAAAAGGCAAAAAAAATAAATAAATAATGCTGTATCAGGAAGAAGAATTTAGATATCTATATAATTCTGTTTATCAGATGTTAGGGATTTTCCTCTCGGTTAGTCACAATTGTCTGAGTTATTACTTTAAATTTCTTTTGACATTAAGTTTAATTAAGAAATTAATCACATTAAGAGGAATTAAAAACCTCCCCTAAGAAATACCTTTAGCTTTCTCCCTTCTGTGTATCTGAAATAAATCTTCAACTAATGAAAAAAAAAGAAATGGTCAAGGGCATGTCATGGATTCTTTAATATCTGTCAACTTTTTGTGTCTTTGCTTCTTTTTTTAAAAATTATTTTAGGTGGGAAATGGAAATTTAGTGTGCCATGAATGGACACCTCTGGAACCATGAACTAAATAAGTGTATCCTCCTAAAAGTTGTTTTCTCTGGCATTTTGTCACAGTAACAGAAAGGTGACTGGGGTCCCAGGCCTTCTACTGGTGCTGTGGATACAGTAGACTGGTCTGGATGGTCCTGCTCTCAAGATGCTTATGTTCCAGAGGATTATCAAAAGCACAAATATACATGAAACAGGACGATTTTGATGGCAATAAAAATGGACTTCAAGTGGCTGCAAACATAAAAAGCTCTACTCAGACTCTGAGAGTCCGAAGGCCAAACTGATATTTTGCAGTGATAAGAAAGATAAACATCAACAAGATTTCATGAGATGTAAGAGAAACTGGGAATTTTCTCCTCTCTTGACAAGATTTTTGTTATATAGAAATTTTACCACATTTCAAAAAAAAAAATAACGTTAACATTTATTTTAAATAGTTGAATACAATATCCAAGTCATTCCCAACGTGGCTGATTTTAAAGTGATATTCTTAGGTGAATGAACGTGTAAAAATGGAGAAGTTTAATCCGTCCTACCAGCCATCAGCCCCTGATTTTTGGCAGTCTGCCCCTGGTCCTGCTTTCTAAACACCGGCAGCTGGCTGTATTCTGGAAGACTAGCAATGATAAATGGGGTAGAGCCGGCTTAAGGTCTTTGTAAAGTTTAATGAAAGATTTATCTCTTGAGGGTAATGTTCCTCTTTCTCTTACTGTAAATGAGAGTTTGATAACCTCTCATTGTGCTTTTGATAAATTACACCTCACAGTCATAACTAAATGACTAAGTGGAATTTTTTTTTTTTTAAATAGCTAAGCAAGGTCTAGTTATCACCGAATGGTTTAATACTGAGAGCCTACAAAACCCAAGTTTGGCATTTGAAATATTTTTAATTATTAAGCTGAGAATAACTATGATTCAGTAATTTAGCAGCAATTACTGAAAGACGCTTTAGTGTTCTCTATGCCAATTACAGCCATAGAAATGGAAAGATTATGATTTAGAATTTATAGTCAAGTTATGGCATCCTAATCTACAATCATAAAGGATGTTTTCTGCCAGAGTTTGTCATAGCTGTGTTGAAGCCATTAATATTTAATTTCAAATTTAACAGGTTGGAATGGGTTTATATCCTTATAACCCACAAGCATGAAATTGAAAGGACAATTATCAAGCACTATAAAAATAAAAGAAAAACTCATCTTAGATATTTGACTTCCCTGGAAGAAAACTGAACATTTTTCCGACACACTGAACGTTGTTTTAGCACACATTAAGAACTGAAATTTTATTTTAAAAACACAATGTATCCAGGAGTATTCAAGACGTATGGTTCAAAAGAAGAGATGATCCTTTAACCATTTGAAGGGTTGGAGATTCATAAAATTCATTTAACACATCTCAAACTGTGGGTTAGACGTGGCCCTGCCTTCCAGAGAGCGGCCCCTGGGACTCAGGTGGGGTGGTCCAACGGGTTTCTCAGCTGCTCCAGCCCAGGATTAAGGCCACTGGACTTGAGTAGAGCTTCTTTCACCCTAGGAAGACTTTCTAGATCAGTGCATGAATAGTGACTACTGTCACATTTTTAAACCCCTTCAGTAATTTTATTAAAAAATCCATACTTGAGGGAAAAATAAAAATAGACAAGTGCAGTGAATCAAAAAGTAAAAGCCTCCATCGCTGCCCAGGCATCTCTTTTGAACTCTCTTCCCCAAAGCTAAGCACCTCCACTCCCACACTTTCTGAACCCTGCTCCTCAAGAGCAACCCATCATAAGACCCGTGCTAAATGCAAAACCTCAGCCTTCAGGATGCGTAAAAGATATACATCCAAGTGAATATTTAAATTGAGATAATCAAGTGTACGTTTATATTATATTATAGAATAGATACCTACTAAAATATATAGGCTATGCAATACATTTAAACATACATAAATGAGAGCTAGGCAGGGGAGCCCACGTTGTCATCCCAGGGGCTGGGGAAGCTGAGGCAGGAGGATTGTGAATTCAAAGTCAGCCTCAGAAAAAGCCAGGCGCTAAGCAACTCAGTGAGATCCTGTCTCTAAATAAAATACAAAATAGGGCTGGGAATGTGGCTCAGTGGTCGAGTGCCCCTGAGTTCAATCCCCAGTCCCCACACACACCAAAAAATAAAAGAGAGAGAGAGAACCATAAATATCCTTAGGTATATTTAGATAAAATGTGTATAAAATACAGTAGCCTATGTAATTCTACAGTACGCACTCAAGTTCACTGGTGTGTATTTCTATTTTACTTTGTTTTCTTAACGATCCAGCCACCTCGCTCCTTCTGCTCTCCTTGTTCTGTCTGCTTACCTGGTCTGCACACAGTCCATGCTGAACTTTGCCTCGTTGGACACTGATATAATAAGTCGCCTGCTTCTCGTTTCTTGTTACGTGGTGCCAGCTACATTTCAGGTGAGAGTAGATGTATCAGGGTAGATGCTTACAGGTGTCCTTGGGCTGCTAAACAAAGGCCCTCTGTTTCTGTTTTGGTGTTCGTAAGCTTCTACCGGCATTCGAGGTCTGAGGGAATGAGTCTGGAGATGTAACTCCGTAGGAAAGCATTTCCTAGCAGGCACGAGGTCTGGGTTCAGGTTTGGAGTTCAATCCCCAGGAACACACGCAGGGTGAGAGCAAGCTTTCCCTTCTTGGGGAAGACCCCAAGAAGTGATGTGTGTCACTAGGCTCGTTAAAGGGAAAAAGTCTGGTGACACAAGCCTAAGAGACACATTTCTATCAAATGACCCACCAATTCTGTTGTTCAATCACTTAACAGGAATCCCACCTTCTTCACTCAAATGCTGATAATATGCAGAAGTTTTAGTGAAAATAAGTTCCATGGAAAGTAGCTTGCCATTTATTCTTTTCTTTTTAGTATTTTTTTTTTTTTTTTTTTTTAGTTGTAGATGGAACAATATCTTTATTTTTCTGTGGTGCTGAGGATCCAAACCCAGTGCCTTGCATATGTGAGGCAAGCTCTCTACCACTGAGCCCCAGCCCCAGCCCCTCCATTTATTCTTTGTGTAAGAAATGATCTGAACCCACAGATGGAACCCTGCTCTCAGATGCTGATAAATGATTCCTTAGGAAGTATCTTAGAATAATTTTTTTAAATGCTTACCAAAATTCTTAGCATCTTTCTCAGAGAATCCCCTCTTTTTTTCTCTCTAGCTTTCACATATTAGAGAAAACATACAACCCTTGACTTTCTGAGTCTGGCTTATTTCACTTTGCATGATGTTCACCAGTTCCATCCATTTTTCCTGCCAGTGAGACGGTTTTGTCCTTTTTCATGGTTTGAATAAAATTCCACTTTTGTATATATATATATAACACATTTTCTTTCTGCGTTCATCCATGCATGAATACTAGGCTAGTCCCATAATTTGGCTATTGTGACCCGTGCTGCTATAAATCTGGGTAAGGGAAATCTCAGGAAAACAGAAGAAAGATCAGTAGAAGAGCAGACGAAGGGGAAGTGAGGCGGGGGCGAGACAGATTCGGTGCAATCTCCATCAACATACCAATGACATTCCTCGCAGAACTAGAAAAGACAGTCATGAAATTCATTTGGAAGAATAAGAGACCCAGAATAGTCAAAGCAATCCTGAGCGAGAAGAGCGATGCAGAAGGCATTGCAATTCTGAGGCCTCAAAATTATAGGTGCAGAGATATAGTAACAAAAACAGCATGGATGAAATCAAAACAGACCTGAAAACCCATGGACTAGAGGACACAGAGCCAACTCCAGACCGACAGGTATATGGTACTTAACAAAGGTGTCAAAACATATGTTAGAGGGGGGAAGAAAGTCTGTTTAAACAAATGGCTCTAGATAAGAATGAGACTAGATTCTTATCTTTCACCCTGCACAAGTCAACTCAGTCCAGCTAGAGTGGCGATCTTCAGGAATACAAATAATAACCCGTGCTGTCAAGGATGGGGAGGGAAAGGGGATATCAATTAATTGTTGGTGTATAACCATAGTGCATTTTGGAAATAATATGGAAATGCCTCGAAAAACTAGGAATGAACTATCATATGACCTAGCAACGCTGCTCTCTTGGTATTTATCCACAAGAACTAAATGAGCATGCTATAGTGATACAGGACATCAATGTTTGTAGCAGCACAATTCACAATAAACAAGTTATGGAACCAGCCCAGGGGCCCATCAACAGATGAATGTTAAAGAACATATGGTATCCATACATAGTAGAATTTTATTTTGCCATAGAGAAGAATTAAGTTATGTCATTTGCTGGTAAATGGGGTGAAATGGAAGGAAAATACGCTAAGTGAAATAAGCCAGACTCAGAAAGTCAAGGGGCGAATGCTTTCTCTCATGTGGAAGCTCGAGAGAAGCAAGAATGTCAGAAGGGGAAACTGCATGAAAATCAAAGAGAGATCAGTGCAGTAGAAGAAAGAGATTGAGAGAGAGGGAAGCAGAGACAGGAAAGGGGGAGGAGATGCAAAATTAACTTGACCAAATGATGCTTTGGATGTTTTATGGCATACCACAGTGAAGTCCACTCTTACATATATCTATAATGCACCAAGTTTAAAAAAATAAACAGTGAATAAATAGAAGGAAGACCAGTTGAGCACAGGAAGAGGCACAGTGAGGGAGGGCAGGGGGAGAGGAAGCACTGGACGTGAAGTGGAGCAAATTGTCTTCCACACATGTAACCATGGGGGGCGGGGAGCTCCTGGGAATGAAACAGATCACATTGTGTTGTGACATGGATGAATGTTTCCCAATGAATCTCGCTCTGGTGTGTGATTATGATTGCAACAATAAAACAAAATTTAGAAAAGGTAGACTCATTCCTGGTAGAATCACTGAGTCCTCTGGTGGCTGGCAATCCAGGCAACATTAGCAATAAGCACCTGCGCTCCTGTTCCTGGGAAGGAGAGGTGTTCTGTGCTTAGGGGGAGGGAAAGAGAGACCAAAGCCCTCCTTCTCCAGCCCAGTCCAGTGGTGCTGCTGAGCACGCTGCGGAAGCACAATACTGGAATCTTCCAATTGTCAATGAGAAATACACAGGCAGCTGCTTGGACCGAAGATGAGAGAGCAAACTTCAAAAAGAATTCTTTTCTCTGCTGAACAGTGGCTACCTGGGATTGGTTCTGGACCAATAAAGTGAACTTGTTCGGTTCCTAATCCTTTCCTTGCAATAATGTGGACCAAGGAATAGAAAAACCTTTGTTTGCTTGGGTAGAATATTTGCTGATGGCTTTTTTTTTTTTTTTTTTTTTTTTGAAAAAAAATCACATGATTTCAAATATTTCATATCTTCTTATCTACTTCTAAATGTCAGAGTTGTCAGTCAGACTTAAAAAAACTTTTAAACAAGTCCTAGGCAATCTCCAAATTATTCTTGGTGACCTTAATATCCCTCTGGCCAAAACTGAGACCAGAAGCACATAAAAATATAAAATCACCTGCTGGACCCTTTGAAGGGCAGATTGATGTGTCCACAGGGAAGAGCACAGTTTTGTGAATGACTTTCCTGAACATCCTGCGAGATGGGCTCTTAAGTGAGTTGTACTGAGTCAGACACTGAAGGATTCCCGGTGGCTGTGTCAGATGACTAAGACTTCTGCACAGGAAAGATTCAATACGCAGCACACCACGCACCTCATGGATGGCTTGAAGCAACAGGAATCAGGAGCGACTCTCCCAGTGAGTCCGAACCCAACAGCAGCGTGCCTGGACTCTGTCGTTAGCAAGGCATTCTAATATAGTGAAGGTTGCCAAGAAGGAATAAAACATTTGCTTAAAAAAAAAAAAGAAAAGAAAAAAGCCCTTTCCATTTGGGGAAGCAACTAGACATATTGCAATGCTTTCTGGAAGACCAAGGATAGGATAGAATGGGAAGATGGACCTTGTCTTAAATAAGGACTTTTAGGACACATTTATCTTTTAACCAATATTTACCAAGTTCACTGATTACGGTTTAACTGTAGAAGTATCCATGGTGTTCTGAGCTGAAGAACCAGAGCACACAGGTCAAAAGAAAACTCAGAGAGGACTCAGTATTTCTCTCTCTCTCTCTCTCTCTCTCTCTTCTCTCTCTCTCTCTCTCTCTCTCTCTCTCTTCAGATCTGGCTGAACCCTAACTAGGTTTGCAGCCTTGGGAATTCCACCTTTGTCATGCAAACTGAAATCATATTTATTGATCCTTAAGATTCTCAAGAACAGGCAATAGAACATGGCAGATGGACCAGGGGTTGGTCAACTCAAGCCAGAAGGCCAAGTCCCCTGATTCGCAACCAGCTAGCTCAGAATGTCTTTGTCAACTCATGAAATACCATCAACTGGGTGGCTTAACCAACAGGTGCTTATTTTCTCATAGTTCTGGAGACCAGAAGTCAAAGGTGCTGGCTAACTCAGTACCGGTGAGGGATCTTTCCTCTCTCACAGGAAGAAATTGCTTCTCTTCTTACATAGGCACCGACTCAATCCAATGAGGATCACACCCTTATCATCTCATTTAACCCTAATGACCTTCTCAAAACTCAGTCTCCGCATACAGTCACTGTGGAGTTAGGGTTTCAAAATAGGGATTTTGCAGGATACAAAAATTCAATCCATAACACAAAGGATTTTCACATTTGTGAATGACTGGAAAGAAATCTGAAGAATAAAATTTTGTGACCCGTGAACATTGTGTGAAGTTTGAATTTCACTGTCCATTAGATCAAAGTCTAATTAGGAATACAACTGCACCCATCGGCTGTGTATTGTATGGTTCCCTTTGCAGAGTTGGATGGCTGGGTCAGATACCAGAGGACACACACAACTATTTGCTATCTCTTCCTTTATAAATAAAGTTTACTGCCCTTGATATAGATGATGCTCAACAAACAGTGGCTGTTATTAAAATATGAAAATATATGAATTAAGGTTCAAATACATAATTCATGAATGCAACACAGATAACATCTCTGTTGCAATTTCTTATAAACTATGGACCCCAGGCAAGGAATGTGGTCATGCACTCTTAGGTCCACACAGGACCATTCCTCCTCCACCCCAGAGATGGATGCTGTAGCAATCCAGGCTGGAATATATATTTTTATGTCAATCTTGTTGACAACCAATGGAAAACATTTAATTGCTATTTAATAAAAAGTGCCAAATGCAAAGTCAATGGTAAAATGTTGTGAGGTTTAATATGAAAAATAAGGAATAGTGTTGGTGTGAATGTGGGGCAAAAGGCACATTCGTACATTGCTGGTGGAGTTGCAGATTGGTGCAGCCACTCTGGAAAGCAGTGCGGAGATTCCTCAGAAAACTTGGAATGGAACCACCATTTGACCCAGCTATCCCACTCCTCGGTTTATATCCAAAGGACTTAAAATGAGGATACTACAGTAATGCAGCCACATCAATGTTCATAGCAGCTCAATTCACAATAGCTAGATTGTGGAACCAACCTAGATGCCCTTCAATAGATGAATGAATAAAGAAACTGTGGTATATATACACAATGGAATATTATTCAGTCATAAAGAAGAATGAAATTATGGCATTTGCAGATTAATGGATGAAATTGGAGAATATCATGCTAAGTGAAATAAGCCAATCCCAGAAAACCAAAGGTCGAATGTTTTCACTGATAAGTGGATGATGATACATAATGGGGGGGGGGGGGAAAGGTAAGGAAGAAGGGAGCAACTTTAGATTACATAGAAGGAAATGGGGGGGTGGGGTATGAAAGATGGTGGAATGAAACAGACATCATTATCCTAGGTACCCATATGATTACATGAATGGTGTGAATCTACATGTGCACAACCATATAAACAAAAAGATGTATCCCATTTGTGTACAATGAATCAAAATACAATCTGCAAAAAAAAAAAAAAAAAAAAAAAGAAACAGCCCCCAAATTGATGAGCTTACATTGTTGTATGAAATATTTTCTCTGGTTGGTCTAGCTTCATTGCAGTGGTCAGATTTAAGATTCTCTTTTTCTTTATTATCATTTCTTTTCCTGGAGAGGTTTTTCTTTTGGGTAAATTTTTCTTTTTTGTTTTTTTGTTTTGTTTTGTTTTTGCTTTATAAAGAGATAAGCTTACATGATGACAAATTTTTCCTTTTCAACTTTTGAAATTCTTGATGTCTTTCTTTCCCTTTCATGACTGTTTTTCTAAATTTCAAGGAACAGCAAATTATCTTTCTTTCCATAAGAATGCAAACTCTCTGAGCTCAAGCATATAATTTGCTGATGCCCAGTGCTTAGGTAGTACTTTGCACATGAGATAGTTATAAATCTCTCTGAGCAAAAATTGTATTAATAATAATAGCAAATTCCATATTCCCTTTTACCAAAGTCTCCAATGTAAAAAAAAAAAAAAATCAACCAAAAGTGCCAGAGCTGATATACACCAATAAGGACCACTATTTTGAACAATTCCAAGGTAAGTGTGTGTTCTGGATTGCTGTAAGACACATCCTGTGTCACTGCTCTGTAAAAGCAGAACAGAGAAAACAGGTGCACACCTATTGGGTATGTTTTCCCCCGTGTCTAGCCTTGAAGAGTGTCTGTGTACCATAGATACGTAAATGTCAGACACTTGCTGAGAAGCAGCATGGTTCATGGAGGCATTAGTAAGAGATATGTTTTTGTACTTCAACTTTTTATTGTAATTCACTATACGACACTACGCAACGCAGCTCTTCAAATTGCCAGGGAAAAGTTATATTTTTCTCTCCAAACAGAGGCTGGAAATGATACATTTGCAATCATCTGTGTACATAAAGAACTCGTTCACCATAGGCATAAAATATGGGTGCACTCTTGCTTATTAAACTTTCAGGGCCTGCAGTCATCGTTACGAATGCTCTGTGCATACAGGGAAGCCACGGTACGGGCGGGAGGAAGGACTCCTTGCCACTGACCAGTTTTTTCTTTCCTTTTCCACTGTCTTTGATCTTGGGTGGGATTTTCCATCTCTGGAGAGGTGTCTTTCAAGTGCTTCAACAATAAATATTTGCAAGACTATCCTAATGTTTTATTAAAATAGATTCCAGCTTTTGCTTTTCAAGGTACAAATGTTGAATTTTACAGACATTTTTATAATCCTGATGTGTACATCCAGGAAAATACATTTGATTTAGAAGTCTATATGCAAAAATTAATCCATGCCAAAAGACTTAGGAATTTGATGCGTTCCGAATTCCCCCATTAGAATTACAGAATGAATCACTGTTAAATAAAGGTATGCATGAGGCTATGTCTAAATAAACGAATTACATATCTAAGAAGTTTTAACATTACTATTTAACATTGCCAGAAACGAATGTTGAATGGTATTTCTATTATTGTCTCTATTGATAACAGACATCCTTATAATTTGCTGGATATATGTTGTCTTGCTTTATAAATAGTACCATTTGTTTATAGGGTAAATATCTGTGGGTGTTAGAAGGGTCTCTGCAATGTCATTTCTCAGAACTCAGCTGATGCTAAAATTGTGTCTCGATAATGGTATTCTGCATCTCATAAGACCCTTTGCTTAAGGATCTCAGAGAGCTTTACTTAATATTAAGTGATTAAATCATACAGTACCCTTGAGTGACAAGTTTAATTATACCCATTTCTAGAAAGACTGTATGCTCAAAAAGTCATTAATCTAGAAACCAAAGGTTATCCAGATAACCAGGATATGAAGGGCATTTTCCTGGGGATAGCCACACCTCCCACAGTGAATAGCTCTCAGGTGGAATGAACCGTCAGACTGGGGTTCTTTTTCCAATTTCCTTAGCACCTGTGCAAAGCTCACCACACTAACAGTGCCATAATCATGTGTGCAGAAGGTTATTAAAACCTCTTATTCTCTGCGAATCGGCAACGACTCTTACAGTCCTTTGGAGAAAATTAAGTGTCAAGCCAATGTTTGTGTAAAAGCAAACACTCAAAATCATGAAAATCACCTGCAAGTTTGGGGGGGAAATTTAATATAGTTCTGCACGTACGCTCATTTTTTATCAAAGGACCTGTGGAATACCAACACGAACCCACAGCCGTTCCTCATCTTCAACTAGGGTGGTTGATTCTGCCCCCAGCAGCTAAGATTCCCCGCTGGATCCTGGCCCCTGCCTTCTCGTTTGCTGAACACCCAGGCATGAGAATCTGTGTAGCCCTCAGTGGACACACAGGAGGACCCACAGCCGATATACCCGAAGAATGGTGCAACTGAAAGTTAGCTGCAGTCTGAAGCTTCAGGACCTGGCTGAGCTGCCGGATCAACCCTGAAACCAGCCACCTTCCAACTTCTGATGAAGCGCATCACAAATATCCTTGGGATCTCTTCACCTCTTCGGTAACTTACAGGCAAACACGTACTAAACAGGCATACGGTTTGCCCCAGCCCCTTCTGTCATTAACGTCACACATTTTCTCTCTATCAAGGAAGGCATCTTATTTGATTTGTAAAGCGCTTTGCTGATTTATGGTCTCTGCACTGTGGCATGCCGAGAAAGAGAAGGAATCTTTTTTTTTTTTTTTTTTTTTTTTTTTTGTCTATTCGTGGCTGTATCCACACAGCATCTGTGCTCTGCATTGAAGTCTGTGACAATTTTTTTTTTTTTAGGTTCACTAAATTTATTTTAAAAATCATAAAACGTTTCTTACAAGAGAGCATTACATTCTGCATGCGTGCTGCTCCACACAGATGCCAGGGACATGTGGATTATTGTTACTTTCCTCCCTGTCCCACCCACCAAGATGTTTACAGTGACCACAAAGCAAGATGCTCACGATAATTACGGGGGGGGGGGGGGTTAAATCACCAACAATACACAAAATAAAATTCACTCACCCGGCTGTAGGAATACCGCCCTCATTCCGCTGACAGAGTCCTCCTTGGTGGAGGAAAGCCAGAGGGTGGGAGAGAGCATAAGGATCACCCTGGATCTGGTATCTGAGTCCCCATCAAAGGACGTGCACAGTCTTATGATGCTAGTTTTTTTATGATGAAACATATGATTATGGTGGTTTTATAATGATGTTTGATGACCACTGTGGACATCCAGTGGGATTTCCCATACGGGGTAGAGGTAGTTTCAATGGAATGCCAACTGGTAGGGGTGTAGGGGTGGGTGTCCCATGCGTCCCTCTAGAAGAGATTATGGCCTCCTCCTCCTGGTGAGGTGGACGGGGTGGGAGCAGAGCTTGGAATCTTCCTCTTCCTCCACCACCACCACCTAGAGGAGGAGATCTAATGACCTGTGACAGAAGAGGAAGACCTGGAGATGGCCATGATGGCATGCTTGGTTTCAGGGCTGATGAAACTTGGGCATCTGCAACGATACCTGGAGCCCATCAGGAGAGCAGATGGCTCACGAACCACTGGGTGGCTCTGGATGGGATTATTCCTACGCAAGGGGTCGTGACTGTTATGGTGATCTTGGTGGACCTATTATTACAACACAAGTAACTGTTCCCCAAGATGTGGCTGGATCTATTGTTGGTAAAGATGGTCAGCGGATTAAGCAAATCCATCATGAGTTGGGAGCCGTGATCAAAATTGATGAGCCTTTAGAAGGATCCAAGATCGGATCATTACCATGACAGGAGCACAGGACCAGATGCAGAACAAATACTGCATGTGAATGAATGGGTCATTCATTGACCCATGTGAATGAATGGGTCAACATGTGAATGAATGGGTCAACATCCGACATATAGTCTCGTTATGAGAACACCATCAATGTGTGTGAGAAGTGGCCTATTGCATTACAACATTATGAAAATTCAGTTGATTTTTATAATGATCTATAAAAGAGATTATAAAATTCCTTTGTAAAAAGTTGACATGGAGTATCTGCTGCCTCTGTCTTAATTTTAGCTTCTGTCATGCGGAGCCAGGTTTAGAGAGAGGTGTCAAAACTAGAGATGGCTGCTCTTTGTGCTGGGATTGGGGGCTAGCCTGAGACAACACTACACAGAATGCAGTAGGAAGAAACAAACCCCTCTATCCTTCCAGCCTGCCATCTCCTTTCCTGGACTAGCAAAACTAATGAAGGAATCAGACAGAAAAGCAGAAATAGCATTTTTAGCATCCCAAGCCCAGAACAACAAAGGACGTATGGAGTATGTTTAGGTCTAAGAAAGAGAGACCAGCATGAGCAAGACATCATCTGGACTCTTGTCTCCATAATTTATGAAACACAAATCAGAGCAGGTACCCTCCTGCTTAGGATCTTTACGAGGTTATATCTTACAACATACTTAGTATCACATGCCATCTGGCTCATGGCTCCCCTCTATACCCATCGCTTTCCAATCTTAAAACAGTGTTATTCAGTTCCTCTAAGTAGCAGGTTTTTTCAAACTTTGGTGTCTTTGTATAGTCTCATCCTGGATCTGTTATTCCATCCCCCTTTCTCCACTTTACTAATCCTTATTCAGGTTTGGGGAAGTCTTTGCACTAAATTCTCACTTTCTAATTCCACCAATGGGGATGTTAATAGCTTCATCTTATAAGGCTGTGTGGTTAGTAAACCAAATCATACAAGAAAACATTATCACCTGCTGTGTTAGTCAGCGGTGACCAAAATACCTGACAAGAATGACTCAGAAAAGAAGAAGCTTATTTTGGTTCACAATTTCAGAGATTTAGTCCTTGATAGGCCAACTCCATGGCTCTGGGCCCCAGGTGAGTCAGGACATCATGGCGGAAGGGTATAGTGGAGGAAGGCACTCAGCTCATGCCAGCTGGGAAGCAGAAAGAAGGGACGTTGGAAGGGACCATAGGGAAGATGCACCTTTCCAGGGCACCCCCCAGTGACCCACCTCCACCAGTCAGACCCTCCTGCCTAGAGTTACCACCCAGTCACTCCATTCAAACTAGGAAGGACTGATTAGATTACAGCTCTCATAATCTCATAATCCTTTTCACCTCTGAATATTCCTACTTTCATGCAGGAACTTTTGGGACTCATATTCATATTATGATGACTTAAATTCAAATCAGAACACCTACCAACATAAAATATACAGTAATCGTTTGGTCTTATGATCAGAGCCTTTTATGACTCTACCAAAGTATCCCTTTCTTTCACAAACCCCTTAACCAATGCCCGTGTATGTGTTTCCTTAGTGATACCAAAACATCTCATACCATTACGAGAATAATTTTCTCACTTTATCACAATTCCTAGCTTATTGGCTATTTTTTCCATTAAAGAATAAAATTATCAAAGATGGGACAATGTCTTTTACATCATTTGCTTCTGTGTTTAACACAGCACAGAGCAGATGGTAACAAAAATTATTTCAATAAAAAATACGCATTCACACTAATTTGCCTCTGTAGTTTTACTGATGATTTTGCATGGAGACAATGCTAACACACACACACACGCGCGCGCACACACATCAATATTTTAACTGGCATTTAGACACAACTGCCATAGCAACAGATTTCATCACCCAGAGTCAATCCGTCCCCTAGAGTTACTACCCATCAATTATCTATCAAATTTGTCTAAGTCTTCATATTTAACATATTTTACTGAATGTAAAACTTATTCATCTGAGCTGCTTCTTAACACAAATCCCACCATGATCTCCTTAAAATTGGAGCCAGAGACAAGGACTTATGTAAAGATTTTCTGTTGGGGGAAGTGATCTCAAAAAGAGGAGTGGGGGATGGAGAAAGAGAAACGAGGAAGAAGCGAAACCAGTATAACGTAACATCTCTGAGCCACTATGTGCAACTGGTGCTCAGCCAGTGGGGCCATCCCCGGGCGTCATATAAAGTGTACCTCACAGTCACGTATCCAAGGGACAGAAAAAGATGGTACTTGTCCACTGGCTCCCATTCTCGCTGGTCAAAGGACATTCTGGGGGAATGCCTACTACCTCACATTGCCTGATTTGGAACACTTCAGAATGATTGATTGGTTTCCTACAGACATCACCGTGAGAACAGACAGAAAGCACCCAGGGAAGAAAGGCAAGAGCAATGCTAGCTTCTGCTAGTGTCCTCAGGTTTTGCATGTGTATAGGTGGTTGCCACAGCAACGGGGGAGAGTTAAAAAAAAAAAAATTGAAAATACCATTCAGGTCCTAATGTTTAAGGAATATATGTCCCTTTAGAATTGCTTGATTCACATTAATATCCTGAACTGCCTGAACACACCATTTAAAGTGCTTATAAATAACTGGTTTTCATGGAGCAACTTGGAAGCATTTTAAAAGCAGTTATCCTTTTAATTTCTAATTAAGTTGTGTCTTCATAATGTAAGGGAAAAAAATCATAGAGAATGTTCTGATAGGTGGAAGCCCTTTAAGGAAATGTAAAAGACTGCCCCAACTGATGTTCAGTTTTAAAAGAAGACTGAAAGCTTTTGGACTTCTTTAAAAGGTGACTCAACGTCAAAAGCTCAAATGAATATTCTGTATGCATCATTTCTGAACAAATCAAAGATGGAAGGGAAGCAAAGAGATGTAACTCAGAAAGGGCATAAAGGTAGTTCCGGATATGTTCAAGTTTTGGTTCTTCAGTGATATGATGGGTTTTAAAAGTTTAATATTTTGCCTTATAACATTATTACATGATGTACAATTTGCACTTGAATAAAATATTGCATAGTAAAAGTAAAACTAAATAAGCCAATATCGTATTAAAGAAAATATTCTAGACATTGTCTTAAAAGGTCTACACCTTACATACAAGTGAACAGAAGAAATCAGAGCAAAAGACAGGAATGTATTCTATGTGCATAAAGGAAAAGAAAACTCATGGGAAAAGGGGAGGGAGGAAGGGAGAAGGCAAGGGAGGGAGGAAGGGAAGGAGGAAGGCAGGCAGGAAGGGGAGAGGAAGGCATGGAAGGGGAGGAGGGAAAAGGAAAGGAGGGAGAAAAAGTGAGAGAAAACCCAGTTGTTCAAATGCAAAGGTATAATTTATCAGTCTCTCCATGCTGAGAAGATAAATACTACACCTCCAAGCCTGCCACAGTTGAGGTCCTCAGATTTTGAGTGGTACCCAACAACCTTGAATCATTTAAATCTTCCTTCAGTCAAGGTGATCTGCCTGAACTCTAACTGCCAGAAGCAGAAACCAAGTCAGGTGACAGCCCACAAGAATGCCAACAGCATGGGTGCCTTCATGTCCCAGGCATGTGAAACAGACACCTAAGATTAGCTCTCACTGAAGACAAGTTCACAAACAAAAATTACAATGTACACAAAATCCATTTAACTGACGACCTCAATAGAAGACATGTAAGTTTTAAAGTGAGAGCAGATCTATTTAATTAAAAAAAAAAAAAAAACTATTAGAGAATTGATAAACATAGGAGTTAAAAGAAAACCTCACTGGATGGGATAAACAGTAGTCTAGTTAAGACAAGGAGACAGAAGGGTGCAGAAAGGCCATGGCAGGGCCAGTGGACGAGGCTGTGCAGTGTCCTCCACACCAGCACACAGACAGGATGGGCACTTATTCATCCTGGAGTTACTGCAGAGGGTGGGTTTAGCCTTTCACAAGTGCACCTTGCCCAGTCTCTTGGCAAGAAAGTGATGCCTTTTGGGTTTGCTTTAGGCTTTGGACACACTCTTTGGAATTTCGGGCTGGGGGACTTCTCTATCACCCAGACTGAGATTATTAGAGACATAAAATGTCACAGGAAACTCACTAGGTGGTCATTGCTGGAGTCTCCAGGGCAGTCAGCTTTCTTCTCCTGGACTGTTCAGACTTTTTATCCCAATCAGCAGGATAGGGTCTCTCTCCTGTGGTCTGGAATTCCAAGGAGGCTCCATACACAATTCTTAAATGGGGACTGATAAGCCAAAGGACTTCACATCCCCATCCCTGCTGCATGGAATGAGCTACTTGGCTTTCTAATGAGCTTTAACACATGCTTACTTTTTTCTTTTATATTACCATCTATAAGAGAAGAAAACAACAGAATGAAGAACGAATAAGCAAATCGGTTATTTAGGTCCATTATTTTCAAGATGTCGTAGGTCATTAAATTTTAAATGTTGATTTCTATATTTTCTGGTCACGTGTTTTAAAATATCTAAATGATCTAAACATTTTTCCCCTAATATTATGAGTTAATAGATGAATTAAATACCTTGCCTATTTGGTTTCAAAGTTCCAGCTTTTAAAAATGCAATTGTTAATAATGTACATATTTCCTTTTCTGTGTCTTTTTCTTTTTCTTTTTTGCTAGTGCTAGGAATCAAGGCCAGGGCCTCATACATGCTGAGCACACATTCTACCACTGAGCTACATCCTTAGTCCTGTACATAATTTTAACTGGAGCAGTTCTTGCTATATTTAGCTACCAATTTAAGAAACAACTTTAGAAAATCTTTAAAACTTAACTCTAGAACTTATTTCCTCGATAAAAAAAATGCATGTGATTTGAAGTAGCTCAACTTCAAGAGAGAAGAAAACATTGCTGGTATGTTTAATTAAATACCAATTATAGTTACTCTTGAAAGAAAAAAAAATAGTTATACAAATGTATATGAAAAATTCAAAAGAAACATGTAACAAAATGCTTTTTAAAAGCTACTGGTTAGTGCCTACTTACTTCCAATCCTAGGAGGACAAATTTCAATGTCTTCCAGTAAGTTGGATCTTTATTATTTTATAAAACATTTCCCCAAAGCATACGAAGAAGAAAGTATATTAGTTAGTCCCTCATTCAAGGTTATCCTTACACTTCTGAGTGTATCTATCCCACGTGCATATGCTACAAAGAGAGCGACGGGAAACATCACCATCAAGCAGTGTGGCTAATGTTGATCTATCTGGTGGAGAAATGTTCCCATGCCATTTCCCAATTCCCATTAAATTTAGAATTGTGCATTCTGGAACTGTTAAGGAGACATTAACAGTTCTGCATCATCTTCTCATGATAGTGCCTAAGATGCTGGCTCTCAGCCGCCTATTCCCCACACCCCATTTTTCTCTGAGCTCATTGCTGTCAGGGGTTCTGTTAAACGGAGAGATGAGCTTCCCCTCCCTGCAAGAGCGGCATTGCTGAGGAAATCGAACTTGAGAGAGAAGGAGCGTCCACCAGTGTAAGCCAGCAGGCTCTTCTGGATTTCCTCCAGAACTTAACATCTCTTGGACCGTTCCCTGACTACCTCAGCAACCAAGAGACTTGCTCCTGGAAAACGCTCTCTTCCACCAACCAGAAGTGGTGCTCGCCTCAATCGCTGGCACTCATGCTGAAACTCTCCTTCTGATTAATTTCTTTGTGCATCCTAGGCTAAACCAATAACAGACACCACTGCCATTCATTTAGCCATCTCACAGTTTGAATAACAGAAATAGTATTGTATGATCAGAGACAGGTTATCAGGCATTTATTTAGGATTTTTAAAATTTAATTGTATAGAGACTTTTACTTAAATTATGTCATTGGAACCTGAAAGCATGACCCTCTGTGTTAGGAAATTTTATCCCATTTTAGAAGACATAAAGAGAATCAGAGTGGGGTTTAAATAGCAGAGAAAAAAATATAAACCCAGTTCCTGTAACTCCTAGGTTAGTATCTTTCTAACTTTATGCTGTGACTTAAAGAAAGGAATAACATTTTATTATTAAAGACCCACACTAGCCAACTTTCACAAACCATGTAACAGTTAAGAGTTTTTGCGTCTACATCTATAGAAAAAAAAAGATAATAATGCTTACCTATTTCATAAGTCAAGCATTCATATAATCGTTTTATGCAGAATTCTGTTAGCAATGGCATACTACTTCCCTGTCTCAGCCCACCCCCAAGGAGGGATTAGTTTTTTCAAGAGTGAAGTTGCAGAATACATGGAAAGATGTGCCCAGGAGCCACTTCTCCATCTTCCTAGTTACTGCCCCTCCTATATTCTCCTAGTGGATGTCAATGAATGAAGACAGCCAACCTTATCCAATGATGCAGTGCCACGGTGGACTCGTCCAAGACATATTGCTTGCATTGAATTATACAACAGCTTCCTTCTTACGGTTTTTGACCTTTGTCTCCAGAAATGCAAGGCAGTTTCTTAGTGGCCACATCACCTATTACTGAACAAAGCTGAGGAATGTTGGCAACCTTGAACCAGGGAAATGGAGAAGACCAGTCTACGGAGATGGGGAGAACAGAGACAGTGAGGAAGGATGGAGAGGTTGGTTATAAAAAAGGGTTTGGGTGCTTATAGTTTTCCATGTCTTCATGATCGATTCTGTTTTATGATAAGGAAAATAACTAGATTTAAATTAATGTTAATGAATACAATCTTGAAAGAAAAGACATAGCATGTTATGTGAGGTTGAAAAATGACTGCCTATGTATTCAAATCCTCATCCCTGGAACGTGTGAGTAGCACATTATATTTCAAAGGGACTCTGAAGATACAATTAAGTTGAGAATCTTTAGGTGAGGAGGTTATCATGGATTACCAGAATTGACCCTAAAGCTATCTCAAGTGTCTTTACAGGTACCACAAACAATTCTATACTAACCAGCAGGATAACCTAGCAAAATGGATGAATTTCTAGAAACATAACCCTAGCAAAACTAGATGTAAGCCAGTCCTAAAGTGTAGATGCTAATTCACAATAAGGGTGGGGGCACTAGGGAAGAATAGAATTACTTTAGGTAGAGGGGAGTGAAGGGATGGGAGGGGGTATGGTCCATAAGAGTCAGTAACCTTATCTGGGTCGCCAGATAAGAGAGACAGAAATGCAAGTTTGATGTCCTTAGGCTAAAGGATGGGGAGAACAATGAAAAGGTGACCACTGCACTCTAAATGGGAACTTCAGTTTGCCATGCAGACACAGAAAAACCTGCATTTTTCATGTTCCTAAAATCCAATATCTTATCTGACATTTCAGTTGAAGACTGTTAACCCAACAACGATTTGGCAAGGTTGCCACCAAGCAGTGAGTTGACATGGAAATAAAATCTTACTAGATTCAAATGTGGCAATTGTATTTTGAGGCCGATCTAGTTGAGAGTAATCATTCAATTCCTATTTGGTCGAATTAACTCACTGTTCAACTGAATCAAAGCAACGTCATTGTTTGATATATTGAAAGTATACTCCTAAGGTTTTCTTCTCCTAGGACGAGAATAATCCATATAAACGACTTCCACCAAAAATATTCCCTGAACTAGGAGTTCGTTACAAGCTTCTCTGCAAATCCAACAAAAATAATATGAAGAAAGCCCCCCCAAAACTCCTTAAAATACAACAGAATGACTCCAAAAAATATAAAGAATGTGGAAGAATACTTTGTGTTAAGAATTGTATTATTTCTAACCTACGTGATTGAGCATGTAGTTTGTATTTTGTGACAGCATTTGCTATGGTTTAGTGATGGGGTGCCCCTGAAAGCTCATGTGTGAGACAATAAAAGAAAATTTAGAGGTGAAATAATTGGGTTAGGAGAGTCTTAAATTAGTCAGTGCATTAATCTGCTTACAGGCATTAACTGGGTGTTAACTCCAGGCAGACTGGTTGTGGGTGGAGGATGTAGGTCATGGGGGCATGACTTTGGGGTTTATATTTTGTCCCTGCTAAGTGAGAGATCTCTGAGATATCTCTCTCTCTGTCTCATGTCTGTCCCTCTCTCTTTCCTGATTTGCCATGTCCTGAGGAACTTTCCACGGCCACACACTTCCGCCATGATGTTCTGCCTCACCTTGGGCCCCAAGGAATGGACAGAGCCAGCCATCTATGGACTGAGACCTCTGAAATCATGAGCCCCAATTAATCTTTTTCTCCTTAAAATTGTGCTTGTCAGATCTTTTGATCACAAAGTTGAAAATGCTGACTAAACCAGTATTTTCTATATAAACTGAATTTTAATTGGCCACCACTTTAAGTAAAAGCTAAAATCCTGAAAAAAAAAAAAAACATTTAGGGAAAAATATCTACATGAATGTCTTAACTTGAGACTTGCAAGGAAAGAACTCCCTTAGAAGAGCAAAGAAGTAAATAAATAATTAAAAAGTTGGGAGAGACACCAGGCTTTTATTTTTTAAGAGAGCAAAATGATTGTGTTCATATATCAGATAATGAGTCAAAATACCAGTGAAATGATAAACATCTCTTTACATTTCCCACATAGAATGAAGCTTCCATCCCAGCAATCCGTCCTTTGGAAGGACTGCTATGTATATACTTAGTTAATGCTGCTGGTGTTCTGTTATTATTATTGCCTCCGGATATTTATTTATTTTTATTTATTTGTGATCCGAGGGATTGAACATAGGGCCTGTACATGCTAGGTAAATGCTCTACCACACGGCTACCTGCCCTTTCTACTTTATTTAGGAATAGGGTCTCTCTAAGTCTCCCAGGTTGACCTTGAACTTGGATCTTCCTGCCTCAGCCTCCTGAATAGCTGGGATTACAGGCCTGCTCCATTGTACCTGGCAGCCTTAGGATATTTAGGTGAACCTCAACAGAAGCAAAGAAAGCAAGAAATATATATATGAAATCTCAGTTGTGAACCAGTGGAAAATATAAAATAAGATTCTCTTATTTAAAAATTTAATATATGATCATGCAGTTACCTTCATTTGAATCAACTAGCCGCTGCCAACTAGAAACTTCTAGGTTAACATTTATAACGTTCAATTCCCACATCCACAAATGAGAATTAAGAATACAAGAAATGGAAAGAAACCCTTCTCTATGCTCATAACCATTTTGGCCAGTGTGGCTTTATTGAAGGACATTCTGCCGTCTCAGGTTTCTTATCTAACCCATATAAATTTGCAAAATTATTAAAATAGGACTGATTCATAAAACAAACACTGAGCCTCATTTATCATTTTCAGGATATTCTCCCATGCTTTTTTGATTAATACTTTTATTAGAGGCATTCAATATAGATAATGCAAAATTAAATGGATTTTGCCAGAATACATTATAGCCATTAAAATAAATCAGACTATTAAATGGAAGGAAAAAGTAAAATCTGAAAAAGAAATATAATTCCATATAACTGATGACAGACTGCATTAATCACATAACTACAACTTTGGAACTGTTCTATGGAAAGGAACGTAGGGCCATTTAGGAGTTCACCATGATTGTCACATTCTCTGAAGAAAGGACCACTAACCAGAGACTGGTCTGCATCAGGTGTGCAGATGAAACTTTTCTTGCTTCTAGCTTTCCTCAATGCAACTACACCCTGCAGCCCTTTCTAGAGACAACAGAAGAGGAGGTACAGGCCAGAAGCGACCCTAATCCCAAACTCTCAATTACCGTTGGAAATAAGCCATTGGAGAAGAGCTCTGGTCTTCTGTCACCTCCCTTCACTTCTGTGTTCTGCCCCTTAATACCAAGATAAAACATTTACCGGACTGCCATTATTGAGCTTCAGAAGTTTGGTGGCCTTCACAATTTCCCCTTAAACAATGAAAAAGAAGACAGGGTGAAGATGTTTGTTCAAGTGTAATAGTGCATCCACTATGAATTCATTGAATAATGATTAAGGTCATTTTTACCAAATACCAAGTGTCTGCTAGGCAGCCTTTTTTAATACGGTCTGTGTTCTATGCCATTTCTGAAATTTATTACTTATTGACATAATAGATTTTTTAGGTGTCAGTTAGGTTAGGGAATTCAAGGAATAATTGCAAAACTTTTACTTTGACAGTGCTGGATGACAAGCTCGATCAATCACAAAGTTCTACTTCTGACTATGTGGTTAGACCCTAGGAGGTGTTGAGCCAGGCAGGGACAGTCAAAAGAAGAGGAGGAGGTCTTTTCCCTCAGAGAGCTTGCAGGATAGTAGGGACGACAAGGATAATCTATTGAAAATGTTTACAAAATAATGAGATGTGATTAGACTTTGGATGCTGCGTGAGTGAAGCAGGAGGAGAAAGAACAAGAGGATAACTTTAGTTTTGATGAAGACTGAGTAGGAAGGACCTTTGGAGGACAGTTGTAGGATTTCAAGAAGATAAAACTCAACCCAAAGAGCAAATATGGATGGCCAGAGTTGTGGTCAGGGAGTCCATCACAAAGACATTTAGAGGGACTGGTATGTGGCCTGAGATAGAGGCAAGAAGACCAAATAGCCACATGCAGGTGTTTGTCACTGTGTAGATTTAGCTTGCCTTTGACTGTGAACTATACCACATGCACATAGCCTTCACACAGGCAGATGTCAAGATGGTTAAAGCAGAAATTACCCAAAAGAAGAAACACAAAGGGCCAACAAATAAATTAAAATATGTTCAATATCTCTAGCCATCGGGGAAATGCAAATCATAAGGACAATAAGATTTCATCTCCCTCCAGTCAAACTGGCAATAATCAAGAACATGAGTAATAATAAATGGGAAAGGTGTACTGTTGGTGGTTGTACTTGTGTACTGTTGGTGGGATTGCAGACTAGTATAACCACTCTGGAAAGCAGTGTAGAGATTCCTCAAAAAACTAAAAGTGGAACCACCATATAACCCAGTTACCTCAATCCTCTGAATTTATCCAAAAGAGTTAAAACCAGCATATTATAATGATACAGCCCTCCCCTCAAAGTTTACAGCAAGACAATTCACAATGGTCAAGTTATGGAACCCACCTAGGTGCCCATCGATGGATGAATGGATACATACAGGATGGAGTTCTACGCAGCCATAAAGAAGAATGCAATGATGGCATTTACCAGTGAAAGGATGGAAATGCAGAAATTAGTGAAATAAGTCAGACTCAGGAAGTCAAGGGTCAAGTGTTTTCCTCTCATATGTAGAAGCTGGAGTAAAATAATGGAAAGAAGGTGTTTGGGGATAGGGTATCACAAAGATACGAGGAAGATCAGTGGAGTAGAAGGAGGAGAATGGGAGGGAAGACAGAGAAATGGAAAGAGGAGAGAGATAAGGAAGGAATTCGACAAAATCGTGTTATATTCATACATAGATGTACCAAAAGAATTTCTCCATCATGGACATGTGGAAAGTGCCAATCAGAAACAAATTAGCAAAGATGTGGAAGGAAGATCAGTAAGAGAGGGAGAGGGGGGAGGAAGAAGGGAAGGAAAAGGGGACCTGGGGATTGAACTCAGCTTCCTGGCATGTATGATTTTTGTCAAAATGAACTCAAATACTAGCTGAAATTATAATGCTATAATAAAAATTCAGAAATAAATAAATGAAATGAAAAAGAGATGAGCTCTGGTTTTGGACTCTCCTTTGCCCTAGGTTTTAAATTGGCCAAGCAACAGATCCTTGGAGACAGAGCTGCCTCCAATTCTTGAAGGATATCACTGTCCCCATGTCCCCCAATCCCCTTCTTTCCATACATCTTAGTGATTCCAATGTTTTCATAGACATTTTCAAAGGCTTCATCCCTCCAGAGCCTTCTTTGGCCTCAATGGCCCCAGCATCCTGCCCTCCACTCTCTGACATCCACTGCCATGGTTATTAACATCAAGTACACCTCCTCATAATCTGTATTCAAACCACTGTTCCCCCCCCAAAAAAAAAACCCACCTCCCATCTTTCCCTTTCACACCTCCAGTATCCTGGCCCCATGTCTCTGACTTCCAACTCACTGACCTGTTCATTGTCCATCTTTCCCACACTCCCAAGTATTTCTTCACTTTTCTTATTTAACTCAAGCCACCTGGTCAGCCACTGTGATCACTCCCTTGAGCATACTCTCAACCCTCTTGCCTTTCTCCTTCCTTCATCCTTCCAGGAGAAATACTGAATTTGGTTAATCCAAGATTTTGTCTACGTAGGGGATGTATCCAAACAGTGAACACTCCAGGCCCTCATATGTCCAGTCCTTATTAGAGTGGCAGAAGCTGTCTGTCCCCAAAGGATTAAGATCCTTCTCCCTTTTTTATTTCAGTGCCACATTTTGTCTTCTGTGTAGGGATCAGCAAACCACAGATCGTGGGCTAAATACGGCTGGACGCCCAAATTACAGAAGGTTCTTACATTTGTAAATAGTTGGGAAAAAAAGGAAGAATAGTATTTTATGATATGAAAAAATTACATGAGATTTAAAAATTAATGTCCATGTAGAAAGTTTCATAAGATCACAGCCTTGCCTGTCTACCTGAGGCCTTTGGTAGCTCCTACTTCACAGTAGAAGAGATGGGTAATTGCAGCAGAGACCATGGGGACAGTGTAGCTCAAAATATTTGCTCTCCGGTCCTCTATAGCATAATATTTCTGGCCCCAGTTCTCCAAAATCATTCACAATAATACTTTTATATTCCATAATCACTCACATGTTAAAAACAAAAGCCATCCATTCACTCCACGTCTCTCTCCAGGTACACCATGACAAAGTCAAGGTTCTCCTTCACAGCAAATGTCCTAAGAATAAGGCTCAGGAAATACAGTTTTCAAATATCTGTCTTGTCTGCTGCAAACCACTGCAGGGATCATTCTAATGGAACCAAGATGGCGGCTTCATCCCCTCCTACTCCACCCCCCGGGGCCACACTGGACAGGGATCCTTCATCTTCTTTCTTGCTTCATCCCTTCTCAACCAGATTCTTTCCTTTATTTTCTTTGCTGGATACTCTCACTTTCTCAGCAGAGCAACACGAGAGAGCTCTAGGACTCAGTCTTCTGACTGCCTCTTTCATTCCTCTGCTTGCTGGGGGATCCCATGGACTGCCAGAGATTTAAGTGGCATTGACAGATAGAAACTCCTCAGTTTATAGGACCATCTCTGACCTTTGTCCTCATCTCCAGTCTCATGTGCCAGTCTCTGACTTGGCACATCACAGTTCTCGTGTGTAAAGATACCCTTCCTTTCCCAAAGAAGCCTACTCCTATCTTTTTTTTTTTTCTTCCTTTTTACTTGGTTTCTGTCACTCATATTCAAACACCAATGGCTTTTTGCTTTCTCTTGACCTCTAACACTGAAATACAAATAGATATACCTTCAAAACAAACGAAAAACTCAACCACAGTTAACACTCCATTCCTAGGGCCACATTCAAAGTTTCACCTAGGTCTAAACAATAGCCAGAGCCTCCTATTCATCTCTTCACTTCTGCCTGGTTGCCTCAAATTATCTCTGTCAAATGAAAGTGAAATTATAAAAGTTCCCTTCTAGTGCCTTCCCACTGCACAAGAATGGAAATGGGAACATGCAGCCATGATTTGCATGGCCTCAGATTATGTCACCCCATTTACTCTCTGACTTCATGTCATTCCATGCACCCTGTCCCCCTCTCACCATTCGGCATTACGCTGGTCTGACTTCTGGGGCTCACAATCTCTAAGCTCAGTTCCTGCTGCTGATCTTTTGTTTTAAAGGTTTTCTTCCTCCCCAGAACCCACATAGTGTCACCTGCCTTCAGAGTCTGGATCAAAGTTTTCCTGCTTCCAGAGTTTTTCCTGGCCACCCTAACCCTCCCTACCTTCTGATCCTTCTACCTGTTTTTTGACTCTGCTTCTCATTTCCTCCACAGCCCTTATCTCTATCAGATTGCATTAGTTCACTTTCCATTGCTATGGCAAAATACCCCAGGCTGGGTGACTTTACAATTAAAAAAGAGGTTTATTTTCCTCATGGTTCTAGAGGTTCAAGGACATGGGACAGGCATGAGATCTGCTCTGGCAAGAACCTCATAACAGAAAGCATCACAGTGGTAGAGCACAGGAAAAAGGGAAATACCACAGGGTGAGACAGGAAGTCTCAGGGGTCTGTGAGAACTCTGTTAATGTCTTCCAAGATCACACCCTCAGTGATCTAAACCCGTCTTTTTTTTTTCAGTATGTGACATTCTTTTTATTATTATTTTTTTTATTTTTACACACTGCATTTTGATTCACCGTACACAAATGGGATACATCTTTTTGTTTCTATGGTTGTACACAATGTAGATCCATATCATTCGTGCAATCATACGTGTACATAGGTAATGATGTCTGTCAGTCCACCACCTTTCATACCCCTGCCCCCTCCTCCCTCTCTTTCCCTCTACGTAATGTAAAGTTCCTCCATTCTTCTCTCAACCCCAACCCCACCCCACCCCCATTATATATCATCATCTATTTATCAGGGGAAACATTTGGCCTTTGGTTTTTTGGGATTAGCTTACTTCACATAGCATGATATTCTCCAATTCAATTCATTTATTTGCCAATGCCATAATAATGTTTTTCTTTATGGCTGAATAATATTTTATTGTGTATGAATGGATAAACCCATCTCTTAAAGGTCCCTGGGACCAACTGCCAACATATAAACTCAGGGGACATACTCAAATCAGATAAAGAAGTCACAGCACAGATACTACTCCACCATAAATTTTTATTACCCAACTAGCACATAAGCTCCACAAAAGCAGGTATCTTATTCTGACTTATCTGCACACTATCACACAAGTCAGGAAGAATTACCAGTCATAAAACATCTGTTGATTTAAAGTATGAGTTAATAAATAAACAGAAATTAAAAATCTTTCTTTGCTCACACAAAGAAAATCTTAAGGGAATTTAAGATGGCGGTCTAGAGGGAGGCTGCGTTCCTTGTCGCTGCGCAACGACGGATTCAAGCAGAGGATATCTGTTTCTCGGTGAGGCAGTTTTTGCTGCTTATCGATCCCCTGGTATTTACCCCATTTGTCTGCTGTGATGACCTGCAATCTGCCAGCATATTGACGCCTTTTTTGAGAGCAGATTGCTCACTGTCAGGAGTCTATCATCTGCCATTTGCCTGCCTCTTGCCTGTCCATCGCCTGCCTTACCCCTATCCATCACCCAACGCTCGAGGTTCACCTCCCGATAGTCCGACCGCTGCCAGCAGACTGACCGCAGACCGCCAGCGGAGAACCAGCTGCCTGCTGCTGCCTGGAAGTTCACGGTTACAGTACTTGCAGGTTTGATTACACATGGCTGCCGCCATTTTGAGACAATAGCCAGGCCCTGTAGGACCCCTGGCCGGACTGACTGAGCCCCGTCTCCAGGATCCCTCAGCCCGACCGATCACTCCCTGCCTCTGGGGCCCTCACATCAACTGACTGCTCCCTGCCGCCAGGACCCCCAGACCAACGGACTGCGCCCTATCACCGGGAACCCAGACCGACTGATTGCACCCGGCCTCCTGGATCCCACAACCACACCAAACACACCCAACCTCCAGGACCACTGCCGGACCAACTGCATCCCATCTCCAGGACCTCCAGCTGACCACGTCCACCCCTGAGCTGCAGCTCCCCATTTGCCAACACATTTGGAAGCCAGAGCAGCCATCTTGGATAATCCTGGAAGCCATAGCTCCGATCTTCGGGTGGGGCAAATCCCATCCCGAGACGCCTGCTGAAGCTTGAAGCTCATTGTCAGGTACCTCTCATACATCAGGCTACTGAACACTGGGAGGTTTCATTACTATATGACTGTTATACAGTAGATTTCTTTTTTCTCCTTTTTAAAAAAAAATTTAAGTTTTAATTTCTTTACGTTTCTTGCTTTCTTTTCCTTTTGTTTACCTGTTCCCTCAGAGTCGCTTTCTCCCTTATTTACATGCTAACATCCGATTTCTTTTGATTACACTCTCACCCGTTCTATTTTCTAGAACTTCTGTATATTCTTTTATTATCCCATTAACAGCCATATTCTTCATCCCTCTGCATCCTCTTTGTCCTCCATTAGAAACTGCAGACATTATTGTAAACCTGTTTGTTTTACAGAAGATAACATTTGAACTCATTTTGTTTATTATGACAATTTTGTTATTATCCCCATAGGGGCTATTTGGTCTAGGATTGCATAGTGTCTGATTTGGGCACTGCTAATATTGATCTCCCCTTAAAGAAAGGGTTTTGGAAACCTATAGGGCCACTATAACATATGGGGGAAATCTGCAATACCCCAGATCTGCAGCAAGAGGAGAGTACATGAACAACATGAAAAACAAGGAAGAAAATGATCCAGACAAATCTAGATTCTATAGTAATAGAATCCAATGCAGTATGTTACAAGAAATGTCAGAAAAGGACTTCAGATTATACATGATTTAGATGATTCGCAAAGCAAAGGATGAGATAAGAGAGCAAATGCAGGCAATGAATGATAATACCAATAAGCTGAAAGAGCACCTGCAGGAAGCAAAAGATCATTTCAACAAAAAGATAGAGATTCTCAAAAAAAACCAAATGCAAATCCTTGAAATGAAGGAGACAATAAACCAAATAAAAAACTCATGGAAAGCATCACCAACAGACTAGACCACTTGGAAGACAGAACCTCAGACAATGAAGACAAAATATTTAATCTTGAAAATAAAGTGCCTAAACAGAGAAGATGGTAAGAAATCATGAACAGAACCTCCAAGAACTATGGGACATCATGAAAAGACCAAATTTAAGAATTATTGGGATTGAGGAGGCACAGAGATACAAACCGAAGGAATGAACAATCTATTCAATGAAATAATATCAGAAAATTTCCCAAACCTGAAGAATGAAATGGAAAATCAAATACAAGGGGCTTACAGAACATCAAATGCACAGAATCACAACAGATCCACACCAAGTCACATTATAATGAAAATGCCTAACATTCAAAAATAAAGATAGGATTTTGAAGGCCGCGAGAGAAAAGCATCAGATTACATAAAGGGGGAGACCAATACGGATAGCAGCAGACTTCTCAACCCAGACTCTAAAAGCTAGAAGGGCCTGGACCAACATATTTCAAGCTCTGAAAGAACATGGCTGCCAACCAAGAATCCTATACCCAGCAAAACTAACCTTCAGATTTGAAGATGAAATAAAATCCTTCCATGATAAACAAAAGTTAAAAGAATTTACAAATAGAAAGCCTGCACTACAGAATGTTCTCAACAAAATATTCCATGAGGAGGAAATGAAAACAACAATGGAGGTCAGCAAAGGGAGGAACTACTTAGAGAAAAACCACTCAAAAGAGAAACCAAGCCAACTTCAAAACCAAAACTAAGCCAAATGACTGGAATACAAATCATTTCTCAATAATAACCCTGAACATTAATGGCCTAAACTCATCAATCAAAAGACATACACTGAAAGAATGGATTAAAAAGAAAGACCCAACAATATGCTGCCTGCAAGAGACTCATCTGATAGAAAAAGACACCCACAGACTAAAGGTGAAAGGATTGGAAAAAACCTACCATGCACATGGACTCAGTAACAGAGCAGGGATTTCCATCATTATTTCAGATAAAGTTGACTTCAAGCCAAAGTTAGTCAGAAGGGATAAAGAAGGACATTTCATACTCTTATGGGAACCATAAATCAGGAAGACATAACGATCATAAATATTTATGCCCCAAACAATGGTGCATCCCTGTACATCAAACAAATCCTTCTCAATTTCAGGAATCACATAGACCACAACACAATAATTCTGGGCGACTTTAATGCACCGCTGTCACCACTAGATAGATCTTCCAAACAAAATCCAACCAAAGAAACCATAGAACTCAATAACACAATCAATAACCTAGACTTAATAGACATTTATAGAATATTCCATCCGTCAATGAGTGGATACACTTTCTTCTCAGCAGCACATGGAACTTTCTCTAAAATAGACCATATGTTATGCCACAAAGCAGCCCTTAGGAAATGCAAAAAAATAGAGATATGCCTTGTGTTCTATCAGATCATAATGGACTGAGAGTAGAAATCAATGACAAAGAAAAAAAGGGAATTACTTCAACACTTGGAGACTAAATAATATGCTATTGAATGAAACATGGATAACAAAAAACTTCAGGGAGGAGATTAAAAAATTCTTAGAGGTCAATGAGAATGATGATACAACATATCAAAATCGCTGGGACACTATGAAAGCGGTACTAAGAGGAAAATTCATTGCATGGAGCACATTCCAGAAAAGAATGACAAGTCAAGAATTAAATGACCTAACATTACAGCTCAAAGCCCTAGAAAAAGAAGAACAGAATAACAGCAAAAGTAATAGAAGACAGGAAATAATTAAAATCAGAGCTGAAATCAATGAAATTGAAACAAAAGAAACTATTCCAAAAATTGACATAACAAAAAGTTGGTTCTTTGTGAAAGTAAACAAAATAGATAAACCCTTAGCCACACTAACAAAGAGAAGGAGAGAGAAGACTCAAATTACTAAAATACATGATGCAAAAGGAAATATCACAGCAGACAACACTGAAATACAGAAAATAATGAGAAGCTACTTTGAAAATCTGTATTCCAAAAAAAATAGAAATTACCGAAGACATTGACAAATTTCTAGAGACTTATGCTCCTCCTAAACTGAACCAGGAGAACATACACGATTTAAACAGATCAATATCAAGCAATGAAATAGAAGAAGCCATTAAAAATCTACCATCCAAGAAAAGCTCAGGACCAGATGGATTCTCAGCCGAGTTCTACTGGACCTTCAAAGAAGAACTCATTCCAATACTTCTCAAAGTATTCCAGGAAATAGAAAAGGAGGGTACCCTACCAAACTCATTCTATGAAGCTAATATAACCCTCATACCCAAACCAGGAATAGACACATGAAGGAAAGAAAATTAGACCAATATCCTTGATGCATATAGATGCTAAGATCCTTAACAAAATATTGCAAAACGTATCCAAAAACATATTAAGAAAATTGTGCACCACGATCAAGTGGGGTTCATTCCTGGAATGCAAGGATGGTTCAACATTCATAAATCAATAAACGCAATCCATCATATCAATAGACTTAAGGATAAGAATCATATGGTTATTTCAATTGACACAGAAAAAGCATTTGACAAAATACAACACCCCTTCATGCTCAAAACACTAAAAAAATAGGGATAGTAGGAACATACCTGAACATTGTAAAGGCTATTTATGCTAAGCCCAACATCATTCTTAATGGAGAAAAACTGAAACCATTCCCTTTAAAAACGGGAACAAGACAGGGATGTCCTCTTTCACCACTTCTATTCAACATTGTCCTCGAAACTCTAGCCAGAGTAATTAGGCAGACTAAAGAAATTAAAGGGATACGAATAGGAAAAGAGGAACTTAAGCTGTCACTATTTGCAGATGACATGATTCTATATTTAGAGGATCCAAAAACCTCCTCCAGAAAACTTCTAGACCTCATCAATGAATTCAGTAAAATAGCAGGCTATAAAATCAACACGAATAAATCTACACCACTTTTATACGCAAGCAATGAAACAGCTGAAAGGGAAATGAGGAAAACAACTCCATTTGCAATAGCCTCAAAATAAAATAAAATACTTGGGTATCAATCTAACCAAAGAGGTAAAAGATCTCTACAATAAAAACTACAAAACACTGAAGAAAGAAATTAAGGAAGACCTTAGAAGATGGAAAGATCTCCCATGTTCTTGGACAGGCAGAATTAATATTGTCAAAATGGCCATACTACCAAAAGTGCTATTCAGATTCAATGCAATTCCAATTAAAATCCCAATGACGTACCTCACAGAAATAGGGCAAGCAATCATGAAATTCATTTGGAAGAATAGGAAACCCAGAATAGCTAAAGCAATCCTTAGCAGGAAGAATGAAACAGGGGGTATCGCAATATCAGAACTTCAACTATACTACAAAGCAATAGTAACAAAAACAGCATGGTATTGGCACCAAAATAGACAGGTAGATCAATGGTACAGAATAGAGGACACAGACACAAACCCAAATAAATACAATTTTCTCATACTAGACAAAGGTTCCAAAAATATGCAATGGAGAAAAGATAGCCTCTTCAACAAATGGTGCTGGGAAAACTGGAAATCCATTTGCAACAGAATGAAACTAAACCCCTATCTCTCACGCTGCACAAAACTCAACTCACAATGGATCAAGGACCTTGAAATCAGACCAGAGACCCTGTATCTTACAGAAGAAAAAGTAGGTCCAAATCTTCACCTTGTTGGCTTAGGATCAGACTTCCTTAACAGGACTCCCATAGCACAAGAAATAAAACAAGAATCAATAACTGGGATAGATTCAAACTAAATAGCTTTCTCTCAGGAAAGGAAACTATCAGCAATGTGAAGAGAGAGCCTACAGAGTGGGAGAATATCTTTGCCACTCATACTTCAGATAGAGCACTAATTTCCAGAATTATAAAGAACTCAAAAAACTCTATACCAAGAATACAAATAATCCAATCAACAAATGGGCTAAGGAAATGAACAGATACTTCACAGAAGAAGATGTACAAGCAATCAACAGATATATGAAAAAATGTTCACCATCTTTAGTAATAAGAGAAATGCAAATCCAAACTACACTAAGATTCCATCTCGCCCTAATTAGAATGGCGATTATCAAGAATACAAGCAACAATAGGTGTTGGAGATGATGTGGGAAAAAGGTACACTCATACATTGCTGGTGGGACTGCAAATTAGTGCAGCCACTCTGAAAAGCAGTGTGGAGATTCCTTAGAAAACTTGGAATAGACCTACCATTTGACCCAGCTATCCCACTCCTCGGCCTATACCCAAAGGACTTAAAATCAGCACACTACAGAGATACAGCCACATCAATGTTCATAGTGGCTCAATTCACAATAGCCAGACTATGGAACCAACCTAGATGCCCTTCAGTTGATGAATGGATAAAGAAACTGTGGTATATATATACAATGGAATATTACTCAGCTATAAAGAATAATAAAATTATGGAATTTGCAGGCAAATGGATGAAATTGGAGAATATCATGTTAAGTGAGATAAGCCAATCTCAAAAATCCAAAAGAGGAATGATCTCACTGATAAGCAGATGATGACACTTAATGGGGGGTGGGAGGGGAACAAGAATGGAGGAAGGAGGGACTGTATAGAGGGAAAAGAGAGGTGGGAGGGGTGGGGGGAAGGAAAAAATAACGGAATGAATCAAACATCATTACTCTATGTAAATATATGAATATGCAAATGGTATGCTGTTACTCCATGTACAAACAGAAACAACATGTATCCCATTTGTTTACAATAAAAATAAATTAAAAAAAAAAAAATAAAAATAGAAAATCTTGAATAAAAGGAGGCTGCTAATAACACATTAAAAAATCAGTATATATAACATGAAAAAGAAACAAAAGCAATAAAATTAAAAGATAAACAATATTGTTTATTTAAAGAGAGCATGTTGGAAGAGAAGCAATACAGAGTACTATAAACAGCAATGTCATAGAGTTAACCTATAAAAAGACTTTAATTTCAGACAGGTATTTCTATACTGGGCTGGTCTAGTTATCTTGCAGTGCTGACAATATTTTATTTTCTCAGGGAATATTATACACACACACACACACACACACACACACACACACACTCACGGGTGGGAATAACAACCTGCAAAAATCAGCACAGGCAGCCAGGGAGAAGAACTGAATATTCTTTATATTAAAGAAAGCAAATGCAGTTTTGGCCATTCCATGCTTCTTTCAGCTTCGATTTGTGTTAAGTCGATCTCTTCTAGGTTTTGAATAGAACATTAAGTTACCTACTGCGCTGGCAGAATCTTTCCTCACTCTCCTGGACCTTTGACTCTGTCCTGGGTAACAATCTTTACCTAGCTGACATCGATCTCTTCCTTTGGGGTGGCATATGAGATATTGGTAACAAAATGTGTGGGGGTGAATGATCTGTTTATATTCTAAACACAGAAATTTCTTTGTGGTTTGGAAGAAACACATCCAAATACTGAATATCTGCTTTCTTGGGACTCAAAGTTTCTGCAATTTCATTGAGTTTATTTTGTTTGTTTCACCCAAGTGCAATTCATTAACAAGGGGTGAACAGAGGCAATGTTCAAATAACATTTTGGTCATTTTATAGTACACCCCAATAAGCCAGGTGTGGGTAAAATGGGTTCTATCTCCTGAGCAACACCAGGTCAATGATTACAGTTTCTCCAAGGCTGTCTTGAGAGGATTGTGACTCAGCCCTGATTGGCATGAGGGGCAAATGATGTGATCCGTGAGTGATATCTGACAAGAGACAAAGGCTGAATCATTGCACAAATATTGACTGTTTGCATGTTAGAATTTGATAGTCACTGCTCTTAGATAGCTGTAGTTCGCTAAACTAGATCCATTCACGTGGTTATATGGCAGGGTTATGCTCACAATTTAATGCAGAAATCACTCTTTTTATTTCCTGTAGTAGACTTAGCAGAAAAAAAAAAATGCTAAATGGACATTCCCTTTTCTCTGCTCAGCGAAAAGCTAACCAGACCGCATTCCCTCTGGGAATCCAGGAGTCCCTAGTCTCCGGGAAAGAGCGAACATTTTTGGATTTTTAAACTCTGTTTTTACCTAGGCTGCTCTGATCAAGTTCCTTTCTGCCACTGACCTTTAATAGTACATCGAAACCTGATTATCCAAGAAGAGTACACAGATAGCAACTGAGAACTAAGAGAAATATATCAACTGATCACAGGGAAGGTTTGGATTTTCTAACCTGAAAGGGTAACAGACTGAATGCTTATACCTCAGGATTCTTACGTTGAGATTGCAAACCCATAGTACAATGATATCAGGAAGTAATCACCTTTGAGAGGTAATCTGGTCATGAGGATGGAGCCCTCGCGAATGGGATTTGTGCCCTTATTAAAAAGAATGTTCTTTCTTTCCACCAGGTGAGAGTACAATGATTAGTTGACCCTCTGCATCCTGGAAGAGGAGCCTCACCAGAATCCAACACCAACAGTACCCTTCAGCTTCCGTGTTCTTGAACTCTGAGATATGAACTTACTTGGTTTATAAGCTTCTCCTTTCTATAGTATTCTGATCAGCATCCAAGAGGACAAAAATGAGGAAGGAATTTTCCAGAGCCCAGGATTTTCAGCCTACTTCTAAAAGTCACTTGAAATGTATGCAGAATCCAAAGTCCGGTGTGAGGAGGGCAGAGAACCACGGAAAACACCCTGTGTTGACTTTTGCATTAAAAGGATCAAGGATGCCTAAAACCTAAATGCAATATTATTTTGAGTAATAAAGACAGATGGCATTTTTGCAACTTGGTGTTACCTATATCCTGAAAAAAATCAGAAGTATGAAAACAGAAGCACAAAGTTGAGGCTTTGGGGTACGGGAGAAAAGTAGGATTTTTTAAAGTCCGATTTCAGAGGGAGAATATGTTGATGAATAGTCAAGGCAGGTTATTTTGCAGCCACTCATTTTACATAAGGGTATTTCAGGACCTTGATAAATGATATGAGGAATCCTAGCCCCTTATGGGTTTTATCAAGAACTTGGGAAAAATCTGCTTCCACGTAGGTTTAGGAGCCTTTATTTCAAACACAGGCGGATCTTGGACCCAGCGTGGCAGGCCTCTGACCCTGTGCAGTTACTCCTGCCTCTTTTATGAAGTCATATCAAGATCAAGACAAACTTCCCAGGGACGGAACACCCAAGTTCACTGACAGGCCATCCCTTACCCTGATGGTCCCTGGCAACAAGCCACAGTTGGTTCCAATCTGGAAACCACACAGCAATTTTTCAGCTCTGTCTGAGGGGCTACTTCCTCCATTTATAAGTTGTGCTCTTCAGAGAACATTTCCTACTTCCCCTCTTAAGAGTACACCAGAGTTTGGCCTTTGTCTCATCTTATGTCATCTCATGAAGATTTCATAGCCTAGTTCTGTTTGTTTTTTTTGTTTTTTTTTCTCCTCATTTGGTTTGACCCAACACAATCAGGTACCTAAATTATTCAGTCCCAACATTCTCCCACATGCCCCAGATGCACCAGGAAAGGTCACATGTTGGCTCAAGGGTTTGCTCCTGCATCAAAATGCTTCGTGGGCCCATCAGGTAACGGATTTATTTATGTTCTATTACGTTTGAGTTTCAGTGTGCTAACATTTGAGCTAGATGTGCTAACTCAGAAATTATTTCTGGAGGATTAAATTCAGAGTATCGGCAATGGTAGTATAAAGAAGGAATGCAATGGAACTAGGGAGAATATCTAAAGTGGAATAAGCCAGTTGGCCTTCACTATCCAATTACTCAGTACATTAGAGTTCTCCAGAGGAACAGGAAAAATAGAACACATGCATTCATATTAAATGTATAAAGTTGTGCAGTAATTCCATTTATTATTTGCTATTAATAAATAAACTACTATCTATTATTAGTAAGTAATAGAAGGGGTGGTGGTAGGTTAGTAATTACCCTTGCTATGAGTTTCCAAAGAAACTGCTAAAAGAAATGGTGGTGTGAGTTTTTCTCTTCAAGATTAAATTCCTTCTCAAAAGAAATGGGCAGTGCGTTTGTACATTGCTCATGAGAGCATTAGCTGATACAACCTCATCGGAAAGTAATCTGGAAAAAATCCATTAAAGTTAAAGATATATGGACTCTTTGACACAGAAGTCCCATTTTGGAGAATCCCTCTTCTAGAAATAAAAGTAATAGAATACAAAGACATCTATATCATAATATTTCTTATAGTATTTTCATATCACACCAAATATTCAGATTTGAATGGCCATCAACAATATTTGAAAAAACTGGGGTAGATGATGTAACTTTAAAAAATAGGTTATATCTATGTATATTGAAAGGGAAGATTCTCATGATACCTTATTTAGTGAAAAAAAAAAAAACATGTCTAGAGTAAAATATACTGTATGACCCTATTTTAAATAAAGAAAAAATGGCATCTGCTTATATAAAGAGGCAGGTGAATTGGGGTATATGAAACTGCTAATATTTGTTACTTTGGGGGCCAGAAACAGGAATAGGGTCCAAAGGGGTAGGTTATGATTTCCACCCCTTCCTATTAGCTTTGTATGCAATATCTACTGCATTTGTAATGTTTGAAAGTCTGATGATGTAAAAGCAATTTGCAAATCTCAGAAGCCTTTGTGCTTATTTGCAAAAGCAGATCCACTGCCCAAGGAGCACAAGCATCTGCTCTGTCCACTTTACGTGGGGCGCACCTGAGAGATGGAGATTAAAGGGACTTGACAAGGCACGGGGAAATGGGGTGAATCCTTGGCTCTAGAGCATTCAGACATTCCAACCATGTACAGGAGTTCTGTCTACAAAAGGGACTGAGCAACGCAGAGACACCACAGTGAACTACTGACAGTGATCCGAACAAAACGTCCTCTTTGGCATATGGGCTGTTATGAGCCGAAGTCACCTGTGCAATGGCCAACACAGGGAAAACGTGCTTCTCCTCCGTGTCTGTCAAAAGGCAGGGCATACAATTCCCAAGAGAAAGGAGTCCTCCTTGTTCCAAGAGGAGGAGAGTGATCCTGTCAGCAGACACAGGGAGTCAAGGCCAAGGAGAGTCTGCGTAAGCAAACCTTAGTGAAATCATCCTCATCTTCCATTACCTCCCCATATGGAGGCCCTCTCCCACCCTGCATGGACCTCAGAAGCACGATGTCCTTTCTCCTGACCGGTCACTTCTCCAGTTCACCACCCCTTGCTAAACAGTCATGCATGAGCCCAGGCCTCTGCATACGGCCCTTAGTACAACCTCAGCTTCCCCCGTGGCTCCTATAACCGCCTTACCGCTGATTGTCAACTGACTCCGATCCAGATGACCCATCTGAGCTTTGGATGCATGTCTCCATTTGCAGTGACCACCTCCAGTTAGTAGTCTCAAAGGCACCACCAATCCAATATTGCCCAGATTTGAACATTTTCCCACCCTTGCCTATAATACCTAACACAATATAAATGCTACGGCTATTGTCTTCACAGAATTGAAAATTTGGGAATTGATGAATCAAGTAAATGAGTTATAGGGCAATCGGCTTTACAGCAACAAATGAACGAAATGGTTTATTTTTGGAATCACAGAGGTCTATACCAAAGGAAGGCTTATAATAATCCAGGCAAAAGTGAGACCAAGAAAAGGCAAAGAAAAAGATATAAAATCATGAAGCTGGCCCCCGAATGAAATAATTTAGTGAACTTTGGGAAGTTAAGAATAATTAAATGTCCCAAGGGTTATCTAAGGTAATTTATTGTTTTTTTTTTTTTTTTTTTTTTTTTTTTATTACTGACAACAGTGAATAATGGGTAGGAAGTTATTTTAAGTGTGAGGAATACTCAGATTTAATGACACATATAATAGTGGACTAAGGGATATCCAGTTGGAGATATTTTCAGCAAAGTCTGATCCATGGAACAGGGGACAGAGTGAGTCTAAATGGGGTCCTCGTCCTCGCTCTCCAGTTGACTTTGTAAAAGTCATGACCATAGCCAAGTCTTAGTATTTTTATGTATATAATAAAAACTTTAAGAGAAAATAAGTAAATAAATAAATGCTATGGAAATGACTGTTCAATTCTATTGTTGAGGGGCTAATGATTAAAAAAAAAAAAAAAAAAACAAGCCTGTACATGTTAAGCACAATTATTTTTAAAATATCTTTGATCCAAGGTTGGCTGAGTCCATGGATGCAGAATATGCTGGCTTTTGAGCTCTCTGGTGGAACACCAGTACCATCCAACCTGTCTCTTAAAACCAAAGGGAAACAGAAAAACCTAAAGGGAAAAGCGTGTTCAATCACCAACATAGAACTCTAGTGTTCTGTGTGCCCGGATGATCATCCTGACCGACAGGTTTCCTGACACCCGAGAGTTTCAGTTAAATCAGGAACCTACTGGGACAAACCTGGAGGACAGGCAGCCTGCATCCAACAGGCGCCAGCCCCCGGAGTCTCTTCCCCTATCCCCACATTCTTCCCAAGCCTCCAGGATAGCATCTCCCTGGATTATGAAATCATGCTCCACGTTGCCACCTGCATATTTATTTTTTATTATCATTTAAATAAAACTTAATGATTTCAGTTGATACAACTGAAAGGTGGTTCACTAAAGGCTATTTCCTTTTCAGCTGCACGTTACAGATATGTGGTCCACATCTGCACAGAAGCACCAATGCTTACCAAATAATTCAGTTTATAAACTCAAGTTACTGACTGCTTTGTAGTAGGAGGTAGAGAGCAAGAATGATCAGCTCACAGAATTTGGTTAAGAAAGGGGAAAAAAGCAACGGCAAAGCAAATGGCAATTAAAGAAGTTCTATTAGTAAAGCAAATATAACGCATGCATCTGTCTATTTAATAACTGGGGGAAAATAGAAAAGTTACTGAAATTATAGTCTTTGCAGACTTTAGTAGTTTTATTTGCATTTTATACAGACTTATTAAACCTTGTATGTGATGAAGCCATTTTTTTTAAAGCTGTATCAGGAAGCCAGATGAGATGGCACTTGCCTATAATCCCAGCGACTTGGGAGGCTGAGGTAGGAGGATCAAGAGTTCAAAGACAGCCTCAGCAACTTAGTGAGGCCCTGTCTCAAACTAGAAAAATTTTAAAAAGAGAGCTGGGGATGTAGCTCAGTGGTTAGGCATCCCTGGGTTCAACGCCTGGTATTAAAATTTAAAAAGGCAAAAAAAATAAATAAATAATGCTGTATCAGGAAGAAGAATTTAGATATCTATTATAATTCTGTTTATCAGATGTTAGGGATTTTCCTCTCGGTTAGTCACAATTTCTGAGTTATTACTTTAAATTTCTTTTGACATTAAGTTTAATTAATGAAATTAATCACATTAAGAGGAATTAAAAACCTCCCCTGAAGAAATACCTTTAGCTTCTCCCTTCTGTGTATCTGAAAATAAATCTTCAACTAATGAAAAAAAAAAGAAATGGTCAAGGGCATGTCATTGATTCTTTAATATCTGTCAACTTTTTGTGTCTTTGCTTCTTTTTTAAAATTATTTTAGGTGGGAAATGGAAATTTAGTGTGCCATGAATGGACACCTCTGGAACCATGAACTAAATAAGTGTATCCTCCTAAAAGTTGTTTTCTCTGGCATTTTGTCACAGTAACAGAAAGGTGACTGGGGTCCCAGGCCTTCTACTGGTGCTGTGGATACAGTAGACTGGTCTGGATGGTCCTTGCTCTCAAGATGCTTATGTCCAGAGGATTATCAAAAGCACAAATATACATGAAACAGGACGATTTTGATGGCAATAAAAATGACTTCAAGTGGCTGCAAACATAAAAGCTCTACTCAGACTCTGAGAGTCCGAAGGCCAAACTGATATTTGCAGTGATAAGAAAGATAACATCAAACAAGGATTTCATGAGAATGTAAGAGAAACTGGGAATTTTTCTCCTCTCTTGACAAGATTTTTTTGTTATAGAGAAATTTTTACCACATTTCAAAAAAAAAAATAACGTTAACATTTATTTTAAATAGTTGAATACAATATCCAAAGTCATTCCCAACCGTGGCTGATTTTAAAGTGATATTCTTAGGTGAATGAACGTGTAAAAAATGGAGAAGTTTAATCCGTCCTACCAGCCATCAGCCCTGATTTTGGCAGTCTGCCCTGTCCCTGCTTTCTAAACACCGGCAGCTGGTGTATTCTGGAAGACTAGCAATGATAAATGGGGTAGAGCCGGCTTAAGGTCTTTGTAAAGTTTAATGAAAGATTTATCTCTTGAGGGTAATGTTCCTCTTTCTCTTACTGAAATGAGAGTTTGATAACCTCTCATTGTGCTTTTGATAAATTACACCTCACAGTCATAACTAAAATGACTAAGTGGAATTTTTTTTTTTTTTTAACATAGCTAAGCAAGGTCTAGTTATCACCGAATGGTTTAATACTGAGAGCCTACAAAACCAAGTTTGGCATTTGAAATATTTTTAATTATTAAGCTGAGAATAACTATGATTCAGTAATTTAGCAGCAATTACTGAAAGACGCTTTAGTGTTCTCTATGCCAATTACAGCCATAGAAATGGAAGATTATGATTTAGAATTTATAGTCAAGTTATGGCATCCTAATCTACAATCATAAAGGATGTTTTCTGCCAGAGTTTGTCATAGCTGTTGTTGAAGCCATTAATATTTAATTTCAAATTTAACAGGTTGGAATGGGTTTATATCCTTATAACCCACAAGCATGAAAATTGAAAGGACAATTATCAAGCACTATAAAAATAAAAGAAAAACTCATCTTAGATATTTGACTTCCCTGGAAGAAAACTGAACATTTTTCCGACACACTGAACGTTGTTTTAGCACACATTAAGAACTGAAATTTTATTTTAAAAACACAATGTATCCAGGAGTATTCAAGACGTATGGTTCAAAAGAAGAGATGATCCTTTAACCATTTGAAGGGTTGGAGATTCATAAAATTCATTTAACACATCTCAAACTGTGGGTTAGAAGTGGCCCTGCCTTCCAGAGAGCGGCCCCTGGGACTCAGGTGGGGTGGTCCACGGGGTTTCTCAGCTGCTCCAGCCCAGGATTAAGGCCACTGGACTTGAGTAGAGCTTCTTTCACCCTAGGAAGACTTTCTAGATCAGTGCATGAATAGTGACTACTGTCACATTTTTAAACCCCTTCAGTAATTTTATTAAAAAATCCATACTTGAGGGAAAAATAAAAAATAGACAAGTGCAGTGAATCAAAAAGTAAAAGCCTCCATCGCTGCCCAGGCATCTCTTTTGAACTCTCTTCCCCAAAGCTAAGCACCTCCACTCCCACACTTTCTGAACCCTGCTCCTCAGAGCAACCCATCATAAGACCCGTGCTAAATGCAAAACCTCAGCCTTCAGGATGCGTAAAAGATATTACATCCCAAGTGAATATTTAAATTGAGATAATCAAGTGTACGTTTATATTATATTATAGAATAGATACCTACTAAAATATATAGCTATGCAATACATTTAAACATACATAAATGAGAGCTAGGCAGGGGAGCCCACGTTGTCATCCCAGGGGCTGGGGAAGCTGAGGCAGGAGGATTGTGAATTCAAAGTCAGCCTCAGAAAAAGCCAGGCGCTAAGCAACTCAGTGAGATCCTGTCTCTAAATAAAATACAAAATAGGGCTGGGAATGTGGCTCAGTGGTCGAGTGCCCCTGAGTTCAATCCCCAGTCCCCACACACACCAAAAAATAAAAGAGAGAGAGAGAACCATAAATATCCTTAGGTATATTTAGATAAAATGTGTATAAAATACAGTATGCCTATGTAATTCTACAGTACGCACTCAAGTTCACTGGTGTGTATTTTCTATTTTACTTTGTTTTCTTAACGATCCAGCCACCTCGCTCCTTCTGCTCTCCTTGTTCTGTCTGCTTACCTGGTTGCACCACAGTCCATGCTGAACTTTGCCTCGTTGGACACTGATATAATAAGTCGCTGCTTCTCGTTTCTTGTTACGTGGTGCCAGCTACATTTCAGGTGAGAGTAGATGTATCAGGGTAGATGCTACAGGTGTCCTTGGGCTGCTAACAAGTGCCCCTTCTGTTTCTGTTTCTGGTGTTCGTAAGCTTCTACCGGCATTCGAGGTCTGAGGGATGAGTCTGGAGATGTAACTCCGTAGGAAAGCATTTCCTAGCAGGCACGAGGTCTGGGTTCAAGGTTTGGAGTTCAATCCCCAGGAACACACGCAGGGTGAGAGCAAGCTTTCCTTCTTGGGGAAGACCCCAAGAAGTGATGTGTGTCACTAGGCTCGTTAAAGGGAAAAAGTCTGGTGACACAAGCCTAAGAGACACATTTCTATCAAATGACCCACCAATTCTGTTGTTCAATCACTTAACAGGAATCCCACCTTTCTTCACTCAAATGCTGATAATATGAGAAGTTTTAGTGAAATAAGTTCCATGGGAAAGTAGCTTTGCCATTTATTCTTTTCTTTTTAGTATTTTTTTTTTTTTTTTTTAGTTGTAGATGGACACAATATCTTTATTTTTCTGTGGTGCTGAGGATCCAACCCAGTGCCTTGCATATGTGAGGCAAGCTCTCTACCACTGAGCCCCAGCCCCAGCCCCTCCATTTATTCTTTGTGTAAGAAATGATCTGAACCCACAGATGGAACCCTGCTCTCAGATGCTGATAAATGATTCCTTAGGAAGTATCTTAGAATAATTTTTTTAAATGCTTACCAAAATTCTTAGCATCTTTCTCATGAGAATCCCCTCTTTTTTTCTCTCTAGCTTTCACATATTAGAGAAAACATACAACCCTTGACTTTCTGAGTCTGGCTTATTTCACTTTGCATGATGTTCACCAGTTCCATCCATTTTCCTGCCAGTGAGACGGTTTTGTCCTTTTTCATGGTTGAATAAAATTCCACTTTTGTATATATATATATATAACACATTTTCTTTCTGCGTTCATCCATGCATGAATACTAGGCTAGTCCCATAATTTGGCTATTGTGACCCGTGCTGCTATAAATCTGGGTAAGGGAAATCTCAGGAAAACAGAAGAAAGATCAGTAGAAGAGCAGACGAAGGGGAAGTGAGGCGGGCGAGACAGATTCGGTGCAATCTCCATCAACATACCAATGACATTCCTCGCAGAACTAGAAAAGACAGTCCTGAAATTCATTTGGAAGAATAAGAGACCCAGAATAGTCAAAGCAATCCTGAGCGAGAAGAGCGATGCAGAAGGCATTGCAATTCTGAGCCTCAAATTATAGTGCAGAGATATAGTAACAAAAACAGCATGGCATGAAATCAAAACAGACCTGAAAACCCATGGACTAGGAGACACAGAGCCAACTCCAGACCGACAGGTATATGGTACTTAACAAAGGTGTCAAAAACATATGTTAGAGGGGGGGAAGAAAAGTCTGTTTAACAAATGGCTCTAGATAAGAATGAGACTAGATTCTTATCTTTCACCCTGCACAAGTCAACTCAGTCCAGCTAGAGTGGCGATCTTCAGGAATACAAATAATAACCAGTGCTGTCAAGGATGGGGAGGGAAAGGGATATCAATTAATTGTTGGTGTATAACCATAGTGCATTTTGGAAATAATATGGAAATGCCTCGAAAAACTAGGAATGAAACTATCATATGACCTAGCAACGCTGCTTCTTGGTATTTATCCACAAGAACTAAAATGAGCATGCTATAGTGATACAGTGACATCAATGTTTGTAGCAGCACAATTCACAATAAACAAGTTATGGAACCAGCCCAGGGGCCCATCAACAGATGAATGTTTAAAGAACATATGGTATCCATACATAGTAGAATTTTATTTTGCCATAGAGAAGAATTAAGTTATGTCATTTGCTGGTAAATGGGGTGAAATGGAAGAAAATACGCTAAGTGAAATAAGCCAGACTCAGAAAGTCAAGGGGCGAATGCTTTCTCTCATGTGGAAGCTCGAGAGAAGCAAGAATGTCAGAAGGGGAAACTGCATGAAAATCAAAGAGAGATCAGTGCAGTAGAAGAAAGAGATTGAGAGAGAGGGAGCAGAGACAGGAAAGGGGGAGGAGATGCAAAATTAACTTGACCAAATGATGCTTTGGATGTTTATGGACATACCACAGTGAAGTCCACTCTTACATATATCTATAATGCACCAAGTTAAAAAAAATAAACAGTGAATAAATAGAAGGAAGACCAGTTGAGCACAGGAAGAGGCACAGTGAGGGAGGGCAGGGGGAGAGGAAGCACTGGACGTGAAGTGGAGCAAATTGTCTTCCACACATGTAACCATGGGGGGCGGGGAGCTTCCTGGGAATGAAACAGATCACATTGTGTTGTGTACATGGATGAATGTTTCCCAATGAATCTCGCTCTGGTGTGTGATTATGATGCAACAATAAAACAAAATTTAGAAAAGGTAGACTCATTCCTGGTAGAATCACTGAGTCCTCTGGTGGCTGGCAATCCAGGCAACTTAGCAATAAGCACCTGCGCTCCTGTTCCTGGGAAGGAGAGGTGTTCTGTGCTTAGGGGGAGGGAAAGAGAGACCAAAGCCCTCCTTCTCCAGCCCAGTCCAGTGGTGCTGCTGAGCACGCTGCGGAAGCACAATACTGGAATCTTCCAATTGTCAATGAGAAATACACAGGCCAGCTGCTTGGACCGAAGATGAGAGAGCAAACTTCAAAAAGAATTCTTTTTCTCTGCTGAACAGTGGCTACCTGGGATTGGTTCTGGACCAATAAAGTGAACTTGTTCGGTTCATAATCCTTTCCTTGCAATAATGTGGACAAAGGAATAGAAAAAACCTTTGTTTGCTTGGGTAGAATATTTGCTGATGGCTTTTTTTTTTTTTTTTTTTTTGAAAAAAAAATCACATGATTTCAAATATTCATATCTTCTTATCTACTTCTAAATGTCAGAGTTGTCAGTCAGACTTAAAAAAACTTTTAAACAAGTCCTAGGCAATCTCCAAATTATTCTTGGTGACCTTAATATCCCTCTGGCCAAAACTGAGACCAGAAGCACATAAAAATATAAAATCACCTGCTGGACCCTTTTGAAGGGCAGATTGATGTGTCCACAGGGAAGAGCACAGTTTTGTGAATGACTTTCCTGAACATCCTGCGAGATGGGCTCTTAAGTGAGTTGTACTGAGTCAGACACTGAAGGATTCCCGGTGGCTGTGTCAGATGACTAAGACTTCTGCACAGGAAAGATTCAATACGCAGCACACCACGCACCTCATGGATGGCTTGAAGCAACAGGAATCAGGAGCG